>NW_026555166.1:1243711-1865566 GCF_021234165.1 Pteronotus mesoamericanus | reverse complement strand
ATGATTTATTGTTAAAACTAGATATACAAGGAAAGAAAAGAAGCAAAATTTCCTATGAAGTAGGCTAGAGTTTAAAAACTCCTGGCTATATCTGCATAAAAGCATAAAGTAATCACATAGAGAGACAAAAGTAGATCATTAGATGAAATTTTGCCTAGATTTATTACTTCAGGAAAGAAAAAAATAAGTAATAGAACATTTGAAATGTCACTGAAGTCATGACTGTTGACTGTGGTGAGTTGAAGATAATTTGAGATCAAGAATAGAATAATGTATCCATGCATGTGTATGTATAATATAAATACAATATAAAGTTAATATGTTTAGCTTCTCTTGGTGCATATTAAAATTCTCTGGGAATATGTCAAGGAGACATTTATAATTGTGTTGAGGAGTTCAACTTCTCATCACTTGTATGCTTGTAAGTACAAGGGTAGTTGGCTAGATTGGAAGTGATCTGCCAAAGATAAGGGAGGGCTGGACTTTTGAAACTGAGGTTACTTATATTCCCCCAAAGATGAGAAAGGCCTATGATACGATAAAACACCTGACAGTTTTTATATTAAACTTATAGAAACACCAAAAATGAAAGATAAATCTTGAGGTTTTAATGTCATATTTACTTGTATCCAGTAAAGGAAACAGGAAGAGCAGTTAGAAGGCAGCTCCATTTTTAATGGCAAGACATAAAATCTATCCTTGAATATAGCTGAAAAATAAAACTTAGGGGTCAATTTAACAATATGCACTAAAAATAAAAATAAAAACAGATTATTTAAGGATTGGTTAAATATGAAGGTAGTTTAATAGAGGAAGGAGATTAAGATATGATGATGTTACTCTCTGATTCTGAGAACACATGAGGAGCCTTTAGATAAGAGGGAAATATGACTAGCAGCAAGCAAACATAAAAGCTTAATCAATCAATTGCAAGAAAATTCAGTCACTTTCAGGTTTTCTTAGTCATTCTTTGTCATTAGAGATTTAAGTTGAGCTAAACTAGCATTTTTACCCTCATCAGATAAAAATGAACAGAGATATGCAGAGTGAGGTCAAGAAAGCACATATAACTTGGGATTTATTGTTTGGTACCTACGGTCTTGTTGTTTATGCATAATCTATAAGATGGTTTTTATGAAATGGACCATAAGATAGTGAAGTAGCAGTGAGCCAAAGTCCCTCCCTATACTAAACCAATATAAAAGAATATAAAACAGAACCAGACATGGCCCAAAGAGGAATACTTAAATAAGGATGTAAGACAGTCGTATATGAAAAGATGACACACAATTCACAGCAAGTACCAAAAGAATGATTATCAATAGAGTGTGCTAGAAAATTTGCTGAGCAAGGTAGCTAACTAGCTCCCCAAGCTAGGGAAATTTAAGTATAGAAAAGGAAAAACAGATCTGAGTCTACCCACAGCCAATAAGTAGTTATGACATGTCCATTTATATTAGATTAAAATTTCTTAAAGCTAAAATTTATTTTGTTTACTAATGCTAGCCTCATAGTAAGTATTTCATATGTACTGTTTTCTTTAATTTTCATAATAATTTTATGAAATTGGAATTATTTTTTGGGTCATTTTAAACATACATAATGTTTAAAGTGACTTAGTAACTGAGCTGGTAAGTATCAAAGAAAGTACTCATGTTTAGATTTTTCTGACTCCTACTGCATGCTCCTAACCACTACACTTCTTTATTTGCTATGCTCATCTTGCTGTCATTTGCACACATATATTCAAATATTATCAACTCATTTATGAGTGAATTGTGAGTGGGAGCACTTATGAGACTTTCCTGTGTCCTGAATTTATGTTCTGACTCCATCTCACACTAACTGTTGTAATATATACAGATCATTTATTTTTTTGTATGCATCTCTGTTTCCTCATGTATATAACAGAGTAAAAACAACAATAAAATAATTGCCCTGCCAATCTTTCAGTATTGCTTTGGCTCACAAATTATGTAACAGATAAAAGACACAATTTTAAAAGGACAGATAGATAGATAGATGATAGATAGATAAGATCATTATTATTAGAAGGTTTTGACCTTCCTGCTCCATGATTTAAATCATGTTAAACATGAGGTAATTCATGAACCTACTCTGAAAGTAAGGAGCACCCAAAAAAGAAGTATTTGGAAACTTATTTGGTAATGTTGTATTATAATAAAGCAAAACATTATAGTCAGACTATTTTAAAGACAAATTTTACTTCAAATGGCCAGAGAGGAAAAAAACTCAGCATTTCTAACTTTTTTGCCCTCAGTTTTCATTTTTAGGTGTCCAATGTTTCACTGTATCACACACTTTCCAAAAAAATAATTAATTAAGTATTATATTTGCATTACTTCAGTGAATATTCTATCAATTCTTGTCAGTTTCCTGAGTGAAAATGATTGTGACAATTTTCCAACTGATATATGAGTAAGTGGGTTGCCTAAGGCAACGATGGCAAGGATCCTTCAATTTTAAAGCAATACCTAGAAATAGTCATTAGGGAGGACAAAGGAAAACAAAACAAAACTATAAACCACAGTCAATGCTGAAATTACAGCAGAAAATATTTAAAGCTATACATGAAGAATAATGGGCCCATCCTCATAAATCAGATGCATTTCCTCTTACATTAGTGGAGCTGCAAGTAAATTAAAGTACAATTGCAATATTGGAAAACCACAGCAGTATCAGTTTAGATGATCTATAATACACAGAAATGGGAACCACAAAGTACAAATTTTTGTCATGTTAATTAGCATAACTCCTTATATTATATAGTCAATAAAAATTCAAGTCAATTTCCCAAATCTGTGCAGGATGTGAGAATAATCAGTATTCACAATCCAGCTGTAAGGAGGATCAAACATTAAGGTTTTTGGCAAGATGATAGGAGTCTTACTAAATCTATACACATTTCGTTACAAATAAGTGCTACCTTCACCTATAACAAGTCAGTGAATCAGCAGCTGAGTTTAAAATGTCTATTTATCAACACAACTTGCAAGTATTCACTCAAGAACCCAAATAGCATTCTATTATTTTATTAATGCATCAGTAAGTAGGTTTTGAGTATTTACCATCTGTTCAAATTTGTGTTGCTGTTAGTTCCTGTCTTGTTTCCTTTTTATTCATTGCTGAGATCTACACACTCACCCTTATCCCTAAGCAATCTATATTTTCTAAATTGATTCTAGTTTGCAAGTCAGAGCCAAAGAGAGCAAAGTGTTTGTCAGTTGTTTCAGTTGTGCTCATCATTAGAATCTACTCCCCTGACTGTAAATTGTTTGTGCACAATGAGGGACCTAAGCCCTCCTGTATTGTCCTAACTAAAGTTTTTCCATATAATCCACACTTATTCCATCACAGTGTCTATATTTGGGTTTCATGCCTCTCACTCCCATTTCCCAGTTAGTCTGAGCAGCTCAGGCCTTTGCCCATGGGAGTCGCCCTGCCATTTTGCTGAGCTAATGCTAATACAGTGAGCTAAACTCTACTTCCCATAAAGCACACATTCCTCTCTTTGTTATTGCTCAAGATCATGTTCAGATTACATCAACATCAATGTTCTCGACCCAGGAAGAGAAGATTTCACTTTTCTACTCCTCTGACTTGATAGAAAAAAGTATCCTAAATCGCATGCTGATGGGAACCCAGAAAGTCATCTATCATGATCCTGACATTGAAGATAAAAACCTGACACAGTCACTGGGATCTTGGCTGAAGTAGAAGACTGCCGTGATTCATTACGAGGGTAACCACACTGCAAAGCTCATGTTAATTCTTCTTTTCCACATAGAGAGTCTGACAGCAATAGAGTAATAGATAAGCGAAGTAGCGTCAGATTATGGAGAGCACTGAAATCAATGAAGGAGAGTTTGTAACTTAACAGATATGCTGTTTTTTGAGTAGGAAAAATCCAAGTTAAAGTAGAATTTTAGTGTAGCGACCATACATTGACTGCTCAAAAAAGATCCAGTTTTAACTTATACCTGGTAAAACTTTTAATTGTGCTATGTTCCACTCACAAGAGATTCTCTATTTGGACAAAACATTATTGTCACCCTGTATTTTATGAAGCTGATCATGTGAGGCAGTTTAGGTTAATGAGCAAAGTATTCACTGTTTATGATGCCCTTGAAACAGCCAGCTATTTTCCAAAGAGTAATGTTTTGTTCAGTATCTTTTATCTGCTGTCTCTCTTAATCAAACAAATGTGCTCTTTTAAAAAATTTATTGTTGTCCAGTTACAGTTGTTATGCCTTTTTCTCCTACGCTATCCCCACTCACACTCCCACAGTCAATCCCTCACATTGTCCAAACCCATGAGTCCTCTATCTGTGTTCCTTTGCTTGCTCCTTCCTCTCTTTACCCCTGGAATCCCACTCTCCTCTCCCTCTGGTTCCTGTCAGTTTGTTCTTTATTTGCAAGTCTCTGGTTCTATTTTCCTTGTTTGTTGATTAGGTTCCACTTATAACTGAGATCATATAGTGTTTGTCTTTCACTGCCTAGTTTATTTCACTTAGCATAATGCTCTCCAGTTCCATCCATGCTGTCGTGAAGGGTAAGAATTCCTTCCTTCTATCTGCTGCATAGTATTCCATTGTGAAAATGTACCACAGTTTTTTGATCCACTCATTTACTGATGGGCACTTAGGATGTTTCCAGCACTTGGCTATTGTAAATTGTGCTGCTATAAACATTGAGGTGCATAGGTTCTTTTGAATTGGTGATTCAAGATTCTTAGGTTATAGTCCCAGCAGTGGAATCACTGCATCAAAAGGCAGTTCCTTCTTTAGTTTTTTGAGGAAATTCCAAACTATTTTCCACAGAGGATGCACCAGTCTGTATTCCCACCAACAGTGCACTAGAGTTCCCTTTTCTCCACAACCTCATCAGCACTTGTTGTTTGTTGATTTGTTTATGATGGTCATTCTGACCAGTGTGAAATGGTATCTCATTGTGGTTTTAATTTGCATCTCTGTGAAGGCAAGTGATGTTGAGCATTCTTTCAGATGTTTCTGGGCCCTGTGTATGTCCTCCTTGGAGAAATGTCTGTTCAAGTTCTATGCCCGTTTTTTAATTGGATTGTTTGTCTTGCCAGTATGGAGTCATGTGAGCACAAATGTGCTCCTGGTTCATATGTTGCCTCAATTAGCTCACTTCTGCCTAAGAGAGTTCTTGTGTGTAAATAAAAATAGCATGACTTCTTAGTTATGACTTACCTGAAATTTAATATTCTTTACCTTCATACTATACTCTCTCAAAATATCATTGGCTTTAACATAATTTTATCTTATTATTGAAACTTGATGCTTAATTATGCTATATTCATTTTGATTTCTAGATGTAATTTTCTTTCCTTAGCTTATATAATAATAAATAAAATAATCTATGCCTGGTTCCCCAAGCAGTTTTGTTTCATATAATTAGTCATTTAAACCTTTAAAGAGTTTTTAGGAAGGGTGGAGATGCATTCTGAAATATTCAAACCTCACATTAAAATTCAGATTTAAATATCAGTGATTTAGAAATTTCTGTACCAGCTCTGAGGTCTGTGAAATGTGCAATGTAAATCTCTTCTGCATAAAAAGCTGAGGAGACTATATGCTCTTCCATTCCATTGCAAAATATCCTCTCCTTACATATTACTCCTTAAAATCAGTGGAATAAAAGTGCTCATGGAGACAAGGAGAAAATCTTAATTGAATTCTATTTGGCTGTTCAACTTAAATAACATCTAAGAATGTTAGTAAAATGTACACTTATCCTTGAGGTAGTAGACAATGGCACTAAGAAGCAGACAGGACTTATTTATAGAATATCCCCAGCACAAAGGTGATTTAAATACGGACAGATGTGTAGAGTTTGCCTTGGTGAAAGGGCCTCATGTATACCATGAGAAAAAAAAAGAAATAAACTAGCTACTTCTACGTGCTGATACTGATCTTTGTTAGGCTTTTTTAAAAAATTTATTTTTAAATAATGTTTATTCTATTACAATTGTCTCAATTTTTACCCCTTTGCCGCCTTGACCCCTCTCCCACAGTCAATTCCCACTCTGTTGTCCATGTCCATGGGTCATTCATACATGTTCTTTGTTTAGTCCCTTCTCCTTCTTTCCACCATTGTCCTCCTTCCCCATCCCCTCTGGTCACTTTCACTCTGCTCCATGTTTCCATGCCTGTGACTTATTTTGTTCATTAGTTTATTTTGTTGAATAGATTCCACTTATAGATAAGATCATATTTTATTAGTCTTTCACTGGCTGGCTTATTTCACTTAGCATAACATTCTCCATTTTCATCCATGTTGTAGCAAAAGGTAGGAGTTCCTTCTTTTTTTTTTAATTCAGATTAAATTTATTTATTTATTTATTTATTTATTTTAAATGTCAAGATCCATTGTAAAATACTGAAAAGTTTAAATCCATTATTAAGGCTCAGCGATTAAAACAACATAATACCAGCACAGAAATAATCAAGTAGATCAAAGAAATAAAATGAGTATTCTAGAAACAAATGTATGTATCTGTCTAACAATGTAATATATGATTAAACTGATATTTCAAATCAATGGGGAAAATAAGGCTTATTTAACAAAAAAGTTTCATAGACCACTATTACTTGAATAAAACAAATATAGAGCCCTATTTCACACATTATACAAAAAATATTCAGGTGAGTTAAAAACCAATAGGTAAAATCTAAGGAGTTTTAGGAGAAAATACAGAATAATATTTTTCTTAGCCTGAAGTAACATATTCAAACATAGAAGCTATAAAGTAAGATATTGACAATATGACCATATTAAATATTTAAGACTATATAGTAATATGTGTATAAAAAAAGTTAAAGGACAAGTATTAGAATAGGAAAGTATTTGCAACACATCTAAAAAAGGATTAATATTTCTTTTTCTTTTTGGAGAAAAAGTTCTACAAACATTTAGTCAAAAAACTGGATAAAGAATACCAAAAATTCATTTAGGCTTTTTAAAAATAATAGAAATAGGTAAGAAATATTCAAAAACAGGTTTAGTTTCAACAAATAATAAAGTAACAATTAACACATCATTGTCACAATCAGATTAAGTATTAAAACAATTGGTAATATCAAGTATTGGTGACTATGAAAGGAACTGGGTATTCACAAACTCTTTTTCTTCATCTTCCTAAAGCAGTCTCTTTAGCATATCTTTCAATGCTGGTTTGGTGGAGGTGTATGTATTCTTTTAGCTTTCTTCTTTTCTGGGAAATTGCTTATTTTGCCTTCCATTTTAATGGAGAGCCTTGCAGGGGAAAGCAGTCTTGGTTTTCATGACTTGGAATATTTCTTGCCATTCCTTTCTGGCTTGTAGTGTTTCTCTTGGAAAGTCAGCTGCTAGCCATATCAGGGCCCCCTTATATGCTACTACCTCTTTCTCCCTCGCTTACTTTGGGATTCTCTGCTTGTCTTTGATATTTGCCATTTTAATGATGATGTGTCTTGGAGTGGACCTCATTGGGTTCCTCTTGAATGGGACCCTCCGTGCTTCCTGGACTTGTGTGTCTTTTTCTTGCCTCCAATTAGGGAAGTTTTCCATCATTACCTTCTCAAACAGGTTCTCTATCCCTTGCTCCTCTTCTCTTTCTGGTATCCCTATTATGTGGATATTATTACATTTCAGGTTGTCCTGCATTTCCCTAAATGCCTCTTCATTCTTTTTGAGTCTTTTTTTCATTTTCTTGCTTTTTCTGGGAGCTTTTTTCTACCTTATCCTCTAGCTTGCTGATTTGATCCTCTGCTTCATCTAGCCTGTTTTTGATTCCTTCTACTGTGTTCTTCAATTCAGAAATTGTATTCTTCATTTCCTCTTGTCTCTTATTGATAATTTCTAAGTTCTTTTTCATGCTGATATAGTTTCAGTAAGTTCTTCGTAGTTTCCCTGTAGGTTTTGGTAATGTTCTCTGAGCTCACTGACCTCATTGAGCTTCCTTAGAACCATTGCTTGGAATTCAGTATCTGATAGGTTACTTGCCTCTATTTCGTTTAGTTTTCTTTCTGGGGATTCCTCCTTTCCCTTCAATTGGGGGGTGTTTCTTTGTCTTCCCATTATTTGTGGGACTCTTCTTTTTTGCTTCTCCTTCTTAAGTTGATCTGTCTTGATTTCCTGACTTTGTTGTGTGAACTTCTATGGTAGGTGACCATTTTTTCTTTTTTCTTTCTGGATGTGCTTCTAATGATGTCAGATATTGACCCTGTCTGACACTAGGCAGTCTGTTCGAGACTTCCAGGAATCTACTGTCTGTGGCAGTCTCTTTTGGTTGTTGATCTAGTCACACTGCATTCAGCAGGCTGGCTTAGTGACACCACAGGGTGGCGGCAGAGTCCCTCCTGGGGGTAGGGTTATTGTGTCCTCTCACACTGCTGCAGCTCAGGGGCATGGTCTACCTAAGCCAGATGGCTGCTGCCATAAGGAGAAGGAATCAGCACCAGGATCCCGCCAGATACTCTCTCAGTTCTCTCCCCAAAGCCTCCATCCCCAGTCTTTCCTCCTGTGTCTAACACTCTGCCCTCTCCTTTACCGAAGCCCAGGGTAATTGGCTGCAAATAAAAATGTATGCATTGGTCCTTTAAACAACTCTTTGTATTTCCAGTTATCTATCTCTGGCAGAGAGCAACCATGCCACTTTTCACAGCTGGCTGTTATCTGTGTACTTTTTGGGCTCTGGTGCTGTAGGCTGGAGATCCCCACTTAGAGTTTAGACCCCACTCTTCTCAGGGGGATCCAACTGGCCATTTCAATATCCTTCTGGTGCTGCCACCCATGGGCGCCCCGCCTGCCTTCTTGAGTCTCTACCACACTCCTTACCAGTTAGGTTGTGCTAAAGCTTATTCTTCTGTCTGTCTGAGGTTATAATGCTCCTCTCTCTTGTGCAGTTGTTTGTTCCAGTTGATTTCTCCACAATTTAGTTGTAATTCCAGTTTGGTCCTGGGAGGAGGTCAGTGTGACTTCCATTCACTCCTCTGCCATCTTGAATCAACTATTAGGCATTTTTTTTAAGGGAGAGTAAATCAGAAAATAAATGACTTATGAAAATACTTATCAATGGGAAAGAAAGAACATCAATTCAAAATACTATGATGAATCATAATCTCAAAATAAATTATGGTATAATCAAACATATTTTAGAAATTATACTTTGAGTTTTCACATCATTCGAATAGATTTTTTGAAATAAAAAATATATATGTGAAAATAGGAATAAAAATAACTAAAACACTAAACAAACTATCTAAAATAATGAAACTAAAGACACTGGACATCAGGAAATGACGAATAGTGATTTCTGAGAGATAAGGGAAACATGAATTGAATGCTACACTGACCCCAGCTGACTATGTGAAGAAAGTTTCAAGGAGAAGTTCAGGATAGGAGATCTATGCATAGCCCACAGTCTCCTTGGTTGAGGAGATGGAGCTTGGAGTCAGGAAAAACCAAGGAGGATAGAGTACACAGGGCAGAAGAACTTTGGGAGAGAGGGGAAGACCTGCACAAAGAGGGAATCCCAAATATCTACAGTTCTTATAGCTTCCTGAACATATGGAATATAGACATAACTTTTAATGTTCTTTTCATTTATTTTACCAATGTTATCACTTATGCATCAGTTTTACTTTATTATTATTTTTTTCACCTTATTATGAGCTGTCTTTTCCCAATTCTTTACTTTTTTGGTAATTTCTGATTTTATGTCAGAAATGAATGTTACCTTGCTGGATGCTGTATACTTTTTATATTCCCCTAAATATATTTGAACTTTTATTTTTGACACAATAAATTAGGTAGAAACCATTTGAATCTCTCAGGTCTTTTAGGCTTGCTGAGTGAAACCAGAACTACATTAATCTAGGTTTAAGTTTTGTTTTTTCAGCTGGTTAGGTAAGACTTTTCCACTCAACATCATGTGCCCTAATACATGATAGTTTGAGTCTGAGTAGTGATTACAGCAGCCTGATTTCTGAGCATTATTACTGCTAATCATTTTTTTCCCCCTACCCTTGAGTATTTCCTCAGATGCACACACTGATCAGTACATAATTGAATTCTTTATATAAATTTATCAGCTTGGTTTAAAATAAAGAGCCATCTATGCTGCCAAAAGACTCATTTAAGTATAAAAACAGAAAAAAGGCAAAAGGTTGGAAAAAGAGGTTGGAGAAAAAGGTTGGATCATGCTAATGCTGATCAAACAGAGTTGGCGTGGATATTTAAATATCACATTAAAGAGACTTCAAAACAGGAGGCAGAGACAAATGTATTTAAAAAAAAAAAAAAAGGAAACAAAGAGAAAAAAAAAAACAGTCCCTAATCAGAGAGAAAGTGTATATTTCAGAAGGATAAAGAGGTCAATTCATAGATATAGCAATCCTCTGTATGTACCTAATAGAAGAGTTTTAAAGTGACTAGAACTTTAAGGAGAAGTCCTGTTGTAGGCAAATTCTGAAATATAGTTAGAGATTTCAATAGTTTTATCTCATAATTAACAGTACAAATAGAGATTTAAAATTAAAAAGATATAGGTGACTTGAACAAACTATCAACTTTGTCTAATTTATATTTGTTAGATATCCTGAACAAGAACAGAATCAGAATATATATATCCCTTAAAAGTGCACATGGAATATTTACAAACATAGACCATATTATACATTGCAAAAATTTTTTCAATAAAGGAATTCAAGCCATACAAAGTATGTTTTTTTTATTGTAATGGAATTAAGGTAGCTATCAATAATGGGAAAATAAACAATGCTGAGAATCCCAATATTTGGAAACTAAACCTAATTCTAAATAATCAATGTGTCAAAGATGAAATCAGAAGTAAAAGTTTAAAAATATTTGAAACTAGATAAAATTGAAAGTACATTAAAATATGTAAGAGGCAGCTAAAGCAGTGCTTACAGAAAAAGTTATAAAAGTAATTCTATATTAGAAAACATAATCTCAGTGAAAAACTTCTGCTTCCATCTTAAGAAACTAGAAAAACAGACCATGAAACTAGAGACTGAAAGCAAAAGAATACCAAAACCAAAATCATCATCAATCATCATCAACACATAAAAAATAAAATAAAAAACAAGTGAGAGAAAAAGAGAGGGAAAAAAAATCACACTGAAATAATACACAGAATGCTTAAAATTTAGAATTTTAAAATTAGAATGCTTAAAATTTAAAAGATTGACTGTCAAATATTTGTCAAATATTGTCAACTGACACAACTTTTAAGTTTTATACACAGATTGTAAGAATGTAAAATGATGTCAATACTTTGCAGAACAATTGGCAATTTATGAAAAAGTTAAAAAACCACCAACTACATACCCAGGCAGTCTGCTATCAGATATTTGCTCAAGAGAAATAAAATATGTGTTCACACTGTCTTTTATATGAATATTTATAGCAGCTTTATTTATAGTAGCAAAATACAAGAACCAACTCAAATACACTTCAAGGAGTAACTGGATAAACAAATCATTATATACCCATACAATAGACTACTACTCAGTTATGAAAAGCAATGCTATGTCAGTTCATGCAAGAACATAAATGAATAAGTATGCTGAACAAAAAAAATCAGCAAAAATTACAAAAGTCGAAAGAGTGTGCATCCTGTATGAATCATTTATATAAAATTCCAGAAAAAGAAAGATAATCTATAATGAGAAAAAAAGTAGATCAGAAATTGCCTACGCATGAAGGAAGGGAAGGAGTCCTGGGAGAATATGAGATTAGAAAGGGATAACAGAAATGTTTGGGGGTAATGGTTATGTCTGTTATCTTATTGTGTTGGCTGTTTGGTGAATTCATAGACACACCAATCGTTTCAAATTATCTATTTTAAATGGGTGCAGTTTATTGTATATCAATAAAGCTGTGGGAGTGTATGTATGTGTGTGTGCTTAACAAATTGGTTGGTGAACAAGAAGAAAAAAGTAAGATAAGTGTTAAGAAACAATGTTTCAAAATTAAAATTAACATTAGAAGCAATAAAAGACTGGAAAAAGGTAGTAGTTAATAATTATTTGGGGGTAAAATTTGAGAAAAATTACAAAAAGTAAATGCTGATGGGCTGTCAGAAAGATAGTGAAATGGGAAGTTCCCGATCCTTCTTACCTCCATTGATACATTGACTAAACAACAGTGCCTGAAACAATGCTTTTTCTGAGAAATCCAACAAGCAATTAAGAGGCTCTTGCCCTTGAGGGAAATGTAAAACCAGCTACATTGAAATTAGAAATTATAGCGATACTCATCATAGTTTCTTCTTCCAGTTCACGGTGATGCGATCTGAAGAAAATGCTCAGTTCCAGGCTTAACTCTGGGAGAGAAGACAAAAATATATGTCCAATGTTCAGATGTTTCTGAGAAGTGGATGAAGGGACTTGTTTCTGTCTTGCCTGAATCTCAAGCTGACAGAATGGTGCTATGCTCAGGGCTCCTGAGAAAAAAATTGATGGTTTACGCTAGCATGCACTCACTTGCTATAGTCCCTCCATCCAGCTCAGTATGGAACAAGGAGGAGAAAAACCATAAATTCCTGGTTATCCTTGAGAAAGAGAGAGATTTGCTGTATGTGCTTAAAATTGAGGCATTTTGTCCTGCCTGAGGGACCAGTCTCTGTATTGCCTGATTCAAAGCACTGACAGGACCCAGTAAATTCTAAGAGCATGAAAGATGCTAAGAACAAAAGGGAGTTGGGTGGTTTGCAGCATCCAGAAAACCTCTGGTACTATAGACAGACATCAAAGAATAGAAATTACAAGATCCCGAGGAAAGAAACAAGCAAACCTATTTAATTGTGAATTTACATGCACATGTCTGGAGAAGATTAATTCACTGAAAATATTTGAGAGATCCTGAGGATCTCTAGATGAGTTGATTGCAGACAGTCATTTCCTGTATGCTGCCAGTCTATAAAGACTGGGAAAGCTAGTTTCCCCACCCCCTGCCCCCAAATGTGTGGATTTAACACAAAGAAGCAAAAAATATTGCACAAATGAACACAATATTTATCCAGAAACCAAAACTGAGAAAGTGAAGGCATATGAATTGCCAGAAAAAAATTAAAAATAATCATCCAAATATTATCAACATATCAGAAAAAAATGAACAAATGAGAATATCAACAAATAAAATTATAAAACAAACAGTGATACATAAATTTTGGAGCTGGAGAATACAATAACTGCTTTGAAAAATACACTAGAAGGATTCAATGACAAACTTGATTAAGCAGAAAAAGAATCTGAGAACTTGAAGGAATCATTTGAAATTACTGAGTCAGAGCAGAACAAAGAAAGATAAAGAATTAAGAAAGCTGAAGGAAAAAGTAGAACACCACCAAAAAAGGCCAACATTATGCACTATGGGAATCAAGAAAAAGAGAGAAAGAAAGGGGCAGAAAGGTAGTTTGAAAAAATAACTGCCAAAAACATTCTAGGGAGGAAGAAAATATACATTCAGATTCAAGAAGCTCCATAGACTAGGAAGAAGTCAAAGAAGTTTAACTAAGACACATTAAAATCAAATTGTCAAAAGTCAAAAACATATTAATAATTTTGAAAACAGAAAGAAAAAAAATTCCATACAAAAAAGCTTCCATTAGACCACCAGTGAATTTGTCAGAAGAATCTTGCAGGCCAGAGGGAATGGAATGATAAAAATCAAAGTGCTAAAAAACAAACAAACAAACAAAATGCCAATCAAGAATACTGTAATCAGCAGAACAGTCTCTCAAAAATAAAAGAAAAATAAAGACTCTCTTTAATAAACAAAAGCCAAGAGAGTTTATCACCAACAGACCTGCCTTACAAGCAATGACACAGGGAGTTCTTTGAGTTGGAACAAAATAATTCTAAATAGTGACATCAAAACATGTGAAAGTATAAATATCTCTAGTAAAATAAAATCTATAGACTGATATAAAATACAATAAAACTGTAAGGGTGGTGCACAAATTACTTTTAATTCTGCTATATATATTAAAAGAAAAGCTTTTAATGATATAATATATATTAATGTATAGACAATATAAAATGTAACTTGTGATGTCAAAAACACAGTGTGTGGGGGGGGAAGTAAAAACAGAGTTTTTATATGCAATTGGAGTTGTTATTAGCTTATTAGCTTAAAATAGATTACTATAAGATATCTTATGTAAACCTCATATATTTTATGTAACCACAAAAAATACCTAAAAAAGATACAAAATAACTAAATAAATAAAAAGAAATCAAAACACATCACTACAAAAACCAACAGAACAAAATGGAAGACTGTAAGAAAGGAAAAAAGGATCACAAAAATGATGTCAGACAGAAAGCAATTTAAAAAGGGTCAATATAAAGGTTTTTTCTACCCGTAATTACTTAAAATAAAATAGATTAAAAGCTTATCAAAAGACATAGAGTGTTGAATAGATTTTTTAAAAAAGGCCAAACTATATACTGTCTACAAGAGATTTACTTTAGGTGAAATGACACAGATGGGCTGAAGTGATAGGATAGAAAATATATAACCTAAAAGAGCAGGAGTGGTATTTTATACTAGGTAAAATAAACTTTACATTTAAGAGTCAATGTAAAATAGCATATGATGATAAAAGTGTCAATTCACCAGGAAGATATGACAATTACAAATATTTATTTACCCCCTCCCCATTGGAACATTTAAATAATGAAGCAAACATTAATAGGACGGAAGAAATAAATAAACAGTAACACAATAAGAATAGAAGATTTCAGTGTTCCACAATAATGAATAGACTATCCAGGTAAATGATCAACATGGAAATGAAGGACTTGAACACTATATAGCAGATGTGCAAACATATACTGAAAATTTCATCCAACGGTAGAAGAATACGCATTCTTCTCAAGCACACATAAAACATCCTCCAGGATTGATCACATATTAAGTCACCAAAAAAGGCTTCACGAATTGAAGATCAATACCATATGAGGTATCTGTTCTGATCACAGTATAATACCATTAAAAATCAGAAGAAAAATGAGAAATTCACAAATACATGGAAATTTAAAAAAGCACTACTAAACGATAGGTCGAAAAAAAGAAATCAAAGGAAAATTTTAAAAATATCATGACAGATGTAAATGAAAATACAACATACAAAAACTAATGGGATATTGTAATAGCTATACTAGGAGGAAAGTTCAGAAAAGTAATTGCCTGCATTAAAAAAATTTAAATAAGCGTCTAAATTTATACCCTAAAGAACTAGGAAAAAAAAAGAGCTAAGCCCACAGTTAGGAGAAGGAAGGAAATAACAAGGGTTAGGGCAGAAATAAATAGAATAAAGAATAAAAAAACAGAAAAAAATCAATGAAAGAAAGAGCTGTTTTTTTTTAAATGTCACCATAATTGACAAAACTTTAGTTAGACTAAGAATAAAAGATGCAAATGAAATCAGAAATTAAAGAATTACAACTAATGACAAAAATAAAAAGGATTAGAAAAGACTACTATAAAAAATTATACCAACAAATTGGATAACCTAAAAAAAAGGGTAAGTCCCAGAAACATATTACCTAGCAAGACTGAATCATAAAGAAATGGAAAACCTGAATAACTAATGGGATTAACTCAGTAATCACACACCTCTCCACAGAGAAAGTCCACGGCCAGGTGGTTTTACTACTAAATTTTTTTATATTTTGTCATGAACATTTAAAGAAAACAAAATGGCAGTCATTCTCAAACTCTTCCAAACAAAGAGGGAAGAAAATTTCCAAACTTTTTATGAGGCTAGAATTGCCTTGATATTAAAGCCAGGCAAAAACACTACAAAAAAAGAAAAGTACAACCTAATACACTTGATGAATATAGATATAAAATTCTCAACAAAATATTAGCATACTTAATTCAAGAGCACATTGATAAGATCACACACCTTGACCAAGCAAGATTTATTCCTAAGATTCTAGTATGTTATAATGTATGAAAATTAATATGATACACAAAATTAACAGAACAAAGGATAAAAATCACAAAATTATCCCAGTACATTCAGAAAAGTATTTAGCAAATCAACATACTTTCATGATAAAACACTAAGAATAGAAATAAATTACATCAACACTTTAGAAGCTTTATGGAAAGCAAACCTTTAACATACTCGATTATGAAAAATAAGAGCTTTTTGTCTCTAGTATTAGGAACAAGTCGAGAATGCCCACTGTGACTGCTTCTATTCAACATAGTATTGGATGTCATAGCTGGATCATTTAAGCAAGAAAAATAAAGACATTTAAATCAGAAAGGAAAAAATAAAATTCTTTCTATTTGCAGATGACACAAGTTTATATGTAGAGAACCCTAAAGATTGCCCCTTCCCAATCAAAAATAAAAATAATCTGTTAAAACTACTAACTGAATTCAGCAAAGTTTCAGGATACAAACTCAACATACAAAATGAGTTATGTTCTACATACTAACAACAAACTTTCTGACAAGGAAATTAAAAATGCAGTCCTATTCGTGATGGCATCAGAAAGAATAAAAGACTTAGAAATAAACATAACCAAGGCAGTAAAGGACTTGTTGGCTGAGAACTACACAACATGGCTGAAAGAAATTAAAGGTGCAAATAAGTAGAAAGGCATCTCCAGTTCATAGATTGGAAAATTTATTACTGTTATAATGTCAGTACTACTCAAAGAGCTCTATAGATTGAAAGCAATCCCTATCAAAATGCCTGATATTTATTGTAGAGGTAGAACAAAAAATCCTAAAATTCATATGAGACCACAAAGGGACAAGAATAGCAAAACAATCTTGAGACATAAAAACAAATAGGATGCCTCACACTCCTAGCTTACTACAAAGCTGCAGAAATCAAAATAATATGGTACTGCTATAAAAACACCAGTGGAACAGAGTAAACAGCCCAGAAACATGCCCAGAAACCAACTCATGCATATACTGTTAACTACTCTTTGTTAAGGGAGCCAAGAATACCTGATGTAGAAAAGACAGTCTCTTCAACAAATGGTGTTGGAATAACTGGGTATTTACATGCTCAATAAAAATAAAGAAGAATAAAATGGGATTCTTACTTAACACCATATATAAACATTAATTCAAAATGCATTATGTACTTAAATATAAGCCTGAAAGTTTAAAACTCTTAAGAAAAAAATAGAGAGAGAAGGGTTTATGACATTGAACTTGACAATGATCTCTTGGCTATATCAGCAAAGCATAGGCATCACAGCAAAAATAGACAAATAGGATTATATCAAAAGAAAGAGCTTCTGCATAGCAAAGGAAACCACAGAGTGAAAAGGCAACCTAAAGAAAATATTTGAAAACTTTATATCTGATAAGGGGTTAATATCCAAAATATGTAAGAAAATTAACTCCATGTCAAAACATCTAATACCTTGATTAAAAATGGACAAAAGATAGGGGTAGACATTTCCCCAAAGAAGATATATATAAAACCAACAAGTATATAAAAAAATGTTCAGTATCACATATTATCATGTGCTATGGCCAGTAAGTTTATGCCCCGCCTCCCAAATTCATATGTTGAGACCTCAACTTTCAACGCAATGGTATTAAAAGCTGAAGCTTTCTGCAGATAATTAAGTCATGAGGTAAAGCCTTCAATAATGAGATTAGTGCTCTTGTAAAAGGGTCCCAGAAAGCTAACTCCCCCTTTCACTAACTATGTAAGGACACAGAAAAAATTCAACAGTCTACAAACCAGAAAGATGTCCTTCACAGGAACCAACCATACTGACATGCTGATAGACTTCCAGCCTTTAGAACTGTCAGAAGTAAATTTCTGTTATAAGCCACCAGTACTGCACTCTTAAAAATTTAAACAGATTGATTTTATGTCATGTGTTTTTTTTTTTTACCATAATAAAAGAGAATACTGATGGAGAACATAAGTCATCAGCAAAACAAAGATAAAAACATTTTAAGTTAGTCTTAGAAATTAAGAGGAGAAAATAAAAGAATTTGAAGTAATACCTAAATTTAAATTAGAAGAAATGATTTATTGCCCCCAAAACAATCTGAATTCATAGATTAAGAAGTTTAATAGCATGATGAGAAGAAAACACAGAAAGACATATTCTGAAAATTAATTGATATGATATAAAATTAAATCTAACAATAATTAAAAATTAAAAGGAATTTTTTTTGTTTAATAATAAAAATCAGGTTAATTTAGACCTCTACTCAGCTTCTTGAAATATCACAAAGTAATGGATACAATCTTGAGCCACAGGAAATTTTGATCCATTAAATAATAAACCCAACCCATAAAAGCAAGAGAGTAAGACAACTATACAGCAGGCTTGGCGATCATGTGAGCTAATTAAAGCTAAAAGACAGATCTTTTTGGTCAGAATGTAAATATACCACAAAGGCTTCCTACTTATTTATTCTACACATTTGATCTGAAATAATTTTTACTAAAATTTAAATATAATCATATTGTTTACTCTCTTCCAAAGTGTTCAGGGGTTAACAATTACCTTCAGAAAGAAATTTAAGGATGACATAGCATAATATTCAAACTAAATCCCTGATTACATATGCAGCCTCATCACTTCCTTGGTATAGTTCCTTAACTTTTAGCCATATCAGTTTGCCTGTATTTCTCTAGCTCAGTCATTTACCCTCACTTCTTTGTACTTTTCTCCTGTTGTTATTTTCAAATTGAGTATCTTCCACATTTGTCCGATTTAAGATTCTGTTCACTGGTCTTTTTTATCTTGGAAATGTTTCCTAATAACACCAAACTTAGTTAAATATTGCTTTTCTGTGCTCATTCCCCATCACCCCATTAGAAGTTATTTCATTATACACCACTCACATTATTTTGTGGCAATTCATTTTTGACTGTTTACTATAAAAGATATAAAAAGTTTTTAGGAGTATACCTTGTTTATTATTTTCTGAGGACATATACTGAATATAAAATATCTGTGCAGGAATACATTTTTTAGTAAATACTTGCTGAATAAATGAACTGGTAAATAAATCTAAAACTTGTGTTTCCTTGCATTTTATATTAGTGTTTTAGTATTCTTCAAAATATATTTACCTACTTTACATATCATCCTATTTCTTTTTTTTCTGCATTGAGATAGATAAATTATTCATCATAATCTTCACACAAACCCTCCTGTTCTTAAATTGTCACTTTCCATGCAGAGGATAAAACTCTATGAGGATAGGCTGAGAATAGCCAGGAGCTGGAAGCTGAACATTTTCATAGCTCATAAGAACAAAGACATTCAGGTTACAACCAGTAGAGTGACAAGTCTTATTTGAACAACCAGGGTCTTCAGTAGAGAAACTAGAATCATTACACCATGTAGTAGGACTAAACTTGTCTTAGATCAGTGATTCTCAACAGAGGGCAATTTTACCCACCATTAGACATTTAGTAATATCTAGACATTTTTGGCTGTCTCAACTGTAAGGAATGAGAGGTGCTGCTCTTATATGGTAAATAAAGGATTGAGATGCCACTCAACATCCTATAATTCTCAGGGGAGGCCTCTGCAACAAAGAATTGTCTTGAGTCAAATGTCCACGGTGCTGCAGTTGAGAAACATTGTCCTACAACTAAAGGCTATTCTAGACATTTCCTACCAAAACTTAAAGTCTTAAAAGGATGAAGCTGATTAAAAAGAAACTTTATAGCTTTCTACAACACACTTTAAAAGAGACAAAAAAAAAAAATCTAGGATTAAAACAACGTAAGATTCATAACATCCAGCATTCAATTAAAAAATAAATTCTAAAAGCAAGAAATGTGACCTACATCCAGAAGTAAAATCAAGCAAAATAATCAAACCAGGAATGACAGAGATATGGAATGACTTTAATAAAGACTTTAAACCAGACTTTAATAGGAACTTTAAAAATTTTAAAAATATGCTTACAGGTTTAAAGGAAAAAATAACATAATTAGAAGTCATCAAGGAATTAAAAAACAGAACTTTTAATTTTAAATTTAGATAATAATAATAGTAATTAGACATTGTGGAAATGTTCAATGACCTTGAAGACATAGCTGAAGAATAAAGGAAAAAAATACAAATTATAAGGCCAGGTAAAAATTAAAAATTAAATTTTGTGGACAAGATAGCAAATGCTATAATATACATTTATTAGAGTACAAGAACGGGACAGAAATATATATCTGAAGAGCAACTAGCCAAAAAAAAAAAAAAATAACCACAAAATTTGATGAAAACTGTAAACTTGAAAATTTAGGAACATTCCAATAAACAGAAATAGAACAACCATCTCTTTCAGGTTACTGAAACACATGCAACCCCCAATAACATAGACCATATTCTAAGTCGTAAAACAAATATCAAAAAATTTAAATAAATTAAATCACATAGAGTATTCAGATTCCAGCTAGATCTCAATAAAAGTATTTTAAATCCCTAAATGTGTGTAAATTTAAAAATACAATTCTAAATAGCCACAGACCAAAGAAAAATTACAAAGGACATTAGAAAATATATTGTACTGAATGAAAAGTAAAACAACAAAATGTCAGATTCGTTGCTTCTGGCTTCTGCATCAAGATTTGAGGATCTGGAAAAAGTATTGCTTCGACACTGAAACTAAAATAACTAAATAAATAAATCATAAACAAACTGCAAAAATATTAGTTTTCTTAAATCTATAATAGAAGTTAGGTCACAGGTCAAGCAATTATTGGAAAATCTAAGCACCTGAAGGGAGGTATGGGACATGAGCACTGGTTTATCAAAGTAGATACAACCAAACACCAAAAAGAGGAGTAACCTAGAAGAATTCATCGAGATGTAGTTAGCAAATTTGTGGAGACCAAGTATGTACTGGTAACAGTGTGATTTTCTTCAGAGCCAAAGAATTTGGGTAAGTCTATACATTGGGGTTTGTATAGGTTTCCTTGGACTGCCATAATTTCCCAAAGTACTATAAACCGGTGGCTCAAAACAAGAGAAATCTATTCTGTTACAGTTCTGGAAGCTAAGATTCTGAAATCATGGCGTTGGATAGGCCATGATCTCCCCAAAACCTCTAAGGGATAATCCTTCCTTGCATGTACTAGCTTCTGATAGACACATATTTGTGGCAGCACAATTCCAATCCCTTCTTCTGCCTTTATATGGCCACTGTCTCTCTGCATCTCTCTCTTCTGGTAAGGATTGCAGTCCTGTTGGATTAAGTGCCCACTCTAGTATGATTTTGACTAGTTATACCTGCAATGACTCTATTTCCAAACAAGTTTACAATCTGAGGTACTGAGGGCTGGGACTTCAACATATCTTATGAGTTATACAATTCAACCCATCACAGTTTTCAAAGAAATTTTTGGAGAGAGTCCTAAGATTATGACAGTAAAACATCATGCCCTAAGAAGGTTAACGAAATTCCCTCCACATCCTTTTCTTCTATCCTCTCTTAAAAAAAAAAAGAAAAAGAAAAAGAAAAAGCTTTAATTTTTAGCAAGAAAAGAAATACTGTCTCCCAATACAACTGAGATTAGAAAACAAGAAAAAAGCATTCCTAGCTCTCCCACCTATGTATAATTCTGCACTAGAGACTGATACATTTTTTTTGTTAGGATACTCCTACCTTCCCTTAGTCAAGTTTAGTGTGTGTTTCTGTGATGATACGTAAGAACAAATTTCAATAATCACAGTCATTTAAAATGTAGTGCACATTTAGTTTCTTCTATCGGCCAGGATTGGGCAGAAAGAATAGACAAGATTTTCTTAAGCTGAATTAACAGCAACTTCACAGTTTAACAGAGGGCATAACTTCATTCTTCACACTAGAGTACTCTAGTCATCAGTCAAGTTTTATTTAAGTAAAAGTGTATCTACAGCAGGTTCTGGAGTGTCATCTGTAGAGGAATGTCTGGTTTTGGGATAAGCTTCCTTGTTCTCTCATTGAAAGAGCCATTGCTGTGATCCATCAAAGAGTAGCTCACTTACTGTATACATATTTAAAACTCATACTTCATGAGAAATTATGCTGTTACAGAATCGATGTCACTGTCGCAAGACAAGATATTAATGGCCCCTGCTACCTTTCCCTGAACCATCTTTAGAATATACCATTAATCAAATGAAGAATTAGCATCGGATAGAAAATTCAAAACAGAAAGATCAGTAGAAAGAAGTGAAGGGGTACCCTCTTTTCCACTTTCTGAAAGTCCATTAATTAGCACACTGATATTCTAAATTCCAAAATATGAAATCAATAGTGTTAGTTATTAACCTCAATATTATTTTTAAATTAATAGTAATATTACTCCAAATTTATTAATATTTATGATTTAGTAAGGATGAGCTTTCTTTGATGCGTCTCAAATATGTAAATCAAGCAGAAATGTTATTTTTGGAAAAATGTATCAATCATCAGCTCAGGTGAAGAGAAATGATCCAGCTACTCTCTCCACGCCATCATTCTCCCAAGTAACACCTGAGGCTCTAAGAGAGAGAGCTTCATTCTTTCAAGCTAGTGTGAGACCCTTTACTCCAAACAAGATGTCAGCTTTAATGTCTTATGTTTTAATTTTTTAAAAACTCAAGTGACACATGACTTTTAGAGCTATCATGGCAAAGGTATCATGATTGGGTATAAGTGTCAACCCTTGACCATTCTAAGAGTAAGTGTTCTTGAATTCCTTCCATTGCCCGTGATTCATTTCCTTAGCTAAAATGTACCAAAGCACTTTCTATGCATCAGGGATTCTGATAGGTATTTTATATAATTAATTTCTTTCAATTGTCACAATTACCCTTTAGGGGGAGACTGTTAGTATTTTCATTTTCACTTTATCCAACTCAGGTACAGAGATATCTTGAGGAAGTTCCCATAGCTTTCTAAATTCTCTTACTTCTTGATTTTTTGGTAACATTCCCTTTAAAAATCTCCATAAATGTCTAAACACCAAAAGTAATGCCATGTGATGTTTGGGTTAATTCTTACAAACTGATAGACAGACCAGCTGAAAGAAACGTTTTGAGTTTTCCCAAGGAATATATGATTTTAAGAATGAATTGTTAAGTGCTTCATGCAGCAAGTACAGCAAAATCTCCATGTCTTACACAAATGATAATTTGGTTATTTTGCTCATATTTTTAAAAAATATTTTATTTATTTTTTAGAAAGATGGGAAGGGAGGGAGAAAGAGAAGGAGAGAAATATTGATGTGTGAGAGGAACATTGATAGGTTGCCTCTCTCACACCCCCAACCGAGGGCCTGGCCCATACCCAGGTATGTGCCCTGACCGGGAATTGAACAGGTGACCCTTTGGTTTGCAGGCCAGCACTCAATCCACTGAGCCACACCAGTTAGGGCTGCTCATATTTTTGATCATGGTATTTCATCTGGGATACCACTCTTCATCTTTATATGTATGCAGTCTAGTTGGAGTATACCTGACTCACATCAGAAGGAAAAAGACAGTAGGCCGTGCAATAACTCTCATAGCTTCAGCTTTAAAGTGGCTTATATTAAATTTGACATTAAGAAGAAGAATATATATATAACCTTTGAGTAGTTCGATATCCTAAACAAAGGAACAATAAATATTTTGATCAGTAGTATATTTTATTGAAATAAATGCCTCATATTTATACAGTAGGATCAATTAAAATATGCTTCAGAAGCCTTTAAAAGAATATTGTTTAAAAGATTTTATTTGTTCTTGGAGAGAGAGGAAGGAAGAAAGAGAAAGAAACACCAATGTGTGGTGGTCTCTCTAGCACCCTCTACTGGGGACATGGCCAGTAACCCAGGCATGTGCCCTGACTGGGAATAGAATTAGTGACCCTTTGATTGGCAGGCCTGCACTCAACCCAATAAGCCAAGCCAGCCAGGGCTAAAAGAATATTTTTAAATGACAATGATTAAAAATGATCTAAGAGAAATAAGATATGTTCATGTTTCTGGAAAATTATAAATTTAACAGATCAAGTAGTAAAAATTATAAAAAGTTCATTCTAAAACATTGTATTTGAGGTGTCATTGTTTATATAAATTGTCTAATGGTAGGGCTATCCTTATAGACTAAGTTTGCTTTTGAAATAGAGGTTTGTGAGTGGTCAGTGAATGGCTCATTGTTAAAATCTAGTAAGTGGACAGAATGATCCTGGGAAAGCCTAGGGTAAATAGTGATTGTCTATGGATGACACATAAAAGAGCACCACTATTTAAGGGGAAATCAGAGGTAAGGAATCTCAGGAAGATTTTTAAAAATTACTGTAGAAAACCAGAAAAACATGGAATCAACTTCAACTTAATCACCTTGAACCTCTGAATTCTCTGCAAAATTCAGATGTGATTAGAGCTTCTATCTTGTAATTTCATGATGTCTCCTGACTAGGCTTGTAAAAACTGTTTTCCTACAAAATCAAACAAGCAAGATCCTTCATTTGGAGAAAAGACAATCCAATACCACTGCCACCCTCCTCCTCCCCTCCAACTGGCCTTCATTCCTCACAGTCCGACATCCATCTCAGACATGCATTATGTCTTGGGGTCAGTTTGTGTGCACTACTAATCAACAGAGACTAAAAAAGGAGTGGTGAATAGAACCTTACTAAAGTAATAAGAAAATAGGCTAAAGCACTTGTGATATGAAAACAGGGCAAATAAATAAGAAAAGCTACACAAATGTACATCCTGCTTATAGAATATTATTGTTTTAACCTAAGTCTCTATTGCCTGTAACAATTCAAAGCTTTCCAAGAGGCAGCACACTGAACTGTGCTCCCTTGGGTCGTATTCACAAAAATGTATCTAGTACTTGAAACATCTAATAGTAGGAACTTCAAAACACACTTCATTAACTGAAAGCAATTCAATTCAATAATTTTCTAAGAACTGGTTTTGAGTCTTACTTTCCAAATACTTCTTAAATTTAACAATTTTTTCTTTGTCACCACCCTTGCAAATGATTATCATCAGCAATGGCATGGGTGACTTAATCTCTTTGCTTCCATTTTTGACACTTTCACAGAAATGAGTGGTTTTTGAAAATGTAAATCAATGTATTTCATTCCTCTGATCAAACGTTCTCAATAAGTGCCACTTTCTCCTAAATTTAAAGCCAGCCCTTCCCTTTTCCAGGGCCCAGAACATTCATTGTGCCCCACAACCCCAACACTATTTTTCCTGACTTTACAACCCGAGCACTTACTTCTTTTCTGATTCTTAAAAATACCAATTCCCTTCTTGCTTCTGGATAATTGAATTCTCTGTTCCTTTTTCTCAACATGCTTTCTTTCTTTCTTTTCTTTTTTTTTTTTCCACAGTGGGCTCCTTTTTTATCCTTTAGATAAGTTCAAATGCCATCCCCTCAGAAAAGCGCCCCCCCAATGTTCTTATCTAAACTGATTTCCCCTTACTCTTTAAAATCTCATCATCCTATAATTTTTTTCACAGAACTGTGAGAACTATTAATAATCTAGTGTATGTTAAAAAGGTATGTTAAAAAGGTAGTGTATGTTAATATTGTATATTTCCCCCAGCCACGGGGGGGCAGAGACCTTATATGACCTGCTAACTAAATTCTCAGAACTTAGCAAAGTATCTGTCAGAAATAGATATTTTATGTCTTTGTTGAATAAAATAATGAATGGATGAACAAGTAAGGAAAAGTATAGCTTCTGAGAAGGAAATGGGGAAGAGAACTGGGAGATGGAGAAATAAGAGGACAAATTCCACTGTGCTTTTGTGCACAAAGCCAGGGTGTGGAGAATGGACAGATCACTGGAGAGAGCTCAGATGATTTATCCTTCAAAACAAAGCCTCCCAGATGCCCCTGAAAACAGCAGATGTCTGCTAAGGTTCCATTTGTTCCCTGCGAGCCTTTCAAATCTCACCCTATTTACAGCTCTGTCAAAGGAAACATCAGACCGAACAGAATTTTTAAAACTTGTTTTAGCATAGCAATTACAGTGACCTGTATCCTAGCAGTGTTCACATGTAACACAAAAGCCCACGCACATTGCAGGAGCATCCAAGACCTGCTCAAGGATATATAAAGAGGTAGAAACGTACTTAAGACTCTATGTCTACATGCCAAGGTATTTATTTTGCTACCCTCCTTCCTCCTCCTTATTTATCACAAATGCATTCTGAACCCTATTGCAAAATCTTTGAAGAGTTCAACCACATCTTGTGACATGCTAATAACAATTATTTTACTGAGTGTTTACTATGTAAAATGCACTGTGAGTACTTTTAGTGTCTTCACTCACCTCATCCTCTTGTAATCTGCAAAGCAACCCAAGAGTCAGCCCGAGTTATCCCCACTTTATACGAGAAAACTGATGTTAAACCTTTAGAGATTACAGAATGTGACTAAAACCACGTATCTGTCAAATGAGAGAAATGGGGTTTAAACACTAGTAGTTCACGATGTTTAATAGATCAGCTGTCATTGCAGCATGAGAACAAGTAACAATGCAGAGAAGGAAACAGAAATTCCTATGGTATCTGTGTAGCATTCCCTAACAGAGTTAAACTCCCTTTATTCCTTTCAAAAAGCTTTTCAGAATGAGTTTTATATCAAATACAAAAGAAATAAATCTGTGTTTTAAAGCCTTTTCATAAGGAATAAAAATTTAGTCTACGGCCATACCACCCTGAACATGCCCGATGTCGCCTGATCTTGGAAGCTAAGCAGGGTGGGGCCTGGTCAGTACTTGGATGGGAGGAGTAAAAATTTAAACAACCTCTATTTAAGCTTCAGATGTTACCAAGTTATATGGGAGAAGCTTGTGGGTAGTGCAGGCGGTGGACAGGGCTGGTGGGGAACACAAGTAAATGGTGCAGGTGGTGGTTGGTGCCAGTGGGTGGTGCACCTGGTAGTAGGCAGTGCCAGCAGTGGGCAGTGCTGGTGGAGTGAGGAGGCAGTGCTTCCCACACTTTAATGGAGGGTGTGGCTAAAATGTTAACCCTTAAGGTGCCATGATTATGTGAAGGGCTATATGGGACCAAAAGTAATAATATGTAATTTGCAGAATTCACTGTCAAGTTAAAATGAGAGGACTTTTCTTCAATAATTATTAAAAATTTTACAACACCAACAGCAAAACATTAATTAAACCAGCATTTTAAAACTTCTAAGCACATGGACTTAACTACACAGGTTGTATGCCTCTAAAACTGTTCCTACTCACAGACAAGTCCTGAGGAAAATGGTCAAGTTGGCAAAATTCTCCATTGCTATATTAAACATTTTCCTTCCTCAAGTGTCTAGTTTCCACTTTGTCCAATACCCCTTCTGCAGCTTTATTCAGGCCCCTGACCTTAGCCAACGGTGACTTCACTGAGTATTTCTTTTCCTGTCCCCGTAATTAAAGTCTCCTGTCTTTTCTTTCTCCCAACATTTGCCAGCCACATATTATATGATGGATTTTTAATAAATATTGGAGATTTATAGATGAAAATTATACAGCCTATGCTTTAAAGGGGAACAAATGCTAAAGGCGAGAAGAAAGAAAGAAAAAAAAAGAAGGAAAGAAGAGAAAAGGAGAAAAATAAAAAAAGAGGGAGGGAAGAAAGATTCTATCTACAGTAGTTGAAAAAGAAACATATGCACCAGTCTTGAAATCAGAATTTTCTCTGTCATGAGGGATATTTTAGGCCAAAAAAACATGATTTTTTTTAGCATCCAGTTGTTTACAGCATTACAAATCTTTGATGAATTTGTTTGAAATAAATATCATGATTTTTCAAAGGGTTTGGAAAGAGAGTGGAGAATCATCAGAAATCCACAGGGGCCTTTTTGGTTCTTTCAAGTTTTTCTTGCTCCACCCTACCACCACGGCTCATCAGCTCTCCCTGCTGGGGCTAATTCCCGCAGGACAAAGTCAGGCTTCACTACCACAGTGAGGTCTTTCTGCTGACAGGAAAGAATGATCATTTTTTCAGGTGGGTAGTCACAAAAAGTTGAAAATTAATGATAATGTAATTTATTATAATAAAGCCCAGTTTTAGCTAGTGGTGTTCCAGTCTCCAGAACTAGCTGACGGGGGTGGGTGGGGGGGTGGGGGGGCTGTCTAAGAGGAAGAGGGACAAATACACATATATGTCGCTAGCATCCTTAGTGTTACTTAAACTAGAAGGGGGAAAATGGTAATAGGAAAAAAAATACAATAAATCTGCTATACCTTCCCCTCTCCAAAAGGAACTGGCACAAAACAGTATTTTGATGCCCAAGGACATTCCTACAGAATTTACACTGTGAGTTTTTTATAGCTACTCATGAAAATATACCTTAAAGTACACTATACTTAATGAGGGGACATTCAACAACTGTGCCAGATTAAAATCATTGTTCCCATAGACTGAAGTCCTTTTGATGCTCCTTACTAACCACATACAGTATTACATATCTTAACATAGTCTAGGAGTAGCACATATTCTGTATACTTCTCACAGAGAACCCCCCAAAATTAGAATATATGCATGTATTCAGTTCAGTTTTGAAAGAAGTTTGAGCCCAAATATGTGGTGTACTGTGGGATCACAAATAGGATTTATATATTTTAGTTCTCACCTGAGGATATGTTATTGATTTTAGAGAGAGGTGAGGGGGCAGAGAGAGAGATCAATGTGAGAGAGAAACATCGATTATTTACCTCCCATACATACCCTGACTAGTGACTGAACCTGCAACCTAGGTATATGCCCTGACCAGGTATTGAACCCACAATCTTTAAGTGTATGGGATTATGCTCAAACCAACTGAGTCACAAAGAAATAACTAGGATAGTATTTTATAGATACCTTTCAAGATTTCTGAAGCCCTGAGTAGTATACTTTAAAATAATGCAAAATTAAAATATTGAATTCCCTTAGGCATGGTATGATTGTTTTTTTAGGGGGTGTTTTCATACACAAAATACCAATGCAATAACAATGGACATATTTTGGGTATTGTCTAGATTGGCAGATATAAATGAAGAAAGGCAGAAACAGATTAATAAGGAGATGGAACTTTAGAAATTAGGCCAAATGACCTGCAAAATTTCTGAATCAAAGTTGGTTCACAAATCTGGTTTCACTTGCTGTCGCTAATCAGAATCACAGATAAGAATCATGTATATGAACCATATGAAAAATAAAAGAAAGTTACGTTGCTTCAAAACTGTGTAATATCCTGAATGCCAAGATAAGGATCCCAGTTTTTAAATTTGAAAGTCAAGATGCTGCATCAAGAGAAGAGATCATGTAAATAAGAAAATGAAACTCTCATGACTTACTGACATTTTTTATGGGATTAGAAGCCCCATTTGGCCCCAAGGGGACGATTTCTTTTCAGTGATTAACATATTGCCCAGAAATTTCTGGCTTCCTGGAATTCTCAGTAAAAATTCCAAATCTCTTGGCAATAACTTTCAAGCACCACAATTTCTGCCAATAAAAGAATAATAATTCAGTTGTGTTAAGCATGCTCTCCGTTGCATTTTTTTGAGAGTCCAATTAGGGGAGGACAAATTGCTATTTTTTTTCTGCAAGTGCCGTTTGGCATGGAGAGTATATCTGGCATGAAAATCACAGAGGGCTGCTGGACGCCATAAATTAGGCGATAACCTTGTTTGGGGAAAATGTTTATCATAGTACAAAAGATCTCACTTGGAATGAGAAGAAAATGATTAAAAAGTGTTTATGACTTAGACATGAACATTTCCATCTCCCAAATTTATGATCTTTGAATTGATAAATGTGGTCAAATATGTACAGCTTTCTTGAAGAACATAGTTTCACTTAGGGAATCTGAAAGTGAGGAGATGTTGAAAGAGAATAAGAGACTTGAGAGCTTACAAATAGCCTATAGAAATAGCAAAAAGTCATGCAAGCCCACACATAAAATCTCTGGTGAACATAACTGAAAAAAGGAAGTGAGCAAAGGACCCATGAGAGAGGAGTGGATGTTCTTACTCACATGAAGACAATAACCACCTCAAGCTAGATCAACCTCAATCCAGTTGGAAAGAAATTTGATCAGAAACAGAAAATATTTAGTGTCGTATACTATGAAGACAAGGAAACTACCTAACACAGTATTAATTATCTTCTATTCTATTGTCATTTTCAGGATATAGACAGTGACAATAACCTAATCAACTAATTTATAATGAAGTCATTGTAGAGACAGAGTGCTTTGTTGTCACAGACCTCAGTTTTACTCCAGCTGCACAACATTGATGATGTTACTTAACATTTCTGGCTCTTAGTTTCTGAACACTGTTTTTTTGTGTGTGTGTTTTTTTTTTTTTTTTAAGCCAGGAATAGTATTTTTGTAACAGTGGAAAATTGTAACAGCGGGGAATTGTAACTCACCCCACCATTTTTTTTTGACATTGTTTCTGTAAATGCTCACTCTAATTTGTAGGTTGTAAATAGCATGTTTGTAGAATCTTAGGAACTACCTTCAAAAGTTGTATGAAATTAAATGAGTTATTGCAGATTAAAGAATTATGTATAACTTCAGAGTGCTGTCCCATTTTTGAATCTTCAAAAAATATTATTTAGTGATAGTACTAGAAGTGGTAGAATATACACACTGAAGCCCAAAGAAGTGATGGTTTTCAAGGTCAATGACTGGTGGCAGAATTGAGTTTCAAATTAGATCTTCCATTTCTCTCTGCAGGCCTTTTTCTGCAGCATCACATCCCAAGAAAAAGCTCATCTCTGAGCCTTGATGATTTTATGTTCCAATATGATCAGGACCTATCTGGCCTTTTCAACCATGAACTTCCCTTATAGTATAATAATAGAAAAAAATGACATAAATAGAGAAAAGCAGTAGCAGCAAGTCAGGATTTCATCAAGAAAAAAAACATATCAAAGTCCAAGTTAACTAATACTGGTCTCAATTTGCCAATACAGTTTTTATAGTTTTCCAAATGCTTTCCACATGTAACATGCCATTCTCATCACTAATTACTGTGTTTGAATGTCTAATAATACTTTAAACTTTAATTTTATTCAGGATGTAGCAAAAAAAAAAAACGTTACATGCGTTATTTGTAATAGTGATACACGTAGACGGCCAGGCCCCAGAGTGAGGGAGGGGTCACGGGAAATGACAGGTGCAGCAGAGGTAAAGCTGAGTGCAGCACAGGATGACAGATTTCCCTGCCCCGGGTTGGAGGAGCAGAAGGAGGAGATCTTGCGCGGAGTCTGCACAAGGATGGTGAGGGCAATTGAGAAAGGGAAAAAGCCTTTCTACTCCTTTCCAGAACATGGCAGAAATGGGAGGTGCGGACCTGACAGTCTAGCCTGAAAAAAAAGGATGAATAGGGTGAGGAGTGAGGCCCTTCCAAAGCACACAGCTGTTTGCACTGAGAGATTTAAAATGGAGGGAGGGAAGAGACTCAGCCCTTCTCTCTTCCCCTCACTTACTTGCTTGCTCCGTTGGGAGCTGGCTCCTGCTGAGGCCGGGTCCCTGGGGATGCACGCCCCCAAGGCGGCCAGCGGGATGACGCAGCGTCTTCTGCAGTGCACTGACAGCCCTGGACCACGCCCCTTGTCCTCCTTTGAAACCTGCGCAGGGGTCTCAGGTCCTCGCGGAGGGAGCCCCTGCGTGACCAACTGCAGTGGTTGGAGCAGCCCTGGACCACCTGGTGCAGGAAGCCGCGGCAGCACAGTGGCAGCCAGCCCCACACCCACGGAATCCAGGGATAGAGCCTGAAGCCTGAGAGCAGTCTGCTTAGGAGCCTTATGCTCCCAAGTACAAATAAGGATGGATAGGGGTTTCTGGACACTGTGTCTAGTTCTGGGCCCATCTGGATTTTGTGTGAATGAGATTGACATGGAGCCAGGGAGTTCCCTGATCCCTCAAATTGTGCAACATTTTAATAAAGACCTTTTTACTTTCCCACCAACCTTTGTTTTATGCCTGTGTTTGGCGGTGGGCAGTGGAACCCCACTTTTGTTTGGTAACAGTAATGCAGAAGTAGAATTCAAAAAACACACAGATCTCTTATTTAAGCATTTACATACTTAAGCATTTATTCTCTTAACAAGTAGCGAAGCAGCTAAAAAAAAGATACAAAAGGCCTTATAATCTGAATCCCTACATTAGCCAAACTCTAGGCCTCAACTGCCCCGAGGTGTGATGTGTTGTTTTTTGGAATGGTACAGGTTGCTGAGCACCTGCGTTGCTAAAGAGGCGTGATCAGTGAAGGTGTGGCAGGCTGATTTCACTGTGCAAACTGCAGATCTGGATTTTAACAGTATTACCTTATCTAAGTGTAATAGGCAGGATGATGACCTCCTAAAGATGCCTAATCCCTAATCCTTGACATCTATAAACGTGTTACCTTATATGGCAAAAGAACTTTGCAGACAGGTTTAAAGTAATCACTGATTACTTTAACCTAGGTGGGCCAAATCTAATTATATAAATCATTAATAGCAGAGAACTTTCTCTGGCTGGAAGCGGAGGAGTGATGAAACATTCAGAAGTGGAGGTCAGAGGGATTTGAAGTATAAGAAATAAGTATCTGTGCCATTGTCACATTTGAAGATTGAAGAAGGGATTCACTAGACAGAGGATGCAGACGTTCTAGAAGCTGAGAGCACGCCGCCCACCCCACTGCCAGCCGGTATGGACGTAGGGTCCTCAGTCCTCTAATCACATAAAATTGAATTCTGGCAACACCTATGGGAACAGGGAAGCAACATTTTCCCAGGTCTTCAGTAAGGATGGCAGGCTAGCAGCTTGATTTCTAATCAGAGAGAGCAGCTGAACCCACTTTGCTTCCACTCTGCAGAACTGTGAGATATAAATTCGTGTTGATTTAAGATGCTGGAATTATGGTAATTTTGTACAGTAGCATGCAATAACATTTTTAAAACAAATGCTGTCTTGACCTAGTTCCCTGGCTAGAGGCAGGTCAATTTTCCTTTTAAGCCGTGAAGCTCCTCAATTTCCAGTCAACCAGGGGCAGCCCCCGTGCTCCGGAGCCTGCTGCAATCATTCAAACTGGCGGATCTGAAACCTGCTTGCCTTCCTTATTCCTTCCCAAGAAATCCACATCAAATGTACTTGGCAGCGGTTCCTCCCTTCCTTTGCCTCCTGACTGACCCCGGTGCATCCTGTGAGAGGTCCTGTGTAGGGTGCTTTGTTCTTCCCAGGCAACTGTGTAACTCTTCCCAGTTTCTCTCTCTTGATTTGTGTTTGTTCTCACCATGTCTCGCCTGAGGGAAATATGGTTAAAACACAGAAATAGAAAACTAATACACTAGATTACAACATTTAATGTTACACTGTAAACTCTCAGATGTTCCAGCCCTTGCATTTATTTATTAAATTAAATAAATAAATTTACTAGCAAGGAGGGCATATGTCTATTGGGGTGCTTGGTGACACTTTCTCACCTTCACTCTGATTAGCAATTCTACAGCTCTGCCCTATTGTAACATGTTTCTTTATTAATCAGGCAAAAATTAGTAATAGAGGCCTCAGAGTAAATCCTCAATCAATTTCTGTGAGATGTTCACATTTCTAAACATGCATTTTCTCATTTATACAATTAATATAATAAAATTGCCTAATCAGGTGGCTATGAATATTAGGTAAATAAGATTATGATACACCAAATGCTTAGTAGAATACCTAATATTTAAAGCCAAGTATAACATGGTAACTACCTATATTATTACCACTGTTGTTACAATTACTGTGGGGTTATTCTCTTTTCCATTGAATAGCTCTTCTCTTCCACTAGTTCCATACTCTCTCATCTTTTCCTTAAAAGATGGATTCTCACGAAACTTTGCATATCAGTATTCTAACCCTCTTCTGCTTCTAATTCCTTCTCTTTTTCTCCTACCCCCAACACCATACCCCCCCTTACATTTCAATAGTGCATGAAAAAAAAAGAAAATGCTTCAATAAATTTAACTAGTGTGCTAAAAGTACCAAAATTATATAGAGATATGTATATCTTTAAATTATATAAAGATATATATGTAAAGATTATATAGATATATGTATATACACACATAAATGTTTTAAATGAAATAAACCAAGCAAAAGAGGACTGCATAGGTCTGCTAGGATTTCCTTTTCGACTCCCAGACTAGCTCTTGTTTGCCCTAGCTGAAAATACAGCCTTAGGCAACAGATACTTGCAAGCAGTTCGCTGTTGTTTAGGAAATGCCGGAGGGGCCGCCTGCAACTCCCCTCGTAGTAGAGCTCTGAATCAAATCAAATAGCCACCATATGTTTGAGAATAGACATTTACCAGGAAATTACAAATTGAAACAAATATTGACTATGCCCTAGACTTACTGCATTTAATAAATTTCCAGAATGGTCAGATATCTCTTTTGTCCAGAACGCTGTGAGCTTTTGGTAACCATAGCACTGAAATGGAGGGAGATATGGGAACAGTCCCCCAAGTTAAAATGTGGTCTAGGTTTAGTAGTTTACCAAGAATAATTTTCAGTCTATTCTGTGGCTTCGTTTTTTAGGGGGAGCATAATTTGTCATCCCCAAAATGCCTTTTTGGCCTAAGGATTTTTTAAACTGCTTAGATTTCAAGAATCAGTAGACTCTGTTAATGCTATGAAAACGAAGTAGATAGTTACCCTTTGTAAGTGATATTTACATTTGTAAAGGAAATCTCCATTTGTAAAGATGCCTGTGTGCCTAACCCACCCCCACCCCCCAAAAAATGAAGGGGATGACCTTATCTCTAGAAACTTATCAAAGCAGAAGACTGGGGACTTGAATCTGCACAACAACCTTACCTTTGTATACTGTGCTTTTCCTGGTCCCTCCCATAACTGACCCCTCCATCCCAACATCTTCTTTTGTTTTTAGCTGAACATTATATTTAAGGTGATGGCTTCCACTATTTTGGCAAATTACTCAATGTTCCGGGGCCTCTCCAATATATACGGTAGATGTTACAATACTTTGTTTTTTTCCCTGTTAATTAGTCTTATGTTAGTTTGCTTATTAGCACAGCCTGTAGAATTCATAAGAGATAACATTGTATCCCTGTTTACCTGCCAAAGCAAATTTTTCATTTGTTTCATCCATTAGTTAATGATAGAAGTGTGTTAAATCTCTCACTATGATGATAGATTGATCTCTCCTAGTTTTGTTAATGTTTGCTTTGTATGTTTTGAGGTTGCTATTTGACTCATACGGCCTTGTAATTGTTGATCTTCCTGGAGAATTGAAATTTATATCAGTACATAGAGTTTTCTTTCTCTACTAATGCTTTTAGCCTTAACATTTTTATCATCTATTATTCATACAGTTTTGCCTTAGTTTTATTTTAAATTCCATAGCATATATTTTCCCATTCCTTTAGCTTTATGTATATTTCTTATACATTTTTTCTTATAAGAGGTATATGGATCTTCTTAAGAGTTATCAATTTTTACAATCTTTTTCTTTTAAGCATAACATTTGGTACATTCACATTTATTGAAGTTATACTGTTGCTGATAAAAATGAGTCCTTGCAGTATCATGAGAAGAGAATTTTAAAGGCACAAACATGGGAGAAATTTAAGCAGAGTGGTAAGATTTATTGGGTGAAAAGAAATAGTATGCCCCTGGGGACATACAGAATGGCTGGCTTTAGTACCAACTGCTTCAATATCCTTGATAATTCTTTCTAATTCTTTATATATTTCCTTGGTTTTCAGAAACAATTGTATCCAACCTTCTTCCTGGGTTTTCCCAAACTTGGGCTGGGCCTTTTCCCTAACCAATACCTTTTCTGAATCTTCTGGGATTTTATGCCTTTATCCTACACTATTCTTTTCCCAGATTTTTTTCATATTAGACTGCCCCCCTTTATGTCACCATTTTGGTTCCTACTGTGCATGCTTCCAAGTTTTGCCTCATCATCTGGCTTCTACTGTGCATTGAACTTATCTCCTCCTGTACCACCTTGGTTCCTACTGCATGTGTGCTCAGCAAAGAAATTTCCCCTCCTCCATAATCCTGGCTACTGGGCCAGTTGTCCCCAAGGGCCATTGGAAAGCTGATTCTTCCTGCCTGCTCAGGGTGCTCTGGGGTTAAATCCCTTTGACAGAGGATGCAGCTGTCCCCTGGGGGAACTGGTCCCTGGGGGTAGGAGGATGTAGCTGTGAATGCTACAGCTGTAGGGTAAATCAGGCTTAGTGTCTGATTCAGCTCTCTAGTTTATTAGGCTTAAGGTCTGTTTCCATTTACTCCTTTCCTTTATTAATAACAAACTAGCTCCCCATGCTAATAATACTACCACATATAGAGTTATCTCTTTTATCTTATTTTGTGCTATTTGCATTCTTTTAAAATTTTTTACCTTAATTTGATTATTTAAATTTTTTTCTCTTCATTGAATGTTGTGTACTTTATTCCTATGCTTTATTATTTTATAAACTTTGATGTGTACATTTAACTTATGTCACAAATTAATCTTCATATTTTTCTTGCTCTCAAATATTACAAGGATTGTAAAGCACTTAAACTACCAATACTAAAAGTACACAATATTCTTCATGTTGTTTTTTAAATCACTGTTAATATATTAACTGTACATGAAGAAACCAAAGTTTTGTCATCCTGACATTGCCTTTTGGTATCTGGATTTTTTGAATGTAAGAAATGTCCAAACCTGTATACAGGCTTCACCTGAACTTGTCAGGTTTAATAAGTGCTCCTTTGGGTCCATACATTTTAAGTTGTTTATTAAGAAACAAGACTAGGACAGAGCTTTTGACCCATTCCACTTTCGTGCCCAAGAGATTCAGACAGAGAAAACTACTTCAGAAAAAGAATCTGAGGGTGTTTCTCTTAGGTTAATTAGAATTAAGTGTGGAAAATAGGAAGGATTCAGGCAGGATACCAGCCACTGTGTCCCATTGTTTCTGAGTTGCCTGGCAAGAATTTTCCTGCCGTATATGTTTGGCTCTTCCTCAACCACCTGTAAAACACTCATTCTCATTTCTAAAATCTAAGACCCTGTTCACCTCTCTTCTCCCCTTTGTCCAAAATATCTTACATACCCAATGTTGCCTCACTGTCTTTGAAATTTATATGCTTATGTGAATTCCCCATGTGCATGTACTAAAATTTTGATTTTCTCCTGTTAATGTGTCTGTTAATCTGCTTATTAGCCCATCCCGGAGGAATTTAGAAGGTAAAAGGAAAAGTGTTTGTTCTTTATAGTCAAAATTTGTTCAGGTTTACCCAGATATTCGCCCTTTTCTTGTTCATTATTACTTTATGATTCTCAGATATTTCTCTCAGAATTAGTTTTCTTCCATCTGAATTATCACCTTAATATTTCCAGTTAGTAAGTATTTGTTGGTAGAAAATTGTGGTTTTGTTGGAACATATTGTTCTTTTGATAATGTTGCCAAGAGACTGCTTTGTCTGATATAGCATTATACAAGAACTTTAATATGTTGACAAGAATATTAATATATTGACAATATCATTTTGATCATCTGATTTTTATTAATTTTGTTGAGAAGACAGCTATCAGTCTAATTTTATCTCATATTATCTGGCTTTTTAAGGTTTCCCTTTTTAGTGCTAGATTTAATTGTGGTGTTCCTAATGGGATTTATTTTGGGGGGCTTCATTGAGATTTTTTGGCTTTCTGAAACAATGAGATTGATGTCTTCTACAGATTCTTGCAAATATTTGTCATGGGCTAAATCACACTTCCCCAAATTCTTATGTTAAAGCCCTAATCCCCAATATGATGGTATTTGAGATGGGGCCTTGAGAGGTAATTCAGTTTAGATGAGGTCATGTGGGTAGGGCTCTCATGAGGGGATTAGTGCTTTTATAGGGCAGGAACAAGGAGGTTTCTTTTTTGACCATTCTTTGTCTCTGCCATGTGAGGATATAGAAGAAAGCAACTGTCTGAAAGCCAGAGAGCTCTTACCAGAAATCAATTTTGCTGTCACCTTGAAGCTTGGACTTCCCAGCTTTATAACTGAGAAATACACTTTTGCTGTTTAAGCTACCCAGTCTATGGCATTTTGTGATAGCATCCTGTAATTTAGGAGATTGGACACGGGGATCTCAACCACTCATTCTGATAAACCAAAAAACCTGCAAGGAGTACCTGATAGAGCAGACAGAGCCTTTATTACTCACATTACAGGGAGCACCAATGGTGGCAGATTGGTAAAGCAGGACAGCATGTCCCCCAGTCCATGGCTCGCGATAAGGGGCCCCAGACGAAGGTGTCATGGGTCCAAGTTGCGCAAACCTCATGTAGCCCAGAACCATATTACATCACTCTATGTGGGGGCTGGGGGGGCTGGGGGGAATGTCAAGAAGCAGTCACTGGGCAAGAAACCAATCCCCAGAGGAGATAAGGAGGGGAGCTAGTTCCTTAGTACGATGCACGTTTCTTGTGGGCCAGGGCCCTCTGGCCAGTCTCCCATCATGGCTGGTGGAAGGGCCATGTCCAACATTAACCCCAAACTGCCAAGGCTGACCAAGATTATTCTAAATTATTATTTATTCAAGTACTTATTTGCCCATTTTTCTTTACTTTTCCCTTTTATACTTTTAATCTCCTTTTCAATCTGCTCTCTTCTAGATATTTTTTTTCTCAAAATCTATCTTGCGAGTCAATTATTTATTCACTAATTTTGTCTAATGTAGTTATTTACAATTTTTATTGTAGCTATTTTAGCTTTAGTTTTGGAGGTTTATTTTATTATTTTGTTAATATAATTGACCTTTATATTTTTGGTTTCTTATAGTTGTAATTTTTAAAAATTTAGGTGTATTTAACCATCCATGCTATTTTCTCCATTTGATGATCATAATATCTTAAAATTTGGGGGCTTGATTTAGCTATCTATAATTTTTAATGATTCTTGTTAGTGGTTCTTCTTGTGGTTTTTGACTGAAAAATTCATAACTCTTAGAATTAGTCTATGAGGATGTTTACTGCCTGGGAGGAGATTACTACCTTCAGATAAGATTTGTTTGCTTTGCTCAGAAATATGAGAACACTAAAAAGTAACATTTTTTTCCCCTTAAAGATCTCTAATAACACTGGGGCTTTCTTTGCAGGTAACTCTAGCTTGTTTGTAAGAAAGATTTTCCACCTTCACTTAGGGCCCACTATTGACTTAAATTATACTCTGGTAGTGACAAAATCATGTAGATTTGTTTCTAATCTATCTTTACATGGAAAGTGCTGTATTTCAGGGTCCGCTTTACCAAGAGCAGACTTCCTTCTTGTTGGCTCCTCCGCTTGGCTAAATCATAGGCATTTCTCCTCTCCTCTGCACACTCTGAGGCTACTAAAATCAAACTTCTGTGTTGCTCAGTTTCAGCAAATGCTCTCAAGGGGGAAATTGCTTCAGTGCCCTACTTACCTTTCTAAAATCCCTCTTCTTTTAGCCACCTTTGACCTTGAAGTATTCATTACAAAACCATTCGGTCATCAGTATCTTTCAAGAAATTGTTTTTATCCAATTTTTTCAGATGTTTATAGCATGAATTTGAGACAATTTTCTGTCGTTTCATACTGCTTGAAACAAGTAAAAAGAATTGAGGTGATTCTATCATATCTAAAATGACTACTCCATTATATATTCATCTATCATTTCTATATATAAATATTTATATCGTACATATTTGCTTTTTATTACAAAAATTTTATTTAGACATTTTATTTTTGCAAACGCCAAATCCAAATACAACTATTCTTATATGTTGCATATATTTATGCTGAATCCAACACTTTCCCTTCCTTTACTGATCCCCACCATAGCTCTGCTCATTACTATTCACAGCCTAAATACCTCTGAGGTCATAAGTACAAATGGATTTCTCTCTGACATGAAAACTAACATTATACACAGCTAATATTAAAATTAATATCAAATAAAATTTGTTGTTTATTCACAAACTATTGTGCTAGTGATTTTCTCAAATTTAAAATTTTGGTCTTTAAGTAAAAGAGAAATCAAACAAAAGAGGAATGTGCACATGAGGCATTTGCAAATGTGACTTTTTGACCTCATATTCATCCCTCTGTGGATGTCAGAAATTTAGTTGCTGAATCTCATGTCCTCAATAGGAGATCTGCTTCCTCTTGCCTTTGATGATTTAAAGGTTTCTAGTCTGTGTGTACGGTACCTTACAATATGTATTTATCCTTTTTGGCATTAAATAAACTCTTACAAATTAAAATATTAATTTTTTCCTTCAATCTCAGGAAATCTTCAGGTACTATTTATTAAGATATTTTCTCCCCACTGTGTAAATATTAGTGATAATAGTACTTCTTCTATAGTGATGTTGACACAGCTTACGTCTTTCTCATTTCATTTCTTTATCCCTTTCTTCTAATTGTCCAGCAAAAGTCTTTACATTGATCTCCTGGTATACTCATTCATTTTTTGTGTGTTCCTTTTGATGGCCAACCTATCTACTGAACACTTTATTTCAACCTCTTGCCTCCATCACTTATGATAAGCTTTTCTTTTCTTAGTCTCGTATTAAGTGACTGGAGTTCATGACAGTATAAGTGCTTTGGTCACGCTAATGGAACACTACCAACTCTAAATTGCACAACCCAATTCTAACAGTATCTTTTCGTGCACTTATCTTAAGATCATACATTTTGAAATATCTTCCATATAAATTATTTTAAAGTGGCAGCAGTTGCTGCTGTTGCTTATTTGTCCTAGTTTTACATTTGTTAGACCAAAAAAGGGACATACTATTTTAAGAAATAGTATATAACAATCCCAGATTCACCTCTGTGATGTTTACTATCTGATCCTAGAATCAGCTTTATTTTATAAAATTTAAGATTTTGGTTTTTACTACTTAAAAATACAATTCATTGTTTTCATAAAAATATTTGAAACACTGTATCTTAATATTTATTTAGTGAAATTAAAGACAACATCAACAGTCTGAGAAATAAATCTCTGAATATTTTTCACTATATTAGGTCTTGGTATTTTTAACCATGTTTGATCATATTAACACAACTTGACCATATAGTCTTCACACCATGTCAAAATAGTTTTACTTTCAAAACAATGTTTTTTTAACTGGTGTGTCTTGAATATTCTCTCTCTTTGTGAAGGTCTCATATGTACCTGAAAAAATGGGTATTTTGCTGTTCTTGGGTGGAATTATCTGTAAAATATCAATTAGATGAAGTTAGTTGATAGTGTTGTTCAGTTCTTCTATACACTTGCCTATTTTTCGTCTTTAATAGTTATAGAGCTATCTAAATTTTATTGCATTGACTGAGTTGTACTAGAGAAATTAGTCTAGTTTACATACTTAGATAAATTGATATATGTAGAATAATTCATAGGATTTCTTTATTATAATTTTACTGTCCACAGGAACTATAGTGATATCTCCAATATCATTTTTATATTGATAATTTGTGGCTTATTTTTTTTCTTTATCAGTCATGCTATAGGTTTGTCAAGTTTATTTCAGAGAATCAATTCTTCGTTTCATTGACTTTCTCCATTTTATTGGTTTTAATTCCTTTTTCCTCTGATTTTTATTTCCTTTCTTCTGTTTGCTTTTCCCCCTCTTTCTGTTTCAACATTCTTTCTTAATTGATATTAGAGAGAAAAGGAGAGAAAGAGAGAGAGAGAGAAAGAGAGAAATCAATTTGTTGTTGTTATTTATGTATTCAATGGCTGACCTAGTATTGAACCTGCAATCTTGGCATATCAGGACAATGCTCTAACCAACTAAGCAACCTGGCCAGAGCTCTGTTTCTACATTCTTGAGATGAGAGGTTAGATTATTAGATTATTGATTTGAACTTTTTCTGTTTTCTAAAATATGAATTTAATGCTATTAGTTTTGTTCTTTGCACTCTTTTAATATGTACCATAGATTGTGATATATTGTATTTTTATTTAGTACCATGTACTTTAGAATATCCATTTTAACTTCTTCTTGGAATCATAAATATTTAGAAGTTTTTTATTTCATTTTTTTTGTTTAGTTTAATTTTCAAGTATTTACACATTTTTCATTAACTTTATTAGTTTCTAGTTTGACTCCATTGTTGCTGGGAACATACTTCATATGCCTTCTTTTTCTTTTCAACCATGTAGGGTTTTTTAGGTCCAAAATACTCTTTATTTGGTATTCTGACTTCATGTGAAAAGAATGTTCTACTCATTAAAGTGATTATATTTATTAATATTTGGGACATAAGTCTAACATTTTATTTTTGTTTTCTATTCTCTCTGTCTTTTGTCTTAAAGTTTACTTTTTTATTGCTTCCTTTCCAATATTTTTGAATTCTATTTAGATTTTCTTATGTTTTTGGCTGTATCTCTTTTACAACTTTTATAGTAGTTGATACAGATTATATTACATATACATAAAATATATGCTGGTGTCATAATCTTACAGCTTGAGCGAAGTATATAACCCTTACCTCCTTTATGTCCCTTTATACTCCTACACTTATAATATAGATTCTTAAATATTTTCTCTACATATATTTGGAGCAACATTAGAGGTTGTTCTATTTTTATTTATTTATTTATTTTTGCTTCAAACATCAAATGCAATTTAGAAAACTGAAAAGAAGGCTCATCTATATTTTTGCTGACTCTATTCTTCTTTCCTTCTTGATATTCCAAGCTCCTCTCTTTATTGTTTCCTTTCTGTGTAAAGAACATCCTTTACCTACAATTTTTAAAAGATTTTATTATTTATTTATTTAAAAGAGAGGGTAAGTAAGGGGAAAAGAGAGTGAGAGAAAGATCTATTGGCTGCCTTTTGCATGCCTCCAAGTGGAGACCCGGCCCAAAATCCAGGCATGTGCCGTGACCAAAAATTGAACTGGTGACCCTCCAGGGCTTGCAGGATGATGCCCAACCCAGTGAGTCACACCAGTCAGGTCTACCTATTCTTTTGAAGTAAGTTTGCTGGTGACAAATATTAATTTTTTTTTATTGAAGAATTCCTTGATTTCTCCTTTATTTCTGAGGGACATTTTCTCTGGGCATAGGATTCTAGTTGATGGATCTTTTCTTTCAGCATCTGAAAATTATTGTGCAATCTCCCTGATTTCCATGGTTTCTAATGAGAAATCTGTCACACAAATGTTTCTTCTTTATAAGCAAAGTGTCATTTCTCTCATAAATTCTATTTATTTTTATTTCAGAATATAGATTATGGTGTGTTTGGGTATAGATTTCTTTGTGTATATCCTCTGTGGGATTTATTCAACTTCTTAAATCTTCTATTTCTTTGATAATATTTTTTATCACTTGGCTGACAGTGTCCTTAAAAAAAATTATTTCAAACATGCTTGTAATTCTCATTGAGAAAGTTTTACTATAGTGCTTTTAATATTTTTGTCAGGTAATTCTAACATTACTGTCATCTCAGCATTTATAGCTTTTTTTTTTTTTTTTTTTTTTTTTTTTTAGTTTGAGATCTTGCTGATTTTTAGTATGGTGACTGGTTTCCAACTGAATTCTGGTCATTTTTGTATTATGTCATAAAAATTTAGATCTTATTTACATTTTCTGTTTTAGCTGACTGTTTCTGATGCCACTATGCTAGTGGAAGTGGTTGCCACTTCATTATTGACAGGAGGCAATAGAAAGCAAGGTTCTCTGCTTGGATACTGTGGCCATCTGAGGGAAGTGGGTTCCTCATTATTGTTGAGTGAAGGTAGCAGTTCTGGTTCTTCACGTGGTCTCCACTGGTATTGCGGTAGGATTGAGTTCATAACTCCTGGGTATTGATGAAAGTCCTAACTCTCCACTAAGCCGCCTCTGACAACACTCCATTTGGAAGGCATGTGGCCCTTGTCACTGCAGCAGATGGAAATCTAGGCACACCATGTTTGTCTAGGCATACCACGTTAGGGGTTGTTAGTGCCCAGCAGGAATAAAGGTCCTGGCTTTCAATTCATCCTTCTCAAATACCCAACAAAGCAGTTTGGGTATACTTTATTACAGTCTCCCAGAGGTCAAGGTCTGAGGCTTCACCCTTGACCTTTGTTTTCATGGATGCAGGTAGGACCATTGTTTTTTCTGTGTGCTTGGCTGCGGTAGAGAATTTCTAAGGAATTTCTGTCTTGCCAAGCTACCACTTTCCTCATTCTTGACTAGAAAGTTTAGGCTTTGGTTGTTCTTTTTTTTTCTTTGTTTTCTTTAAGAATTACATTAATCTCTCTGTATTAAATGAATGCTCAATATATTGAAGCTCTAAGCCAATCTCAGAAAAAGAAACATACTGTATATGATATTTAAAGCTTCTCCATGTCTTTCTGCAGAACAGAGAAGGAGAGATCAAGGAGATGTTAGCAGCCATTAGAAGAATAAGCTGACTGTAAGTGTTACCTAAATTTCTGAAATAAATAAGATATGCGTTAAGCTAGTACCCACCTCACATACATATTTATTACAATATTATTGACTATATTCTCTATGTTGTCCTCTATATCCCTGTGACTATTTTGTAGCTGCCAATTTGTATTTCTTAATCCCGTTACCTTTTTAACTCAGTCTTCCACCGCACCTCCTACCAGGCAATCGTATTTGTTCTCTGTATCAATGAGTTTGTTTCTATTTTCTTTCTTCATTTTTTATTTTTTAGATGAACATGAAAGTGAAATCATATGTATTTGTCTTCCTCTGACTTATTTCAACTACAATAATATCCTCTAGGTTAACCCATGTTGACACAAGTGGTAAGATTTCATTCTTCTTTGCAGTCAACTATAATTTTATTATATATATGTACTACATTTTTTAATCCAATCATCTATAGATTGACACAGGTTGCTTCTGTATCTTAGTTATTATAAATAATGCTGCAATAAACATATGGGTAACATAGATTCTTTCAGTTAGTATTTTGGATTTCTTTAGATAAGTACCAGAAGTGGAATTGATGAGTTATATGGTAGTTCAATTTTTAATTTTGCGAGGAACCTCCATACTGTTTTCCATGACTGGCACCAATTTACAATCTCATCAACTGTTCACAGGGCTTCCATTTTCTCTATATCCTCGCCAGTCAACACTTTTTGTTGATTTCTTGGTGGTAAACATTCTGACAGAGGTGAAGTGATAGCTCAATGTGGTTTTAATTTGCATTTTGTGATGATTACTGATGTTAAACATCTTTTCATATGTTAATTGGCCATCTCTGTCTTTTTGGAAAAATGTTTATCTGGGTCCAATGCCAATTATTTTTTATTTTATTTATCTAATTTTTTAGAGAGAGGGGAAGGGAGGGAGAAATAGAGGAAGAGAAACATCAATGTGAGAAAGAAACATTGATTGATTGCCTCTCGTGCATGCCCTGTTTGGGTACCAAACCTTCAACCTAGGTATGTGCCCTGACCAGGAATCAAACCTCTTACCATTCACTTTGTGGAATGATGCCCAGACAATTGAGCCTCATCAGTCAGGGCATAATGCCAATTTTTTAAAACAAAAGAAAGAGAAGGGGCTAGCAAAGGAACATGAAAACAAGAATCATGAGCACAAACGACTGTGGGAGTGGGGGGGATGGAGTTGGGGTGAGCAAGAGGGGAAAAGATGGGGAAACTGTAACTGAACAACAATAAATTAAAATTTTTTTTGTTGTTTTCGATGTTAAGTTATATGAGTTCCTTATATTTTTTTGGATATTAACCCCTTATCAAATGTTATCATTGGTGAATATTTTCCCTATTCAGTAGGTTTTCTTGTTTGGTTGATGGTTTCCTTTGCTGTACAAAAACTTTTGTATTTGATGTAGTTGACTTTTTTTATATTTTCTTTTGTTTCCTTTGCCTGAAGAGACATACAAAAGAAAAAAATTTATAAAGAGCAACATCAAAGAGAATGTTGCCTATGTCTTCTAGGAATTTTATGTTTTCAGATCTTAGATTTAAGACTTTAATCTATTTTGAGTTTATTCATGTATATGTTGTAAGAAAGTGAACCAGTTTCATTTTTTTTTTCCATGTATCTATCCAGGTTTCTCAACACCATTTATTAAAGAGATTGTCATTATCCCATTGTATATTTTTGCCTTCTTCGCTATAGATTAATTTATCATATAGATATAGGTTTATTTCTAGGCTCTCTATTCTGTTCCATTGACCTATGAGTCTGTTTTTACATTAGTGCCAAGATGATTTGATTAATATAGATTTGTAGTATAGTTTGATATTAGGTAGCATAATACCTCCAACTTTGTTCTTCTTTCTTCAAGTTTGCTTTAGCTATTTGGGGTCTTTCTGTGGATCCATATGCATTTTAAAATCATTTGCTGTAGTTCTGTGAAAAATGCTATTGGGGTTTTGATAGGTATTGCATTTAATCTATAGATTGCTTTGTGTAATATGGACATTTTAATGATGTTAATTCTTCCTAACCATAGGCATGGTATATACTTCAATATATTTGTCATGTTTAATTTATTTGGTATCTTATAATTTTCCCAGTACAGGACTTTTACCTCCTTGGTCAAATTTACTCCTAGGTATTTTATTTATTTTTGATTCAATTGTAAATATGATTTTATACATTTCTCTTGTAGTTTATTATTGGTGTACAAAAATGTAATTGACATCTGCATATTAATTTTGCAGCCTACTAGTTTACTGCATTCATTTATCAGTTCCAATAGTTTTTTGGGGACTCTTTATACAGTATTCTATCTTCTAAAAATGACAGTTTTACTTCTTCCTTTCTAATTTGGATGCCTTTTATTTCTTCTTCTTGTCTGATTGCTGTGGCTGGGATTTTCAGTACTATGTTAGATAAGGGTGGAGAAAGTGGGCATCCTTGTATTGTTCCTGATCTTATCTTAAGGAAAATGATTCCAGTTTTTTTCTCATTGATTATAGTGTTAGCTCTGGGCTGGTCATATATGACCTTTATTATTTGAAGTACCGTATTTTGCCATGTATAATGTGCACCCACATTTTTGACCCAAACTTTCAGGAAAAAATTTTTTGTTTTAATTTTTTAATTCTTTAATTCAATTTATTTATTTATTTATTTATTTATTTATTTATTTATTTATCTTTAGATACTCGCTTTGGTATTATAAAGGAATTTTAGCATTTATTTTTGAACATATGGTACAAGAAATTTTAGGTGACAAATAATTACAAAACACAAGAAGAGATACAAGGTATTTTCGATACTACCCATGCATAATGTACATCCTTATTTTTTCCCTCAAAAATTTGTGCAAAAAAGTACACATTATACATGGCAAAATATAGTATGTTCCTTATATTCCAACTTTGCTAAGAGCTTTAATCATATTCAAAAGCTGACTTCTGTCATATGCTTTTTTTTTAAATTTATTGATATGATCAATTGATTTATCTTTCATTTTGTTTATGTGGTATGTCACATTAATTGATACAAAGATATTGAAACAAATATGAATTTGGGGAATAAACCCCATGTGATCATGGTCTTTTTAAAGGTATTACTGAATTTGGTGTGCTAATATTTTGTTGAGCATTTTTGCACCTATATTTATCAGGAATATTGACCTATAATTTTGTTTTTTGCAACATCTTTCTGTGGTTTTGACATCAGGGCCATACTAACCTCATAAAATGAGCTTAGGAGTCTTCTCTCTTCTATTTTTTGAAATAGTTTGAGAAAATTAGGTATTTATTTCCCTTGAATTCTTGATAAAATTCACCCCTTGAAGCCATCCACTTCAGGACTTTTTGTTTTTGAGAGTTTTGTGATTACTGAGTTGATTTTGTTAGTAGTTTTCTGTCTGTTCTAACTTTCTATTTATTCTTGATTCAGTTGTAGAAGACTGTATGTTTCTCAGGATGTACTTATTTCTTTCAGGTTGTTCAATTATTTGTAGTATTTTTCTATAATCTTTTGTATTTCTGTGGTTTTAGTTGTCACTTCTCTTTTATTTCTGATTTTCTTTTTTTGGATCCTCTCTCTTTTTTTCCTGATGAGTATGCCTAAAGTCTATCAGTTTTGTTTATCTTTTCAAAGAATTAGCTTTTATTTTCATTAATCTATTGTATTGTTGTTGTTGTTGTTGGTTTTTATACTATATCTTGTTTATTTCTGCTCTGATCTTTATTATTTTCTTTCTTCTGCTCAATTTGACCTTTGTTTTCTTTCTTCTTTTCTTAGTTCTTTTATGTAAAAGGTTAGATTGTTTTTGAGATACTTTTGTTAGGCTTATGTTGCTATAAATTTCCTTCTTAGAACTCTTTTGGCTGTGTCTTATAGATTTTTGGGTCAAATTGTTATTATAATTTGTCTCAAGGTAACTTTTGATTTCTTCCTTGGTATTGTTAACCCATTCACCGTTTAATAGCATGTTATTTGACCTCCAACTGTTTGCATGTCTTTCAGTTTTCTACCTGTAGTTCATTTCTGGTTTCATACCATTGTGATATGAAAAAGATGCTTGATATGATTTCAATCTGTTTAAATTTTTTGAGACTTTTTGTCATAACACACAGTTTATTCTAGCAAATATTTCATGTATGCTTAAAAATAATTTATATTCTGATGCTTTAGGGTAAAATGTTATAAAATATTAATTCAATATAACTTGTCTAATGTATCACTCAAGGCTGCTGTTTCCTTTGTATTTCTGGTCTGAATGATTTACACATTAATGTCAATGGAATTTTAAAATTTTTAGATGACTGCATTGCTGTTGACCTCTACCTCTTCATTGACATCTGCTTTATTTACTTAGGTGCTCTTATGTTGGGTGCATAAATGTTTACAAGAGTTGTGCCCTCTTGGTTGATAGATCTCTTTTCATAGTATAATCACCCTTTTTATACACTTTGTTTTAGTGTCTATTTTTTCTGATATATGTATTGCTACCTCAGGGTTTTTTTAAAATTTCATTTGCATATAGTATATTTTTCCATCCTGTTACTTTCAGTCTCTATGTGTCCTTTGATTTGAAGTATGTCTCTTGCAGACAACATATTCATGCCTCTTGTTTTCTTCGTTCTTTCCCTATGTCATTTGATTGGAGCATTTAATTCCTATGTTTTTAAAACTAATTAATGATAAGCATTTATTTATTGTCACTTTATTGTTGATAGCTTTTAATTTTTTTCCCTCTTATAGAGAAAGAGATGTTAATAGGTCTCCTTAACATCTCTTATAATACTGGTTTGGTAGTGATAAGGTTTTGGGGGGTTTTGTTTTGTTTTTGTTTTGCGGTGTTTTTTTTTTTAACTTTATCTTGTCTGAGAACCTCTTTATTTCTACTTTGATTCTCATTGGTAGACTTGCTTGGTAAACTAATCTTGACTATAGGTCTTTCCTTTTCATCACTTTGAATATTTTCTGCCAATCCCTTCTGGTCTGCAAAGTTTCTGTTGAGATAAAAGCTGATAGTCATGTGTGAGTTCCCTTGTAGGTAACTAATTGCTTTTCTCTTACTACTTTTAAGATTCTCTCCTTGCCTTTAACCTTGCTATTTTAATTAAGATATGCATTGGTGTGGTCTTCTTAGAGTTCATCTTGTTTGAGACTGAATTTCCTAAACTTGTGTGTTTATTTCCTTTACCAGGTTAAAACATTTTTCAGTCATTTGTTAAAATAGTTTTTCAATACCTTGCTCTCTTTCCTCTCCTTCTATGATGTTGTCCCAGAGGTCTCTTAAAGTAATCTTATTTTTAAAATTCTCTTTCTCTTTTTTTTTCCTGTTGCAATTGTTTGTCACTACCTGTCTTTAAATCACTGATTTAATCTACTGCATCATCTAATCTGCTGTAGAATCTGTCTAATGTATTCTCTTTTTTTCTAAAATATTCTTTTAGTTATTGTATTCTTCATTTCTGATTGGTTGTTTTTATTATTTCTATCTCATTGTGCAAGTTCTCACTGAGTTTATCTATTTTTTATAACCAATGTTTTGAGATTTATAGTGGTGTATTGCTTGCCTCCATTTTGTTTAGTCCTTTTTCCAGAATATTGTCTTATACTTTTATTTGGGTCATTTTTCTTTGTCTCCTCATTTTGGCTGCCTCCCTCTGTTTGTTTCTACATATTATGTAGACATACTACATCTCCTAATCTTGGCAGATTGGCCTTATATAGTGAGTATCTTGTGGGGCCCAGTGGCATCATCTCCCTGGTCACCTAACCCTTAACTCACATGTGTTCCTTGCATGTGTTGTGTGTGTCTTCCTGTTATAGCTGAGGTTTGATTGCTGTTGGTACATTAGTGGGGGAAATATGCCCTCAGTTGTCTGGCTATAAGGACTGGCTGTGAATACAGTAGATAAGCTCTTGTCTGGGAGCATATCCCATGAAGCTGGACTCAGTGTAGTGAGATCTTGTGCTTGCTTAGTCCACCCTTAGTGTGTGTCATTTGTAGAACTAACTAGGAGGTGTTGTAGTATGATTGAATCTGGCCACCTGGTTTATTCACTTTGAAGCCTCATAGAAAAGCCTCGACTTCAGGATCAGGTAAGATGTGCCATGCTTGGGGCCACTTTGTAGGACCTACAAAGTAATGTGTGGTTGGTAGTTGCATGTGCTAGTCTTGAGGCACCTGAGTGAGGCTATGCTGTGATCAAGGTCAGCTACGACTAATGCCAGGTTGTGGGCATGTTAGTAAGAGGTAGAGGGCATGCCAAGGTCAGCTGTTCCTTTTGGAGGTTTTGGACCTTTAGGATGTTTTAAAGATGTCTTCAACATGGTCCTAGGCCAGCCACTTGTGAGGAACAGCAGCTGAAATATTCTGGCATGTGCATGTGTTTGGTGGAGCAGTTTCTCAGGAAATCATCAGAGTGGGGTAGGTAGTGTTAATCAATTTTTTTGAGACTCAGATTTGACAGCTGCAAAGGCCTGAAGGTTGGGTTGGGGGAAGGTTCAACAAAGAAACAATAGTGCCTGCCAACACTTCTGTCCTGGACAGACCTGCCTCTCCAGCCTTCACCATGAAGTCAGACAATTCAGCTCCTCTCTGGATGTCCTTGGTGCTTCTCTTAGTACTTCTTCTCTGTGTGAGTGAGTCTATCAGTGATTAAGTCCATGCATGGTTCCCTTAAGGAGAATGCCTGAGACTTTAGCAGCCCTCCATCTCACCTAAAGAGTATCCCCACTGATTTTCATAGCCAGATGTTTTCGGGATTCCTCTTCCTGGCCCTGGTGGTTTGGGTTGGGACCCCTTTCCTCTCAGGGGGAATCTCTACAGCCAAAAGACACCTACCAGTTCTTAACCATCACATGTAGCTGTGGGACAAGCCTGCTTTGTGTTTCTACCCCTCCTACCAGTCTCTATATGACTTCATATTTATATCCCTAGCTATGTCCAGCTAGTCTGCAGGTGGTTCTCAAAAGTGGTTGTTTTATAATTGAGTTGCAATTTTTATGTGGTCATAGGAAAAGGTGAGCACATCATTAACCTACTCTGCCTTGACCATAAGTCCTAGGTTTTACATAATAGTCAACTTTATAAGTGTGTACTTTCAAAATCATCCTGCATTTATCCTTGAAAATGTCTTGCTCTCAGAGTTATATGGATATTATTACCAGAAACAGAGTGGAGGAAGATTGCTGAGTCCTTAACTTTTGCTTTAACTTTGAGTGAAACAGCTATTTTTATCTTGCTTTTCTTTTTCTTTTTCTTTTCTTCTTTTTAGACATAAGAAAGAAGCTTGTTGTGGAACATTCCTCTGAAATGGATATGAGCAACAAGGAAAACCAAAAGGGACACCATTGTTAAAATAACTGACTGACTAATACCCTGATTGTAAATTATGACTTTTCTAACTGATGTTGTTGTTTGAAACAGTTTCCTTTGTTGATTAGCTTTTATTCATACCTCTTCTATACTGCCCAGTACCTGCTGAGCTGACCTTGAGAATAAAGGTATTTTTGTAAAATTTCCAATTCTGTTCACTACCACATGAAGTTCAAAGTTTGTCTGAACTCCACAGAGCTTTCTTAATTCACAGGTAACCTTTGGACCTTTGAAATTTATCCAGTAAGAAAAGAACAAGGACAATTGCAGGATCTTGTAAAACCCATTGTATATAGCTTATATCACAAATGTAACAGGAAGAAACTCACCTTACATCTATGACCCCTGGAGTTGTTCTGTCCACAGTCCAGAATGTATTAAAGAAAAATACACTCTTATTTACATGTCATTGCTCATTGTTTCTTTATATATCAAAGTATTCTGTACTTAAATAACTTCTTTATTTAATAAAACATCTCAATGAATTTCAATATATGCAAATAATGGTCCCACCTAGAGATAGCTGTTCTGCTTAATAGGTTAACAGGGATATGTAGGTCTTTGACTAATACCTGGAGCATCTAATAATATGGTAAGATATTAGGTTTAAGGAGTAAATATGGGGTTGGACAAAAGTAGGTTTACAGTTGTTTTGTATGGAAAAAATCAATAAATATTAAATAATAAGATAAGAATAAACTCTGTTTTACATAATTGCAGCTTAAACTTACTTTTTCCCCACCTTGTATCTACTTTGTATATAAAAATATTTGAAGAACTTTTAGGAAGAGAGTGGTCTAGTGTGAAATTTAGGGTTTTTATGTATCCTGTATTGTTTATTATACAATTTTCCTACCCCTGTGACCCCAAATTTTTCAATAATTATCTGCTATATTATATCATGTGCTATAATATTTGATGTTAGAGATGAGCAGATAAAGGAAATCTCTTTTGTTTTAATGGAAGAGTTACTAGATTAACAGGCACTGAGTAAATAAACTAAAGGAATTCTACTTTAGTGCCTAGCTTTCTTCTTTGAAAGACAAAAAATAAGACCATTGAATGAATAGCTGATGCTCGTGTCATGCTTAGAATTCCACAGCATATCAGTTTTCTTACAACAGTTAAGGCTAGTAAGACTGGAAAGAGTGATTGATAGCTGAATCCTAATAGTTGTGACAAATTAATATGTCTCCTAAAATACTTGCTATCCAAATGAAAAGTGATTATAGAAACAATATATCTAGGGATTAACTAAGTCAAGTTAGAAATTTACTGGACAAACAGAGCAACATGAGGTTTAGTGATGCTCAAATTTTTACTGATTTACAACTGCAGTAGTTATTAATGCTGTTCATAAGTATTTTAAGTCTTTCTGAAGGGAGCAAAGGGAAATAGCAATGTCCCATGTGCTTGATGTTGATTTTATTTAAATAACTTAATTTGGTCGACAAAATTTAAGAAGTAAACTGTGTAATATCTAGGTACACGCATTTTCTTTTCCTGTTTCCATGAGCCAGGAAGTGAAGATTTATATGGAAGTGCAACCTTGATTCTTCATATGGAAGTCTGGTAACCTGAAAAATTGTCTGGATGCTCAGCATACTTTACATAAACAAAAAGTCAGTCTTTGTTGTTTTAATCTACTTATATTTTGACATTGTTTGTTCCCATAGCGCCCTAAATTACACCATTGCATGCACTTGCATTTTAGATGTCTTAAAGTAGTTGTTGTATGAAGCATTTAATCTATCTTAAGCTTTAAACAACTTCCTCCATGTGCATGTGAAAACTTGTTTGAGAATTTTATTATTTACAGAGAGTATTATTTAGATGTGCTTAATCCTCCCCCTGCCCCCCGAAACACCAAGCTATTAGCATCATCTAAGGCATAGACAGATTTTTAAATCAATGGTTCTTCAATGCAAGTATGTTGCAATTATTTTCAGGTATTTCTCAAGTGATCTAATACTAATTATTGCTAAATACATAAGTTCATGAATGAAATGACATCCTCTAGATTTAAATGGATTCAAGTTTTATATATAAAGAAAATTTTACTTCTTGCATGCTTATATTGAATTGAGGTAAAAGGTAAGAAAATGAAGTTAGCTCAAAGAGCAAACCTGGCTATACCCATTGGACCACATAGCACATATGATTGTCATCTTGTGTGTTGGGATAAAAACAAATGTGAGGTGTTCTGTGACTGGTTATTGAAGACTAGAAGTGAGAGAGAACTTATACTATTTAGTGGCTGATTTTATATTGTTTTCTCAACAAGTCACTCACTACAAGACTATAGAATAGGCAAAATTAAATTCCTATTGGGATTTTAACCCCGCTTCTCCCACTTTAAAGAAAATATTTTTATTTTTGTTCACATAAGAGGTCATCTGCATAACATTAATCTGAATACATGACTTTACCGTGAAAATTTTTACAAAACAATGAAAAATCCAAAAAAGGTAAACCCTCTTACTTGTCAAATAAACAAGAGATAAACAAGCACAACAAAAGTAAAGACTTTGCTTAAACAGAGAGTAAATCTTATAACTTGGCCCTAAGCTTAATCTCCCTAAAACATTGTTCAGTATTTTTTTAACCAAATAATATTTAGTTCAATGACAGCAACACTATTTTGCCACTTCTTTCTTTTCTTGTTTACTTGCCATGGATGTATCAAATGAAGCTATTTAAGAGCACAATTATTAGATGAAACAGCTTTCTTTTAAAATAAGTACTCTATCCTTGTAGTGTCACATTAAAAAAAAAGCTTATTTTTTTTAACTTATGGTCAAATAAATTTCAAAAAAATCAAAGGCAATGCAATGGAATAGAAAGATCTAGAGCTGAGTGAATATTGACTCCATAACTTCCCAGCTTAGTCACTTGAGTCGTTAATTAAAATTTTTTAGAATTATTTTTTCATCTGAAAAGTAAGGGGAATAACACCTATTGCACATATGTGGAGTACAAAAAAATAAATGATGATTCATACAGATCATCCAACAGAGTGCCTTGGACCTGGTAAGCATATCACAAATCCCAAAGTCCCTCTTCTTGAAGTTTACCTTTGAAAATATTAACCAATAAATATATCAGGCCATTTGTTCAAAGACAGAGTACTACAGTGCTCAAGAGAAGTGTGGGATAAGGCCAGCCTGCCTGGGTTCAAATATATCTTAAATATTTGCTTACCATTAGACTTTGGTCAAATTACATAATTCACCTGTTCTATAGTTTCTTTACTTATAAAACAAGGATAATGGAAGTATCTACTTCATACAGTCTTATGACAGTTAAATTAATGTGCATATTTAGAAACTTTAAAAAAGTATTTGGCACATTAATTAGGCAATAAATTATGTGTTATTTTGTTATTGTTATTGTTAAACATTCACAATGTGTACAGCTCCATGGTAAGATCCAGGGTGCTATGGAAAATTCAGATTTATTTACCCAATTACGGATGTCAAAATGATTTTAAAGAAAATGTACAAATTTCCTATGAGGATAAACTGCTTTAAAGTACTTTTGATACTTTAAAATACCTTGTTGATAAATTGGCATTAAAAAATCTATTTAGTATTTTATACATATGTGTGTGTGTGTGTATATATATATATATATATATATATATAACTATACTAATTCTGTTATGATTGATATAAATTCAATAAAACAGGTTTTCCTCTAAAATATTTTCCTATTCAAGCTTCTAATCTACCCAAAGTCTGCATTAGTTCCAATTTACTTAAATTAGTCTTGACACTTTTATAATTCAATAAACTTTTCATTGCAAAAAGAAACCCCAATTTCTGAAGTTATATTATAACCAAACACACAAACACACCTGCATGATGAAGATTTGCCAATGTGTTTTTGATTTAGTTTAAATCATTTTTGGGTACTAGTCCAGTAAAATTCTGCTTGAGATACAACTATGTTGCCAATATTCTGAAAATATAATGAAAAATGAGTATAGCAGCCAACTCTGGTCTAAACTAAATTAGAAATGAACTTTGAAGAATAAACTCTCTCCATTTCACTTCTAGAGAAAAAAAAAATTAAAACATGAATTAAAGCTTAAAAACCAAACATTGATAAGGCTTTGTATTTACAAAACGAGTACTGTAAAAACTATTGATTCATGTGAGTTTAAAATGTAATGTTAGCACTTTGAACGTGAAGGCCAATTTTATTCTTGATTTTTTGAAAATTATCATTGTAAGTAGTGATAGCATCCAATCACGAGGATACCTTCTAACAAAGCACTAAGAACCCCCACGTGCACCCCTGATTTGGCCAATGTCAAAATTATTATTTGTAAAAATTTTATCATAAAATCATATCTGTTTGTTTCTGAATTTTATTAATAAATGATAAAAAGAATAGCCCAGATTCAGAAGTTGTTCTGTTTCCAAGACTTCACTTTTTTATTGGATTCCAGTGAAATCAAATAGAAAGAAAGAAAGAAAACAAAAGAAAGGAAAAAAAGAAAATGGGCCAAAGTGAATTGTCAAGTAAGAGAAGGTTAGTTTTAGTGAAGGGAAGGAGCATATTAATTTAACCTGCAGTGTCTGGGCAAATCCCTCATAAAAACTAAGTCACAAGCAGGAATAGATCCAAATTCTGATTATCACGGATGCCAGAGGGGGTCGGGGGAATAGAGCTTCTTATGTAGAATATTCTATTTAGATTTTTTTTTTTAATAGCATGACACTGTCCTTCAAATAAGGAGAGGGGGGAAAACACAAATGGACTGTTCTTCACAAGATCAGAGAAATGTAACCTAACAGAAAGTTTATGTATAAAGTTTTAAGTATCATCCAGTTGATACCAGGCCAGACGACAAATGTAAATCACTCTCCAAATATCCTAAATATTGGGCAACAGACCTAGATGTTGCGTCCATGGAGAAATCATTATTTTTAGGGAAATATTAGTGGTTAAAGAATTTTGTGTCCCACTTAGATCATGTACTACACTTGGCACTTGATGTAGAGAAAAAAATTGTACTGTGATTGAAAACTATGCATTGTCTAGTTTTCCTGGTCCTGACTTAATGGGAGTTATTTAACAGCTCTCTAAGTTGTAGGTAACTCATAGCAATGAAAAATAGTGTCTGCCTACGGACACATATTTTTTCTACAGACATAGGGGTTCAACTGACTTCCCTAAGGTGGAAATAGTTTGACTTCCATTTGTATATTCATTTTATTATTCCAGATCTATCACTATTTCTTTTCTTTGCATTTTCCTATAAATCGGTTGTAATTAACATATTACCTATCCTGTATTTAAGAAACAAGTTAAATAATATATTTAACATGTTAATTTTTTATTTAGATTGGAGCCATTTTACTTATTATTTTGATAATTAACCTGAGATGAGAAAACTTAGACATATTCTTTTCCAGCCCTATTGCTCTATAGGTAAGTAAACTGAGTCCCAAAGTGATAAAATTAGTTTTGTAAAGTTCAATAGCTAGTTCCTAGAAGAGCTAAAACCAGAACCAAGTCCTTCCCCATTTTGATTCCCTACCACACTCAAAGCTACATGCACTAATTTTTTTTAAGGCTTTATTTTTTTAGGGTAGTTTTAGGTTCACCAAAAAACTGAGGGGAAAATACAGAGATTTCTCATGTACCTCTTGCCCTGACACATGTACAGCCTCCTACTTTATCAACATTCCCCACCTTAGTGGTACATTTGTTACAACTGATGAGCTTATAGTGACACATAATCACACAAAATCACTAGTACACATTAGTGTACAGAGTGGACAGAGGGTCCACTCTGGGTGATATATATATTTAGACCAACATATAATGATGTCTGTCTGTCATTAAAGTATCAGAGTATTTTCACAGTGCTCTCCCTAGTCATTTCACTTTCTCAAATACACACAACCATTGAAACCATTGATTTTTTTTTAATTTTTCATTTAAAAAGTTTTAAAATTTATTATCCTCACCCAAGGACATGCTTACTGATCTTAGAAAGAAGGGAAGGAAAGGAGAGAACAAGGGAGAGAAACATCGACAGGATAGGAACATCTGTTAGTTGTCTCTATCATGCACACTGACTGGGCGACCAAACCTGCAACCAGTGCATGTGCCCTGACTAGGAATTGAACTCATGGTCTTTCCATTCATGGAAAGATGCTCCAGCCAACTGTGCCACACCAGCCTGAGCCACTGCTGATCCATATTTTCTTTTTCAGAATATTCTGTAGTTAGAATCATACAGTATGTAGCCTTTTTCAGATTGGCTTCTTGAATTTGCTTTTTAATTAGCTTTTAAAGAGAGGGAAGTTGATAGCTCAGCTAATGTGGAGATCATAAAATTTTGGGTAACTGTACACTGGTGTGTTTGAGAGCACAGTATTTGAGAGAGAAATTAACCTTCCTAGACACTTTTTCATGTCTGCAATAAATCTTTCAAGGTGATACCTAATTCACTTATATGTAAACTTAGCTCAGTGTGTAGAGTAGAGAAGATGGCAAGACCTAAGAATTAACTGACATTCTGGGAGTCACTGGGAGCTAATAATTATGCTGGCTTCTCCTCCTGATTCCAAAGTGCAAACATGCTTTAAACAGATTGCCAGTCCCCCCAGGGAAGAGAGAAGGAAATGGCTGGATTAAAGTCAGAAAGCATGGAGCCAAAAAATTCTAGTATTCATTACCATCCCCATGAATGAATATTTATGGAGTTCCCACAGAGAATCTAGTATCAGGCTCAGGAATTCAGAGAAGTAAATACAATTTAGAGCAGTAGAAGTTCTTCCTATCCAAGGCTGCCACATGGCAGGGAGAAAGTCCTGCATGCCAAAGGATGAGAAGAGAGCCAGGAAAAAGCAGACTACTGTCCCTCAAATTTCAGAAAACAAAACACCTCATCCAAGAATAGGGGTGATTTCTCACTTTTGTTTAATTACCTAAAATAGAGTTTAGTTTGGATTTTAACTTCAATATTTATATTTACTTCATCTGCCTTGGTATCTTTCAGAAACTTTCAGGTAGTTACAGTCTCTCAGGTTTGGTGATATTTATACCTATAATGTAAAGAATAACAAAGTTTATTGTATTGGTAGGTGTACCTGACAAAAGACTCCTTTATGTAGGATCTTAACTCTCCAAGAAATGACACTTCACAAGAAGACTTTCGTGCCTAAACAATATACTATAACTCTAACAAAGGATGTCATTTTGAATCTTATATGCAAATTATAAATTTGAATTATGAGTATGTGGCTTTTTGTACTGTAATTTGAAAAGATCATTGGATTACGTTCCTGTGGACAGCCTTGCCGATAAAAGCCTACCAATTACCGTAAAAGGATCCATGTATTTTATTAAACAGTAGGCTCTGTGGCTCCTCCTCTAGAGGTGTCTGGTACAATATAACAAGGTAGGTTCATTTCATGTTGATGCTGGAAACTGCCAGCACAACCGATGCCCCACTTCTGTCCAGACAAGAGAGATCTGTTACTCTCGGGAGCACCCAGGCATCTAAAATAATGCCCCCCATTTCCTTAATGCCTTTCTCTCATCATCAGCCTCAACTGATTCCTACTGAGTGGGACAGTCATTATCTTTTATCTCCCTTGAATGGCCGTTGGACCTAGGTGGGATGGATGTAACACTAATGTTTACCTTGATATTATTCAATCCCGGCAAGCAAGCCTGTGTTCTCAGTGAAAAGACACATTCAATTTGAGAATAAGGCAAATAGAAAAGTTAGAAAAAAAACTCATGACAGGTGGACTGAGGAAGTAGGAGTGGACGCCTCAGGCCACTAAGCTGCTAGGGCCTTTCATTATAGCCTCCACCTCCATGCATGATCAAAGAAGACCAGTTTATGGAAGAAAATTCCTGCACTGGTCACAGAAGTCAACAACAACAAGGACTGGCTAAAACCAGAACAATCTAAGATGGAGAAAAAGTTGACCAGATACCGACCCCAAAACTCATTAAACCATCATTATAATGAAAACTAACAACACAAATAGAGGGGGTCGATAAGAGGTTGATACCATGGCACTTCCAGAATGGACCATATAAGGGACAGGGCCCCTCCCAACCAGAAAGTGGAGACTGAATTTGGTGCCACAAAGTTGAAAAACTGGAAACATGTAAAATCCCAGGAATTGACTAACTGCAGCATCCAACTCAACTGCAAGTTTGTCCATGTTCATGGGATGTGTACTTTTGCTTCTTTCACAGCATCGTCCTGTGAGACTTGCAATCAAGGCTTAGCATGTGGCAGCAGCCAGTCCCAGACCAAATCCTTGATCCTCCAGGAACCTGAGTCCTAGACTGTTCTTTTTTTTCCTACCTGAATAAAACTTCTTTTGTCTCACTCCAACTCATCCTTGAATTTTTTCTTGCACGAGTCAAGAGCCTGGAGGTCCCAGACCTTGCTGGGGCAGGGCCAGCCCCTGACACAGAACTGGTCTGGTGTCAAGGAGAAATAAATTATTTTGGTATCAAGTTTGGAACTAGGAAACTAGAATTAAAACATTATTTAGGAGGTGATTTTCCGTGGAAATGATACTCTGATATGAAATAGCATAATTGGTGGATTGATTTATTTACTCAGAAATGGATGACTAAGAACTTGCTGTAAATGTGTGTAGCACATGTAGGGGAGACAAAAAAGTTTTCCTCTACCATCAGAGTTATTTAGCCTAGTCTAATAGTTAAATCTAAATGAGACAGATTAATAACAGAAAATAAGCAAAGTTAATTACATGTATATGCACGGCAATCTCACCTACAGGAATCAGTAACCCCGCATATACGAGAGGTTCAAGGACAAAAAGTGAAAAGGTCTGTATGGCATATAGAGCTAAGGATGAGGTAAGGAGCTGTAGGGATTCAAAGGGTCGTCACAAGAAAATAAGATGAGCAGATATTCAGTAATTAGTAGTTTTCCCTGCCATATAGATAGACCAAAAGAGTTTATCTCTGATTATCTCTCATTATGTTTAAAGCCCTTACTTCAAATTCTTCTAGATAGTTAAAGAGAAGTGGGCACAGAATTTTCTCTTGAACCCACAGGGTCTCCACTGCCTTTAGTTTAAAATAATGTGTACACCATCGGGGCACATCTTGGGATGGCTCATTCTGAAACCCCTATATCCACATCTTCATTCCATTCTCTCTGCTATTTCTGTTTGCTCTGATTATGTCTCCAACTTTATCTTCTGTATTCTTTCTCCATACCAGGGTTTCTTAACCTTGGAACTATTGGCAATTAGAACTAGCTAATTTTAAGTAGAAATTTTAAGTGATAAATGAATGAGTGAAATTATGAAATGCTAAATAAATTGTAGAATTAATCAGAGAGTATATCAACAATTTTCATGGCCTGTGTTACCTCCAGTTGACTGAAGTATAACCCACTCTCTAAAAGCAATTTTTTCTCAAAATGTTTTTGCTCTTTAGATCCACAGATTGAGTGGTAAAGATATTTAAATTATTACCTAAGGTTTTCCTATAATGTTTTCTTCAAATATCAATGCATTCTTATTGCTGATTATAGCAGACGTCATCCTACTTTCAATTTCAATTGACCTATGCTTCCCTCTGCCACTATAACCACAGTATATAATAAAAAAAAGTTTTAATCTAGTAATAGCAGGAAAAAAATAACTAAACATAAAAAAACCTGAAATAATTATTTTAAAATGCCTCTTTCTCTCTGATTCACTAAATTATTACCTTTGTTTAGCATTATACACCCTGATTCTTCTCCTTCCCCTTATCCCTAGGGTCAAATCTTCCCTACATAATAATTTTTGAAGTGTTGTGAAAGACCAATTGGTTCCACTGTTTTTTTCTTTTTTTTTTTTAGCACTGGTGACAAACATCATTTTCAACCTCACAATTTTAGAGAGAGAGGGGACAGAGACAGAGATTTGTTGTTCCGCTTACTTATACATTTGTTTCTTGATTCTTGCATGTGTCCTGGTCAGGGAGTGAACCTTGGTGTATAGGGACAATGCTCTAACAAACTGGAGTATCAAGCCAGGGCCGAAATTTCTTGCCCCAAACCACTCCCTGAGCTTTTATGTAAATATATCTTCAAACAACATATTTAAGTTAGAAGAGACAGCACACATTTCTAGTGAATATGCAGTTTAATAAATAAAACTTTCTTTCACAAACATCAAATAAATGGTTGGATTATATGACTTAAAGCCAACTTCCTACCTTGAACTTTATGGTTTTTTATCATTTTAACCCCTAATAAGTTTCAAAGTTGATTAACTCTCTACTTGTGTCCAAGACTCTAAGTTAATTTCTTCTGATATATTTTGATTGACTTACAGAATATTTTTATTTAATTTAATCAACCATTCTTTTAAATGAACAAATTTTTTTATAAAAATAAAAATTTCTGGATTAATTTGAATCTCTGAATCCCACCTTTTCATTCCAAATGGAATAGTTATCTGTAGCCAAGTCATTGCTTGTCTGTTTCCACAAAGAGTATGCCCTGAGATCACCACAACCTGCTGACTTCCTACTATTTCCTATATCTGATCACCTCTAATTAGCTATATGCCTTACTGTCAAAAGAATTTAAAATTGCAGTTTTTGCCCTGGGTACTTCAGAGTGCTTTGCCTAACCATTTAAGGGAATTAATGACTAATCAGAAAAAGTGGATCCATCAGAATTGGAGTTATTAACGGTCATTGACACATCTACTGAACATGGCTCTCAAAAAATAAATAACACAAAAGCAGAGGATTGGTGGAACAATCTGAGTCACGTGGTGATCTGGGTTTGTTTGGTTGGGATAATGTACGCAAAATGGAGGGTGCCAAGCACTGTTTAACACTTGGGTAACTTATTTGTGCTATCTCCATTTGCCCTTATTTAGACCCTTTTAAAGTTCAGACATCTGAACTCAAAGCCTTGAATAAAGTTAGCTCTTGAAATGCTAAACCACAGTCTTTGGCTATTCTTATGCCTATAACTTGTACAGCACAGTGAAAAGAGACATAACATGACATGGTTAAAATAATACAGGGTAAAGTAGGGAGTAAAAGAAACTACAAACATCAGTTTGATCAAATAAACTCTCTGCCTTGGGTGCTACATCTGTAAATTAGTAACTGTTACTTACGATGAGCTCAACCTGTACTACTCTAGATGTATTGAGTACATACCAATTTATTTTATTTTTCCAACATATAAATTTATGTTATCTTTGTATCAACTCAATGAGAGGTTAAATAACTAGGTCAAGACATACAGGTAGGAAGTGAGAACCAGGATTTGAACCCAGATATTCTAGCACAAGAGACTGTATTTTGGACTACTACATGGCAGAGCATCTCCTCCATGGAACTCATTAATGTCTATAAAATTCTTTTTAAATTATTTATTTTTATCATTCTAGCAAGAGAGTACACCCTTCATGGAAGTACGGTCCTCCTCTCTGGAGAAGGTTGTATTCTACCACATATTCAGCTTCATGAGGGATGCACATGAGTAGTGAGGAAGGAAGGAAGGGGGTACCTGCTTAGCCATACAGATCAGCCAAATCAACACTTTGGTAATCCTTTCACAACATCCTCAACAATGCTCTTGTTAAAATTCAAGACTCCTTCTCTGGCATTTTCTCAGCCTATTGTTGAACCTGAGTCTCCCTCCATCTGCCTGTAGCTCCTATAGCTGGATTTGTATTTTATTTTGGCCTGTTTCTAAATTCCTCATCCAACAACCTGTTTCATGCTCCAGCAGCAAACACCTGCATCCCCTAATTGCTTTTGCCAGGTCTTTCCCAAATTCTGGAATTCTGCCCCTGTTACTTTGTGTTCCACTTGGTAAATGGGATTCTGTAACTGGTTCAAGCTCTGTTCTATGATGAAATATGCAAGTCCAGAACAACATTAATGAATCTAATGCAAAAACACAGGGATCCAACCTCCAAGCTGCTGCCTGAGTCAGAATAATCTAAAATATTTGTCTGGTTAAAACAATCTAAATATCAAGTCAATTTCCAACCCACATACTTATATAATGTATTAACAAGCAAGTATAATAGAATGTTATGGGTTGTAGCCATTTCCCTTCAAAAAAATATTGGACAATAGGAACATACAGATTTATTGTATGAGAAGATTCTTTGACTTATTACATCATCTCCCAACTCTGTTATTATACTTTCTTATACTTGATTTTTCTTACATAAAATTAAATTTATGGAAAATGAAAGTTTGTTTAAGGCACCTCTAGAAGAAACCAGCAAAACGCTTTCTTCATTAATTGCTTAGCTGTGAGATCAGCAGGTAGTTTCTTCGTTTTCTTGGCTTTAGGTGAGCTTGGGACGTGAGTTGTCACAAAAGTCTTTCAGCGTGTGTTGTTATGTCTCCTCAAACCACAACTAGATTCCAATTGATGATCTATGCAATTTAGGGGAACTCCATAATATGGAATATAGCCCTCATACAGTGGGTAGTAAATGGTTAAAAAGTAAAATCCCAGGAAGTTTTCAAGAAGACACATTTTATCCACTAACAATGCAAATCATGGAAGTACAAAATATTTGTAATTGGATACAAAAATGGGATGAGCAAAGACATAGACAGAGAAAGAGTTAGCACCGTAGTGCATTGTGGAAGGAGAAATCAGTGACAGTCCATGGCCAAAATTTTATTCAAATATTGTAATGTGAGAACATCTCCAAGATGAGCATTTGGGGGAATAAGAAGATTAAAGATTTCATAAACTAGGTGAAAGAAGGTCAGCCAAGATTCAGTTTCATCTGAAGAATTTTTCACTTGTTCTAACTCTCAGATGAGATGGGATAATAACAGAAGGATTTAGAAGCAGTAAGACTAGGGTCACAGTTTGGCAGCTTTTGGATAGACAATTGGGATTAAGTAAGAGAGATGGTAAGGACCACTTGGAAGCTAATGTTTTGCAAGTTCACAATGGAGCATTTATAGTCTGTAAAGATTATTCACAATTTATGAAGAACATACCTCAATTTTTAATAGCCTGGGGATATTTTTGAATCTGGGGATAGTTTTCCTTTCAGTTTGTTTCTAATTGTTTCTAAGAGAGTATATAGAAAGGAATGGAGTTAAGAATAACTGAATTAGGATTTTCTTGGAATTTTTACCAAGAACTAGAGTTGAAGAAATTACAAGGTTTGAAACTTACCTGTGGCAACCATGACTGTGGACCACTCAGATCCACCACCAATAGAGAATCTTGTGTGAGGAGAATTGTTACCTGACAACCTGCAGCTTCCATACTTTCAGGATCCAACAGAACACTTTTGATAAAACTGCCTTGTCCCTGACTTCTCCAAACCAATGAGTAGGCAACGTGAAAAGAAGAGAGATGGGCAACTCCTGCTCAGAAAAAAAATCTCCTCTGAAGGAAAGCTTTGTTCCAGGGGCTCCCCATCAGCCTGGCCAAGCCTTTGTTTCCACATGCAATCCCCTTTTCTCACTTTCTTCTCTTCCAGGGCCAGTTGGCATTGTGATCTGCAGAGTCTGCTAGGCCGCTCCTGCTCCTCCTCTCCGTTATCCTCAGAGGTATCCCCCACAATAAATCTCTTGAACTTTTAATTCCATCTTGACATCTACCTTTTTGGGGGACCCAAACTGGCAATTTCAACTAATTTATAAAATAACTAAAAGCAGTTCCAAGGAAACATGTTAAACTAATGGACGCATCCCTATACCATATCCAAAATCTTCCAGAGGTCAAGGCACGACTACATAGAGACAGACAAAGCAATCCACAGTAACTACATCGATCCACATGGGTTGTTAAAAACTTCTGTTTTTGCTTAGAATAAAAGGAGACATTGTTGTTTATTTCATTATAAGTACATTTAGCTAGTGTCCGCATATAATAGCCTGCTTTATCTACAGAGAGATTCTGAAATGCTGAACAAATCAATTTGGAATGAGTCAATGATGACTAACTGTATTTTCAATCTTCTTTTTCTCTTCCTGTCTACTAGTTAAACTCAGGTGCTAGAATACTATTGATGCTTTATTTGTGTACAAGTGAATTAGTGATTGTTGCAGATCTCTTTAGGAACAGCATCTTTATTAATTTCCTTTCTGAAGGCCGGTTCTTTTTGTTCTTTTCAGTGGTTAAAACTCCTTATCTTTTAAGATTTGCTTAATATTAGTGCTGGGAAATCTGAAGAGGAAAGGTGCTCTACTTTCTAAATGCAGTTAAAAGTATGTTAAATCCCAAACTCAGAAACTGCAAATATTCAGTCTTAGTAGTAAATATTATAATATTTCTTGGTACTTCAGTAAACAATGTCAGATATTACCAAAAGGAGCTAAAGGAGCAAATGAGTAAACATATTAGCAGCATTAATTGTGGTGATCAATATATATTGTGTATAAAGTGAGACTAGATGCTTATGTAAACCTTTGGAGGAGATAAAAGGCTTGCTAAAGAAATGTTTATTTAAAATTGTGTTGGCACCTCAAAACAAAGGTAAAAATTAGTCAATAGACTATAAGGAGATATCAATATGGAATCATTTAGATAGCCTCTATCATGTTTCAGTAGATTCAATTATCTTTTGAACCATTATTACTGCTATTCTTAATCACTTGTCAGGAATACTGGTTTTTTTTTCTCTTTAAGTTTATTTTCAATTTTGTTATACTATTCTTCAATCTAGGTCACTTTATTGAGCACCAAACAGGTATAAAACCTTATGGGTATCAACAACAACAAGAAAATAAGTTTCCTAATCTCTAAGGTCTAATATGATGATTTTAAATGTATTATAGAGCATAATTTCCCCATGAAAAGCAAATAGTTGTACAATTAAAGACAAAGGAAATGTGTGATTTCTCTATATCCAAAGTGACACTTTTGAAAATAAAAAGATGAACCATTCTTTGGGACAAAGGGCATAAACTGGGACTGACCAGAAAACCTAGGATATCTAATCATCCACCTAAAACCAAATTCTCCAAAATGCAGCTCTTTCTATAAAGTATCATACATGCTCTACGCAGTATGCAGAACTTCTAAAATTGGCAGATTCACCTCAGACAGAATCAGGAGAAGATCAGGCATAGATGTGGATGCTTAACTAATATCCTCCTAGAAGTGCAGAGAGAAAGTCTGGCTAGTTCATTCACTTTCTTGTTACTACTTTCATAGAGCATTCAATATACAAGTATGTAACTGGTGCTGTGAGAGAGAAAAACAACACATGAATGGTTAGTTATTTTAGATATATACTCAGTGATGAGATACCAAAAAATAGCCTACCAACAATAATTTGAATAGGGTTAAAATTTATTTGCTATTTTTCCCTCAAAGAATAAAATTAATAAATCTTTTGACTGATGTAAATTTGTTCCCAGTTGGGAGAGCCAGTGTGATCAATTTCCCCTCAGAGAACAAAGTAACCAGTATATATTAAAAAGAAAACATATTTTATGACACTTTTAGGCCTCACCAAAAATGCCACTCACCTGAATTCCAGCAGCCTCTGATATATTCTTTTGAACTTGTGTCATTTGCTACATATCTTCATATGTTTCTACCCAATTCAAATATAAGCTCAGTAATATGACTTAGGGCTCACATATAATTTTTCTTCTATAAATAATACATTTTCTCAATATGTGGACATTTAATCACTTTCTTGATTATAAATAAGCAAAGTTTTAATTGGTTGTTTATTCATGTACTATAGTAAAAGAAAGAACCTACAGAAGACCACAGCTATCTATAAATTAAAGCTGTGGTTTAGATTGCATCATTTACATTATTTTTCAGAACTAAGTTCCCATGGAATCAATTTTTACATTAATGAGCAAGTAAGGCTTTTTTTCACATGCTGAAAAGTTACTTTATTCTTATGATTTTTATGCCTTAATTATAATTGAATGTGTAAGGTAAATATTATACTAAGTTCCTTCACAGCAAACATGGCAAAAGACACAAACACTATGTCAACTATATCAGCCCTGGAGGTGTGTATGGCTTGACTTTCCTTTCAAGAAATTTTTTACTATTCAACTGCAAGAAAGTAGAGTTAGCTGACACTCTCCAGCTTTGAGTGCCTTCAGGATCTAACTAAGCTTTTGGGTTATGACTGTATATTTCTGGAACAGATCCCAGAGAATGTGTCACAGTAGGATAATGTATCCTGGATCTTTCTGTCTAGGTTGAAATTCATCTAATGGACAAGAACCTCTTTTATGGAGGCCCCAAGTTGAGTTTGCCGAGTATGATAGATCTTCATCAGTCTTGCCCAATCTTGCTTCCCCCATTCTGTTATCTTACACAGGCGTTCATCCCCAGTGACCATCCTGCACTCTCAGCTCCATCTCAGTGTGTTTCTTACCAGACCCAAATAAAACACCCAACTATCTGAAAAGGTCTCCGTGTCTTATGCCTGGTACCATCTGGACTCATTTGATATAAGTTATTTCCAGGTCTTTCTCAATAAGCACACACTATGATTATATATCTCTATGTTTTTGGGGCCATGGACCCCACAGAGAATTTAATGAAAGCTCTAGGTCTTCTATTTTAGGAAAACACACATAAAAATAAAAATTGACGTTCATTATTAGCGATTCATGGCATGTTTCAAAGTTGGTCTGTGGACCTCACGCAATAAAGTCATTCTCTAAAAGAAATATCAATTTCTGTGTGGTTTGCAACACAGGGAAGGAGTTGAGAACTGCTCACATGGTGATTGTGTCAGCAAGGACTAAACTGCGAGGGGTGTTAAATATCTATTTAATATCTAATTTGTTGGTAAAAATTTTTCAGTGGCTCAATATTTTTTACATACAGGCAAAATTCTTTTTACATCAACCAAAACAGACTTTACACAATCCATCCAGCCATTGTTTCTCACTTGTAGGATCCTTTATACAAGTGGGGACTCCAAAACACCCAGAATTTCTTTTAAAAAATTCTGTTTTCATTCCTATATTCTTAAACTTCAGTCACCTTCAAAGTACTCTCCATTTGATTCAATACACCATGAAGATATTTTGCACTGCTCAAAACAGTTGCTTTTTTTGACTACCCTAAGTTAAATATTAGGTAAGAATTTTACAAACATTGGATACTGTCCATAAAGTATCCAGCCAAGTACTATGACAAATGGAGACATTTACTGAAGAAGATACAAGATACAAGAAACATTGTACATAGGACAATGGCACCTCAGTCCACTTATAAGTAGGTTCATTTATCAAAATATCACTGTCCATTAATAGCTGGTAATCTAAGAGCTCTGATGGAGTTGTACAGTGAGGTTAATGTTTTCATGCTTGCTAATACATAACCTATTGTGAATCTCATGGATTGAAGTGTATTTTTTCCAACACTTTTAATTTTTTAAATTCATCTTTAATTATTTGAGAGAGAGAGAGAGACATTGATTTATCGTTCCACTTATTTATGCATTCATTGGTTGATTCTTGTATGTGCCCTGACCAGCAACTGAACCTTCAACCTTGGCACACCAGGGTGATGCTCTAATCAACTGAGCTGCCCTGCTGTGGCTAGTTTCAACTTTTAAATCTTATTAACTTTACAAGTTTATACCTGCCATAGATAGTGATTTCTCTAATGAACCTGGGCAAAATAAATTGAAAACCTTCTAGAAATCAGTCAAAGTTAGACCTACCTTTTTCATCAGATTGATGAAAATATATCTTTTAGTGTTCTGAAGAATTTTAATAATTAGTTTATGTGTGCCATGAGATGAAAGAGGTTGAAAATTGCTTTATGGAGATACTTTAAAAATCATAACCGAGAATGAATTTGGTTAGATACTTTTTTTAATCTAATGAGGCAATCATATCACTTGAATACTTTTCTGTGTTAATATGGTGAATAATGTTGATTTTTTAATGTTTACCCTTGATTTCAGAGACAAACTTTATTTAGTTGTGATTCATTGTATTTTTGTTAATACAGTGCTAAATTCAACTTAATATTTAAAAAAAATTCTTGCATCTACATTTAGGAAGCATATTTTTCTTAGTGATTTTTTTCTTGAAATATCATTGTATAGTTTTAGTATTAGCATAATAGTGGTCCCATAAATTAAGTTGAGTGGTAATTATATACTCTTCATTCTCTGATGGTTTGTACAATATTGATATATCCCTTCATGAAATACTTTTTAAAAAATAACTACTGATGCCAATGAAGCCTGGAGTTTTGCTTTGCTTAAAAAAAATTATCAGCTATATGAAGGAATTGTAAAGCTCTCATTTTAACTGCACACTGAATGAGTTTTGACAATTTGTATACAACCTTCAAACCGCACCCACAATCAAATTATAAAATATTGCCATTGCGTCCAACAAATTCCATGTATCTTTTTATAGGCCACACCTCCCTCTATCTTGGTCCTTAGCAACCACTAATGTGACTTTTGCCACTTTATGTTAGTTTACATTTCATACAAATGACATCATATGACATATACGAGTGTGCTTATGTATGTTTTTTTCTCTTTGTATAGTGATTTTGACACTCATTTATATTGTTGCATAGAGCATCTATTCATTTATTTTATTTTTACAGTATTTATTGTAAGGGCACACCACACTTTGTTTATTAACTTACCCATTGATGAGCATTGGAATTATCTTCAGTTTATGAATAAGACCACTATGAATAATTATATAAGAGTCTACATGTAGACAAATATTTTCATCACCCTTGAATAATTGCCTAGGAGTTGAACTGCTCAATATATACAAGTATGCATATATTGAAATTTAAAAGAATCCACCAAATGTTTACAAATGTATTCGTGCAATTTTATTTTCCTTTCACTATATATGACAGTTTCATTTTCTACAAAGGATAGTCCATAATCGCTAATTTCAATCATTTTAATTTTAGTACTTTTAATGTGTAATGGTCTCTCATAATAGTTTTAATTTGCATTTTTTGATGACCAATGATGTTGATCATATTTTCAGGTAATTATTGGTCATATGTAAATTTTCTATTGTGAAGTCTGTATTCAACTATTCTTCTCATTTTTAAAATCTTTTTATTGAGTTGTGTTTTATATAGACACAGAATTTCAAATCTCTGGCAGATAAATGTATTATAAAACATTTTCTCCTTTTTAGTAGCTAGACTTTACATTTTCTTAATCATTTTTATTCAATCTTTTTTTCTCCTTCAGACTGGTGATTCTTCATTTTTTTCTATTTTCAGATTCACACCCCTTTCCAAGTAATCTCTTTCCTTTTCTGAAGACCAACTATTTTATTTCAAATATTGTATTTTTATTTGTAATATGTTTAATTTCTTTTTTTATATTTTCTGTCTGTTTTCTAGAATTTCCTTTATGTTTATTCATAGCAAGAGTATTTTTCTTTACCTTAATAAACATATTTATACCTGTCTTAAAAAAGTTGTTTTTCTAATAATTTCAATTACTGGGTCTTGGACTGCTATTTTTTAGTTGTATAGTTCCTTTAGAGTGGGTCACATTCTCCTGGCTTTTCATGTGACATGTATTTCGTCAGTTTTATCTTTACATGAGGTCATTGTTGGTATAAATTCTAGGTTCCGATACACTGCTCTGAAAATATTGATTGTTTTATCAGGCAATTAATTTGATTAGACAGAAATTGAAGATTCTCATGCCTCTAGTTTATGACAGCTAAAATCTTAGTTTAGTTCTTTAAATCTTATTTCCAAAAGCTTTTACTTTTTTTACTGCCCCATGCAAGTACGACTTATGGTTGAACTAGAAATTTGAGCTGAGTTTATACACAGAAATAGAAGTAATTTTTCTCTTGCTCTCACCATTCTGGTGCGTCCTGTGTATACTCCTATGGCCAGTAAATTCCCTCTGGTTCTTTCAACCAGGAAGATGGCTGGTAATTCAATGAAATTTCTAACTGCCTGACACTGAATCACTGTCATTATAAATTTGCAGAAGAAAAACCTACCTCATTTTTGTCACTAGTTCCAGGTTTTGACTGCTTCCCGAAAATTGCCTTTTCTTTACTATCTGGACTCTTAAGACATTTACAGAATTTATATTATTTGTGGGAATAGTGGTTTACTATAAGATCACACTTCTGTACTTTTAAGTTAATTGCAACCTTTAAAATCCATGTAGGGCTATACTGATTTCCTTGTTCTTGAAAACTCACTTTTGGTAGTTTCTGTTTTTAAGGAGTTTTTCTTTTTTATCTAAATATATTATCAAAATCTTGCCCAAAATACTTCCTTTTAATCCATTTAATATTTATAGAAATGATTTCCATCTGGGAATGACATATCTCCTCAGGAGATATTTGGCAATATTTGTAAACATTTTTGATTTTTAGGACTATGGTTGCTACTGGCATCCAATGAATAGAGGCAGGGGATGCTGTTAAACATCTTAAAATGCACAAGAAAGCATGTCACAACAGAAAATTATGTGATTAAAATATTAATGGAGCCTAGGTTAAGAAACCACAGTCTGTGAGATTTAGTGTGGTATTTCCTCTTTTATTTCTGAGATTATTATTTTGGTAGAGTGGCTAATTATAAAAAGGTTCTTAATAATTGGAGCTAATAGCAATGATTTCATTTTTATGCCTACACTTAATAAATTAACTGAATAATTGATAATTAATAATTGAGTTTATAAAATGGAAGAAAATTTTACTCTTTGTGATAACAGGGATGGACCTAGAGAAAATTATGTTAAGTGTATAAGCCAGTTAGAGAAAGATAAGTACCACATGATTTCACTCATATGTGGAATCTAATGAACAAGCTGGACTATCAAGCAAAATAGAGACAGACTCATAGATAGAGAGCAAGTTGACAGCTATAGGAGGGGTTAGGGGTAGAGGGATTGAACAAAAAGGAAAAAAGACTCATGGACATGGACAACAGTGTGGTGACTGTTCACAGAAAGAGGGTATAAGGGGGATAAATGCTTAAAAAATATTTGAAAGATATATAGCAAAAGACCAGTACACAGAATTTGTAAAGAATTTTTACAAATAAAAAAAGTCAAACAAACACGGAAACTGAACAACATCAGGACTTTCCTATGTAGGCTTATTAATGACCTCTTCATTCAACGGTTACTACTTGTGGTGCACATTGGCCTACTTGGGAAGCTCATTGTGCTTTAGAATATAGTTTGTTATGATCTCTTTAAGGGCATTATAAAACCAAGTGAGAAATTGAATTTTGTGTTCCTTGGATGATTTGTCTGCAGGGAAAATGTTAGGTACAAATCAGATGACAACAGAGACTATAAGTAAGCTTTTATTATTTTTATCATTTCCTTTATATTGAATTCATTGAGGTGACACTGGTTAACAAAATTATACAAGTTTTAAGTACACAATTCCACAACACATCATCTATACTCTGTATTGTATATTTACCTCCCCCAGTCAAGTATCCTTCCATTACCATTTACTCATACTATACATTCTTCTACCTCCTCCATGCCCCTTCACTTGGCAATCCCCACACTGCTATCTGTGTCCCTGCGATGTTTTTTTTTCTCTATTTTTTCTTAAACTATACTACAAAGCTAAATTGATCCAAACAGCAAAGTAATCACATAAAAAATAGACATATAGATCAATGAAACAGAATAGAGAGCCCAGAAATAAACTCATACCTTTAGAGTCAATTAATACTTGATAGAGGAGACAAAAATAAACAATAAAGACAGTCTATTCAATAAATGGTGTTGAGCAAACTGGACAACATGTGCAGAAAATGAGACTACACTCTTATATCATACACAAGAATAAACTAAAAATGAATGAAAGACTTAATTGTTAGACTCAAAACCATAAAAATTCCAAAAGAAAACATAAGCAGTAAAATACTGGACATTTCTCATAGCAAAATATGTTTCTTATATATCACTTTGGGCAAGGGGAGCATAAGAAAAGCTAATTAAATAGGACTACATCAAACTACAATGTTTTTGCAAGCCAAAAGAAACCGTCAACAAAATGAAAAAACAACCCACTGAATGGAAGACCAATGACAAATCTGATAAAGAGTTAATATCCAAAATTTATAAAGAGCTTATAAAATGCAATACCAAAAAATGAAACAATCTAATTTTAAAATGGGCAGAACACCTGAACATAAGTAAGATTTTAAATGAAGGTTGACCAACATTTTGTTAGAAGAGAAAAGTATAAAAAAATCAAGCTTAAAGCACGTAGAATTCCTTCTATGGAATGATTTCTAGATAAAAATGGTATTTAACAATTGCACTTTTGCCCCACCTCTGGAAAACTGCTACCTGGGCTTATATTCTTGACTACTACTCTTTCTGCCAGATTGGCCTTCTCATAAAATTTAACATGTCTGAATTGTTTTCTCTTTTTCTATAAAATAAAAATAATCACAGTACCTTACTCATGATTATTGTAAAGATCAAATGGGATACAAACTACTAAACATAGAGCTTGACATAATTAGCACTAAATACATGTTACTGTTATTATCAATATCCTACATTAATGATTCATTCTGTGCAAAAAGATATATGTTTAAAGATGCCTCTTGTGTCATTGCTTATTATTTGAAAGATGTTACCAAACTAAGTAATCATCAATAGTAGGTCAACAGTTAAATAAATAATCACACATTTACAAAATATTACAAGGGGGAACTCCAAAAACCAGAATTAACTTCTAATCAGTTGGTTCCTTGTAGTATAGGCTTTCTCCACTAGGTGAATGTCCTGGGAACCCACCTGTATCTGTGTACCAGCTGGCATTGTTGTAAGAGGCTGCATTTGGCCTCAATGAATTGTTTTTGAAGGCCCATTTCATTGTGGGTGATTTATGAGTGAACCTGCCCACATCATGCTGATTATTCAGCAGTTTTTGACCAAAAACACCATGACCCCCCACTTACCTGATTTTGCCCCAAGAAACTTTTTCTTTTGTTTCTCCAGATGAAAAAGGTCTTCAAAGGGAAACGTTTCGCCCATGTGGAAGAGGTTAAACAAAAAACGTCTGAAGCATTAAAAGGCATCAAAATCAACAAGATGAAAAACTTTTGAGCCGTGGAAAAAAGAAGGGGAAGGGATTAATCAAAGCACATGTGTAAATGACCCTGGACATGAACAATGGTGTGGGGATTAACTGTTGGGTGAGGGGTGGGCTGGGCAGAGGAGGGCAAAGGGGAAAAATTGGGACAATGGTAACAGAATAAACAAGAATAAAAAAGTATTACAAAAAAATATCAATAGGTATATTGCATCTAATGGAGAGTACTTTGAAGGTGACTAAAGTTTAAACATGAAAGAATAAATACATAATTTTTTATAGAGAAGTTCTGGGTTTTTGGGGTCCCACCTCATATATGAAATAACACACAGAAGTTTTTTAAAAATGTTTGTTCTCTAGGCATTGATTTGATTAAAAAAATCTTAAAAACATAACAAGTGAAAATAGAAAGTCACATAAAAAATGTATAGTATAAACAGGATGTGTATATGAAAAAATATTCATATATAACATTTATGTAATACATTAAGAAATGTCTGGAAGTATGTGCATCAAATTGTAAACAGTAGTTCAATATAGACAGAGGAGTAGGAGTGAAATTACTGTTTAACATAATGTTTTGCTCACTTCTGTGCAGTAAAAATCTATTCGCATACAATTTGTTTAATTAAGAAACTAAATGACCCCAGTATCCCTAAGCACTCCTACTGCTCTTTATTTTTAATATTTTTTTTATGCCCAGACTGCTTTTGATTGGGTCATAAACCCCAGCTCCTATTATGAGCCTTACCCCTTGTTTGAAAGTCATGTTTATAGTGTCTTAACCAGTTCTGACCTTTTTCTTAATAAAATCTTTATATATAATTTTGGGCAAGAGGTTCATAAAATGAACACCCAGGGTAAGTAACTAGTTCTGGTTTTACCAGGACTCACTTGGTAAACCTATTGTAGACCCTCCTGTTAGTGCCTGCGTCCCTGTGTCAAGGATATTAGTAATGCTTCATTTGCAAAAACATTTTTCTTGTATTAAATACATCTTCTTTGGAGACAATCCCTATTTCTTCATCTCTCTCTATTTTACAATATATATCATGACATACTCTGCATCAGTTTGCAGCACAGAAAAGTATGTGTCCTATTTTTTTAGGGTTTCACAAGTAAACCCAAGATTTAGAAAGTGGGTACTCTAGAAGATACATTTATAAAATGCCTATTTACTGCATGTCTGTGTGCATGGATTGCAGCTAGAATGACCCCATGGACCAGCAGTAATAATAGAAAGATGAAGAAAAATGTCCTGCCAAGTAGAAATAATATAGTTTGCAAAAGTGGCTTTTAGAAAACATTCACTTCTGCCTAATTTACTCAGCTATAGAATGCTTTGACCCAAATATGACCCTTAGAAAGTCAAAAATCTCCAATTGTGTTCCTTGGGCTTCTAAAGATGAAATGCCAGGTGAAAATGAGGTAACAAGAGAAAGCACAGGTGCATTTTCAATGAAGAATATTTGACATCCTGTTTAGTTAGACGAAGATGTGTGCTGTTCTTTTTTAAGCGTTCAGTCACATTCATTTTTTCCATACATTGTCGGTAGTGTTCACTTTTTTCCTGACTTGTGCTGGATAATAAAATTATGACTATAAATATGATTAAAAAGGGATTAAGCAAAAAAGAAAGAAAGGAAGGAAAGAAGGAGGGAGGGAGGGAAGGGAGAGAAAGGAAGGAAGGAAGGAAGGAAGGAAGGAAGGAAGGAAGGAAGGAAGGAAGGAAGGAAGGAAGGAAAGTAGGAAGGAAGGAAGAAAGAAAGAAAAAAGAAAAGAAAGAAAGAGAAAAACAGACACAGATAACAATATGGTGATTGCCAAAGGGAAAGCAGGGTGAAGCAGTTGGAAGGGGATAAAAGTAAATAAAGGATTTTGGAAAGAGGCTTGACTTTATCACTCTAATAAATTTAATAAAAATAAGAATTATTTAGAAATGCACCCCCCCCAATGGTTCCTCACATTGTAATACTTAAAGCCTAGTGGGGGAGATAGGTTTTTAATAAGAAGTTATAATATGTTGTGGAAAGTGTCCTGATATCTCAAAATACAGGATATGTTTTTGCAGCTTATAGGAGGGACACCAAATTCAGTCTTCACCAGACCAGTCTTCAGGAACAAAACTAAATATTTGGGATAGAAAAGATTTTTTAATAATTTTATTAGTGTGGATTAAATGAGAGAGAGAGATTTACTATAAGGAATGGGCTCACACAATTATTCAGGCTGAGAAGACAAAGATGTGCAGTGGTAAGCTTGAGACCCACGAGAGCTGATGGTGTACTTCTAGTCCAAGCCTGAATCCAAAGGCAGTAGATGAACAGTGTCCCAGTTCAAAAACAAGCAGAGAGGAAAAATTTTTTTTTTTTTTTACACTCAGTCTTTTAACTGTCTTCAATGGGTTAGATGAAGCCTACTTAGATTGAGAAGGGCAATTTGAATATTAATCTCATCCAGAAATACCCTCAGACGCACATAGACATATCATTTAACCAAATATCTGGGCCCCTTTGGCCCTGGTCACAGTGACACATAAAATTAACAATCACTGTAACCATATGACTCAGATACCTTGTTCAGTTTATGTGCTCCTGGTCTAGTGCTTGATATGTGGAACTACAAGACAAGTTTATTTTTAGTATTATGTCTTCTGTGGACACAGAGCTCCTGACCTACACAGATTCAACTTCTTTAGTGCCTACCCAGAGTTTGCCTCTCTGACAGAGCTCATGTTATAGACCAAGGGTGATGTTTTTTATCTTCCTCAAACCACGAGTTCTAATTCCTCAGGACCTAGTTTTCTGAGTAAAACTTAACATCTAATCCATGTGTTGCATATTATAGGGACCAGGAGATTTACATATATGTAAATGTAAATATATATATAAAATGTATATATATATTTACATTTACTTATATATTTCATATATTTATATATGTGTGTGTGTGTGTGTGTGTGTGTGTGTATCAATCTCCCTGGTTCCTATAATATGCAACACATGGATTAGATGTTAAGTCCGATGTAAGTTAAATTTGATGTAAGTCCAGTAGACCTTTCAGGTGTAGAGTAGGTCATTACCTCCACTGGCATATGCAGTTAGCTCCAAAGAAAAACTAACCGGATGTGTATGTAATTCTTGCTAATTCATTAGCTTCAAACTTTCAGCATTTCTGTTCAAAGTCCTATGTTTTCTCTGCCTTTAAGGTGAATTACTTTCTCTTTTTCTGACTTATTTTATTTTATTTTTTCCATTACCATTTATCCCTCTTGTACCACCTTCCACCTCCAACCACCCCCTCTTCCCCTTTTTATGTGTTACTACCACAGGTAATTACAGACATTTTTCTAATAGCCAATGGCCAATGAGCTCAACCATTTGTTATAAAGATTCAATGTAAGTAGAGTTGTAACCTACTGAGATTCAGACATATTTAGGCATTCCAGATGGGCCTAGGAAAAATGGAAACTGAGAAGATTGCTCTTCCTATTTGGCAGAACTGGGATGACTAGTAGAGCTGAGGCAATAGGACCATGTATGAGAGGACTTCTAGGAACTTTTGAGTAAAACTGGAGGAAGAGCCTGTGCAGGGACTGAGGAATCTGAGGCAGTAAAGTTGTGGAGAAAATGCATTAAAATCAATGTATTATTTAAACAAAGCTTATGGTAAGCATAATAATAGCACCCCAAAGATACCTACAACTTTATCCCAGAACCTGTAGATATGCTACCTCACATGGCAACAGAGACTTCGCTGATAGTATCTTGGATTAAGCAGGCGGGTCCAATCTGATCACATGACTAGTTAAAAGCAGAAGACCATTCCCTGCTGTACTCAATCAAGGAGAGCTATTAAGAAAAGAGAGAGGTAATAGAAATTTAAGGTTGTTGGCTTTGAGTTCATGGTAATTTGTTACACCAGCAATTAAAATAAAAACACCGAATATGATGTCTTTAACCAAGAAGAAAAAGATAAAGAATTTTATGTCAATAGTTAAGTTTCTAAATTATTTTATGTGCTTTGAGCTGAACCAGCTTCAGAGCTTCTCCTGCCTCACAGCTCTGGTCATAGGGCATCACAGTGTAGTTTCACCTTCAGTATTTTTCACACAGAACTCCAGGCAGAAGAGCTCCAGCACTCATCCACACTTCTTAAGGACTTGACCTGATGTCATAAACAAACAGAACTGCCTTCAGATGGCTGCTCTGATACCAAGCACTAAACTAAAGTAGTCACACTGGACTGGGAACTTGAAGGGCAGGAAGCTGCATGGTGGGAAGCCACATTGGGAGCACTGTTATCCTTTACTGCCTGACTAATATATGTCATGTCCTGCTTGGTATAAATTCTTTAATCCAGGGGTATTATGTGTGCCTTAAGAATTGTACTTCTTTTTTATTTATTTTTATTTATTTTTAATTTTTCTATTGTTCAAATACATTTGTCTCCATTTTCTGGCCACCACTTTCCCCTACCCCACCTACCCCTACCTCCCACCCTCAATCCTTCCCAACTTTAGCTTTGTCCATGGGTCTTTTATACAGATTCCTTGACTTGACCCTTCTTGTGTGTACCCTAAATATAATGAGACTGTTTCAGCTCTGGTCAACTTCAAGTCAGCTTCAGCTGACTGGCCACAGTTGTGCTCTCTGAATTGAGGCCTCAGGCCAAATTAAAAGTTTAACTCAGAGAAATCAAAGGAGAAAGTGACCTAGCTTTCTAAGATAGTTCTTTATAGTTAATGGGATTTGTTTTAACTTGAGAAATCCAGGACCCCAAAGGGCATAACTGAAGCTGCTGCTACGTGGTGGCGTCACCTTGGTGAATAGAATCCTGTATGTAAGAATTCCATTGTAAAGACACCTGGGCCAAGGCCCAAGTGCCGAAGGAGTGGACTGTTCAGAAGAGTTAAAACAGTTGACCTAAGGTTGTTATCTTTAGAAGTTCCAACATTGGCCTTTGCTGGCATCTGACCATTTGACACTTAAACCATTCTCTATTTGATAAGAGCAGGAGCAGCTCAATGTAGCCAGATTTTACAAACATTGTGGCTTGTGCTAACGTCTGTTTTTCTTCTAGGAGCCTGAAATTTTAGTATGTGCAATGCCAGCTCCCTATAAAAATTTTGGGTACTGAGTCCCTAATGAGTTTTCCTGGGAAGAAATATTGCACAAATATTATTTTTTTCACTGCTGGAGAAATAGCAAACTCAATATACTCCATCACGGGAAGGATGGAAAATCAGAATCTGATCATGGATTTCTTCAGACTCCACCTAAGTCTTTTTTCTCCATTGATCTATTGTGTTACCTTCATTGTAATAAACCATAGCCATGAGTAAAACTATAAGCTGCGCCCTCCTAAGTCCTAGCAAATCTTGATTAAAGACGGTAAACTTGAGAACCCTATTGTAACTAGCATATGCATATATGTTTGCACATGTATAATCAAACTGAATTAAATAATGTAAATAAACTACTATGTATGTGTGCGTGTGTGTGTATACACTTAGTCACTTTGTCAGAGCCTTTCAGACACTAGTCTTTGCTAACGTATTAGATCACTGAATGACCTCTTTGACTAACACCATGTAGACAAGTTCAGTTTCTCAACAAGGTTTACTTTTGGTGAGAAAAATAATTTGAAAAATTATTTAAGTTATTTAATAAATATAATTTAGGCATTTATAAGCTGCCATGTATTATGTTACAGTCTGGGAAGGTAGAAAAATCACTCAAAACTATTATAAATAATTGAGTAGATAGAATAAAGGTATATATGAACACAGGTATAAAGATAGTGGATTTGAATCATATAGTCATTTAAAATCTACATGACAATCAGAGAGAGAGGAAAGAGTACAGATAACACACATCTTCGTATTCAATAAACATTTGCCTCTAAGCACAAGGAAGATGACAAAGATCTGTTCTTTTTAAGTTGTTCTCTATACTCATGGTCCTTTCTGTGTAAACATCTCACCCTACTGAATATCACTTTATGATTTACATATAAATAGTAGCCTCCAAACATAAACCAGCTTCTTCAACTGGTACTCAATTAAAACAATTCTTTCAGGGTAAATTTTATCTCTATACTATTTTCTTCTTATATGATGAAACTAGACCCTTACTCTCAAGTAAGATGATTTGATACATGTCTGTAAACACCCATACCTCATAAGACGGCTGAATTCTCACACCTTTTCTATTGCAAAATATCAGTGTATAAAACATTTAAATACAAATAACAACTAAAAGTGTCAATATATTCCATAATGGGAGATATGGTCAGAGTTCTCTACTGAAGTTCAGATAATAGGGAGAGACCCTACTGCTGTCCTGATCATCAAAGGCCATTATGGAGGACTCTAGCATACTAGCTTAAGTGTTGTTTTATCTCTCAAGTGTAAAAAGCAACTTATATATTAGGTGAATTTGCTTTACATTTTAACTTTTTAAAAATGTTTATGAGGCTACCATGTGTCATACGCAATACTAATTTTTTGTAGATAACAAATAAATCCTATTAAACATTAATACTACTAATAATTATTAGTAATAATATCATTGTCATTATTATCCTTTATAGTACTTTTTTCCTACAGTATGTCTGGCATAGTTAGACTCTGCCAGACTCACCTTAAGCCTTGTTATTGAGAAGTTACTATGCATGGATGAAGGCAGAATAGCTGACTGTCTATCCCCCCCAGGTTATGAAATTTTTCTCCCTAAAGAATCCCAACAACCCCTGCGACTATCACCTCATTTTATTCTCAAAATCCTCTAATATTAGTGATTTTTCCCTTCATTATAAAACTTTAGTCTTTCTACTGATCTGATGCAAACCAACTTCAAGTGTCATGGCTATTTACAGCTGAGTGAGACAGGAATGTGAGAGATGGTCTTGAAATTGATGACAAAAATAAGATTTGAAGAGCTCTGAGTACCTGGAGGTAGGTATACTCTGACTTTGCTAAAGGAGGTAAAGGAAGGAAAAGACAAATATGGGGCCTGGACAAACTTTTTTCTCTTGCTTTACATTTACCAAGAGTTTTCTTTCTTAAAAACAAATCAGTTCGACTTTTCAATAGATACAATTAAAAAAAAACTTGAAAGATATCCTGTAATAAAATAATAAATGTCAAGATGATGATGGATTTATGAGGAGCTCTGAATCCAAATGTTACCAAATTCCATTTAAGTGAAATAATTCACAGTCAAGATTACCAGACTGTAACAGGTGGCTACTTTTAAGTACAGATGCTAAATGTCATACCTGCAGATGGTTCATCAGTAGAACATGTAAAAAAAAATCTTAATTATATATTATGAAGCCTTTATATAAAAAAAATTAAAAGATAGGCATTCATTATGCTTGTTTGAGTTATATCACTGAGTAGCGATGCTATTATAAGTTAGCTGGTACTTTAATCAAAACAAGTATCAGTGGATCAATTTAATGATATGAAAGTTCTGACTTCAGGTTGGAAACTTTTTGGCAATGCAAATTTCTTGTAGTTTCCTGATTTATGCATCAAAGCAGCGGGCACCCCCCACCAGAATCCTTTATCAATATGTGTTAAAGTAAAGAAGGAGGTACTCAGCCAGTCATCCTTAAATAGAAGATTCCAAATTGGCTTGGAACACACCTGGAGGCATATCATATCTGAAGCCTAAAGTTCACATGGCTTTAGAATAATGATGGTTAATTTCTAAAGAACACAGGTCATTCATGTACACATATACTTTACAGTCATCTTTTCATTCATTTTATCATGTCTGGCTAATTTACACATTAGACATGCTTGAATGACCTAGCTATTGCCAAGTAGCAAATCCACTCTCAAAGACAGAGTTTTAATTCAGTTTAACATATTAAAGAAAGTGTACCAGACTCTGAATGTGATTTCCCATAGAGACAGCTCTCCAAATGTTTTGAGTCTCAGCAAATCTGCTGGATTATATATGGCCCCAGGTGATGTCAACAGTGTATTTGTTAAATTATTATTATCAATACCTGACATATTTACATCCCACTTAATCTTCATGATAAATCGGTGTTCAGAAAAGCCAACCTACAATACAGTGTTAAACTCTCTTGATCCATTGCCATATCTAAAATTTGAGGCAAAACAAATGTCTGGTACTGTTTAGGGTGTGTGTTATATCTTTGAACATATTTTACATAACTGAGTGCCATATAAAATGCAAGCTTTACTATGACTGGTTTTGACATAAAAATGAAATCCAACAGAACTTTATTTGAGGTCTAATCAAGCTTATTTGCAAGCAGGAAGCCCAGAGTCAATTCTACCAGGAATTAAGTGAAAATGCCTAGGATTTCTTTAAGTGACATTTTTTCTTTTGTGTCCTCCTCTTTTTAATTATAATGAGACAGCAAACAAACAAAAGCCTTGTGTTTTTAATTATGATAATCTAACTGATATAATGACATTAAAAAATAAAAGAGCACAGGAGCTAAAAATGGAAAGTAGTACTCCAACCTCTTCATTTCTACCTCCCAGAAGAACCTCTATAAACTGTTCATTGCATATCCTCCTTGTAACATTCTTTGCAAAAACAAGTGCATATATTTATATATATATATACACACATATATACATATATATATGTATATATACACACACACACACACACACACACACATGAGATCTGTCCAGAAAAGTCCAGCCTTTGTTAGTATAACGAGAATGGTTTGCGTGACATTGATGTAACCTGGCAGCCTAAGAGAGTGGACTGGAATGTGCATGTGTCAACAAAAACAACTTCACTGTACTAGTCAGTGGGGACCGTAGATGCCATTGAGTCAACATGTGTACTGTGTGGCCATCACATTCAAAATGACTGAGCAAGTAGAATCTGCATCAAATTTTATGTTAAGCATGAACATTTTTCTAAAGAAACTATTCACATGATTCAGAAGGTTGCAGCTATGGGCAACTGGTAATTGGCAGCTTCATTACACAGTGCACTTACTTACGCATCACATATCATGCAAAGATTTTTGGCAAAACATCAAATAACCCAGGTGATTCAGCGCCCCTACATCCCAGGTTTGGTGCCCTGAGACTTCTGGCTTTTCCCAAAACTAAAATGATCTTTAAAATGAAAGATATTTCAGACCATCAGTAGGATTTAGGAAGATATGATGTGGCAGCTGATGGTGAAAGGGAGAACTATGTGTGGTCCCAAGGTGCTTTCTTTGAAGGGGACGAAGGCATCATGGTCCTATGTACAATGTTGCTTGTATCTTCTTCAATAAATGTGTCAATTTTTCATATTACATGGTTGGATACCTTCTAGACAGAACTTGCATGTCTTATTTTATATATATAGCAAGATGTGTTACCAGAAGTGTATGCCAAAATTTAAATTTGTTGCTTTTAATTTAGCAAGAAAAAGAGCATCTTTTTCACAACGTTGGTATAAACAGATAATCACCTTATAATTATAAATAGTACATGGATGTATGGGGGATTGTCTGAATTTCCAAGGAACTGGAGTGTTACAAGATCTCATATGCTTTGAAAAGCTTCTCCATCACCTTAGAAGTCATGGAACAAGATTAATTTTCTGGGTTTATGTGTTGGCAGACTCTATAGTCTGTGTCAGCACAGCCCTCTGGGGTTTAGCTTGTGTCTGGGGTACTTGTAGTAAGTTTAAAAGAAGAGTTAGACCATAGTAACTACAACTTGGGCAAGCCAGGCTTATCATTGTTGAAGAAGAGATATTGGGTTCCAAGAAGACTCTAGGGCCATAGCAAGTATGCGTGTATAGTTGCTTTACCTGCTGAGTTGTGCTTGTCCAGCCTTAAAGTGTAATAATAATGAAGCAAATGAACTTATGTTTTTCATTCTCTGATCCTTTTAATGACCAAAGCATTCTTAAGACTTCAAGTTGGGGAGAAATAGACAGGAACAGAGGCATCCCTGAGGGAAATCCTGGACTTTATTCTAATAAGACATGTGAAGAGTTGCACACTAAACTAATGTAAATAAAACAAGATTTTAACAGTTTGCTGTTGTATTATGGACAACTCTGTCATAAATGTAAGTTGCAACAGGAATCTGTTCATTTTGACCTATTGCTAATTCTCTTAACAAATTACATGGTTTTAGTTGGTTTAAAAATTGAAAGTTCTATGTTTGTATAACAAATTTAGGATCATGTTATAGTCAAATGATTGCAACTTTCTTCTTTTCAAATTTCTCCAGTATCTTCTCACATCAGCACATGGACATCCATCTTCCCTGTTCTCAGATGCTGCATAATATTCACATTTTACAAAAGCATCACAAATTATTGAAAAATTTCCAGATTGTCATTTAGACTATTTTCAGTTGGTTGAGAATATAAACAATACAGTGATAACCATGCCCATGCATGTATTTATGTTACTATAAGCCACAGATTAAATTCCCAGCAGATAAATTCTTAGCCAAGGGATGATGCATTTTTAATTTGATAGCATTTGCTGAATGGCACTCCAGACAATTGCATCCATTTATACACCTTGTAATGATGTATGAAAGTCAGGGTTTCTTTGTAAGGATAGTGACACATTGCAAATGTGGTCTTAAAGTTCTGAGTCATGATACTTAAGGTGAAGACCACCCATCTCAAAACATCTCCACTCCCACTCCTCCAAAGCACTGACCCACATTGCTTTCTTCTGCATTGTTAAGAAACTAAATGGACATTTTGTCCTTTGGTCCCTATCTTTGAGGGACAAATTTAGCACAAAAGTTTAATTTTTCATAAAAAAAGCAGTTGCCAATTTTCTTTTGAGCACCTCATACTCACAATTTCACCTGAAACAAATATAAAGGTGGTGTGTAGTACACCTGCTGATTCACACTTCTGTTTGAGAAAACCACTTCAAAGGTGCTGACCCAGTATCACTGGCATGCCGCTATTTTTTCCACTTCCCCTTAACACATCCACTCACTGATGCTTCTCACAGCTTATCTGTCGCACCTTAAGTTAATTCTGCCAATTCATTTACTTATCACACAGGTGTGAGATACTCTGATACAACCAAGAAAGCAATGCTCCTGGGGGAGGTAATATATTTTCAGAGGCTATAAAAGTAAGGGAAGAAGAAAGTTTCACAATATTTGCACAGATAAAACTTTTTTTTCCAGGGGAGAGCATAAATGCAGTCCCCCACTACCACAAATTATACAGTCGAGTTTCCCACATTTGGGGAAATCACAGGGGTCAGCACATCCAGAGTGCAATAGATAAGCCTCACCCTGGGAAAACCATCTTCGTGGTCATGGTATCTCTTCTGCCAGGTAAGTATAAAACTTTTATTCTTTAGGTCAAATTTGTCCAAAAAGACCTCTCTCTTATTACGATCCATCCAGACTTATCTGCTTCAGGCATAATCATTGCTCATGTCGTCTGCCTTCTTTCCCACCTGGAATCTTCTCCTACTTTATGGTAATCAGAAAGTAGATATCGCCTGTGTACAAGACCATCTAAGAAAGATTTGAGGAAATGGTACTGGGCTTGCTTTTTTTTTTCTTTTAGCTGTTCAGAATTTTATTTTATTTTTTAGAAGCAGGGAAAATATTCATTCATTTATTTATTTTATTGTAGTTCAATTACAGTTGCCCCTATTTTCCCCCCATCACTCGTCCCCTGCCCTACCCACACCCACATTCCACACTCTGGAATGAAGACCTTTTCACCTCCTGTCTTTGACTTGAAGTTTTTGGCATTATTTTAGCACTATTGAACTTTTTACCAAATTGCTACGCCCAAACTTGGGACTGATTGCTAGGATTTGAATTCTTGCTATATCCTTAGTATATATAAGATGTTAGGGAATTACTTTACGCACAGTCAGACAAAATTTGGGGCATTAGGGATATTGAATGAGACAGGCAAGTTTCCTGTTCAGTTGGAATTGATACTATGCATATGAAGGCATAAAATTAATGTGTAATCAATGCTGTTTTACATATAAAGAAGAATATGAAGAGAGCCAAATCAGAGTTGTAAGGGGAGGCATCTTTGAAGAGGTACCATTTGAGCTGACAGTAGAATGATGAGGGATATAAAGAACATGGAGGAAAAAAATACCAGACAAATAAAACACCTATAAGCTGTGAGTAAGCTTGATACATTAAAAAAAAAAAATAAATGTCCAGTTCAACTGAACGGGCTTAAAGAGATATGGCATGATATAAGGTCAGAGGGATAGTTGGGTCAGCTCACAGGACCACAGTGGACATTAGGGATAGACATTAGCTATTATGAGCAGAGACTCATGCGATCAGCTCCAGCTGGAAAATTCTGATAAAACCTTGTATTCTCTCTTGCCTTAGAACAGTGTTAGCTCACATTTCCCATGATTAATATGGAAGCTTTCTACTCTTTGAGGTTTATCTGACCTATTTATTATCACATGGTATCTGATATAAATGAAGTTTTGATACCAATGTGATGATAGGAATTTAATCTATCTGGAAAGTCTTCATGTTCATTGGTAGCTGATCACAGAACACAAGATGGCAAGAATCTATATAATGCTGAAACTTGTTGATGATACTTCTGAAAATATTTTTTTTTCTCTGAAGTGGTAGTAAAGAACAAATTAGTGGACTCATCTCTCCATTCCTCATTGCCAATTTCTTATGAAATGTGTATTGTTAGGGAGAGATGAGAGGAAATGTTGAACTGGGAAGTTATTGTTAAATGTTATCCAGTGTGAAAAATTATCCTAACTTCAGTGAGAAAATGTTCCTTTGAGCTAGGCTTGAGCCACTGGTCACTTCACATGGTGTTAGCTGGCATCATAGTCAATAAATTATGATATTTTGAAGTAGATCTTTCTTGATTTTTTCTTTATTATTTCAGGACCCTAAGAACACAAAGTAATAAATGTGAGGTAGTAGGTGGCCTCACATTTGGCCACCTACTACTGAATACACGTCACATTTGTCTTCTCAATGCTTACATTATGGCCACCATTAATAATTTACCACTGGGTAAATATAAGGGCACATCTTTTCACATACTTAAGGAAGATTCAAGTCAAAATTACCTCATAATGTTTAATATAAGTACAAAGATATGGAAAACCAAACTGACTACCTAATGTTTATTAGATATTCTTTAGAGGAGATGGACATAATCTAGCAGTGTTGATGCCCTGCTCTAAATACATGTAACCAACTGAGTTCACCAACAATTGCATAGAGTTTTCAGAAAGCTGGCAATATCCTACCTTGTGCCCTTTGTCTCCTCTCTTCCCTAAGGGCTCTTCCTGTTATCATAGTTTTTTTTTTCTCTTTCTTTTTCTTTTTCTTTTTTTTTTTGTCTTTATCACTATCAATTGCACTTTAGAAATGTGAGGGAGTTAAAGTTCTAGAAGACAGCAGTCTACCAATAAGGAATGGAAGTCTATCAAATATCTGGCTATTGGCTCCATGTCAGTTGTGGCAATGGAACATAACTTGACCGCGAGTCTCTTTTCATTTAAAAGACTAGCTCAGGATCATTATTATGGTAGAGGGTTGCAGAGTTCTCAGAACAGTGATAGAGAACAAGCCTCACTAAACTAGCACTTTTAAGCTAAAGTCTTATTTGCCAAAGATAACATATCCAAGCCAGAATTCAAGTGACAGAGAAATAGTTTCCACACTCCACCTCTTAATGAAGAGAACTACAAAATCACATTGAAAAAACACATGAATGCAGGGATAAGATTATTTTGAGAACTTTTTTCCCATCTGCTACACTCAGAGCAATAAAGTTTAATAATAAAAGTGAGAACAAGCATAATTTTTCTAATTTTTTACTTCAATAATATTTTATTTTTACTATTTAATGATATTGAGTATAGAAAATATTCTCTTTTAAAATATATTTTCTCATATTTTACAATTCTGTTCCCCTAAAATTACCATTTCTAAGTTTAATTCCTCATGTTATTTCATTCTTTCTTCTACATTACCAAATACAAATACTTGGTTTCTTTCTTGGCCTTTTCCATACCTGTGCTTTCTTGAAAGGTCATTCACCTCAGTGTTTCAGATATCTTATCTATAAAATAAATTTTAAATAGCATCCCCATTTTCTAATATTCAATTATTAGATTTTCTAATATTCAATTCAGAATTTCTAATATTCTGAATATTTTCTAATATTCAATTTTCTAACCTATTTGATAGACTGTTTCCATTTTTATAATGTTTTATTAAAATTGAACAAGTCTAAAAAATATACTCATTTACCTTATCTACTCTATTCTGGGTCATTGCTTCCAGATGCCAAATTTTAAACTTTATTTATATTATTTCCCTTTTCAGTGTAGAGATTATTTTTTTCTGTCTCTTTATGTACAATTTCAACTATAAGAAATGACCAAAGAACCTACTTTGAGTCATTGTTGTAATAAACATCCAAAGGAACTAAATTACCTTAGAACAGCAATATATAAGTTCCGGAAAATGATATCCTCAGAACTTTTCTAGTCCAAATTCTCACCATTGTTTTCATGTTTAACCTTGTTTTAACTTTTTGGAAATACACCAATATCCTTTGAATAATATTTGCCCCCACTAACTTTGTAAGAACCTGTTTCTGTTGTTCTCAACCTAAGAACTCTAGCTGATTACAAATGGCACTAAAGAAGTGGTACAGTCAGTGGGTCCTCAAAGACAACATGGGATAGTCTCCTTAGTTTTGAAGTTAAAAACAGGTGAAACATATTGAAAGTTCTATTTATATAGTGAGGATAGAAAAGTGATAGTTCACGATCAGTGTATTTTACTTGTATGAACCTAACATATAATCACCACTGGAGGTTAAGACTGAGGAGATGAGGTAGGCGTTTCCATTCCACCAATTAAAAGAAACTGAGGAGTAAAAAAAACAAAAACAAAACAAAAAAAAAAACAATATAGGATGGTTATTTCTAAATGACATTGGCTAATGGAGCAAGAGAAAACTAACTTTAACCGCAAAATCTTTGCCTCAGGTCAGGAACTGAAACAGAAAATATGTGACATTACCAAAATGATTTCTTATTCTCTTTAACTACAAAGCTGACACTCCCAAAAACCAAGGTCACAGAGTCCTTCTGTGTGCTAATGAATTACAACTCCAGTTGAATGCACAACATTGTTCAATATCATACATATGTGAAAGCTAAGATCCTTTTTTTAAAGCTATAACCTAATAATTGCAATCAGAATTTCTCAGAGGACCCAGAGCACTCTGAAATGTTTGCAAAAAAAGCTGCCTTGCTTGAGGAAGTCATGACCCTCTTTTCATTGCTGTTCACTTGGAAACAAAAATTTGCATTTAAAATTTTTTTACAGAGTGAAAAGCAGAATCAAAGTTATATTCAGAAAAAAATGCAGCAATTCACTGATTTATACTATTAAAAAGTAGTAGAGGATTGTCTTTGTAGATGTTTAATCAAGGACATAAAAGCATAATTTTTAATCAGGCTCAATTTTTTTAAATACATATGCACTTTGAAGAGATTCTGCATTAAATAAGGTGTCAGGGAATTTGGTTGCTTTCTTAAAAAATATTGACCAATGAAGCCTTAACTTATGGCTATCCTATATAAGTGATTTATAAGGTTGGAAAAAACTTGTAATAATATAGACAGAGTTATTTAAATGCTTGCAAGAATAGGAATATTAATATTGTGCTTTCTTCAGTATGTTTCCTGACAGTGTTCAGAAGACATTTTTCTTTATTATGAGAAATAAATTGATATGGAAAACACCAAAATATTTGGAAAACAATTTACACCTGTTTTCTATTGGTCAGAAATGCTGGTAGGGAAGTTTACAGTAATATTGGATACTTCTTCTTAATAAAATTGAGAGAACTTTAAGATTATGAAATGGAGGTAGAAGCAATTAATTTCCAGAAGCAAATGAGTCTTATCAGCACTGTAGGCAGAGCTGATGATAGGTTTAACTATGGTGTTTAAGTTCAGATATGATAGCATAACATATTTTCAGAAATAGTTTGATTTATAGAAATACCTATCTATAGTTAATAGATTTTTGAGGAAGAATACCAATAGACAACCCATATAGGTTTTACTTAATTTACTTATCTAAAGTTTCTTTTATTACAATACTCATCTAAATTCCATGACCTGAGTAAGTTTATAGGCACTGAGCCTTGAGTGAAGTTAGTGTTTGTTCTTTACAATCAGTAAACCTTAACAGACATAATCAACTTGTGTACCATTTTTAGCTGAAAAATTATTTTCTCACTCACTGTGAGGGTTTCCAGTTGGTTCTTTGATGCATTAGCCATCCACTGGGTCTTTTTCTAAAGAAGTAAAGAGCTCCACTATAGAATTAACTAATTATAGAATTCATTATAGGGAGGATATCATTAACATTATTAGAAGCATAATATCTTAGGACTTAGAGGAAAGGCATTAGGTCTCACATTTCAGTAAAAATTAGTGTAGGTACATGCAAGAGATAAAAATTAAACTGAACATGCTATCAGGGAAAACTACTAACATTTATAGCTGCTTTTATATACTGGAGAATGAACAAAGAAAAATACTAATACTTGTTTGCACTATGAGGAAGTAATATTGCTGACAATCATTTGTGAGAATTATTTACTATTCATAGCATATTACCATACACACAATAATAATTATGTATAATATAACACATTCATTTGGAAACATTTATTTGATTATTACTCTAAACTCTGTTCCGTGTGTTCAGTTTTCTGTTGCAAAGCTGACATGATCACCTGATCACACTGTAAAAAAGAAACAAACAAACAAAAAACTCCAGAAAAGAATCTTGAATGTAAGATTTTATAGATGTTTATTAAAACAAATATGCCTTTTCCCCCTTAGCATGGACATCAGTGACACTTTTCAGTTTTTATATCCTACATGGAGTTCTAAGCTGAAAGCGCTGAAGGAGATGAGAAATAGGGAGAAATAAAGGAGGCTTCCCATCTTGACTGCCAAGTGCAGGCTGGGTGGCCTAAGTCAAGAGAGATTAAGGACAAACTCATATATTTTCTTTTCCAGTTTTTAATTGTTGTTCTATTAGAATTGTCCCAATTTCCCCCCATTTCTGTCCCTGCCCTCCTCACCCCCCACTCCCACAGTCAATTCCCATCTTGTTGTCCATGTCTATGAGTCATTTAAATTTGTTCTTAAACTCATATATTAAAAAAAAATAAGTGAAAGGGATCAAAACTAAGAAACCAATCCTATTGTCAAATCCAAAGGGAAAACATAAATGAAATTAGGCTAAAAATTGAAGGGAGAGTGACAGTCACTTATTAAACATTTTTGATGTTGGCAGTGTTCCATAGAGTACCCACCTAAGATTTCATTTAAGAGAGTTAAATTAGGTTTAGATTGGTGTTTACCTTGAGATAGCCAAGTAGAAATGTCTGATTAAAGTTGTATATTTGAGTCCAAGAGTCCACAGAAGATTGCTTAGTCTAGGAGGCAGTAAGTAAAATCATGAGAGTGAGTGAAGTTACTCAGAAATACTCTAAAGAGTGAGAAGAATAATGGAATAAGTACAGACAGTAAACCAAACAATATTTAAATGGTATGTGGTAAAATATAATCTATTTAGGTGACAAAAATCTACAGAAGAAAGAAAACCCAGAGATTGTTACTTAACAAAGCAAGTAACATTTTTAACAAAAAGGACAACCAAGATATTAAAAGTTATAAGGAGGTTTATGAACAAAAGTGTTAAAAACAACCGTAATTGAATGTGACACTTAGTACACCACTATTGGTATTATAGAGTAGTTTTAATCTATGTTTAAAGAGTGAAAGGACCAGACTCCAAAAGAATGCAGAGTGTAATGGAAAATAAATTCAATTCTATTAATTAACTACTTCTGTTCATTTAAAAAAAAAGACTATAAGAAAAGTGAAAAGACAGACGACAATCTGGAAAAAGAATTTTGCACCACATGTAGCTAATAAGAGTTTGGTATCCAGTATATATAGAACTTCTTTCATCATGAACAACCTAATTAGTGAAAGGGAAAAATTGGAAAAAAATGTGAGCATTTAATTATAGAAGAAGAAAACATGAATGATGGATAAACATATGGAAGGATGCTCAACCCTCTAGTAACCAAAGAAATACACATTAAACCCAAAATAATATACTATTTTATATCCACCAGACTGAGAAAAAATATAAAATGACTGATAAATGTTGGAAGAGAAAATTAGCAAATTAGCATCTCTCATTCACTGCTGATGGGAGTGTAATTTGGTAAAACCCTTTTGAAAACATTTTTGGGCTTTCTAGCAAAGCTGAACACGTACAACACCTATGACGCAGACGTTGTACTCACAGGCATCTCAATATCTAGAACAGTTCTTGTGGGAAAAGGTACATTTAGAAAGTTTTCCTCAGCACTTTTTATAATTTTAAAAATATGTAAATAATCATAATTTTCTGCAATAAAGAATTGATAAAATGAATATGATACTTATGTACAAACCAAGGCTGCATATATCAACATAAGATTAAACATCTCTATAATAAAAAAATCAAGAAGAACAAATGCAGATAGATAACACATTAGGTTAAAACATAGGCAAAATTAAACAATATATTGTTTGGGGATACATACACAGGTGATATTACTATAAAAAAGGGCAGGAAATCATTTACTTAAGAGTCTGAAGAGTAGACATTTGATGGCAGAATGGGTTTGGATGAGGTTGTGATGGTTGAGAGGCATAGAGGAGTTTTTAGGGTATAAGTGATATGTTTATTAATGAAAGTGATCGACACAGAGTCATTCATTTTATTTACTTATTTTTAAATGTATGAATATACTTCCTACACTTTTTATATTTCATAATTTGAAAACAAAATTTTAAATAAAAATATATAGAATGCTATGATGTCATTGCTTGGCAACATATGGAAATTATTAACAGAACTAATTTTAGAAAAGTCATTCTAAATGAGATTCTACATTTTGCAATCTGACAGATGACGTATTTTGAAAAGAAGCGGATCCTTCCATGAGAGTTAGAGATGCAAATGTAGCAACATTATTTTACATGTATAGCTGAGTGTGCAAAAGAAGTAAAGAAGAATCCATGGAGACCTAAACAAAGATGGAACTGAAATCTAGAGGGGTAAGCATAACTAAAGCCAAAACTCCTGTAGTGCAGCAGTGCAGACTAGAATAGTGCCAGAAGGGACAGGAGATAGCATCTTGAGCCAATATAAGGAAGGGCAGTAGAACTGAGAGTCCTGTATTTAGACGGAACTCTAAGAAACTCCAACCTCAGTGAAGGTTTGAATGAGGGGGACAATAACAAAAGAGAACAGAAACACTCTGACAAATATAACTTCTTTCTCTCTGCCTAGGGTCAGGGTGGACAATTATATCAAGGGATTGTGCTATAAAGTGAACAGATATTTGGCTCAAGAAAGAAAACAATAAGCAGTAAAGTAAATGTCATAATATATTATCTAATCTTCCCTAGGCACAGTAATTTTAAGGGTAGAAATTCTCAAATTATATATAGATATATATATTTTTTCTCGGTCTTATATAAGTATTTTAGAAAGAAATATATAAACTAATTGTATGATAGTTTTGACAGGTGCAGAAAGTGTAATGTCTGAATTTAGAATTTCTTTATATTTTCAAACTCTCAAAAACCATGAATAAAATAAAAATTCCTGGGGGGGAAGATGGCAGAGGAGTGAATGGGAGTCATGCTGACCTCCTCCTCGCAAGACCAAACTGGAATTGTGACTAAATAGTGGAGTAATCACCTGGAAAACAATGGAACTATAGTGGAAGAGGAGCCTTGGAGCTGTGGACAGAGAGTGGATTCAACTCTCACATGTCCCAACGGGTGAGAAGTGCGGTGGAGGCTCGAGAGGGTGGGCTGGGTGCCCACGGGCACTAGCACCAGAGGGACATTTAAACGGCCAGTTAGCTCCCCCTGAGAAGAACGGGGTCTGAATCATAAACAGGGACCCCTAAACTACAGCAGCTAAAGCCAAGAAAATACAGACAAAACGCAACTGCAAAAAGCTTAGGGGCGCTCTCTGCCAGAGACAGGTGGCTGGAGATGCAAAGAGACATTTAAAGGGCGAACGCAAAAATTGCAGTGGCGGCCGCCCTGCTTGATCTCTGGGTAGAGGCGGCAGCAGGGTGGGCTGGTGCCTGGGAAAAGATTGGTGAGGAAAACTTTGTGAAGAGAACTGAGATGGCAGCCGATGGAGCCCAGGCGATAACGCACCTCCCACTCTGCAGCTACCATCTCGCTCAGGCATAAGGGAATCAATTAACCTGCCTTTTGTGCGCTCCACACACAGCTTATGCGCGTGTGAGCTGGGGAGCTAAGTGCAGACTGGCTGGAAGAAATAGAGGATCCCTGGCCAAAGGGGTCACACAGCTGCATTGAGAGCCTTGAGGAGAGACTGGAGACGGAGGCATTGTGGAAAGAACGGGAGGAGGAACTGGGGAGTCCCAACTCTCTCACCATTCTGTAGTCTCCATTCTGGGCAGGCAAGGCGCGTCCCCAAAGAGGGAGAAATGGGCCACACATGAACCAGACTGCCCACAATTGAAACGCAGTCCGCACAAATAGTGGATCCTTGGCCGAAGAGGTCACAGAACTGCACAGAAACCCGAGCAAAGACTGGAGACAGAGGTGTTGGGGAAAGAACGGGAGGAGGAACTAGAAAGTCCCGACTCCTTCTCCTTTCCGTGGTCTCCATTATGCGGGAAGAGGCCACACCCCCAAAGAGCCAAAAGCTGAAAAGCACACAATAGACAGCCCAAAACCTACCCAGTGCAAAGGCGCACATTCTTGTGGCCAAGTGGCCGGTGAGGGTTGGCGAGCATGTGTGTGTGGACCCGCGGGGGCTGGCGAGGGCTTGCGTGGGCTGGCAAGACCTCCCACAGGTTGGCACTGATAGGGCCTGTGAGGGAGTGCGCAGATCGGCGAGGGCAGGTGTAAATCAACCCACGCGGGCCGCGAGTGCAGAAGCAGGCAACAGAAATAGTGGATTCTGGGCCGAAGAGGTCACAGAGCTGCCCAAGTCCCTGGAGGAGAGACTGGAGACAGGATTAACCGGAGAGTCCTGGAGCTGACTTCCTCCCATTTCCGTAGTCTCCATTTGGGAGGTCAAGCGATGCTCCCAAAGAGCCAAAAGCAGGGAAAGCACACAATATAAGACCGTAAACTGACCAGTCCCGGGGTGCCTGCCGGCCTGGGGGACCAGAGATGTATGCCAGGTCGCGGATAAGCCCCCTGGGCTGGGGCAAGCAGGCATAAGCCCAGGCGGTTGGGGGATCCTGCGGGGCCATGGAAGGCACTCAACGAACCAGCGTGAGAGTACACAGCGATCCACAAAAATACTTGATGCCTGGCCTAAGGGGTCACAGAGCAGCCCAAAGCAGAAGTCAGACACAGACAGTAGATCCTGGAAGGCTCAAACAAACAACCCAAGGTCAGATAGGGTCAACAACTGACATAATCAGAGGCAGACCCAGAAAGAAAGAGTAAACGAAAAAATAACTATATATAAAAAAAGACCCGCCTACTACCACAGAAGTTTAATCCACAAAGTCAGGAAATCTAGACGGCCCAATTGAAGCAGAAGCAAAAATAAATAAAGAAATAAACTACTTAACAGACTCTCACAAAAATGGGAAGAAAAAGAAGTTCCCACCAAATGAGTGGAAAAGGGGACTCCCCACAGAGAGAGCTAAATGAAGTAGAGGCAAGGGAACTATCAGATACTGAATTCAAAACAATGGCTCTAAGGAAGCTCAATGAGCTCAGCCAGCTCAAAGAGAACTATCAGAAACGGCAGAGAAACTATCAGGATCCTACAGCAGACTATATCAACATGGAAAAGGACATAGAACCTATCGAGAAGACACCACAGGATATGAAGAATACCATTTCTGAATTGAAGAACACAGTAGAAGGAATCAAAAGCAGGCTGGATGAAGACGAGGATCGAATCACTGAGATGGAGGGTAAGGTAGAGAAAAGCTCCCAGAAAGAACAAGAAATGGAAAAAAGACTCAAAAGAATGAAGAGGCATTTTGGGAAATGCAGGGCAACCTGAAATGCAATAATATCTGTATAATAGGATACCAGAAGGAGAAGAAGAAGAGCAGGGATAGAGAACCTCCTCGAAAAGTAATGAGGGAAAATTTCCCCATTAGAGGAGAGAAGGGGTTTCATGGATCCAGGAGGCACAGAGGACCTCACTCAAGAGGGACCCAAGGAGTTGAACTCCAAGACATATCATCATTAAAAAGGCAAATGTCAAAGACAAAGAGAGATTCCTCAAGGCAGCAAGGGAGAAACAGTGAGTAACATACCAGAGAACCCCAATACATCTAGGAGCTGACTTCTCAAAGAAACACCACACGCAAGAAGAGAATAGCAACAAATATTCCAAGTAATAAAAGCAGGCTTACAACCAAGCCTGCTCTACCCAGCAAGGCTCTCAATTAAATAGAAGGGGAAATAAAAAGTTTCCCAGACAAAAGAAGGCTAAAAGAATACATCTCTACCAAACCAGCACTCCAAGAATGCTAAAGGGACTGGTTTAAGAAGATGAAGAAAAAGAGTGAGAAAGAGAAAAACACAGGTACAAAGAGAAAAAATGAGTAAGTTTCTATCAGTACTAACTCTCAATGTAAATGGACTAAATGCCTCAATCAAAAGACACAGGATAGCTGAATGGATAAGAAAACATGACCCACACATATGCTGCCGACAAGAGACCCACCTAAGAGCAAAAGACCTACACAGATTGAAAGTACAGGGATGGACAAAAATATTCCAAGCAAATGGGCAAGAGAAAAAGGCCGAGGTTGCCATACTTGTATCAGACAAAATAGATTTCAAAACAAAAGCCATAAAAAGAGACCCAGAGGGGCACTTTATCATACTTAAAGGAAGAATCTTTCAAGAAGACATCAACATTGTAAACTTATATGCTCCCAATATAGGAGCACCCAAATATATAAGGAAAATCTTGGATGACTTCAAAAAAGATATAAACAGCAACACACTGATAGTAGGGATTTCAACACGCCACTGTCAAAAGTGGACAGATCTTCCAAACAAAACATCAACAAGGATATTGTGGAGCTGAATGACACACTGAATCAAAGAGACTTAACTGACATATATAGAACCTTACATCCCAAAGAAGCAAAATACACATTCTTTTCAAAGGCTCATGGCAGTTTTTCAAAGATAGACCACATGATAGGACACAAAGCAAACCTCAGAAAATTCAGGAAAATTGAAATAATACCAAACTTTTTCTTGGACCACAAGGCCTTGAAACTGGAAATCAACCTCAAAGAGAAACTTCAAAAACTTACAAACTCATGGACACTGAACAGTAGACTATTACGCAATGAATGGGTCAATAATGAGATAAGAGAAGAAATCAAAAAATTTCTGGAAACAAATGAAAATGAACAGACAACGGTCCAATACCTATGGGACACAGCAAAGGCGGTCCTGAGAGGGAAGTTCATAGCAATACAGGCTTACCTCAAAAAGATAGAAACATTTCAAATAAAAGACCTAACCCTACCACTTCAAGAATTGGAGAAACAACAACAAATAAATCCCAGAACAAGTAGAAGGAAGGAAATAATCAAGATTAGAGCAGAACTGAATGACATAGAGACGAAAAGAACAATTCAGAGGATCAACCAATCCAGAAGCTGGTTCTTTGAAAAGATTAATAAAGTTGATTAGCCTTTAAGCAGACTCATCAAGAAAAACAGGGAGAGGACCCAAATTAATAATATCAGAAATGAAAGAGGAGAAATAACAACTGATAGCAGAGAAATACAAAGCATTGTCAGAAACTACTATGAACAATTATATGCCAAGAAATTTGAAAATCTTGATGAAATGGACAAATTTTTAGAAAAGTAGTCTTCCAACACTGAAGGAGGAAGAAACAGAAAGCTTGAACAGACCAATAACAGCTGGGGAAATTGAAGCAGTAATCAAGAAACTCCCGGCACACAAAAGTCCAGGGCCGGAGGGTTTCAGAGGAGAATTTTACAAAACATTTAAGGAAGAGCTAACACCTGTCCTTCTCAGACTATTTCAAAAAATCCAAGAGGAGGGAAGACTCCCAGACTCTTTTTATGAGGCCAGCATCACACTAATCCCAAAACCAAAGACCCTACAAAGAAAGAAAACTACAGACCAATTTCGCTGATGAACATAGATGCTAAAATCCTCAACAAAATATTGGCAAACCGCATCCAGCAATACATTAAAAAAGTTATCCACCACGATCAAGTGGAATTCATCTCAGGGATGCAGGGATGGTTCAATATGCACAAGTCAATAAACGTGATACATCACATAAATAAACAAAAGACAAAATCCACATGAACATCTCAATAGAAGTAGAAAAAGCATTCGATAGGGTACAGCACCCATTCATAATCAAAACACTCAGCAAAATTGGAGTAAATGGGACATTCTTCAATGTAATAAAGGCCTTATATGAAAAACCTACAGCCAACATCATACTCAACGGGCAAAAAATAAAAACTGTTCACTACAATTGGGAACATGACAACGATGTCCGCTTTCACCACCTCTTTTCAACATTGTATTGGAAGTCCTAGCCACAGCGATCAGACAAAAAGAAGAAATAAAAGGCATCCAAATAGGAAAGGAGGAAGTAAAGCTATCATTGTTTGCAGATGGCATGAGAGTGTACATAGAGAACCCTGTAGACTCTACCAGAAAACTCCTCAACCTAATAAGTGAATTTGGCAAAACAGCAGGATACAAAGTCAACATTTAGAAATCAAAGGCATTTTTGTACACCAGCAATGAAATAGAAGAAGAAGAAATCAGAAAAAAAATACCCTTCGATATAGCAAGAAGAAAAATAAAATACCTAAACATAAATTAACCAACGAGGTAAAAGACCTGTATGCAGAAAACTATACAACATTGAAGAAAGAAATTAAGGAAGATACAAATAGATGGAAGCATACACCATGCTCATGGGTTGGAAGAATTAATATCATCAAAATGTCCATACTACCCAAAGCAATTTATAGATTCAACGCAATCCCTACTAAGGTACCAATGACATAATTCACAGAAATAGAACAGACATTACAAAAACTTATATGGAACCATAAACGACCCCGAATAGCCGCTGCAATTTTGAGAAAGAAAAACAAAGTAGGAGGGATCACAACACTGGACATCAAACTCTACTACAAAGCCACTATACTCAAAACAATCTGATACTGGCAAAAGAACAGATCCAGTGGAACAGAATAGAAAGCCCAGAAATAAGCCCAGGGCTACTATGGGCATCTAATATTTGACAAAGGGGGCAGAAGCATAAAGTGGAGCAATAATAGCCTCTTCAACAAATGGTGTTGGAAAAGCTGGATGGCTACTTGCAAAAACTTGAAATTGGATCATCAGCTGACACCATACACAAAAATAAACTCAAGATGGATAAAAGACTTAAATATTTCGCAACACCATCAAAGTCCTAGAGGAGAACATTGGCAGGAAACGCTCAGATATCCCATGCAGCAATTTTTTCACTGATCTGTCTCCTAAAGCAAGGGACATAAAGGAAAGAATAAACAAGTGGGACCTCATCAAAATAAGAAGCTTCTGCATGGCTCAAGAAAACATCAGCAAAATGAAAAGGGAGCCAACTCGTTTGGGAAAATATATTTGCTAATGATACATCAGATAGAGGTTTGATCTCCAAGATATATAAAGAACTCACTCGACTCTACTCCAAGAAGACAAATGATCCAATCAAAAAATGGGCAAAGGACCTGGGCAGATGCTTTTCCAAGGAGGAGATACAGAGGGCCCAGAGGCATTTGAAAGGATGCTCGGCATCACTAGCCATCAGAGAAATGCGGATCAAAACCACCATGAGGTACCACCTCACACCGGTCAGAATGGCCATCATAAACAGATCCACAAACAACAGGTGCTGGAGAGGCTGAGGAGAAAAGGGAACCCTAGTATGCTGCTGGTGGGAATGCAGACTGGTGCATCCACTGTGGAAAGCAGTTTGGAATTTCCTCAAAAAGCTGAAAATGGAACTGCCGTTTGATCCAGTGATTCCCCTGCTCAGACTGTACCCTAAGAATCCCAAAATGCCAATTCAAAAGAACCTATGCACCCCAATGTTCATAGCAACACAATTTACAATAGCCAATTGTTGGACGCAACTAAATGCCCATCAGTAGATGATTGAATAAAAAATTATGGTACATTTACATAATGGAATACTATGCAGCAGAAAGGAAAAAAGAACTGCTGAACTTCACAACAGCATGGATGGAAGTCGAGAGCATTATGCTAAGCGAAATAAGCTAGGGGGCGAAAGACAAATACCATATGATCTCACCTATAAGTGGAACCTAACCAACAATACAAAGATGCAAGCAAAATAAGACCAGCAACACTGAAAGGAAAAGAAACCAACAGAGACAAGAGGGAAGGAGGGAGGGGCCGGGGGAAATGGAAGTGAAGAGGAAAGTCAAGGAACATATAGCAAGGACTCATGGACAAAACTAAAGGGGAAGAGTTGATGGAGGGAGGCAGGGAGTGGGCAAGGGAAAGTGGTGGGGGGTAGGCAGAGACAAATGTATTTGAAAAAATAATAAATTAATTTAAAAAAATAAATAAAAATTCCTTAACTTGATAAATGCCATGTAAAAAAATCAAAACCTATTTAATGAAAAATAGTGTGTTTTTTGGTATATCAGAAACAAAGCTTGAGATTCTCATATTTTCTTTATGTTATAATAATGCAAGGGGAATTATGAGATAGGAGATTTAGGAGGAAAAGATAAAATTTTCAATCTTTTCAGACAACATGATCACCTACATAGAAAATCCAACAGACAGGAATTTTCTGTTGTTCTGGAATCCAAGCCACATGTTTCAAGAAGACAATGATCAACAGAACTCTAATGCTAATAGTTCAAATAATATAAAGTTCAAATGATGAATATTTATTTGGCAATGAAATGCTATCTTTGTAGTATTTGAGTATATAAAAAATTGTTAAGGGCCACAGAGTTACTTGAAATCCCTTGGCCAGAATTTTTTTCTTAGATCTGAGATCATGGTTCATGTGCTTACTATTTTATATCTTTAATTCCAAATTCTCATTTATATATATGACAAATAGGTTGCACAAAACAATACAGTTCTCTCTGAGTTTGCCTAACTTTGTGTTTATCCCACCATACGGAATGCAGGAATAAGGAGCAAATTCTCTTGGGAAAGGGCTAGTCTGATATAATTGACCATAACACTAGAACGTAGTTGTGTCCTAGAAGCTCTCTCGGAATTCAAATGAGATTTGTTTTCTAGCCTAGAGTTAGTGGCCTCTTGCCAACTGTGAAACTTGGACTTTTCTTTTATGAAATGGGAATGTTCCCATTTTCTTGCCTCAAAGAACTATATTATATGGGACTTAATAAATGTGTTCTAGTCATGGAATTGTTCAATATATATGAGGTGGATTTTTTTCTCACACAGAGCAATTTCTCCAACAATGTTCTCTAAAACAGTAGTTTGAGGGGTTTTAGTCAGTGACAATTTATAGTCCTCACTCTTCAAAATGCCTATCTCTGTTGAGGCTCTGATAATCTTACATAAGCAAAGGAATGCTTTTATTCCTCCCAGAAATTGTTTTCCATTAACATTGGTCTGGGAAGGGCTGTCATCAAGCAAGTGTTGGTCAGACAAGACAGTGAGAACCAATCTATAGGAGGAAGAAAGTCTTCCTAAAAATACAACCTAACTATATCAGAGGCAAGGCCACAGGATTAATCTAAATAATCTAGGCCCCAGTGTCAGACATAAAATGGGCATTTGAATAGAACTAAGGAAAAAAATGACCAGGTTATGGATTGTGTTACTGGGAAGCTCCTAGTGCAGCCAGGATGATGAGCACATGAAGATACAAGACCTAGATGATGAGCAAAGTAGGTTTACAACGCTGAAAGGAAAAGAAACCAACAGAGACAAGAGGGAAGGGGGTGTGAAAAGGAAGGGAAGGGGAAAGTCAAGGAACATATAGCAAGGTCTCATGGACAAAACCAAAGGGGAAGAGTTGGGGGAGGGAAAGGGGGAGGGGACAAGGGAAAGTGGTAGGGGGAAGGCAGAGACAAATGTATTTGAAAAAATAAATTAATTAATTAAAAAATAAAAAATAAAAAATAAAAACAACATTAAAAGTAAAAAAAAGTAGGTTTACAGTCATGAGTCCACAAAACACAGTTTATTCTTGTATTATTAATTAATTATTGTATTATTTTTTCATACAAACAACTGTAAACCTTTTGCCCCATCCTGCTTAATGGCCATAATATTTATATAAATCTATGTGATGTCATATAGTAAAAAAATGTGACAAAAAATTTTGAGTAGAAAACAAAAATCTGTTCTGCCTGGGGGAGTTACACAAGGTTTCGCCAAGGGTCAGAGTCATTCCTTGGACCAGCTGTGAGTCACCTAAGAGCGACATTAAAAGGCTGACTACAGTTTCCCCACAGGTCTACTACCAGTCTGTTTCTTTCTCTCCAGATAGGGAAGGGAAAGAACAACGACCAGTGAAGATTTTGGAGGTCAGCATTTGGAATGATGAGTTTACATTCTTATATGTTAAAAAAAAAAGTGTAAGTCTCAGATTCACCTACCTGATCTGTCTGGAGGAGGTACATGTTCTCCATAAGTTATTCCTATTACATCATTAAAAGACCTCCCACAGGGACAGCAGCACTCCTTTGAGTTTATCAGTTCTGATTAGGGTGCCTAAATGTCCATTGATTTGCTAAAAACTTGTAAGAAAAATTTAAATTCTACTACAGAGCTTGAAGGGGAAGAATATCTATATTATGTATTTTTAAATCTTGAGGGAATTCATTTAAAAATTATAAATTTCAAACACCAATGAGCTTTACAAGTCCATAATCTGGCTGTTTATACAAAGTGTGTAAGACTAGTACAAAGAAATAAATTAAAATAAAAAAAGTTAAAAAACCCCAAAAAATGAAGAACGCATCTTTAAAACTCTGACTAAAAAAATTTAAAAGCTGCTAATGACAATTCATTTTACTTTACTTCGTTAAGTTGAACACCCCCACTCTTATTATCCTATTATTTTCCTATTCTTTAGATTTTGTGGTGTGGAAAATGAGGAGAAATAATGTTTCATTTAAATCTTTTAAAGGGAATGAGTTTATTTGCTCACCTAACATCTAAAGTCATGTAAGTTCCATGACAGTAATGAAACTTACTTTTTTTCTTCCTTTGATTTTTTTTTCTCCAGAAACTTGTATGGTGCCTGCATTTTAATAGGCATGCAACAAATATGCATAACATACATAAGTAAATGACAGGTATTATAAGTGACATGCATTAAATTGTTCACAACAGTAGTGTTCATAATAGTAAAAATTTTTAAAAAGAGAGATAGAAGCAATCCAAATGTCCAACAGAAGAGTGCATAAGTGATTATTATATTCACACGTTGAAATGTTGTATAATTAATATTCACAAAAAATAAATCATAGGCACTTGTGACTATATAGATAAATATTAATAATCAAATACCAGAACGTAAATCTCAAGAGATTTCATATAGTCTAATACTTTTGGTAAGGTTAAGAAAACTAAAGTAAAAATAAATAATTTTAAGGGCACATACATGAGGGGGGACCCCAAAATGGAATCATCTTCTGGAAGGTGGAACCCTTGTAGTACAGGCTTTCCCAGCTAGGTGAGTGTTCTAGGGCCCCATCTGTATCAGTGCACCAGCTGGCCTTGCTGTGACAAGCTGTGTTCGGCTTCAGTTACTTTTTTAAAAGACTCTTTCAATTCATTTGCCCATTTCAGGACGGGTGATTTACAAGCTCACCTGCCCACACCACGCTGTGTTCAGTAGCTTTTGACCAAAAATGGCCAAAAATGGCATGATCCCTGTGCCTTGCCGTCTCTATTCAATAGATGAAAAAAGTCCTCAAAGGGAAATATTTTGCTAATGTGGAAAAGGTAAAACAAAAAGTGGCAGAAGCGCTAAAAGGCATTAAAATCAACAAGTTTAAAACTGTTTTGAGCAGTGGGAAAAACAGCTCAATAAATGTATTGCAGCAAATGGAGAGTACTTTGAAGGTGAGTGAAATTTAAACATATTAAGAATAAATACACAAGTTTTTATAAATTAAATTTGTTTTGAGGAGTCCCCCATCATATATTCAATAAGAAATTATGTATAAAAAAGGTAAAGAAAAAGATGAACATGAGTTTTGGAGTGATTTATCTCAGTGGGAGGGAGCTTGAGATTATATATATGGTGTGGTTAAATGAATGTAAATTTTAGTAAAGTTCCAAGCAAGTTTTTAAGTGGTGAGTTTAAATACCTAACTGAATAAAAACAAAAATAAATATGCATGATAAAAGTGTGTCATGAACCAAAAATTGTAATTGGTTTCCTTCTGTGACCTGAGGTAAGCAGACATATGTACACACACATACATATATGCATACACACTCTATTGGTGAATAGATGATGTATCGATAGTATGGATATATGAATAGCGTCCATGGTATTGTTATCTGGGAAACCTGAGTCAGGAGACTTCCACCTATCCTTGGTTCTTGTATTGCTCACAAGAGGTATTCAAATAAGAGACAACACATATAATGGAAATGAGATAGCAAATTTACTTATGAAACACAGATAAGCACAAAACTGCAACCCTGCAACTAGGCACTTGGCTAGTCTGAATGCCCCAGGTACAGGGAAGCAAAGTTGTTAGTAAGTTTGTTCTATATACTTGAGCCAAGACCACAAGTGGGCACTCAGCTAATCTGCCTGAACAGACTATTGAGGTTCAAGTGTTATATATTTTATTTAGCTCCTAGGTTTCCCTTCCTTCTTTCCCTTCTAAACCTTGGGAATCATGTACAGCTACAAAGACTTTCTTTCTCAGCTAGTATTTTCTCTTTGTCTTAGTGAAATTGCTACAGAGGCTCCCTTTCCCAGCAGAATCTCAAGGACTCCCTTCATCCTGCGCTACCCCTGCTTGTTATATTAGAAATACCTGGCAGACCAGGCTCAGGACTGCTGAGTCAACAAGTTAGGCATGTCTCCCTCTTCCTGCCTGCCTTAGTTTAGGAACGATCCTACCTAACAGTATAAGGGAGAAAAAGACATTACCAAAATTGGACAGTGGGTAGAGGAGAGGTAATAAAAAGTGGACAGGGAGAAAATCATATTACACAGGGCCACCGATTTCTTCAGACTTGATTTCAATAAACCAGAGCCACGGTCAGAGACTCTGGCCTTGAAGAGGAGTCATACTCAATTTCCATTAGTCTTCACATATGCTTTATCAGTCCTTCAACATCATATAAATTCATATACTAACAATAAGTTATCTAGTGGAATATACAAAGAACAAATAAAAATATATCTTTAAGAAAAATATAAGCTAATAATTAGCACTGTACAGAGAATCAAAGCAGAATAATATAATAATCTCACCATGACATTTTTATGTGTGCAAATCTCTATTTTAATTTTTGACTATTCTCCTCCTATACTATAATTTCAGGATAATCATAACAAGAATTTGGAAAATTTTGGTTTTGTCAGATTTCACCTATCCAAAAAGATAAGAAATTAATTCATTTATAAAACATTTTCCCACTAAAATTGGGCTTAGAATGCTAGTGCAGTTCATTTTAACTAGAACCTCCTCAGAGAGACAATCTGAACCAAGGGTGACTCTCTCCTGGTATAAATTTGAGATTTGGAGTAATGTTTTCTGGTTGGAACCACTGCATGCATTGCACTTTTAAAGCATATTTCATATCTATTTCTTCCCTGAAAGACAAATATTATCAGTAAACATTGTATCTTGAACTTTACAAATGAAAGTATAAAAATTTCATGCTTGGGTTTGTTCTTATTTTTCCTACTCAGACATTCTTAATTTTCCTGATGTATTACTGAACTTAAAAACAAAACAAAACAGGTTTTCATAGGCATTTAGTATGGATACAATAAAAAGAATAATAGTTTCCAAAGGTCTAAACTGAGTTCACACTTTAATTTCTGGACACATTCACATAGAAGTGTCCCTCACATCCAATCCAACACTCTTCTTGAGCAGAAACTAAGCTAGGCTCGAGTGCCAACTCTTCCCTAGCTGAGTGACTCTAAAAGGCCACAGCTAATGGCAGCTCATGGACTGTCCTGATCAAGGAGTTTTTCAATCTAACTGGTATTATTATTATTTCTTGGTTTTATTTCTCTATTTGTTTTTCAATCAATGTTTTCTTTTATTGCTGTGAAGTGATTGCACTGATAATATTGGCTTTCTGTGGTTGTAAATAGAACATATTCACAGGTTACCTTCACCTCAGTGACACACACGCGTAACCATTGCCTACTGCCCTGAAGTTTCTTAGTTTATAACAGCCCACTTCTCTAATGAAACTTCTCAGTTCACTCATCTACCATAAGACTATACTCAAGACACCTCTCTTCCTGTTGCAACTATGTTTGAAATGATCTATCATCAGTCTCAGTATAATTTCTGACCTGCAGTTTAGGGTCCCATCTCTTGTATCCTCAGTCTTCATTATTCACAAGCTTGTGAATCCTAGTTCTGAACTTTAGTGCTAAATATAAGTTTCTGGGGAACCCCATCCCTTAACCTCCCTGCTGTGTTGTTCAGTTTTCTTCCTACTCCCTCTTGCCAACATGATACAGTGCAATTCTTAGTAGTGCATTAAACATGCTGTGGTTTGGTCCCAACAAATTAAAGTCTCATTTCACAAAATGTACCAAGATAAAGTTTTTCTCTAGGCAAATTGGACTCATTAGCTCCAAATCACATTATAATTTCCTTCCTTTATTTAGTCTGTTTCTTGTTCTGGAATAGTTTTTGACTATGTGTAACTGAGGGTCTAGATCAGTGATTTTTAACCATTTTCATCTCCTAGCACACATAAACTAATTGATAAAATTCGGCAGCACATAAAAAAATTGTTTTTGTTGGTCTGATAAAAAAATAGGTATAGTTTTGATTCATTCTCACTGGATGGCTATTGTGTTTGTTGTCATCATTACTTCTTTATTTGACAATCTAAGGAAAAAGAAGCCAGTGTCCCTGACTACATAGTCAGTTATTGCACATTTTAAAAATTCTTGTAACATTTGCTGGCCGTGATAATGACTTACTCAGCAAATATTTGTTGGTTTATACCTGTGTTCAGTGCATTATTTGGTTCAATAAAATACAGGGGTGGGAAAAAGTGGGTTTAAAGTTTTGAGTAAGAGAAACACAGTTTATTCTTCTATTATTATTTATTGTGTTATTTTCCATAAAGAAACTGTAAACCTATCTTTGCCCACCTCTGTGTATATTTAACATGTATAGTTAGGCACAAGAAGACAACAGTGAACCAAAGTCTTTGCTCTCAAGGAACATACATCCAGTGAAAAAAGAATTTAAAACAACTTCAAAGTGTGTCAGATGGTACTAAGTACTATGAAGAAAAATCTAATGAAATAAAAAAGGAGGGAAAAAGAAAGAGAGTACACTTTAGATAGAAAGGACAAGTTCCCTGATGAAGAGAAATGGGCAAAGACATAAATGAAATAAAGGAGTGAGCACATAAAATATAGGGGAGGACTTTCCAGACCAAAAAAAAATAGCATTAGAAAAGCCCTCAAACAGACTTTTAACACAGATAAAATTACCCATATTTTGCCATTTATAATGTGCACTTTTTGCCCAAATTTTTGAGGGAAAAATAAGAGTTTACATTATATATATGGGTAGGACTAATTCCATATCTATATAAATGTTTTTTTCTTTTATTTATGCTTATGAGCCAAAAATGTAACTCTAGAAAGCAATTATGATATCATATGCACAAGTAATACCCTGGAATGCAATAATTGGTTTTGTTTCTAAATATAAATAAATAAATAATTGAATTAAAAAATTAAAATGAAAGCTTTTATTCCCTGAAAGTTTGGGCCAAAAACGTGGATGCACAATATACCTGGCAAAAATATGGTATATTATTAATTTGATAATCTTGTTTTCTTTTCAACTTTCTTCCCTTTTGAAATTTTTATTCTATAGATATATATTAGTCCAAATAGTTTTATCTACCACATCACTTTTTACATTTTTTCAGTAAGGCAAAATACAAATAACATAAAATTAATCATTTTAAAATGAATTATGTGGTGATATTTAGTTTATGCACAATATTGTAAAACCTCTACCTTTACATAGTCCAAATATTTTTATCACCCCTAAGGAAAAACTCCTATTCATTAAATAGATATTCCCCATTCCCTTGGTCACTAGAAACCACCAATATGTTTTCTGTATGTATTTACTTATTGTGAATATTTCATGTAAATGCAATCATACAATATGTGATTGTTTGTGTCTGGTTTCTTTCACTTAGCATCATGTTCTTGAAACTTATCCATTTGTACATCTAATAGTACTCCATTCTCTTTTTATGACTAAATAATATTCCATTGCATGTATTCAACAAAATTTCTATATTCATTTATCACTTGATGAACACTGTTTTCTTATTTTTGACTATTGTGAATAGTGGTTCTATAAACATTTTGGTACAAGCATTTGTTTATTTGTTTGTAATTTATGTGTGTGTGTATATATATGCACAGAATTGCCATATTGCATAATAATTCAATATTTATTTGAGAAATTGACAAAATATTTTCAGTACTGGCTATATCCTTCTACACGACTGCAGAATACTTATGAGTGTTCCAATTTTGGCACATACTCACTAAAACTTGCTATTTTTCATTTGAGAAAATCATTATTAGTGTAGCAGTCCTAGTGATCTTGAAGTGGTATCTTATTGTTATTTTGATTTTCTTTTTCCCAGTGATTAATTATGCTGGGCATGTTTTCATGCACTTACTGGCCATTTGTATATCTTCTTTAGAAAAATGTCTATTCAAGTCTATTGTTTAAAATTGGGTGATTTGTAGTTTTGTTGTTGAATTGTAAGCTTTCTTTTTATGATCAGGAGTCTGTACCGTTATCCAATATATCATTTGCAAATATTTTCTCCTAACTGTATATACACTGTACTTTTAAAAAACATATATATATTCTCATTATTTATTTATTTTTTAAAATTTATTTTATTTTTTTTCAATTTTTCAAATACACTTGTCTCCATTTACCCACCACCACCTTCCCCTGCCCAAGCCACCCCCACTTCCCCCCATCAATCCTTCCACACCTTGGCTTCCTCCATGTTTATCGTGTCCCAAATGCACAAAATTTTCGTTTGGATGAACTCTATTTCTATTTTCTTACTAGTTTTTAATGTTATATCTAAAAATCCATTGCCTGATCCAAGGTCATGAAGGTTTACTTCTGTTGTCTTTCAGGTGACTGTGGCTTTATATCGTAATCCATTTAGATTTTATATTTGTATATGTCATGAGGTAGGCATAAAACTTTATTCTTTTGCAGATGCATATTCAGTTGTCCCAGCACCTTTCGTTAAGACTATTTTTCTCATTGAATGGTCTTGGCTCCTTATATCCCTATGATTTTGTCCCCGTGAAGTTTTTAATGGTTACAAATATCTACTCTGAGCCTCTAACAGTTCATTAATTACAGATCAACTTCTTCTACCCCAGTACTTGTTCTTGCAGAGGTTTCTGTTCTGTCAAGTTGTGAAATTCTGTATTTGCCTATCTGACTCCCCAGCTTTGGAAGCAATGGTTTGCCCTATATCTCACTTCTTTTATGGATCTATGAAAACTTGTGTATTTTTCAGTATGTTCAAGTAAGTAGATTTTTACTTTTTATTAAGAGCAACACCTTCCAAGCGCTTTACATACTAGACAAGAAACCAGAAGTCTTCCTCTGTCTCTAGTAACAGTTTTTGACTTAAAGCCTATGTTTTAGAAATTTTATTTATTTTTATTTTTAAAGAGAGGGGAAAGGAGGAAGAAAGGAGGAGAAAAACATTGATGCTAGAGAGAAATTTCAAATGATTGCCTCTCGCACATGCCCTGACTGGGGAGAGAACATGTAACCCAGGCATGTGCCCTGACCAGGAATCAAATCAGTGACTTTTTGCTTTGCAAGATGATGACCAACCAACTGAGCCACACCAGTCAGGGCTTATAGCTTATTTTGCACAATATCAGTAAAATCACCCAGCTCTATTGGCATGGAATATCATTTATCATCTTTCACTTTTGATCTGTTTTGAACGTAAAGTGAGTCTTTTGTAGATGGCATATATTTGGACCATGTTTTCAAATCCATTCTGTCAAACTGGGCCATTTAGTTGGAAAGCATCATTGATTTACTTTAAAAGTAATTTTTGATAATAACAGACTTCTTTCTTTTGCTTTATATTTTCTATGTCTTACACCTTTTTTGTTCCTCATTTCTTCTACCACTACATTTGTGTGTATGTGTTTAACTACTTTTTAGCATGCCATTTTAATTCTCTTCTCATTTCCTTACTATGTGGTTTCTTAGGTATATTTTTAGTGGTTATCATGAGGATTACAATTAACATCCTAAGCTTATGAAAATATAGTTTGAGTTCATATCAATTAAATGTTAATAGCATATGAAAATTCCTCTATTATACAGCTTTGTCATTTCTCCTTTTGTTAATAACACGAAGTACATCTTTATACACTGTATGCCAATTAATATAGGTATATAATTATCATATTATGTGTGTGTCTTTTTAGCATATGGGACATTTGAAAAGAGTTACAAATCAAAAATACAATGGCTCCTACATTTACCTATGTAGTTATTTATATGGGAGGGTTTTGTTTTGAATGGCTTCTTATTACTGTCTAGTTGCATTTCACCTCAACTTGAAAGACTCCTTTCAGCAATTGTCATAGGGTAGGTTTATTAGTGTAATGCACTCCCTCAAGTTCTTCATTTTTTAATCCAAGCTAGATATGGAATTCCTGGTTGACAGTTTTTTTCATTTAGACCTAAAAATTGACATCTCCCTCCTTTCTGGCCGTCATGATTTTCAGTTAGAACACTGTTATTGCTCTTATTTAGGATCTCTTTTATAAGATTAGTCACTTCTCATTTGCTGCTTTCAAGACTAACTCCTTGTCCTTAGCTTTCAACAACATGTAATGTATTTGTGTGGATCTCTTTTAAGTTTACCCTTCTTGGATTCATTGAGTTTCTTGAATGTGTAGATTCTTGGCTTATTGTCAATACTGAGAAGTTATATGATCATTATTTCCTTAAATATTCTTTCTGTCCCTTTTTTCCCTTCTACCCCTTTTGGGACAACTATACTGTATATTTTAATGTGGTTATGATGTTCCATGGGTCTTACTTTTCTTCATTCTTCCTTTTCTACTTGTGAGATTAGTAATTTTAATTGATCTATTATACTCAACTTCACTGATTCTTTCTTTTGTTTAATCAAATCTGTTATTAAAACGTAGTGAGTTTTAAAATTTCAATTATTATTCTTTTAAGCTCCAGAATTTGTGTTTGGGTTTGTGTTGCAGCCTCATTAGGCCAGACAGGTCTGCTTGGGGCTCAGGTAGACAGAAGAAGATGCATGGAGCCTTGGGGATGCTTGACATGCCTTTATTCGGGAGAGTCACACAGGCACAAGCTTAGTCCAGGAAAATCACACAGGCCACAAAGCCTGTGTCTATGCTGCACACAGGCCATGAGCCCATGTGGAGGGGTCACACAGCCCACAAGCCCGTGTCCAAGTTGGTGCCCCAATTTCCCACCCCATCTAAAGCTCCTATCCTTTAAATAGTAGCCCCAAACAAAGCAGACAACAGGCCAGAAGGTGAAGTAACTATCATGAGCTGCACATGCGAGCCTACTCAAGGCTGCAGGGCAGTTTATCACACCCGGGGCTCAAGGGTGTGGTAACACTGCTTTATCAGACTCCTCCAAGGTTGTGCGAAGCTGCTCCCTCCGGTTACCCACACATCTAGGTGAGGGAGCCAGACCACCTCCACATACCCTAATTTCTTTTTATAATTTTTTCTCTTTATTGATATTTTCTATTTGCTCATACACTATTCTTCTGCTTTCCTTTAGCTCTCTGAGTATATTTAAGATAGATAAAGTTTTTGTCTAGAAATTTCAATGTCTGGTCTTTCTCAAAAATAGTTTCTATTAATTTCTTCTGTGAATGGGACATGCTTTGTTGCCTATTTACATGCTGTGCAATTTGTTGTTAAAAATTTGTCATTTTGCATATTACACTCTAGTAACTCTGGAAATCATACTCCCCCTTTCTTATGATTTGTTTTTGTTGCTTGTTGTGAGTTGTAGCTCTTTCTTATTTAGTGATATTTCTAAAAAATTTTCATGAACTCTTATTGTCATGTGTCATCTTTGCAGTCTCTTTTTCTTTAGCTTATGCTCTGCTACTGTTTTGGGTTAAAGAAGGTGAGAGAGAGAGAGAGAGAGAGAGAGAGAGAAAGAGAGCACCTCACAATTTTTTACACATTGGTGCTGTGCTAGAGAATTCCTTCAGCTTGGCCAGGAAGTTTACACTTTGCCTTAGACTTCCCTTCTTGTTTGTACTGAGGCTAGAGATTAGGATCAAAGAGGTCATAGTTTAGGATCTTCTCAGGATTCTTCTATGTATGTATCTTACCATTGGCATGCATGTAACCTTCTAAATTCCCAACTATAGGTGAGCATTTTGGAATCATCTAATTCCCCAAAGATTTTATACCCATGTTTTTCTTTCAGGCTTTAGGCACCCTATTGTTTGCCTCAGTTGTATTTTTCCCCAGGTGGTTATGGGTTGGAGGTTTGCATTATGATGCTGTAGAGAAATACCTCTGCGTTTCTGCCAGGAGTAATTTTAAAAATTTAAGAGACAAAGGCATGTACTTAATTAGGCCCTTCAGGCATCCTCCTTCAAGCAGTCCTGTAGGCAGCTAGAAAGACACACATAACTTTCGATATATAAAGTCTGCTTTGCTCCTTTGGCTCCCTTCCACAGTGAACTTGTGGGTTACAGCATAGAGCCTCACAGAGCCAGGATAATGGTAGGGCGATAGCAAATAAAATTGAGACAAAGTTTTCCTACCATGTTTAAATTATCTTTTTCTTGATTCAACAGTTGCTTTGACACTTTAAACTATTGTTTGTTTTCCTTTATCCTGATAAAGTTGATTGTGACAGTTTTTGCTTGATTTATCATAATGTTTCTGTGACAGGGCAGACTCTTGAAATTACTTCCTTAATTATTTTAGCTGATGGTCATTCCTACCACATCAGTTTTTGCACTTTATACTCATTTTTTCCCCTCTGAGTTCTGGGAAACTTCCTCAAGCTGGTAATGAATTTTATTTTATTTTTTTTCCTTTTAAATTTAGCTTTCAAACCCAAATATACTCCCTCTATTGGATTTTTCACTCAATGGTTAGGGATTTCATCTTCAGTCAACATTTCCCACTCTTATATTTCCCCCTTTTGCTAGATATAATAGTTTGTGGAATCTACATGAGATCAAAAATTTTTATCTTTTCTAAAGCCTTCTCATGTTTTTGGCATATTGAAAATTGGTCCTTATTTTTGATCAACGTGGGTTTTTCTTACTCCAAATTTGGAGTTAAATTCTTACTAAAATCCAAATTTGTAATAGTTAACAAATATTTTTCTAAGACAGCAATGCTAGATTTTTTCTTTTTTTTCTTTTTTTTTTCTTTTCAATTTTAAGAGTCAGTTTCTTTTCCTGGGACTTTAAAGTTAAATAATTAAGAAAGTGCAACATTTCATTAGATTAACCATGAAAGCATTTATAATAAAAGTCTGTATTTCTTTATTTATTATTTATATTCTCATATGAGGATATTTTTATTGATTTTAGGCAGAAGCATCAATGTGAGAGGAAAACATTGATCAGTTGATCCCCATATGTGTTCTGATTGGAGATTGAACCCACAACCTAAAATTGTGCTCTAACTGGGGATCAAACATGCAACTTTTGGGTGTATGGAACAATGCTCCAACCAACTGAGCCACCGGGAAAAGGCTATTTATTTAGCTATTTTAATGCTATATATTATGACTTTGATTTTCCTTATTCTAGTTAAGGAATGGCTTTTTCTCTAAGATATTAGATGTAGCTTATCACAATCATTAAGATTTCATTATAATTAAAGACAGGAGACAAGGAAATAGTGTATACATATCCCTATTTATCTCTTTTTGATTGTATCCATACCAGAAAAACATTCTGAATTCTGAAGCATGAGGAATTATTGAATGAGAGAGGAAGTATTTCTAGAAGTCACTGTAACTGCTTGTGTGAAAATGGGAAGAAGCAAAAGAACTCCTGTATACCCAAAAGAGAAAAGGTAGAGACTACAGAAATATAGATATTTCAGAATAAACGAGACCAAAAGTTTGTTTCATTGTATTGCTTCCTAATAGAAAACATAAAAATCCTTCCTCTATAAAAATAGATATTATAATAAAATAAAAATTTAAAAGAAATTTTATACAAATAAGATACTTGGTAAATACACACACACAAACACACACACACAGGGACTGGCAGAAGTAACACCTTCTTGAGTGCTTGAGTGTGGTAGGTAGGGTAATAATATGGATGTAATAATTTAGTTTTAATTTGAACATTTTACCTAAAATGTCATATGGTATGATTGAGTGTGATATTGTTATGTTACAGAATTACATGCTTATGATATTATAATAAAAGATTTTGTAAAAAAGAAAGGGCATTATTTGTGCTAGACCCCGTGTGTGTGTGTGTGTGTGTGTGTGTGTGTGTGTGTGTGTGTGTGTAGAGTCCACTAGGATACATACAGCCAGGTAATAATTAAAATAGAGACATTTAATGAGGGAGATACAAAATACAAGAAACATTGTACATGGGACAACGATGCCTCAGTCCTCTTCAAAGAGGGCTCCTTGGCACCTCACATGGTTCTCCCAATTGCCATCAGCTGCCCTGTCGTATTCTCCTGAATCTCAATGATGGTCTGAAATCTCTTTCCTTTCAAAGGTGATTTTAGTTTTGGGAAAATTCAGAAGTCTCAGGATGCCAAATCTGGCCTGTAGCAGGGCTGAATCACCTGGGTGATTTGATGTTTTGCCAAAAATCTCCTCATGAGATGTGATGCATGATCAGGTGCATTGTTGTGATGAAGCAGCGAGTCACCAGTTAGCCATTGCTGTGGGCTTCTGATGCATTCAAATAGTTTCTGCAGAGGAATATTCACACTTACCACAAAATTTGATGCAGATTTGTTGCTCTACTCAGTCATCTTGAATGCGACAGCCACACAGTACACATGCTCACTCAATGGCATCTACCGCCCCACTGACTAGTACAGTAAAGTCATCATTGTTCATACTTGTGCATTCCAATCCATTCTCCTCGGTTACAAGGTTACATGATGTCATGCAAACTATTCTCATTATATTAACAATGGCTGGACATTTTCCAGACAGACCATTATTTGTAGTAATAAATACTCATATATATTTATATACTTATTTATATAAATATAAATATGTATATAAATATGTTATGTTTATTGATTTTAGAAAGAGTTATGTTTATTGATTTTAGAAAGAGAGGAAGGGAGAGAGAAACCCACACACTCTCTAACCAGGGACTGAAACTGGGGTCTATGTACATGCCCTAACTGAGGATCAAACACTCAACCTTTTGGTGTACAGGACGACACTCCAACCATCTGTGCCATCTGCCACGATAATTTGGCATAGTTTTTGTAAATTCTTCAAATGGTAAATGTTGTTTGGAACTAAGAAATTCCTCCTGAAATTTAAGTATTACCCTTTTATACTGCTTAGAAATATTAATACACACATGTGTACACATGTATGTGCACACATTTTTAAAAATATAGCACCTAGCTAATCCTGCCTGCTCTCCAACAGAGCAGAGGAAGGAGCCTTGATCTTAAGAAAGTGGTCAGGAGGGGAAAAAAAGATGGCGGAGGAGTGAATGGAAGTCGTGCTGATCTCCTCCCAAGACCAAACTGGAATTGCGACTAAATAGTGGAGAAATTACCTGGAAAACAATGGAACGATAGTGGGAGAGGAGCCTTGGAGCTGCGGACAGACAGTAGATTCAACTCTCACACATCCCAATGGGTGAGAAGTGCGGTGAAGGCTCGAGAGGGTGGGCTGGGTGCCCACGGGCACCAGCACCAGGGGGACATTGAAACAGCCAGTTAGCGTCCCCCCGGGAAGAACGGGGTCTGAATCATAAACAGGAACCCCTAAACTACAGCAGCTAAAACCAGGAAAGCACACAGACAAAATGCAACCCCAAAAAGCTTAGGTGTGCTCTCTGCCAGAGACAGGTGGCTGGGGATGCAAAGAGACATTTAAAGGGCCAATGCAAAAATTGCAGTGGCAGCCACCCTCCTTGGTCTCTGGGTAGAGGCGGCCGCAGAGTGGATTGGTGCCTGGGAAAAGATTGGTGAGGAAAACTTTGTGAAGAGAACAGAGAGGGTGGCCAGCAGAGCCCCAGTCATAACTCACTTCCCACTCTGAAGCTACCACCTTGCCCAGGCATAAGGGAATCAATTAACCTGCCATTTGTGCGCTCTGCACACAGCTTGTGGGAATCTGGATTAGGGGCTGAGTGCAGACTGGCTGGAAGAAATAGAGGATCCTTGGCCAAAGGGGACACACAGCTGCACAGAGACCCTCGAGGAGAGAGACTAGAGACGGAGGGGTTGGGGAAAAAACTGGAGGAATATCTGAGATCCCCAGAGCAGGGTCCCTCCCCATTCCGTACTCCCCATTTGCGCAGGAAGGCCACGCCCCCAAAGAGGCAGAAGCGGGCGCAGGAGCCAGAAGGCTCATAATTACAGTCCGCAAAAATAGTGGCTCCTTAGCCGAAGGGGACACAGAGCTGCCCAGAGACCCTGGGGGAGAGACTGGAGACAGGATCAACTGGAGAGTCCCGGAGCTAACTTCTTCCCATTTCCCTAGTCTCCATTTTGCGTGAGCAGGCCATGCCCCCAAAGAGCCAAAAGCACGGAAAGCACACATTAGAAGGCCCTAAACTGACAAGTGCCGGGTACCTGCCGGGTGCCAGTGGCAGGCGAACGCACGATATGAGGCGAGTAAGCACCACCCCAGAGACGGGGGACGTGCCCAGGCAGGTGGGGGATCTGGATGGGGCTGGGGAGCACGCTCAAGGAGCCAGAGTGAGAGTGCAGAGCGATCCAGAAAAACAGTGGATCCTGGCAGAAGGGGTCACAGAGCTGCCCAAAGTAGGAGTCGGACACAGACAGTAGATTCCTGGAAGGCTCAAACAAACAACCCAAGGTCAAATAGGGTCAACAACTGACATAATCAGAAGCAGACCCAAAAAGACAAGTAAAGAAAAATAAATAAATACATACATAAATAAAAAGACCTGCCTACTACCATAGAAGTTTAATACACAAAGTCAGGAAATCTAGACAGATCAATGGAAGCAGAAGCAAAAATAGATAAACTAATCAATCAATTAATTATTTAATAGACTCACAATATTGGAAGAAAAATAAGTTCCCCTCAAATGGGTAGAAAAGGGGACTCCCCACAGAGAGAGCTAAATGAAGTAGAGGCAAGGGAACTATCAGATACTGAATTCAAAACAATGGCTCTAAGGAAGCTCAATGAGTTCAGCCAGCTCAAAGAGAACTATGAGAAACTGCAGAGAAACTATCAGGATCCTACAGCAAACTATATCAATATGGAAATGGACATAGAAACTATCAAGAAGACACCACAGGATATGAAGAATACCATTTCTGAATTGAAGAACACAGTAGAAGGAATCCAAAGCAGACTGGATGAAGACGAGGATCGAATCACTGAGATGGAGGGTAAGGTACAAAATAGCTCCCAGAAAGAACAAGAAATGGAAAAAAAGACTCAAAAAGAATGAGGAGGCATTTTGGGAAATTCAGGGCAACCTGAAATGCAATAATATCCATATAATAGGGATACCAGAAGGAGAAGAAGAGGAACAAGGGATAGAGAACCTCCTCGAAAAGTAATGAGGGAAAATTTCCCCAGTTTGAGGAGAGAAAAGGTCTCATGGATCTAGGGGGCACAGAGGGCCCCACTCAAGTGCGACCCAAGGAGGCCCACTCCAAGACACATCATCATTAAAATGGCAAATATCAAAGACAAAGAGAGAATCCTCAAGGCAGCAAGGGAGAAACAGCGAGTAACATACCAGAGAGCCCCAATACATCTAGGAGCTGACTTCTCAAAGAAACACCACACGCAAGAAGGGAATAGCAACAAATATTCCAAGTAATAAAAGCAGACCTACAACCAAGCCTGCTCTACCCAGCAAGGCTCTCAATTAAAATAGAAGGGGAAATAAAAAGTTTCCCAGACAAAAGAAAGCTAAAAGAATACATCTCTACCAAACCAGCACTCCAAGATATGCTAAAGGGACTGGTTTAAGAAGATGAAGAAAAAGAGTGAGAAAGAGAAAAACATAGGTACAAAGAGAAAAAATGAGTAAGTTTCTATTAGTAATATCTCTCAATGTAAATGGACTAAATGCCTCAATCAAAAGACACAGGATAGCAGAATGGATAAGAAAACATGACCCACACATGTGCTGCCGACAAGAGACCCACTTCAGAACAAAAGACCTATACCGTTGAAAGTAAAAGGATGGAAAAAAATTCCAAGCAAAAGGGCAAGAGAAGAAAGTAGGGGTTGCCATACTTGTATCAGACAAAATAGATTTCAAAACAAAGGCCATAAAAAGAGACCCAGAGGGGCACTTTATAATACTTAAAGGAAGAATCTATCAAGAAGACATCAACATTGTAAACTTATATGCTCCCAATATAGGAGCACCCAAATATATAAGGAAAATCTTGGATGACTTCAAAAAAGATATAAACAGCAACACACTGATAGTAGGGGATTTCAACACCCCACTGTCAAAAATGGACAGATCTTCCAAACAAAACATCAACAAGGATATTGTGGAGCTGAATGACACACTGAATCAAAGAGACTTAACTGACATATATAGAACCTTACATCCCAAAGAAGCAAAATACACATTCTTTTCAAAGGCTCATGGCTGTTTTTCAAAGATAGACCACATGATAGGACACAAATCAAGCCTCAGCAAATTCAGGAAAATTGAAATAATACCAAACTTTTTCTTGGACCACAAGGGCTTGAAACTGGAAATCAACCTCAAAGAGAAACTTCAAAAACTTACAAACTCATGGAGACTGAACAGTACACTATTACACAATGAATGGGTCAATAATGAGATAAGAGAAGAAATCAAAAAATTTCTGGAAACAAATGAAAATGAACAGACAACGGTCCAAAACCTATGGGACACAGCAAAGGCGGTCCTGAGAGGGAAGTTCATAGCAATACAGGCTTACCTCAAAAAGATAGAAACATTTCAAATAAAAGACCTAACCCTACCACTTCAAGAATTGGAGAAACAACAACAAATAAATCCTAGAGCAAGTAGAGGAAGGAAATAATCAAGATTAGAGCAGAACTGAATGACATAGAGACGAAAAGAACAATTCAGAGGATCAACCAATCCAGAAGCTGGTTCTTTGAAAAGATAAATAAAATTGACAAGCCTTTAAGCAGACTCATCAAGAAAAACAGGGAGAGGACCCAAATTCATAACATCAGAAATGAAAGAGGAGAAATAACAACTGATACCACAGAAATACAAAGGATCGTCAGAAACTACTATGAACAATTATATGCCAAGAAATTTGAAAACCTTGATGAAATGGACAAATTTTTAGAAAAATACAGTCTTCCAACACTGAAGGAGGAAGAAACAGAAAGCTTGAACAGACCGATAACAGCTGGGGAAATTGAAGCCGTAATCAAGAAACTCCCGGCACACAAAAGCCCAGGGCCGGACCGTTTCACAGGAGAATTTTATAAAACTTTTAAGGAAGAGCTAACCCCTGTCCTTCTCAAACTGTTCCAAAAAATTCAGGAGGAGGGAAGACTCCCAGACTCTTTCTATGAGGCCAGCATCACCCTAATCCCAAAACCAGATAAAGACCCTACAAAGAAAGAAAACTACAGGCCAATTTTGCTGATGAACATAGATGCTAAAATCCTCAACAAAATATTGGCAAACTGCATCCAGCAATACATTGAAAAGATTATCCACTACGATCAAGTGGAATTCATCCCGGGGATGCAGGGATGGTTCAATATACACAAGTCAATAAATGTAATACATCACAAAAATAAAATAAAAGACAACAACCATATGATTATCTCATTAGACGGAGAAAAAGCATTGGATAAGGTACAGCACCCATTTATAATCAAAACACTCAGCAAAATGGGAATAAATGGAGCATTCCTCAACGTAATAAAGGCCATATATGAAAAACCTACAGCCAACATCATACCCAACAGGCAAAAACTAAAAGCTTTCCCTCTGCGGTTGGGAACACGACAACGATGTCCACTTTCACCACTTCTTTTCAACATCGTATTGGAAATCCTAGCCACAGCGGTCAGACAAGAAGAAGAAATAAAAGGCATCCAAATAGGAAAGGAGGAAGTAAAGCTATCATTGTTTGCAGATGACATGAGAGTGTACATAGAAAACCCTGTAGACTCCACCAAAAAACTTCTCAAACTAGTAAGTGAATTTGTCAAAACAGCAGGATACAAAGTCAATATTCAGAAATCAAAGGCATTTTTGTACACCAGCAATGAAATAGAAGAAGAAGAAATCAGAAAAAAACAACAACAAAACCATTTGATACAGCAACAAGAAAAATAAAGTACCTAGGAATAAATTTAACCAAGGAAGTAAAAGACCTGTACGCAGAAAACTATACAGCATTGAAGAAAGAAATTAAGGAAGACACAAATAAATGGAAGCATATACCGTTCTCATGGATTGGAAGAATTAATATCATCAAAATGAACATACTACCCAAAGCAATTTATAGATTCAACACAATCCCTATTAAGATACCAATGACATATTTCACAGAAACAGAACAGACATTTCAAAAATTTGTATGGAACCATAAATGACCCCAAATAGCCATAGCAATTTTGAGAAAGAAAAACAAAGTAGGAGAGATCACAATATCAGACATCAAATTATACTATGAAGCCACTATACTCAAAACAATCTGGTACTGGCTCAAGAACAGACCCATAGACAAGTGGAACAGAATAGAAAGCCCAGAAATAAGCCCAGGTCTATATGGGCATCTAATATTTGCCAAAGGGGGCAGAAGCATAAAGTGGAGCCATACTAGCCTCTTCAACAAATGGTGTTGGGAGAGCTGGACAGCTACATGCAAAAACTTGAAATTGGATCATCAACTGACACCATACAAAAAAATAAAGTCAAGATGGATAAAAGACTTAAATATAAGTCACAACACCATCAAAATCCTAGAGGAGAACATTGGCAGGAAACACTCAGATATCCCACGCAGCAATTTTTTCACTGATATGTCTCCTAAAGCAAGGACATAAAGGAGAGAATAAACACGTGGGACCTCATCAAAATAAGAAGCTTCTGCATGGCTAAAGAAAACATCAGCAAAATGAAAAGGGAGCCAAATCTATGGGAAAATAAATTTGCTAATGATACATCAGGTAGAGGTTTGATCTCCAAGATATATAAAGAACTCACTCGACTCCACTCCAAGAAGACAAACGATTCCAATCAAAAAATGGGCAAAGGACCTGGGCAGACGCTTTTCCGAGGAGGAGATACAGAGGGCCCAGAGACATTTGAAAGGATGCTCAGCATCACTAGCCATCAGAGAAATGCAGATCAAAACCACAATGAGGTACCACCTCACACTGGTCAGAATGGCCATCATAAACAGATCAACAGACAACAGATGCTGGCGAGGCTGTGGAGAAAAGGGAACACAAGTAGTACACTGTTGGTGGGAGTGAGCGTAAAACGGAACTGCCTTTTGATCCAGTGATTCCCCTGCTCGGACTATACCCTAAGAATCCCAAAACGCCAATTCAAAATAACCTATGCACCCCAATGTCCATAGCAGCACAATTTACAACAGCCAAGTGTTGGAAGCAACTTAAATGCTCATCAGTAGATGATTGGATAAAAATTTATGGTACATTTACACAATGGAATACTACGCAGCAGAAAGAAAAAAAGAACTACTAAGCTTTGCGACACCATGGATGGAACTAGAGAACATTATGCTAAGCAAAATAAGCCAGGGGGCAAAAGACAAATACCATATGATCTCACCTGTAAGTGGAATGTAACCAATAATACAAAGATGCAAGGAAAATAAGACCAGCAACATTGAAAGGAAAAGAAACCAACAGAAACAAGAGGGAAGGAGGGTGGGGTGGATGGGGGAAAAGGAAGGGAAGGGTCAATTCAAGGAACATATAGCAAGGACTCATGGACAAAACCAAACTACGGAAGGATTGAGGGAGGGAGAGGGGGGAGGAGGCAAGAGAAAGTGGTGGGGGGAAGGCAGAGAGAAATGTATTTGGAAAAATAAGTAAGTTAAGTTAAAATAAAAAGAAAGTAGTCAGGATCATGACTTATTTTTCATACTAAGGGAAATAAAACACTGAAGAAAAAAAATATATAGCACCTAGCACTTTACCTTTCTGTTCACTCTAAATCAGTGGAAGATTTGGATGCCCCTATCAATAAGTGAAGAGAATTAATGTACAATGCTGGGACTATGCTGACAATATTATATTTGTCCCTGGTGACTTCTAGATTTGTGTCAAGAAGTCATAAGATCAACTGAAATTCCTATTAAAATAAAGTGTAATAAAATTCTGTGCAAAAGGCTGAGTACATTAAATACCATTATTAAGTAAGTATTTCTTTTAAGAATGAGACCTTTGGACTGCATGAAGAGAACAGTTTTTTTTTTTTTAATATTACTTAAAAAACAAGGCAATTTAAGAAATAAAATAGACTTAACTCATTCCTAACTTGAGTCCTGAGAACTTTTTCAACTTGCTCAGCTGTTGTATTTAACAAGTAGCTTTAACAAATTTCCAATTGTATTTCTCAGATATCTGATTTAAATATTTTATAGAACAGTGTTTACCACATATTGCTGATGAGAATATCACTTGGGGAGCTTTTATAAATCCCGATACCCTGATTGCACATTATAACAAGTTGTAGCACAGGAGCTCCATGCCAGGGAGCTGCACTTGTGCTCGAGATGTTCTGGAAAAACCACCCAGAGGACCAGCAGAAGAGGACTCGCTCTGGACAGGCTGTTTATTACTCACATTACAGAGGAGTGCACCAGTGGCAGTGGGTCAGGCAGAAGAGGCTGTACCCCACCTCTGGCCATGGTGCTACTTATAGGATTAGGGAGGGGTTGGCAGCTCTGAAGGGAACAGTGTAGTGTGAAAGCTCTACATTGTTAAGGTAGACACAGGAGCCTTGAGAGGGCTGGGACATCCAGACACAGGCTGTTTTCCTCGACCTTACGGCTGCTGGCCAGTCAGCCACCTGTTCTCGGAGGTGGTGGATGGGCTTTGTCCTAAGTTACCCTACACAAGTCAATTAGAATATATGCAGATAAGAGAAAATATCTGCAGATCAAAACATTTTTAAATTCCCCAGATAAATACAATGTACACACTTTGAGAACCACTGGTTAACATTTCTCATGTTTTAGGGTAGATGGAAATCACCTTGCGTACTATCATTAGATTCCTGATTCCCTCTCCCAAGTAGTCCCATTCAGTAGGGCTGGCATCAGGCATTCCAGGTGATTTGGGTGTGAGTGATCCATATACACAGACTGAAGAAATACTTGCATAGAACAGGGCAATTCAGAGTCACCCAGGGGACAGCAGTACCAGGGTTAACTGTGAGAAAGGAAGGGAAATGGTGAACAAGGAACAGACCAATCAGAGAAAGAGCAACATGTTTGGATTTAAAGTCTTAATTTTCTTTCCTTCTTTAAACTCGCTTGTGAGTTTATGGGTGAATGACTTCTCTTTTAACTGTAGCAGTGAGAGTTATAGTAAGGCTATATGGGGAAGAACTTTTAAATTATGAGGTTTCTACAGAGGATTGGTACTATATTAACAGTTTTAGTATTACTGTTAGAATTGTTAGATCTTTCAAAGAAGGCATATGATAAGTATATATTAAAACATAACATGCCAATATTATATAAAGTTATTTTAAGACTTTGGCTTAGTGATGTAGAAAATTTCTAAAGGGGCAACTACCTTTACAACAAGAAAAAAGTTGGACAAACTGCAAATTAGTGATGATTCTTGAACCCATTATGTGTGAATAGCATTTCTGCCCAGATAAAGAGGACAGGGCACTTCCCTCCCCTCAGTGAGTTGCCACTGGATACCATATAGTCTGTTAGGAGGATGTAACTAAAATATTTAATAATTGTTAAGTGGCAACTATGAGCCAGACTGAAAAGGTGAGGCAAGCCATCCGGAAATAGACCATCTGATTAATCCTACAACTATTAAATAGAGCTCTTAAAAATAAAACTTCACCAAAAGGAAACCTCTGGCTCAGGATATTTCCCTGGAGAATTCTATCAAATAGAAATGAAAATTCATGTTTACACAAAAACCTATTCACAACTTTTATAGCAGCTTTATTCATAACAGCCAAAATCTATAAACAACTGAGATATTCAGTGTGTAAATGGTTAAAGGAATCTTGGAACATTCCACATTATGGAATATTATTCAAAAATAAAGAGGAATGGACTATATTAATACACACAAAAACTTAAATGAATCTTAGAGTAATTACACAGAGTGAGGGAAAAAAAAGCAATACCCACAAGTCACAAACTACATGATTCCAGGTACCTAACATTTTTAATGTGAAAAAGTATCTAAATGGAAGACAGGACAGTAGCTGCCAAAGGTTACAGAGGTATCAGGGAGGGCATGAAGTAGGTATAGCTATAAAAGGGCAACATGACATATATTTGTGGTGAATAGAATTTACTGTATCTTCACTGTATTAATGTCAATAACTAGGTTATAATATTATGCTATAGCTTTGCAAAATATTTCTGTTGAGAAAAATTTATAAAAGTGTACACAGGTCACTCTTTAAGTACCTTGACATAAAAAAATAGTAAGAAAATTAAAGAAGAGAATATTCTAAATTTTGTGCAGTTTAGAAATGAGACAAAGAATTAAATTTCATATCAATAAAGAGGTTCTCCAAGTTACTGAGAAAACAAGCAATCTTATAAAGAAATTTGCAATGAATTATGAACCTATTAACATGTGAAGAGATGCTTATCATATGTAGTAACCAAGAATGTAAATTTAAAAAAATTAAATGTTGCATTTTAAAGATTTATATGCTGTGGACCCAAAGGAGAGAAGAAATGGACATCTGCATTCATTGTTAATAGCAATATAAATCAGGACAACCACTAGAATGGCAATTTGGTAGTACCTGTCAAAATTAAAAAATATTTATGCATACACATGACCCAGAAATTCTGAGTCTATACTCTAAACAACTGCACTACATGACCTCTATAAAGCAAATACTATTAACTGTTGTGTGTTGGGCATTGTTGTAAGTTATTAAGAAAGGAAATTAAAAGGCAACCTATGCAATTTAAGCTTCCGTGTATACTAATTACTCAAAATTGTACTAGATTGAACTAGTTGGAGAAAAAAGGAGTTTTTTCTAAAAATGTAGAATGATTGAGTATTATTTAATCATACTTTCAGAGATAGATAGAAAGGATAAGACAGAGAGAGTTGGGAGGATTATATTTTCCAATGTTTGTTGGTCCCTTTTTCTACTCTAAATATGAATTGCCTGTCCTGCCAAAGAGGGAAAAATTACAAAAGTCTATTTTATTAAAAGTTGTTATAACTCAGAAAAGCTCTGGTATTGAATGTTAACAATCCAGATGAAGCCATGGAGAATGCAGAACTCCATTTGGGAGCTAGAACTGGCCTCAAAGGTGTATGGCTAAATGAGATTCTTTGTCTAAGCCAACACAGGTTCAAGGCGATAGAAATTTTCCAAACACTGATCCCTGTGGTCTGGTGTGCGGCAGGGTTGGTGGTGCCCGTGGATAAGGTCCCAGTCTTCAGTGATATGATATAGACAGAAGTCAAGCTTTTCTTTTGCTATCAAGCCTGAGACAAGGAATCAAGCTCTATTTAAATGAACTGAAATTCATAGATTTTCTTTCCCAGGAGAAAAGACGATTAAGAAGAGATGCCCATGTTAGGAAAGCAGGAATAGGTTATGAAAAGGTCATGCCCTTATGGGTATACAGATATCAAAAATTAATTCCTGACACTCCAAAACAAACTTCCTAGAAATCTATTATTTATTACAAGATTAATTTGAAATTTCACTTGGGGCATTTGGACAAAATCTCTAGATTTAGTTTCAACACCTGTTTCGGAAAAGCAGTGGAAGAAACAACCTCTAAGCTTCCTTCTACTATGAAAAATTCTCTGTTTATGTTCCACTGTTTTCTAAGTTTAGCAAGAGATTCCTGGGGAAAGAGCTCATAAGGAAACACTGTAGATATAAAGGGAATTATAAATAAAAATAATGGTTTTAAACATCTGTAGTGGTTCCTTTATTGCTTTTCATTGGGGAAAGGGTGAGGGTGAAGGTTTTATTTGGTTTTTGTATGTATAACATTTTCACAGAGTAAAAAATTCAGAATGGGTTAAAGGGTATAATAAAGGGACTGACTCCATCATTTGATGTATTACTACTGCTTTTTAAAAAATTATGTTTTATTGATTATGCTGTTACAGTTGTCCCAATTTTTCACCCTTTGCTCCCCATTCCCTCAGGCACCCCACCCTCCATTTATATCCATGGGTCATGCGTATAAGTTCCTGGGCTACTCTCTTCCCTCTACTGTACTTTACATCTCCATGGCTATTCTGTGACTACTGATTCATATTTCTTAATCCTCTAGGCTCTTGACTCATTCTCCCAAACCCCCTTTCATCTTGCAAACATCAAAATGTTCTCCATATCTATGATTCTGTCTTGTTCTTCCTATTTCCTTAGTTTTTTTTTGTTTGTTTGTTTGTTTGTTTTTGTTTTAAGATTCAATTGTGGACAGATGTATATTTATTGCCATTTTATTGTTCATAATTTTGATTTTCTTCTTTTTCTTGAATAAATCCTTTTAACATTTCATATAATAATAGTTTGGTGATGATGAACTCCTTTAGCTTTTTATTGTCTAGAAAGCTTTTTATCTGCCCTTCAATTTTAAATGACAGCTTTGCTGGGTAGAGAAACCTTGGCTGTAGGCCCCTGCTTTTCATAAATTTGAATATTTCTTGCCAATCCTTTCTATCCTGCAAAGTTTCTTTTGAGAAATCAGCTGACAGGTTTATGGGAACTCCCTTGTAGGTAACTTACTTCTTTTCTCTTGCTGTTTTTAAGATTATCTCTTTAGTTTTAACCTTAGGCATTTTAATCATGATGTGTCTTGGTGCCTCTTTGTATCCATCTTGTTTGGGATTATCTGTGCTTCCTGGATTTACATGTCTATCTTCTTCACCAAATTAGGCATGTTTTCTTTCATTATCTTTTGCAAATAGATTTTCAGTTTCTTGCTCTTTCTCTTATCCTTCTGGCACCCATATGATGTGAAAGTTGGACCTCTTGAGGTTGTCCCATGAGCTGCATATACTATCCTTATTTTTGGGGGGGATCATTTTTTATTCTTGTTCTTGTTGTTTTTTGTTTCCTTATAGTCCATATAATTGCTTCAGTTCTGGGCTTCATCCATTCTTGTAGGGTAAGTGGAGGCAGTCTGGCTTCATCTCCCAGATGTCTGGGTAACTAAGGGAAGAAGTTTCTCACAACCATGAAAGGGTCTGATAAAATAGTGTTCTCACAGCCTTGAGTGTGGGTCCAATAAATGGTTCCCATAACATGAAGTTGGCTCACTTGTACAGCTCATGCTATGTTACTTACATTTTTTGCCTGAGGCTGGTTTTGTTTGTGCTATTACTTAAGGAGGTTGGGGTTTCTAACTGTGAGAGTGTGTGCAGACATAGACATGGGCTTGTGGCCTGCATGGCTCCCTCAAATAAAGGCATGTCAGACATCCCAATGACTCCATGAATAGTCTTTCATATGCACAAATCCCATGAACCTATCTGGCCCTGAACAGTTGCAACACAATTCTACTCTTGATTCCCTGTAAATCATTCTTTATTGTCTTTAGTATATCCTTCATTTCTGCCTGATCATTTTTATGCTGTTCAGGAACTCACTAAGTTCCTTTAGCATCCTTAAAACCCGTGTTTTGAGTTTTGCATCTGATATATTGCTTATCTCCATTTTGTTTAGTTGTTTTGCTAGAGTTTTGATCCATTATTTAATTTGGGCCATGTTTCTTTGTTTCCTCATTTTGGCAGTCTTTCCTTGTGTTTGTTTCTATGTATTAGAGCTGCTATGACTCCCTGTCTTGGTAGCATGGCCTTATCTAGTAGGTGTCCTGTAGGGTCCAGTGGTACATCCTCCCTTATCACCTAAGTTGGGTACTCAAGCTGTGTCCTCTATGTGGACTGAGTACTCCCTCCTCTTGTAGTTGAGCCTTGACTACTGTTGGCAGGTAAATGGGAGAGATTTAGCCAGGCCAGTCAGCTGCAAGGACTGGGTGTGACCAATGACCACCAACTTCCTTTCTCTATGGAGGATCATTTGTGCAGGGGCAGGAGGGTGTTGGTCCTATGTGGTCTCTAGCTGTCCAGTGGGTGTGCAGGTTCTGGAGTTTCCCAGATGATGCAGGCTAGAGTCAGTCACCACCTGTGTTTCACCTGGGGCCACCAAGCATGTGCTACAAAGAAATCTACAGGTGGCTGCTGCTTGTGCTGAGCTTGCAGGCTCCCAGGCAAAGCCAAACTGTGATCCAAAGCTGGCTGCTGCTAATGATGGGCCTGGGGCCGCTTAGTCAGAGGTGGGGGGTGGGGGGAACTCACTGAGACCAGTTGTTGCTTGTTTGAAAAGATTTAAGAAGATAAAGCTTGAGCCAAGACCAGCCATTCATATGGAAAAACCACTGTTAACAGCTTAGGTGGGCCATAAGTTGGCTTCAGGGATTCCTCAGGGCAGAGTAAACCATGTGATCCAGATTTATGGGATCTCAGGTAAGAACCACAGATGGGATCTGTGGTTCTGTGGTTTGGGGGATCTTAGAAAAGGAACAATGGTCCCTGACCTCCTTTCTGTCTGGGAGAAAGCTGTCCTCCAGCTCTCGACCTAATGCCAGACACTACAGTTCCTCCCATATGACACTGGTGCCCTCAAGCCACTGCCTTAGTGCTGGAGCTCAGATGGAATGAGTGTGAGTAAGCCCATATGTGGGCTCTTTAAGAAGAACTGCTTGGGACTCCAGTAGTTCCTTTCACCTACTCAAACCCTGTTGGCTTTTACAACCAGGAGTTACAGAGGCTTATCTTCCTGGCACTGGAACCCTGGGCTGTGGGGCCATGTGTTGGACTAAGACCCCTCACTCCTGAAATATCCCTCCCAGATTTTTATCCACCACATGTGGGTATGGGACCAGACTGTTTCACATCCCCCCATCTAACTACCAATTTGGATGGATGTGGTTTCTTTATTTATGTAGTTTTCAGATTTCCATTCAACTTGATTTCTGATGGTTCTGAATGATTGGTGTTCTGCAGTTTAGTTGTAATGTTGATGTGGTTGTGCAAGAAAGTGATCTGTGTTTAGCTATGCCTCCATCTTGATTGAAAGTCAAAGACTTTGTTTTTGATGAAATCTATTTTTTTAAAAATTTTGTAGCACATGCTTTTTGTGTTATAACAAAGAAGGTTTTTCCTACCCCAAGGTTGTGGAGATTTACCCCTGTGGATTCTTTTAAGAGTTTTACATATTTTTCCTTTTACATTTAGCTCTTTGATCCATTTTGACTTAATTTTTCATATGGTGTGAGGATAGGGTTCAACTTTTTTCTTTTGCATATAGAAATCTGGCTGCCCAAGCACCATTTGTCGAAGAGACTATTCTTTCTCCACTGAGTTGTCTGGACACTCTGGTCAAAAACAATTAACTATAAATGTAAGGGTTTTTTTTCCTGACTTCAGTTCTACTCTATTGATCTATGTGTCTCTCTTTATTTCTTCTCCACACAGTCTTGGTACTGTAGCTTTGCAGCAAGTTGTGAAGCTGTGAAGTGAGAGTGCTCCAATTTTGTTTTGATTTTTCAAGATTGTTTAAGCTGTTCTGGGTCCCTTGCAATTTTATATAAATTTTACTTTACTTTATTATTTTTTTTAAATTTTATTTTATTTTCTCATATACATTTGTCTCTACTTACCCCCCACCACTTTCCCTTGCCCCCTTCCTCCTTCCCTCCCTCAGCTCTTCCCCTTTGGTTTTGTCCATGAGTCCTTGCTATATGTTCCTTGACTTTCCCCTTCCCTTCCTTTTCCCCGTCCCCCCCTATTTCCCTCTTGTCTCTGTTGATTTCTTTTCCTTTCAGTGTTGCTGGTCTCATTTTCCTTGCATCTTTGTATTATTGGTCACATTCCACTTACAGGTGAAATCATATGGTATTTGTCTTTCGCCCCCTGGCTTATGTTGCTTAGCATAATGCTCTCCAGTTCGGTCCATGCTCTTGCGAAGTTTAGTAGTTATTTTTTTTCTTGCTGCTGCGTAGTATTCCATTGTGTACATGTACCATAATTTTTTGATCTAATCATCTACTGATGGGGATTTAGGTTGCTTTGAACCCTTGGCTGTTGTAAATAGTGCTGCTATGGACATTGGGGTGCATAGGTTCTTTTGAATTGGCGTTATGGTATTCTTAGGGTATAGTCCCAGCAGGGGGAACACTGGATCAAAAGGCAGTTCCATTTTCAGCTTTTTGAGGAAATTCCACACTGCTTTCCACAGTGGCTGCACCAGTCTGCATTCCCACCAACAGTGGACTAGGGTTCCCTTTTCTCCACAGCCTCGCCAGCATCTATTGTTTGTTGATCTGTTTATGATGGCCATTCTGACCGGTGTGAGGTGATACCTCATGGTGGTTTTGATCTTCACTTCTCCGATGGCTAGTGATATTGAGCATCCTTTCAAATGCCTCTGGGCCCTCTGTATCTCCTCCTCGGAAAAGCGTCTGCCCAGGTCCTTTGCCCATTTTTTGATTGGATCATTGGTCTTCTTGGAGGGGAGTCGAGTGAGTTCTTTATATATCTTGGAGATCAAACCTCTATCTGATGTATCATTAGTGAATTTATTTTCCCATAGAGTTGGCTCCCTTTTCATTTTGCTGATGTTTTCTTTAGCCGTGCAGAAGCTTCTTATTTTGATGAGGTCCCACTTGTTTATTCTCTCCTTTATGTCCCCTGCTTTAGGAGACATATCAGTGAAAAAATTGCTGCGTGGGATATCTGAGTGTTTCCTGCCAATGTTCTCCTCTAGGACTTTGACGGTGTTGCAACTTATATTTAAATCTATTATCCATCTTGAGTTTATTTTTGTGTATGGTGTCAGCTGATGATCCAATTTCAAGTTTTTGCATGTAGCCATCCAGCTCTCCCGACACCATTTGTTGAAGAGGCTATTATGGCTCCATTTTACGCTTCTGCCCCCTTTGGCAAATATTAGATGCCCATATAGACCTGGGCTTATTTCTGGGCTTTCTCTTCTGTTCCACTGGTCTATGGGTCTGTTCTTGTGCCAGTACCAGATTGTTTTGAGTATAGTGGCTTTGTAGTATAATTTGATGTCTGATATTGTGATCTCTCCTACTTTGTCTTTCTTTCTCAAAATTGCTATGGCTATTCGGGGTCATTTATGGTTCCATATAAGTTTTTGAAAAGTCTGTTCTATTTCTGTGATTATGTCATTGGTATCTTAGTAGGGATTGCGTTGAATCTATAAATTGCTTTGGGTAGTATGGACATTTTGATGATATTAAAACTTCCATCCCATGAGCATGGTGTATGCTTCCATCTATTTGTGTCTTCCTTAATTTCTTTCTTCAATGTAGTTTTCTGCATACAGGTCTTCTACCTCTTTGGTTAAATTTATTCCTAGGTGCTTTATTTTTCTTCTTGCTATATCGAATGGTATTTTTTTTCTGATTTCTTCTTCTTCTATTTCATTGTTGCTGTACAAAATTGCCTTTGATTTCTGAATGTTGACTTTGTATCCTGCTGTTTTGACAAATTCACTTATTAGGTTGAGGAGTTTTCTGGTAGAGTCTACAGGGTTTTCTATGTACACTCACATGTCATATGCAAACAATGATAACTTTACTTCCTCCTTTCCTATTTGGATGCCTTTTATTTCTTCTTCTTGTCTGACCGCTGTGCTAGGACTTCCAATACAATGTTGAAAAGAGATAGTGAAAGCGGACATCATTGTCGTGTTCCCAATCGTAGTGGGAAAGCTTTAATTTTTTGCCCGTTGAGTATGATGTTGGCTGTAGGTTTCTCATATAAGGCCTTTATTACGTTGAGGAATGTCCCATTTACTCCGATTTTGCTGAGTGTTTTGATTATGAATGGGTGCTGTACCCTATCGAATGCTTTTTCTACTTCTATTGAGATGTTCATGTGGATTTTGTCTTTTCTTTTATTTATGTGATGTAAAACTTTTATTGACTTGTGTATATTGAAGCATCCCTGCATCCCTGGGATGAATCCCACTTGATTGTGGTGGATAATCTTTTCATTGTATTGCTGGATGTGGTTTGCCAATATTTTGTTGAGGATTTTAGCATCAATTTTCATCAGCAAAATTGGCCTGTAGTTTTCTTTCTTTGTAGGGTCTTTATCTGGTTTTGGGATTAGGGTGATGCTGGCCTCATAGAAAGAGTCTGGGAGTCTTCCCTCCTCTTGAAATTTTTGGAATTGTCTGAGAAGGACAGGTGTTAGCTCTTCCTTAAATGTTTTGTAAAATTCCCCTCTGAAACCCTCCGGCCCTGGGCTTTTGTGTGCCGGGAGTTTCTTGATTACTGCTTCAATTTCCCCAGCTGTTATCGGTCTGTTCAAGCTTTCTGTTTCTTCCTCCTTCAGTGTTGGAAGACTGTACTTTTCTAAAAATTTGTCCATTTCATCAAGGTTTTCAAATTTCTTGGCATATAATTGTTCATAGTAGTTTCTGACGATCATTTGTATTTCTGTGGTATCAGTTGTTATTTCTCCTCTTTCATTTCTGATATTATTAATTTGGGTCCTCTCCCTTTTTTTCTTGATGAGTCTGCTTAAAGGCTTGTCAACTTTATTTATCTTTTCAAAGAACCAGCTTCTGGATTGGTTGATCCTCTGAATTGTTCTTTTTGTCTCTATGTCATTCAGTTCTGCTCTAATCTTGACTATTTCCTTCCTTCTACTTGCTCTGGGATTTATTTGTTCTTGTTTCTCCAGTTCTTGAAGTTGTAGTGTTAGGTCTTTTATTTGAAATGTTTCTATCTTTTTGAGGTAAGCCTGTATTGCTATGAACTTCCCTCTCAGGACCGCCTTTGCTGTGTCCCATAGGTATTGGACCGTTGTCTGTTCATTTTCATTTGTTTCCAGAAATTTTTTGATTTCTTCTCTTATCTCATTATTGACGCATTCATTGTGTAATAGTCTACTGTTCAGTCTCCATGAGTTTGTAAGTTTTTGAAGTTTCTCTTTGAGGTTGATTTCCAGTTTCAAGCCCTTGTGGTTCGAGAAAGAGTTTGGTATTATTTCAATTTTCGTGAATTTGCTGAGGTTTGCTTTGTGTCCTATCATGTGGTCTATCTTTGAAAAACAGCCATGAGCCTTTGAAAAGAATGTGTATTTTGCTTCTTTGGGATGTAAGGTTCTATATATGTCAGTTAAGTCTCTTTGATTCAGTGTGTCATTCAGCTCCACAATATCCTTGTTGATGTTTTGTTTGGAAGATCTGTCCATTTTTGACAGTGGGGTGTTGAAATCCCCTACTATCAGTGTGTTGCTGTCTATATCATTTTGGAAGCCATCCGACAATTTCCTTATAAACTTGAGGGCTCCTATATTGGGAGCATATAAGTTTACAATGTTGATGTCTTCTTGATAGATTCTTCCTTTAAGTATTATAAAGTGCCCCTCTGGGTCTCTTTTTATGGCCTTTTTTTGAAATCTACTTTGTCTGATACAAGTATGGCAACACCGGCCTTTTTCTCTTGCTCATTTGCTTGGAATATTTTTTTCCATCCCTTTACTTTTAATCTGTGTAGGTCTTTTGTTCTGAAGTGGGTCTCTTGTCGGCAGCATTGTGTGGGTCATGTTTTCTTATCCATTCAGCTATCCTGTGTCTTTTGAATGGGGCATTTAGTTCATTCACATTGGGAGTTATTACTGATAGAAACTTACTCATCTTTTTTCTTTGTACCTGTGATCCTCTCTCTCTCATTCTTTTCCTTCATCTGCTTAAACCAGTCCCCTTAGCATATCTTGGAGGGCTGGCTTAGTAGAGATGTATTCTTTTAGCCTTCTCTTGTCTGGGAAACTCCGTATTTCCCCTTCTGTTTTAATTGAGAGCCTTGTTGGGTAGAGCAGCCTTGGCTTGATCGTGGTGGATAATCTTGGCTGTAGGCCCTTGCTTTTCATGGCTTGGAATATTGCCACTCCCTTCTGGCGTGTAGTGTTTCTGTTGAGAAGTCAGCTCCTAGGCGTATCGGGGCCCCCTTGTATGTTACTTTCTCCTTCTCCCTTGCTGCCTTGAGGATTCTTCTTTGTCTTTGATAGTTGCCATTTTAATGATGCTGTCTTCTTCGAGTGGACCTCTTTGAGTCCCTCTTGAGTGGGGTCCTCTGTGCCTCCTGGATCCATGAGAGCCTTTCTCTCCTCAAATTAGGGAAATTTTCCATCATTACTTTTTCGAGGAGGTTCTCTATCCCCTGCTCCTCTTCTTCTCCTTCTGGTATCCCTATTATACAGATATTATTGCATTTCACATTGTCCTGCATTTCCCTAAATGCCTCTTCATTCTTTTTGAGTCTTTTTTCCATTTCTTGTTCTTTCTGGGATCTTCTTTCTACCTTATCCTCCGTCTCACTGATTCGATCCTCGGCTTCATCCAGCCTGCTTTCGATTCCTTCTACTGTGTTCTTCAATTCAGAAATGGTATTCTACATATCCTCTTGTGTCTTCTTGGTAGTTTCTATGTCCTTTTCCAGGCTGATATAGTTTGCTGTAAGATCCTGATAGTTTCTCTGCAGTTTCCCATTGTTGTCTTTGAGCTGGTTGAGCTCATTGAGCTTTCTTAGAACCATTGTTTTGAATTCAATATCTGGTTGTTCCCTTGCCTCTATTTCATTTAGCTCTCTCTGTGGAGAGTCCCCTTTTCCACTAATTTGGGGGGAACATCTTTTTCTTCCCTTTTTTGTGAGATTCTGTTTAGTATTTTTTGTCCTTTACTTTTCTTTCTGGGCCTCCCTCTGATGATGTCAGTTGTTGACCCTATAGGACCTTGGGTTGTTTGTTTGAGCCTTCCAGGAGTGTACTGTCTCTGTCTGACTCCTTCTTGGGGAAGCTCTGTGACCCCTTTGGTCAGGGCTGGGCTATTTTTTGGGATCGCTCTGCACTCTCACGCCAGCTCCTTGAGCGTGCTCCCGGCGCGGCAGGATCCCCCGCCTGCCTGGGCTCGCTTATGCTTGCACTAGACCAGGGGGCTTATTTCGCGACCTCGCATACTCATCAGCCCCCCTGGCCAGCGAGGTCCCTGGCACTAGTCAGTTTAGGGTTCTATTGTGTGTTTTCCCTGCTTTTGGCTCTTTGGGTGTATTGCTTGCCCTCGCCAAATGGGGACAATGGAAATGGGAGGAAGTCAGCTCCAGGACTCTCCAGTTAATCCTGTGCCTGGTCTCTCCTCCAGGGACTCTGGGCAGCTCTGTGACCCCTTCAGCCAGGGATCTACTAATTTTGTGGGCTGCTCTGCAATCGCGGGCAAGCAGGTCAATTTATGCCTGCCCTTGCCGCTCTGTGCACTCTCTCGCCGGCCGAATGGGTGCCAGTCTGTGGGAGGCCTTGCCGGCAGGTGCAAGCGTTCGCCAGCCCGCGCGGGTCACACACACGCTCACCAATCCTTGCCGGTCATTCGGTGCAAGTGTGCGCGCCTGTGCTGGGTGTTTCGGGGGTGTCTATGTGTGCTTTTCGGCTTTTGGCTCTTTGCGGGGTGTGGCCTCTTCCCGCACAATGGAGACTACGGCAAGGAGAAGGAGTCGGGACTCCACGGTTCCTCCTCCTGTTCTTTCCCCAACGCCTCCGTTTCTAGTCTCTTCTCAGGGGTCTCTGGGCAGTTCTGTGACCCCTTCAGCCAAGGACCCACTACCTGTGCCGTCTGCGTTTCAATCGCAGGCAATCTGGTTCCTGCACGGCCCTCTTCTGTCTCTTTGGGGGCGTGCCCACAATGGAGACTACGGAAGGAGGAGGGAGTCCAGGCTCCCTGGTTCCTCCTCCCGTTCTTTCCCCAATGCCTCTGTCTCCAGTCTCTCCTCAAGACTCTCCCAGCCAGTCTGCACTCAGTCCCCCAGTTCACATTCACAAGCTGTGTGCGGAGCGCACAAAAGGCAGGTTAATTGATTCCCTTATGCCTGAGTGAGATGGTAGCTGCAGAGTGGGAGGTGCGTTATCGCCTGGGCTCCACCGGCTGCTGTCTCAGTTCTCTTCACAAAGTTTTCCTCACCAATCTTTTCCCAGGCACCAGCCCACCCTGCTGCCGCCTCTACCCAGAGATCAAGGAGGGTGGCTCCCACTGGAATTTTTGTGTTGGCCCTTTAAATGTCTCTTTGCATCCCCAGCCACCTGTCTCTGGCAGAGAGTGCCCCTAAGCTTTTCGCAGTTGCGTTTTGTCTGTATTTTCCTGGTTTTAGCTGCTGTAGTTTAGAGGTCCCTGTTTATGATTCAGACCCCGTTCTTCTTGGGGAAAGCTAACTGGCCATTTCAATGTCCCTCTGGTGCTAGTGCTCTTGGGCACCCAGCCCACCCTCTCGAGCCTCCACCGCACTTCTCACCCGTTGGGATGTGTGACAGTCGAATCCACTGCCCTCGGCTCCAAGGCTCCCCTCCCACTATCGTTCCATTGTTTTCCAGGTGATTACTCTACTATTTAGTCGCAATTCCAGTTTGCTCTTGGGAGGAGGTCAGCGTGACTCCCATTCACTCCTCCGCCATCTTCGAATATCCTCCTTGAGTCTATTTTTATATGAATTTTAAAATCAGTTGCGAATTTCTGCTGAGGACTGATGTCTTTATGGTGTATATAAGTGGTAGTTTATTCCTAGAGCTTGAGCCTGCTGTCATGTGACTTTGGCTATAAAAGGGGTCTATTGTCACTCTGTAAGTTTCTTGGTAGTCCAAATCTTCCACATCCAAGGTCACTCGAGGCTCCTCTGGTATGATGGTCAGATGGTTGGTATGGGCAGAAGGGGCTCTCCGGCACTGACAATTCTCAGGTATTTTGACCATCATCGGTTCCATTTGAAGCCTATGATCCTCACTTTTCCAATGGCCTTTCTTGTTGCAGGGTGAGTATGGTCCTGAAGGTAGTTGATATCAAGTTAATTTATGAGCACTCCTTCTCTATATGTCCTTCTGGCAAACAGGAATAGCATTGCCCTGTTGATGTTCATTGTAGTTCAGAGGCTGGGTGACCCTGAGGTGCAGCTAACAAATAAGACACTACTACTTTTAATCCTCATCCTTTCCTTCCCCTTTAGTTCCATATCTGTGTAGGCTGATGAGAAAGTTTGCACATGTCCTTTCCTTTGGTGCTTAAGGGAAATTTAGACCTGATAAAAATCCCAGCTTATGCACATGTGGTAGCCACTATAAAAGCCTATTCCATTCCCTCTGCTTAGCTCACATCAGCCAGAACTTGCTTGTGCCACCCTACTCTCTTTGAGAGTTCCTTGTGAAAGTATCGGATAATAAATCTTTTTTTAATTCTTGGTGTGTAGTATCATCTATCTTGGCATACAAATGAAATATTGGGTTGGGGTGTGTCTTCTTGTCTTGTAATATTTTAAATAATAGTGCTGTTAGCAGAATGTCCAGATAATGGCCACCGCCAGCAAGTGTCTTTCTTCTCTTGCTTTGGTTTGCTAACTGGCTCTGTTGCCAGCAAGTGATCATTTTGAGCTGCTGCTTGCTAGCTAGCATGCTCTTTGAGTTATGTTGCTGCCTGCTAGGAAATTTGTGCTTTGAACTGTACTGCATTGTGCTACATTTGTTGAGTTCTGTGAAGCCTCCCTTATCTCAGGGCCTTCCTGAAAATGGCCCTGACTTCTTTTTCTTAGCTGGACCTACTGTGTGGTTTGATCCTAGCATAAGCCATGATGATGCTAGGCCTAGGAGAATGACTTTTACTCATGACCCTTGCCGGCATGTCTTACCTGGCATTGGTCCTTGTTTGATAGAGAGCTCAGAGAAAACACTCATATCTTAAATTATATGTGGCATTTGAGTGGAGGAAAAGCTATTACTATGTGATGTGCTAAAGTCTACATTCCTAAAAGCAGATGATTCCCTAGGACCCTACAAAATGCCTACTGCCGCTGCTTATTCCTCTGACACCAAAATAGGCTCTGACCTCAGGATCCTAGAAAAAATACCCATGGTATGCCTCTGGCACAGCCAAGAGTAACTCAACCATTGAGATAGGGGAAGATCTTAACTCTGATTATACTGATTGGAGACTCTCTGTAAGAATAAACTTACAAATATGGTCAGAGTAGAGAGGATCCTCCAAAGTATATGCAGTAACCACCAAAAATAAATATATGAGAGAGAGGGAGGAAATCTGGATATGGGGCAAGGGAAAAAAGCAAAAAAAATGCCCATCATTTGACCCTATTGGAAATCCAAAATTTACCAAAAGAATTTATACAAGAAAAAGATAAAAGAGTGTTGATTGGCTTTTATGCCTCTACATCATAGATTCTGAATTAACTTTAACATCTTCTAAAATGCATTAATTGGTAAACCTTTATGACCTTAATCAACATTGGAACTCAAATTAAAGTTACACCTGGGTATCTCACTAAATTTAAATAATGTATCTTAGGGAATTTACCAAAAATAAAATTGAGAAGAAATACATATGTTTTACCTTAACTATCAGAACTATTTCCTTGCTTGAATTTCTCATGACCATTGAATACAATGTCCTAAAATATCCCAAAGTAAGTGTGGATGACCCAACACAATGAGTAGTAATATAAAGTATACTTAAATTTAAACATTGTGCTAATTGCTGGGGTAGGGGGGAGTCTAAGGGGACTAAATGATAATGGAAAAAAATACAATAAAGATTAAATTAAAAATAAATTTAAATTAAATGTCTGGAACTTTAATTCTCTGAAAACTTAATGCTGTGATCTCACTAACATTGTTAAAATTACTGACTTCAAACATCAACTTGTAAACATTTTGCTATCACAGATTTGTCATTAGAGCAGTAGTAGCTGCACACATACTGAGCTTCCTGGAAATAGAGGCCTTATTGCCGCTGAGCTTGTGGCACTTCCTGATGGCTAATTGTTATCCCCAACACATTTCCATATGCTAAATTTCCATATGTATCTGGATCTGTGTTTGGACTTCCTTTCTTTCTATTGATATTTTATCTATATATTCATTACTAATGCCATCCAGTGTTTATTATTAAAGCTTAATAGTGTACATGTTACTTAATCGATTTTTGATTCCCAATGAGTATAAGGATTTTCTATTTTTTTAGACCAAAATCTTTTACCTTGAATTTAAAAGTAGAACTGTTTCTCCTGCAATCAGCCCTACATTGAGTCTCTGTGGTGAATCCTGATTTTATCCATTGGTTCCCAAACTTTACTGCATATTAGAATCATTTGAGTATCTTTTAAGCATTCAATGACATTGTCTAACTCTTATAACTAATTACGTCAGTATATTTGGTGGTAGAAGCCATTTATTGGTATATATATATAGATAGATAGATATATAGATATTTTAAGATTTTAAGTTCCTAAGTGATTTAAATTTGTGCCAGTTTGTGAACCACTGCCTTAGGTAGATTTGAAGACCACAGATATCCACATGACTATTCCCCAGGCAAATTATGATGTAAATAGCATGTTAATTGGCTAAGGTGTCCTGTGATTGAGCTCCAAGAATTTGTGAGCAAGGTTCTAAGTGACACTTACTACATATATTATATTTCACCCTATTTGCTGTTGTCAATTTCCTGTCAAGGCTTAGAGAGTCCCAAAGCCATACATATCTGACAGTAACCACTTACATACTAGCCAAAGGCCACCCTATGCATCTTACAGTATGCCTATTAGAACAACAATTATTGCTAAAAACATGTTAGCATCATGCCTGCAGATATTGCACTTAATCTGTTTTACTTTATTTCCTCCATCTGCCTGTTGATGAATGTTTCCAACAACAGGTATATCAGTTTGGGTCCCCGATATTCCCAGTTCACATAACATAACCAAGGGAGGGCCAACCCATTATTCCCAACCTATTCCTGCAGGATATATTGGGGTACTCATTACTGTCATTTTGTAGGTTGTGTAAAGTTGTCCTGCCATATTGCACAGAAGGGAAATTCAAACAAATATACATACCTGAGAAACAGAAATAATGCTTTAAGGATCTCAAAAGAATTGTCAGAACAACTTCATTGGAAGGTTTTATTTCTTAAGACCATTAATGGGAGTTAAAGCATTTATATTTCACAATAAAATTTCATAATTTTATATTTTGATCACATTTTACCTCATATTCAAGTCTTGGATGAGCTTCAAAGTTTACTAAGTTGCAGTTGATGTCCTAATTATTAGCGCTTTTGCTGTGTCTCTCCAGGATGAGGTCACTCCCACATTTAGTCAGGTTCCCTTGGGAGATAAATATGTCAGGTGTACATGAGTGAAATGAACCTCAAATATCTTTTTAATTGAAGCCAACTAATTTCAACAGCTGTTTACTTTTTATTTGTTTCTAATTAGAGCAAGGAAATAAAATTCCATTTGTTCAGAATGAGTCTTAATTGCACTTCCTCAAATTTATTTTCCCTGATTTTATTTTCCTGCAGTTAAGTAGTTTGTGATAATACACAGTGGTATCATTGGCTTTTATATCTTGCCTACAATGTAACTTTATACATGGCTTTTACATTAGAAAATGTAAAATTTTGCATTGTGAGTATTTATTTATTTTTGTTTTTGATTTTACTAACTAAAAACCTTCCCACATTTATTGTTTAATGTAAAATATGGCAAGACCCATTTTTATACAGTGGAGCTCCTCATATCACTATGATTCACTCCTTCCTTTCCCATCCTTCCTGTCATACAGTAGGCTTGTCATTGCAGTAGTCAGCACTACTTGGTGCATCACTGTCAGAAGGATCATAGATATCCCACTCTCTTGGCTGCTTTCAGAGAAATGCTCTTAGTGCAGGATGTAGCTTGAGGTATCTATAATGCTAAAGTTTCAGGAGAGAGTGCCATGTACCCACTGGCTATTCTGTGCTCACTCCCAGGCTATACTACATTATGATTGTTGAGGTATAACAGAGATTATTGCACAGTATTTACCAATATGTATCTCTACTCCAACAGATAATTTAAACATAGCTGTTCAAGGAATTCTAAGAAAATAATGCTTGTATTATCTTTGTTTATTACAATACTTAATTTCTCTTTAGTCCTGTGTCATCACATCTTATATTCTATGCAGTTACTTCAATACAATAAGGATCTGAGTAAGTAAGGATAATTTGGAAAATCACATGCTTTATAGTGAGACAGAAATGGCTCCCATCTGAGCCATAACACATAAGATCTGTATGGCTTTGGAAAAATTATTTAAACCTTCTGAGGTCTAATATTATCATCCATAAACTAGGAATATAGTGCAATCTTAGTTGTATTATCAAAAATATTACATATCTTTCATGTATATGTATATATATGGCTTTTACATATTTTTAACAGAATACTTTCTAAATATGAATTTGTGCAAAAAACTTATGCCCAGAAGGCCAACATGAAAACAGATTTTAAAAGTTGAGCATCTTAGCAGAAATTTGGTATTGTTGAATCATTTGTTAAACTTTTTAAGAAAAAGAACATAAGGTATAAAGAAAGTTTCTTTGGAAGTTGTGGAAGCCTCTGGATAAATCAGACACTAGTTTATTTGTTCAAGACACATTTTTTGATTGTCATGTTCTGTGTTTGACACTGTAATGTGTGCTAGGGATACAGTGGTGAGAAGGACAGAATGCATTTTTTCCAAGAATTTTACAGTTTAGTAAGGAAGAATAAAAATTGACAGATAAACAAATTTATGATATCTTTCTGGGAGTGTTTTTTTTAATGAAAATAAAAATGAGGTGATGCGGTAAAGAATGAAGATAATTATTTCTGAAAGCATGGTAAGATAAGGCTTCAGGAGATGATAACATTTGAGCAGAAACATCTCTAAAATGAGGGAAGTAAGTTAGTAAGAATCATTGTTAACTCACTTGAGAAAAAACAAGTAAACCATTGTGACAGAAAAGGAGAAAGTCCATGAGGAATGACAGGAAATTCAATCGTAGTTAAAGGTCGTACCAGGTAGGGTCTTTATAAGTCATGGTAAAGGTTTAGGATTATATGCCAACTGAGATGAAACCCCATTGAGGTATTTTAAAAAGAGAAATGACATAATTAGACTTATGCTTTGGAGGTTAATTGGTCTGTTTGAGAAGAGTCTGTTGAACGCAGGGTAGAAGCAGGAGTATCACTATTGTATTAATCCAGGTAGGATATTATTGATTTAGACCAATGTGGTAGCAATGGAGAACTGTGGAATGAGATGATCTGAGATATATTTTGAAAAAAAGAACACAACAGATTTGCAGAGGAATTGAATGTGAGATCAAGGATATCTCCAAAGTTTGGAATCAGAACAAAAGAGAACCAAACAATCATTTAAAAAAAAAAGAAGTCACAGATCTTCTCCAGGATTACTGTGAAGAGTGTTCTGGGAAAGAGAATATTTGAAAATTCTTCTACATGTCGCTATGTGATATCCACAGAGAAGTGGGTCATTGGACAAAAGTTAAATATTAGGGCATGTATCTTTGTTTTTATTTTTTTGTTTTAATTTTTCAGTTACAGTTGACATACATTGTATTAGTTTCAGATGTACAATATAGTGATTAGACATTTATATGACTTATGAAGTGATCACCCAATAAGTCTAGCACCCATCTGACCATAAATAGTTATTACAATATTATTGACTATATTCCCTATGACATAATTTACACCCACATGGCTTTCTTTATGGTTATGTTTATTTTACTACAGTTGTCTCAATTTTTTTCCCCTTTGCCCTCCTCCACCCATCCCACCCCCCACCTCCTGCTCCCACAGTCAATTCTCACACTGTTGTCCATATCCACGGGTCATTCATATATGTTCTTTGTCCAATCTCTTCCTTTTTCTTCCATCATTGTCATCCTTACCCATCCTCTATGGTCACTTTCAGTCTACTCCATGTTTCCATTTCTGTGGTCTATTTTGTTTGTCTATTCCACTTACACATGAGATCATACGGTATTTATCTTTCACCGATTGCTTATTTCACTTAGCATAATATTCTCTAGTTCTATCCTTGTTGTTGCAAAAGATAGGAGTTTCTTCTTTCTTTTTTTTAATGTAGATTTTATTTATTTATTTATTTTTTAAATGTCCAAATCCATTATAAAATATTAAGAAAATTAAATCCATTATAATATATTAAGAAAATTAAATCCATTATAAAGTCTCAGCAATTAAAACATCATGACACCAGCACAGAAATAGCCAAGTAGACCAATGAAATAAAATGAGCATTCTAGAAACAAATGTATATATCTAACAATGGAATATATGATTAAATTGATATTTCAAATCAATGGAGAAAATAAGGTGTATTCGACAAATAAAGTTCATGGACCACTATTACATGAAATAAAACAAATATAGAGTCCTATTTCATACATTACACAAGAAATATTTAGGTGAGTTAAAAGTCAATATGTAAAATCTAAGGAATTTTAGGAGAAAATACAAAATAATACTTTTCTTATGCTGAAGTAAAATATTCAAACCCAGAAACTATAAAGATATTGACAATATGACCATATTAAACATTTCAGACTATATAATAATATACATATTAAAAAGTTAAAGGACAAGTAATAGAGTAGGAAAGTATCTGCGACACATCTAAAAAAGGGTTAATAGTTTGATTTTTTTTTAGGGAAAAAGTTCTACAAACATTTAATCAAAAAAAAAATATAGGAGACTGAAAAGTCATTTAAAGCTTTTTAAAAATAATAGAAATAGGCAAAAAATATACAAAAACAGGTTTACTTTCAACAAGTAATAAAGTAACAATTAAAATAATACATCATTGTCACAATCAGATTAATAAGTATTAAAATATTGATAATATCAAGTATTACTGACTGTGAAAGTAACTGGGCATTCCTAGACTCCTTTTCTTCATCTTAAAGCAGCCCCTTTAGCATATCTTGCAATGCTTGTTTGGTGAAGGTGCATTCTTTTAGCCTTCTTTTCTCTTGGAAATTCCTTACTTCACCTTCCATTTTAATTGAGAGCTTTGCTGGGTAGAGCAGCCTTGTTTTCAGGCCTTGCTTTTCATTCCTTAGAATCTCTCTTGCTATTTCCTTCTGGCTTCTACTGTTTCTGTTGAGAAGTTAGCTGCTAACTGTACTGGAGCTCCTTTATATGTTACTACCTGTTTCTTTCTTGCTTCCTTTAGGATTCTCTGTTTGTCTTTGATATTTGTCATTTTAATGATGATATGTCTTGGAGTGGGCCTCATTAGGTCCCTCTTGAATGGGACCCTCTGTGCTTCCTGGACTTGTGTGACTTTTCCTCTCTTCCAATTAGGGAAGTTTTCCATCATTACTTTCTCAAACAGGTTCTCTATCATTTGCTCCTCTTCTTCTCCTTCTGGTATCCCTATTATACAGATATTGTTACATTTTAGGTTGTCCTGCATTTCCCTAAATGCCTCTTCATTCTTTTTGAGTCTTTTTTTCATTTTCTTGCTCTTTCTGGGAGATTTTTTCTACCTTATCCTCCAGCTCTCTGATTTGATCCTCTGCTTCATCTAGCCTGCTTTTGATTCTTTCTACTGTGTTCTTCAATTCAGAGATTGTATTCCTCATTTCCTTTTGCCTCATTGATAGTTTCTATGTCCTTTTCCATGCTTATATAGTTTGCAGTAAGTTCTTCATAGTTTCCCTGTAGTTGTTGGTAGTTCTCTCTGAGCCCACTGAGCTTATTGAGCTTCCTTAGAACCATTGTTTGGAACTCAATATCTGATAGTTTACCTGCCTCTACTTCATTTAATTCTCTTTTTGGGGAGTCCTCCTTTCCCTTCAACTGGAGGGTGTTTCTTTGTCTTCCCATTATTTGTGAGACTCTTCTCTTTTGCTTCTGCTCCTTAAATTGATCTGTCTTGATTTCCTGGTTTTGTGGTGTGAATTTCTATGGTAGGAGACCACTGTTTTTTCTTTCTTGATCTGCCTCTGATGATGTCTGATGTTAACCCCATCTGACCTTATGCAGTTTGTTGGAGACTTCCAGGAATCTACTGTCTGTGGCTGTCTTCTTCAATTGTTAATTTAGTCATGCTGCACTCGGCAGTCAGGCTTATGCACCACAGGGCAGGGAAGAGTCCCTCCTGAGAGTGGGTTTATTTGGTCTTCTCATGCTGCTATGCTCAGAGGAGTGGTTTGCCTGAGCCAGGTGGCTGCTGCTGTATAGGGGAGGAGTCAGCACCAGGATCCTGCAAGGTACTCTCTCCATTCTCTTCCCAAAGCCTCTGTCTCCAGTCTCTCTTCAAGTGTTTCTAGACCACTCTGTACCCTCTTTTGCCAGGGATCTACTGTCTGTGGCTGCCGCCCTCTACTCAGCTGTCAGGCTTAAGCACCATCGGGCCAGGGCAGAGATCCTCCCGATGGCAGGACTATTGTGTCCTCTCACACAGTTGCTGCCCAGGGGAGTGGTCTGCCTGAGCAAGATGGCTGCCGCTGCATGGGGGATGAGTCAGCACTGGGATTCTGCCAGATACTCTTTCAGTTATCTCCCCAAAGCCTCCTTTCCCAGTCTCTCCTCAGGCGTCTCTGGACAACTTTTCCTCTGCCTTTGCCAGAACCCAGGGTAAGTGGCTGCAAATAAAAAATTATGCGTTGGCCCTTTAAATGGCTCTTTGTGTCTCCAGCTGTCTATCTCTGGCAGAGTAACCCTGACAGTTTGTGCAGCTCGTTGTTATATGTTTACTTTTTTCCTTTTGGTGCTGTAGGCTAGAGATCCCTGCTTATTGCTTTGACCCCACTCTTCTCAGGGAAATCCAACTGGCTGTTACAATATCCCTCTGGCACTGCTGCCCATGGGTGCCCTGCCCACCTTCTGGAATCTCTACTGTACTCCTTACCAGTTAGGTTGTGTTAATGCTGATTCTTTTGTCTGTCTGAGGTTATAAGGCTCCTCTCTCACTATTGTTCCGTTGTTTGCTCCAGGCGATTTCTCCAAAATTTAATTGTAGTTACAGATTGGTCCTGGGAAGAGATCAGTGTGACTTCCATTCACCCCTCTGCCATCTTTAATTCTGTGTAGGGCATGTATCTTAATATAACACTGTTTGTGTGTGCCCTGGGGTAGAGGTATGGACAGAAATAAGATAATTTGCTATAATTTGCTTTGCTTCTCTTCAGTACTGTGGTGTCTGCTGAATTTTTTTTAGAATCAGTAGTCTTGTCGGATGTACCGACAAATGGATATTTTTTTAAAATGTTTTTGAATTTCAATACACAGTTTTTGATACGTATTTTATAATTAATAAAAATAGCATAGGTTTTTTAAAAATGTATAGCACAACTGAAATGAGCTAAGGCATGTTTCCTTTAGAGTCTCCCAAATTTTCTCTCCTCACTTCATATCATTCCCACAATTGCTACCAGAGTTATTTGCCCAAAACACAGAAATCTTGTGTGAAACTTTTTGTAGGAGAACCACAGACAGATCAATAGGCGCAACTACCTTGAAAAACATTTTGGTAAGCACCTCCAAAATGGATTCTTCACATACACTGTGGTCAACATTATATATTCTAGGGAAATGCTTACTTAGTTTATCAGGAAACATACCCAAATGTCTTTAGAACTATTGAACAAAATAACAAAATCCTGTAGTTGCATAAATGCTTATGAGTGGGATAAAACTGTCAGATTAGACAATGTAATATTTTTAGCAGTCAAAACAAATGAACTACAGCAGCATGGAACGATATGGACTTCAGTAATACAATGTGAAGAGAAAAAAGTAAATCCCATAATAGCCCATTAATATAATACCCTCTTACTAAATTTGTAAACAAATGAACTTTTAAATGCTAAATTAAAATATAATTATAAAATAAAATCACATTTGAAAGAAAGAAATGGAACTCTGAACACAAGATATAGGTAGTGACCCTGTGGGTGTGGGGAGTCCGGAATATGTTTGTAGTAGGAATATGATTCAGTGCAAGTTATTGTCAAAGTTCTAGCTTTTTATTGGGATGGTGGGTCCATGGATCATTATTAGATATTGTAATAACTTACTGTATATATTGAAAACTTTAAAAAAGTAAGGGGATCACTCATAGGCAAATGAAAAGAATATGCCATGAATCAAAGGTTATGATTTAACCAAGTCAGCACACAGTCCTTTATGCAAAACACAGTTGTTCTCTATTCTCCACAGCAGCAGAATCTAAATGTTTTCATTTATACAGGCCCATTTATTCAACGTTATTAACTTGTACACCCAAAATTATATGTAATGATTTTAAAAGTATATATATTCATAAATATTGATTTGCAAATTTTAAATAATTTATGTACTAAAACTTATTTATGTGTTATTACATTAACTTACTTTGAGGGGAGGGGGCATAACAGGGGAAAGAAGGGGAACATTGTCAAGTAAGATGTATAAAGGTCCCATGGACAAGGGCAATGTTGGGGGAGGAGTGAATGTGGGAGAGGAGGATGGGCAGTGCGGGGGAGAGCAATGGGGAAAAATGGGGAAAATTGTAATTTAACAACAATAAAAAAGTTAAAAAATAAAAGAAAGAAAGAAAATACTAATTATACTTCAAAATATTTACAAAATTCACATTTAATAACAAAAGATAAAATAGATGTTAAATATTTTCTTCTTAAAACTGAAAATTTATTAATAAATGAACACAACATATAAAAATAAATATATACATTATAGAGAACTGATTGAAAATACTTTATTTCAAAAATTTTCATTTATCCTGTTAAATTACTTCAAATAGAAAGTATGATTCTGAGCCCAATATATTTTGGTATTTGATTTTAATGACTATATATCTAAAAGTTTACTTCATAATGAAAATGAAGAATCAAGTGGAAAAATTGGTTCGTGTCATGAACTACATTTGCAATATTATTCACCAATTATGCAAAGGTTTGTTATTGCTGTTGAAATTCAATAGGCAAACTTCCCTTTCTATACTCAGATGTTCATGGAAATAAAAAACTGCTTCATCTTTTATTTTTACACAGGTTGAAAAATGTATTTCCAAGTCTTTTGAGAGGGCAATTTTGAGAACATGTATAGTTGGTATATGTAGAAATATCTATATGAAAGAGGACACAAAAAAAACATGGAATTACCTTTTAGAGGATAGATAGGCTTCTCCCACTAGGTGAGTGTTCTAGAGACCCGTCTGTATCAGTGCACCAGCTGGTGATGTTGTGAGAGGCTCTATTCAGTTTCTGTGAATTTTTTTAAAGATTCTCACCACACTTGCTCATATCATAATGTATGATTTATGAGTGCAGTGGCCCACACCGTGCTGAGTGTTCAGCAGTTTTTGACCAAAAATGGCATGACCCCTGTGCCCTACCCTCCCTATTCACCTAATCTATTCCCCTACCCTGAGTGACTTTTTTTTTTTTTGTTTTCCCAATGAAAAAAATCTTCAAAGGAAAATGTTTTGCTGATGTGGAAGAGGTAAAACAAAGAATGGCAGAAGCACTAAGAGACATCAAAGTCGACAAATTCAAAAACTGTTTTGAGCAATGGGAAAAACATCTCAATAGGTGTATTGCATCAAATGGAGAGTACTTTGAAAGTGACTGAAGTTTAAACATGTAAGAATAAATACACAATTTTTTATAAATAAATTCCATTTCTTTGGGCCCGTCTCATATATATAGATATAAATACAGATATAGAGAGATACTCTTCAGAGACAAAAATCACCTAACAATGGAGGTATAAGTATTTCCAATTATATTTTCCAAGTTGAAAGTTTAACTTTACTTTTAATTTTAAAACACATTCTTTACATTAAAAAGGGGTGTTTTGGCTTCCCTTTAAAAAATGCAACTAGATAGAATACTATTGAAAATACATATCACATAAGATACAGCAAATTTAGTATATTTTTAAAACACATATAATGCTTTTAATCTCAACAGCTCTACAGTGCTCTGTTGCAAGATAACCAGGGAATTTGTGTACAAAAAATTTTTTGATTAGTTATTTTACTTTGAAGTTGAAGAACTGTAGGACCACTTCCAGAATGTCTCAATGAAGTTAGTAAGAACCTTGCTTATCTGGTCCTAGCTTCCTTTATAAGCTGTACTTGGAACCTTTCTCTCCTCTAGATACAGCATGTATCTAAACATCCCTCATCTTCCATTTATTTCCCTGAATATGGTGAACTCTTTGTAATTCCCTCTCTCTAGAAAAATCTCACCTATTCAGCCACATTGAAAATAAGTGAAACCACTTCTTTGAAATTGTTCTTCAAGATTTCACTCAGTTAATCTTTTTGTGGTTTGTGTGTTCACAGTTACTAACTAATCTCTAAAATAGTACATACCAAAATATTTTTATAGTTCTCATACCATATGGCTGCTTTCCCTGCCAGACAGTAATCAACCCAGAGGAACTAAACCTTTCTAAAACATGGGCTTATTTTATTTAACTCCATACTTTCTCTATACCTGGTATATAGAAGGAATTTAAAAAGTCCTTATTACATGGTGACTGACTGAATGAATAAGTGTTAAAGAAATCAATGAATGGTTCGATGGAATTTAAAAAAAAAAAAACATTGATTCCCAGTGAAAATTCTAATGAAGTTAATTTAATTTTAGCAAGTTTGGGCACTGAATCTGTGCACAGAGTTAGAAGTTGTCCCAATAAACTCTTTGCAATTATCCCTAGAGTATTTTGATAAACAAGCAAAATAGTTTGGCTCATTTTAAATTCTTATCACCACATGTGCAGTAGAATTATCATGTAATTGACTTAGAAGATTGAAAAATAAAAAGATAATGGGATAAATTAGTGCTATGTTTAGTATAGATAGAGTATACATATGACATGGACCTATTATTCTTGTAGGAAACATCCAGCAAGCACCTGGTTAATGACAATTCAGGACATGCCTGCCATATGTCCCAAGAAAGCTGCAGAAGAAATTAAGAATAGCTCCCTTTTAATTTTTACGGTAGTTTTTTCAAACGTCTCTATATATCTTCAAAACACTGTCATTTGTAAAAAATTGTTCAGAGGGGTAAAGGGGATAAATTTCAGTAGACTGTTGTAAAGAAAGATCACTCCTCAAAAAGGTGGTAGGATAAGTAAGTGGATAGCAATTGAGATGGGCTGGGAAATGGGACTTCATACTCTACAGGCACATACATAAAGCATCACAGTTGGGAAGCTGCTTTCATGACAAGATATAACAAATGCCAGGGCAGCTTTTATGTGTCTCTAATGGCCAATATCAGAGGTTGGGAGAACCCTACCTCATGCCATTATTTAAGATCTCCTCTGAAGGCCACGGGGTTGTTTTACTGAAAAACATTTAATGTATTGACTCATCTTCAAAAATAGTGAATGATGTTGTGCACCCAGGCATGACATCTTTTGCTAATTTGATATATTAAGTAATAATATATCCAGCCTCATTAAATGATCACCATAATTATGACAATGGATAACTCTGATCATTAAACTAATGGCATCTGTCACCATCAGCAATAATGAATGAATTACAAGATCAAATTTACATCAAGTTCATAGTCTCTGGTGATTAAAAGTGAGTAGTGGCACAGCACTGTTAAAATATATCTCAGAATCTTCAAAGATAGAACACAGGACAATATTTGTTCTAACTCTCCATAACAGAAATGAAATAAGGAAATTAAGCTCCCAAAGTGGATTTAGTAAGGAAAATGTTGATGCCTTACCCAAATCAACATTCAACCAATCTTTTTTTCCACCAGCAATTTAAGCCAAGTGAAAAATCAGAATGTAATAATGGGATGCTTGAATTAATTAGTTTGTTTCGTATAACCTGCCACTACCCACTGCTTTTTTAGCTGTCACCATTCAATTGCTATCTGTGTAAGCAAATGATATATAGCACTCACCCACTTTTCCCAGGGCTTAGCCTTCTAAACATCTTATATTGGCCCAGTATCAAAACTAGACTCCCTGTCCTGTGTCTCCTGAGAGCACCCATTCTCCCTCTCTCTCTCTCTGTCTGTCTTTTTAAGGTTATTTAGAACTAATTTGTGATAATACTCAATGTAATGTATCTTATATTTTGACAGAACTGACTGTGAACAGAGAACATACTGACATAGATCGTTTTCCTTGAATTCTGAACTGAACCATAAAAATAGTCTTCAACAGAAATAAATATAAAGTTCTAAGGCTGGATAACATTAAAGTGTAAAAATAATAAGAGCCACATTTCTAGAATTCATTTTTGTTTTGACTATCAGGAAGCTCAGACTAAGTTGTATGGTCAGTTTCCCTAATATCATTATTAACTTATCCCTTTGGGGGGTTTTGTTTTATATCATTTTCATTTTTTAAGTGATATAAATTTTTAAAATGTTATGAATTATGATGAAAATTACAGGTGGTTATAATGATATTTAGAGGCATTCAACAACAAGGTAGCATTAAAAAAACTATGGTTATGGAACAAAGAAACCTCTGAGTTTCCTGTCGAAGAAAATGTATAACTAAATACAAAAGAGAATGGTTATGTACTCATAGGTGCTACATAAAACACCCTGTGTTTCTGTTACAAGTGTGTATGCTCTAAGAGAATGATAACTTCTTTTTTTAAAATTTTATTTTAATTTATTTTTTCAAATACATTTGTCTCTGCCAACCCCCATCACTTTCCCTTGCCCCCTCCCTCCTTCCCTCCCTCAGCTCTTCCCCTTTGGTTTTGTCCATGAGTCCTTGCTATATGTTCCTTGACTTTCCCCTTCCCTTCCTTGTCCCCGCCCCCCCTCCCTCCTTCCCTCCTGTCTCTGTTGATTTCTTTTCCAGCAACACTGAAAGGAAAATAAATCATTTTCATTTTTGTATTTTAACTCCAAATACAATTTTAAAATCTATCCTGAGTTTATGATTCTACCTGTTTTGTTCTAATTATTAATGGATGGAATACAATTGAATATTAATAATAAAATATAAAACTGAAATAACTTGAATTGCTAATCACACCTATGCAAAAATCACAGAATTGTGTTGATGGCAAGTTGATGTAAAACAAAGTATGTCTAACTCCTAAAAATTAATATGAATGTGAGTCAAATGTATAGATCATAAGTAATACTTTTACTATATTCTCTCCTGATCATATTTGGAATATTGACTTTGTTTCTGAAAACCTTTAGTAAAACTCTTAACTACTGGGATATACTATTACAATCAGAGCAGTGATAAGAGGTTAAAGGGCTTCCTTTGAAGTCCTTTAAGTCTTGTTGGCAACTTCCCCACTTAAATCCCCAAGAGAGATCTTCATCTAAAATAAATTAGGTTCAGAAAGCACTGAGGAAAATCTGTTGATTCATAAGTACACAAAACAAATTCAGCCAATGTGTATCATGCCGCTCCATGCACCAACCCTCTTGCTGCTTTTAACCTTGGCAGATGTGATAGGGTTAATTGTGTTTGTAAAATATTCCAAAAGTTTTAAACACAAACACAGTTATGCATGTAGTAGATCAGCAAACACATGGATAGCCAGGTGGAAATGACCATCCCTGAGCTAGGGTGCTCTGAAAGTAGAAAAGAATTAATAAACCTCACTCTGGAGAAAGCTGTGGTAAAAGCCTCTAGAGTTTGAAATCATGAGAGTAGCAGGTTTGTTTCTTTGGTTTTGGTTTTCCTAATCGTAAGCAATAAAATTAATAACTAAAACATAGGGAGAATTCAATTTGTGACAGACACTAGCCCCACTTTGTAATTTTTAACTGATTTTGACCTTACAACAACCCTAGTTAGTTCCCATTGTCATTCTCTTTTTGCAGTTAAGGAAACTAAGGTATAAATACATCAAACAATTTGCCCAAAGTTATACAGCTGATTCATGAAGAAGCTGCTGTTTGATCAAAGACATCAGGCTCCAAAGATTGTATACCAAACCAGTGGTGAAGATGCTCTCCTTAAAATGATGTAGTACCAGTTACCACATCCTTTCAAGTGTGTGGAGCAAGAAAACCATAGTACAGAGGAGGCTAATGATTTTGAACAAGAATGAACATTCAAATAAGGCAAAGCAGAGGCATTTTCTTTAGCTGTATTTGGTTATAGTTTGACCAATTGTCCATAAAGATGAGCACCATTCAAGTGAGCAGTTTGTTGTTATTATATAGTTATAACCAATTTAAATACATAGTTTCTCATTTTATGGGACTAATACAGTCATTCTCAAGTAATCCTTTCATTGTTATCATGAAGCCTATATTAATGAAACTTTATCTTGTATAGTAACAGATGATCAAATATTGACCATAAAATATTATGTTCTTTTCTGTAGCAGGCAAAACTTATAATTAGTGATTCATACACAGTAATATCTTACAAAGACTTTCTCCCCTTAGTTTGTTGTAAACATTATACTTCCTCTCTCTACCTCCTTTCTACCTTCTTCTCCTCCTCCTCTTCCTCCCCCTCCTCCTCCTCTTCTCTCTCTCTTTCTCTCTCTCTCTCTCTCTCTCACACACACACACACACACACACACAACTGGCAGGGGAATGGCAAAGGGAATAAGAAAACTTGCCAAGTTGAATTACCCCCCAAAAATGCACGTAATTTCAGATATATTTGTCCAAGATTTCATGAGCATCTAGTGTATTCTAGGAAGCGCTCTTTGATTTCCTAGTTCAAACAAAAAGCCTAATTTTCACCAGTAAAGCCATTATAGTTCTGCTGTAGAATTCCACCAGGTTTGAAGAGGGATGGTGCCCAAGTCAATGTTCATGTCCATTCAAGTTACAACACACACTAGGTGATTCTGAGAAAAAAAACAACTAAAAAACAGATTGCTAAGTGTATTAAAAAGAGTGAGGGCAGGAATATGTAGAATTGAAGGAGTAAATCACCTTAACCAGCTGCTTCTGTTTTCTCCCTTTCTTCCTTCTACAAAAGATTACTTGTTCCTTGGGGATTTTCAATTAAACAGGAACCTGAATACATTAACCTTTTCTGTTTATATATCCATCACAACAGCCTTGGCATGTCTTTGAATTCCAGGGCTGAGCTCTGAGGGAAGCTACTGTGATATCCAGCAAACATTGAACAAAAATGTGTTGAGGTGAGGCTTAGAGAGCCTACACTAGGGTACCTAAATGCAACAACTTATTTAAAAAAGATCTCTTAGCAATGGCCAGAAATCTCAGTTGGTTACAGCATCGACGCAATGTGCCAAGCTTGTGGGTTCAGTCTCTGGTCAGAGTACATACAGAAATCAACTAATGAATGTATAAATAAGTGGAACAACAAATAGATGTCTCTCTCTCTTTCTCCCTCTCTAAAAAGTAATAATAAAAAGAAATATTTCTGATAAGGGCAATTTGGAGTAAAAAAAAGTGCAAAAATTCTGTGTGTTTGATTAACTCTCCTCTAAAATAAAATTATAGTAAATAACCTGCTATTCATATTTTAACTCCAATACCCATGGGCACAACTTTACTATTTTATAGTAGTTCCACATTCATGATATCATTTGATCCTCACAATCTGTAAGATAAGAAAGAGAAAAGAAGGAAAAAGATAGGAAACTAACATTAATTGGGATATATACTAGTCACTCTGTTAAGGGCAAATATTTTTATTTATCTCATTTTTATAGATAGGAAAGTCAAGATCCAGTTACAGGTTCTCTTAGGATAGGCATGTTGAGCAGGACAATTCTTTGATATATGGACTGCCTTGGAAATTGCAGCACATTTTGGGTTTCTGGCCTTGCATGGTAAGCAGCATTAGTATGACAGCCTCATTTGCTGACAAAAAGATTCATTTGCCTGTAACTGCTGAAGCACTTTCCTTACTTTCTTGTATTAGCATGGGCAGAGTCGCCAGCTTTGTCATACTGAGGCCTAGTTCAGAGTCAGCAATTTCCGTTGCAGAGCGGGGTGTGCACATGAGAATAATGGTTTAGAGATGGAGGGTATTGGAAATGAGTGAAGAAGGAAGAGAAAGAAGTTCTGGACAGGACAGTTGAGCTAGATAAGGAGTTTGAACATGATTCTGGAAAGTAGGGCAGGATTCCATTACAGTGTCAGTTTGGGCTCAAGATACCAAGACAAAAATAGAATACAAGAGATTTGGGGGGGGGAAATACCTATGAAAACAAAGCAGAAAGAATGGAAGAAGGAAAGGTAAGCCTTCAGACCTGAATACAAGTGTTAACTCCTGTAAAGGGAGATGGGGAATGTGTGGTATTGAGTAGGAAGAGCCTCAGACTGCAGAGTAGTTCTGAGAAAGTCTCAGCCAGGCAGGTGGTGGACCCAGGGCAGAGTTGCCCCTTAGAGGAGTCTCATATCAGGGAGGCATGGCTCTGTTTAAGTTCTTCCTTACTGTGCACAACTATCACCTGGGAGCAACGAGGGAGGGGGTAGCCTACACATGAATGTGGAGAAAGATCCCAGGGGGTCAGCACCTAGAGTTGTCAGCAAGCTACACTGCTCATAGCAGCTGAGATCACCATTGAAGGGGATCTGACAAGGCGCTTCCACTGCTGCCTCCATGCTTCCCTCATATTTCAGAATGAGGGGCCTCAGAAGAAGAAAGATGAGGTGACAAGGTTTGTGTGCATTACTGTGGAGATGTTAAATATGCTCAGCTCTATAAATGAGTGAAAAAGTGAAGGTCATAATGGAAACTTAATGACCATCTCTGCACAAATAGGACTTAACTGCCAACCAGCACCCTCCTGTTACTCTATGCATTCAGGAGCCTTTCCTGTCAGTCTATGCATGTGGGAGTCCCCTCTGTCAACCTGTGCGTGTAGTAATGACATTGCCTGGAGGCAGAAGAGGCAGTCAGCTACCAGGGAGGATTGGGGAAGCCTCAGAATGGGAGAAGTTCTCCTATACTAGCTCCTCTACTCATATCTTTACTTCTACTCTGTAATATTCTTCTGTCTTTTAATAACTGGATAAGACAAGGATATCAGCCCAATTCCACTCAAGAACATCTTTCATTTTGAATTCCTTCATTGATATACTTATAACCAGAAGTATTTTCCCAAACTATTTGAGAGAATGTATGATCAACAGCAGTGTAACACAAATATTAAGAATGGAACATTCTAGCAAAACTTCCTGGAAGCCACAAATTGATATTCTCTAAGTGATAAGAAGGATCATGACTAATAACAAATCTGAAGCTAAAACAATGGACACCAGTGAGCAAGGGCAGAAATAAGCTGAATAATTACAGAAGAAAAGCACACTAGAAGAAATGGACACAAAGATGTTCATTGCATTTTTCCTGAGATTTCATAATACATAGAGACTATGCCAAGAAGTGTGGCTTAGAACAGGTTCTCAAAATGTGGTCCCCCAAGCACACCTTGAAAACTTGTAAGAAATTCAAAATCTTGGGGCTTACCTCAGAAATAGGGAATCAGAGATTCTGGGAGGGAGTGGGCAGAAATCTGAGCTTGAACAAGTTCTCAGTGGAATTCTGATGGACACTCAAATTTGAGAAAAACTGGCTTAGATAATTTTTTTCACAGGAACTTTCACAACTTGACATCTCAGCCTTTGTTAGTATCACTTGGTCTTTGAGTCCTCTTTCCCTTCTAGTTACATGTATCCCACAGTCTTCTTCCCTGAATTTTATTCCCATGTACACAAATATACACACATACACCCACATTCAGGGAACACCCACTTGATTTTTAATTTGCCATCTATAGAATATGCATCCAACTGTCTTCAGAAAAAGTGCATAGGCTCACCTCAATTATCCTCACAATCTGGACCCCAACCTCACTCAACAGGCTTCCAAGAAAACCTCATTTCCCCAAATGTAAGAAAATACTGTATTTTGCCATACATAATGCATACTTATTTTGCCCATATTTTTGAGGGAAAAATAAAGATGCCATTATATATAGGTAGTACTAATTCCATATCCATATAAATGTTTTTTCATTCTTTTATTTTTGCTTATGCATTAAAAGTATAACTCTGGAAAACAAGAATAATATCCACAGACAAAATAATACCCTGGAATACAATAATCAATTATGTTGAACTTCTTAAATTGAATTAAAAAATTAAAACAAAAGATCATTTTTTCTTGAAAGTTTGGGCCAAAAGTATGGCTGTGCATTACACATGGCAAAATATGATAATATTTGAATTTCCTCTACAATTACACAGATCACTCCTGTACCTAGAAAGTTTCTTAATATTTTGATGGGTATAAGGAAGAAGAAGTATAAAGACTGTTTTTGGTAGGGAGAGGTTGATAGTTTTAAATACATCCCTCTTAACATCTGTGGTTTCCTATGTGTCTAAGGGAATCCTCAAAAAAGTATGGCTGCTAGAAAGAACTTGAAACACTAAGCGCCATCCTTGGATAATACTTGTGAACAAGAAGTACTGTGGGGTCCTAGCAAGCCAAGTTAAATTTATGTTGAGTTGAAGAATGTTATATTCATGCATTTTACTTTTTATTCATTTTTTTGCTTTCCATTCGTGTTCTTCCTTCAGTTTTTAGTGATAGCTTAGCTTTCTCTGGTTGTTAGAGAAAACAAGACTTACTATAAATACTTGGATAGCTTTGAAGAAAAAGGATACATTTTGGGGTCAGTGTTGTTGTGAAAATAAACTCTATGAGAGACTACAAGTAGATGGTAAACCTTTTGGAGAACAGGAAATCCTCTCAGTCCATTTGTCTATGGATTCTCCTGTATGTTCTTCAAGACCTGGACATTCTAAAAGCAATAGAAATTAGAGTCCAAAATATAATTTGAAGTCATTTACTTGGTTTGCACAAGGCCTATAGCATATGTCAAACTGCTTCTGAAAAACAGTTTTCAATATTGCAAAAATACAGTCATGAATTGTTGGCTGAAATTAGCTTCCTAAGTTAGCTACAGGAGCATAATTACTCACATCAAGGGGAAGCAGAACAGACACACAAAGAACTTGCTGAAGGGGGTGGGGGGGAATTCTCCATTGAGCCCTGGTAGACTGAACACTACTACTAAATGGTTTTGTCAGATCCAATTTTGATGATTATTTAGTGATCCTCTACCCATAGCATCAAAGTTTGCAGGGTATATCCTAAATTGAAGGATATTTGTAATAAAAAGATATAAGCCTCCAACTCTCATTTTTATCAAACATTAATAAAAATCAAATTAGAAGCAAATGCCTTGAAAGGTTACTGGCAAAAAGGTTTGAGTTTTGTAATAATGCGAATCTGATAAAAAAACGAAATACTCTTCTCTTTTTTTATCTTTTTTTATTATAGTGATAATATAAAAAACACTTTTTTGAAAAAAAATTGTGAAAAAGGCAAAAAAAAAAAATCCCCACATGTTAATACACCTATAAAGAATGGATTCTATTCTTTTCAGTTGGCAAAAATGTGCAGACATGAAAGAAAGCCACCATGATTAAAAGCTGTACAACTATCTCAAAGCACAATAGATATTCTGACTCCCAAATGACCTTTTCATTATTTGAATGAAATGAGACTTCATTTTCCCACACACTTGAAATTGTGTTAGCTGAGAGTTCAAACATGCAAATGAAGCCAAACACTCAAAAGAATACCTCTATTCTCTGTTTCCAGAGGCCATGTGAGGACACCAGCTCATGCCAGCTGAACACATGGAAGACAGAGAAGACGGATGGTGGATATTAACTTTTTACTTAATCTGTTTTGAATTTAGGTTAGTTTTGTGGCTAATTTTAGTTGTCTATGCTCTCATGAGTACAGTTAAAACTGATCCTAGGTCATACTGAACCAGATTTCATTTCAGAAAGACTGCCATTCCAGATTGATATCCCTCCAGGACCAATGTCAAAGTCCTCAGAGGTCCCATTGTGCTTCACTATTTTATCTAAATATACTCACCATATTGTTCCAAGAGTTGCAGCAGAAGGATCACTGGGCTGGGCATTAAAAGATTTGCGTCACAAATCTGGTCAAAATTTTTTCTCAATATATATGCTCTTAACCAAAAAGGACATAAATAGGCAGATGCTCTATTTCCTATTTGGGTAACCTAGTAGTCTGATCACCTTCTTTATTCTTTCCTTCCTGTTTCTTTGACTCATTTCTTAATGCAAAGGGAGTTTGTGACGATGGGCAGTTAAGGCTAAGGATGTAGACTAGAGGTTTTGAAGAAAAGAGTTAGATATGATAAGGGTGACTTCTTCCCTCCACAAGCCTACAGGTCATGAATGTCTGATTCCTGCTTCCTCTCTCATCCTACCAACACCTAGACTCAGACTTATTTTTAATAGAGCATCCTTGTTCTTTTTCCTTGATATTTTCAAGATAGTTTCAATGACAGGATTTTTTTTTACCCCTTAGGTGATGAAAAATACGTTATCAACTTTAGTTGAATACTGTGCCTGAAATGTGCTATACTCAAATTTTCATGTAGCTGCATCATCCCTATTGTTCAAGTCTGGACTTTGATCTCATCTTCTAAAAGAATATTAGCTGCTTCAGTTATCTAAGCAACTCCACACACATACAATTCTCTTTAGCCTATTATCCTTTATTACATTCTCTATAGTACTTATAATTCTTCATTTTTATTTTGAGTATTTATTTGTTTTCTGATGTTGTTGTTGCTGTTAATTGTCTGGGTTTCTGTAATCACATTGGAAACAAAGTATCATTTCAGCTGGGATCATGTCTATTTTGTTCACTGCTCTCTCCTCAGAGCCCAGAATAGTGTGAGAGTGCTACTTCTCTCATCATTGAATTCTCTGCATTACCTTCTATTCAGTTGTTCAAAATAGGTACATCAAAAAAAATTAATTGTTAGAAGCATTAAGTATAATCTGTACTTCTGTTTTGCTTATAATTAAGTTGAGGAGACATGTATTAAACATACAGAAAGCTTAATAGTAAAAGACAAATAAGTTTTCAAGAAAAGCAAAGAGAGACATCACAATGCCAATAAAGGAGTTAAGTGACAGTTGGATCACTTTCCATCTAGGATCAAAAGACTGCTAGAAAATTTTGTGCCCTTGATTTATTTTCATAGGCATTAATATATTTTAGAAATTATTTTCTTAAGATTGAATTTCTTTAACATCTTTAAATTTTTCCTTTGCTCTTGCGATAGCCCTTAGCTTATTATCTCCTTTAAAGTGAAAGCACTAATGAGTGTTGATATTTTCCATGCCATTTTAAAGATATTTTCAGGTATGGGATCCATATTTGTCTACTGCTTTCACCCTTCCATATGAAGAATTTATTTATTTGTTTATTTTAGTCTATTTTTCACTAGCCTGAGGAATCAACATTTGGCACCTTATGTGAAGTAGCCCAAAGCTCACTCAAAAAAAATTTTGTTTTAGAAACTAGAAATAATCTCAGGGTTACATCATTGACTCTGAGGGTTCCAATCATGCATTGGATGCTCTCCATGCAGTTTCCACATGACAGAAACCCTCAACAGTTCTACCACTGTAGAAGTTCTAGGAAGTTCTTTACTCATAAACAGATATGTTCTGTAACCCAAGATGTTGGAACTTAATCCACAGCTGATTAGCATAGGCCAGTTTAACTGCAGTGCCGGGTTCACCAGGTAGCTCGCCTCACCTAAACTTTCTGAGCCTCCTGTTGGTGTTCTCCAGCATGAAATGATGGTCCTTGCTTTTCTGCCCAGGCTTCGCTGTCTCTCCATGTGAGTCAGAGAGAGGTCTGAGGAGATCTCAAAATTTTTGTTGGATCTCAAAGACAGGAAATAACTATTTTAGAGATGTTCAGCAACTTGCGTCTAGTCCTACTGACAAATGATTCATTGGTGGTGGTGGTGGTGTCAATTATTCTCTTTGAGGATCAGAATTCTTTGGCTACCCAGAGGTAAGGTCTAGAGTCTGGACTAGGAGAGACAGTTGAAGAGGAAGAAGTCCTGATTAATGCTACATAAAAAAGATTAATCCATAAATTACATAATTCTCTATACTTAAAACTAATATAAAATAATATTGAATGTCAACTTTAATTGAAAAGTAAAATAAAATAAGTAGTTTTCATTTTAAAAAATAAACACAATACACTACACTTACTGGGGAGAGGATAAGCCATTAATTATCTTATTTCTGTGAGGTTTAAAGAGAGATTTTATTTTATTTTTTCACTTTAGATATAAAGATAGAAGAAGATATCAAACAGAGACTAAAGAGAATTGAGTAGATAATATGCTTGAAGGGCATTAGAAGAAAAAGTAGTTCTTTAGAAGTCTGTGTAAGGGCAGATTCTGTCTAATGAACTCTAAGAACAATTCTATCTGATTTTGAGTTTTAAGTTCTTTTTTTTCCATTTCTCCTTCAGTAAATACATCTGTTGCTACCAAGAGTTCAATAAAATCAATAAGACACTAAATATTTGTGAAAGTAGTACCATCTTAGTGAAAATATTTATGGAGATACTTCAGTGACATGGCTAAGCCACGAGGCAGTAAGAGGTAACAGAGCAGCCGAGAATGTCAGACAGTTATGTGACAACATAGGCTTGTGGGCAGTACTGGAAGGGAGAGTGGGAAACTTACCTAGAGAGGAAACTCCGTGTCCTAAACCACAGCATGGAGTTCAAGCAAATGGTAATCGCAGGAGTGAGGTGACTTGGAGAAACTCAGTTTATATATGTAAAAGTGTTTTAAAGTCTATTCCAGGGGTATTTTAAGGATTGTCAATCCTTTAAAGGTAGATTTACAGGTTTCTAGCAGTATATCCACATGGTCCTGACTTTTAGTAAAATGTTTAAGATATTTTAATTACATTTGGCTAATGCTGTCATCCTTCTACTTTGATTTCACCTCCCATTCTACTCATTGCCCTATAGAGTGACATGAGAGTAGAAAGGACATCTTTAAGATATTGCCAAGGGAAACATGCATTGTGACTATTACTGTAATATGGAAAACTATAATGAAATATTTTAACCAAAAATTAATAAATTAGAAATATTTTAAAAGTGTTGTAGCAGGTGCTGTGGGACCTCCACATGTCCCATCAGACCTTAATATTTCAATGATTAGAGATGACATCCAACTGACACTATTTGCATTATCCCTTGGAATCTCTCGTTGGTAGTGAGAAAATATCAACACCTAACCCATAACCCAAAACTAATTTCAAAAATGACTGAGAATGTTAGCATATCCTTCCCCTAGCAACCGTACCCCTCATCACTCAAGCTGTATACATCTAAAGCACCTATTTATATTGGCTCCCCAAGTTTCCAAACTAGGTTAAGTTCAGTAACCCAAAGTTGTTACATGCTTGATCGCATTACTTTCATTGTCTCCCCATGCTTTCCAATATTACTTTTCCATTTCTTACTGATGATCATTTCCAAAATTAAACTATTTATACTGAAATCCTGTTTACAGGTCTGCTTCTGAGAGGGACTGAACAGAGATCAGTAATTTCTTTTGTCATATCTATATCTCTGATGTTTTAACCAAGAAAAAAGGTAAAAAAAGAAATGTGAAGCAGAAGTTATAAAGACAATAAAATCAATAAAAATTATTGTGATGCAGAGAAGTTGTGACAATTTTTTTTCAGATCATACAAGAGCAGTATTTCTTTATTATATATATTTTAAAAGATTTTATTTATTTATTTTTAGAGAGAGGGGATGGGAAGGAGAAAGAAAGGGAGAGAAAAATGTGCAAGATCAATCGATTGCCTCTCACACATCCCCAATTGGGGAACTGGCCTGTAATCCAGACATGTGCCCTGACCCTGAGTCAAACCTGCAACCTTCCAATTGATACTCTGACACTCAATCCACTGAGCCACTCCAGCCAGCACTAAGTATTATATTTTAAATAATACTAGGCAGCATTATTAACAATAATCAAGATTTGGAGGCAGACCAAGTGTTTATCAGTAGATGAATGGATAAAAAAGCTGTGGTACATTTATACAATGGAATACTACTCAGCTATAAAAAGGAAGAAAATCTTATCTTTTGTGACAGCATGGATGGATTTGGAGAGTATTACGCTAAGTGGAATAAGCCAGTCACAGAAAGACAAGTATCAAATGATTCTATTCATATGTGGAATCTAATGAACAAAATAAATTAACAAACAAAATAAAAACAGACTTATAGATAGAGAACAGACTGACAGCTGTCAGAGGGGAGCGGGGTTTGTAGGGGTGGGTGATAAAAGTGAACGGGGATAAGCAAAAAAGACCAAACAAACAAACAAGTAAACAAAAAAACAAAAGTCATAGATACAGATACTAGTATGCTGATTATCAGAGGGGAAGGAGTAGGGGGAGGTAAAAGTGGGTACGGGCAGATAAATGGTGATGGAAGGAGACTTGATTTGGGGTAGTGAACTCACAATACAATATACAGATGCTGTATTATAGACTTAGACACCTGAAGCATATATAATTTTATTAACTAATGCCACCCCAATAAGTTAAATAACATTGTTTTAAAAAAGAAATAGTGATAGGCTTTTGAGGTTTTAGTAATCTAATAAAAATTAATCATAAGAACATATTAGAAAAATATAAGTTGTCTGTTTATTGGACGTGAAACACTAACATAAGACTAAGAATACCCCCCTCTATAAGGACGTGGGTGACACATGCATTAACACGCATCACCAATTCAAAGAGAATTTAAGATGAGCCATTGCACAAGAAAACTTGAAATGCTCTGGCATTTCACACCTCCTTGATGGGAGAAGCAATCTGCCGTGACCCTGAGCATCCTCACATATTCTTACTGAATGTGTGAGGAATGTATGACCCTGAAAACTCTTTATCCCTTTTTCTGGGCCATTTCTCTGGGTTGCATTTGCAGTGAGGGAGCTTGAGGAATGAGGTAATGCCTCCTATTGGACAAAGAGAATGCTTCTTCTCACGTATATAAAAGAGGAGAGTCCCTTAAGCTTTCCTGTAACTCAGCCCACGGCATGAGCATGCATCCATGATAAGATCTTTGTGTGGCCCTGTGGAGGGTACAGTGATCTTGCCCAAACCTGTACAAAGCTATGTTAATCTCTCACTACTGCTTTTGCTGTAATAAAGCCCTCTGTCTTTTGTCTCTGACCACCATGAGGTCTTTATCACAACTACGCAGCTCTGCCACTGCAGCACAAAAACAGTTACATAATACACAAATGAATGAGTGTGCCTGTACTCCAATAAAAACAATCAAGGGCACTGATGTTTTAATTCCATGTAATTTTGATGTTCCACAAAACATTTTTCTTTGATTTGTTTTCAACAATTTAAAACTGCAAAACTCATTTTTTTGTTTGCTGACTGTAATTTGTGGACTCCCAATTTAGATCTGAAAAGGAACTATTGATTAATATGGCCATAGAATAGGAAAAACTGGAAATTAAAGCGAGGTAGGGCAGAAATATAAATGATAAAAAGAGGGACAGAAAGAAGTGTTTTATTCAAGTGCATGTTTTGAAAACCTAAAGACTGAATGCTTGAGGACTTCTATATGTTCTGAGCACATCTGTCATTCTCCTATACTCAAGAAGACTGCAATGGAGACAAATCAGATTCACATTGCCTCATCTTTTCCATTGCTGGCACTCTCTGCTTGACCAAGGGGACATGAGGTGCACTCTGTTGCAGGTATTGTGAGAAGTAGAGGAGTATTGTGGTGACTGAAGTGACATACTGTCTCAACTGTCCCTCATTAATTCCAAAGAGATTTAAAGTTGACTTGAATAGGGGGCAGAAAGGGGACTCCTTACATTCTATGTATCAAGGGATCTCCTTATATACCATTATACAGTGCAGTAAAGAAAGCATGATATTGGATCTCGGTTAACATTCCAGTTCTACTAATTATTAGTTGTATTATTTTGTACATAGTAATTAACATCTCTGATCTTCATTTTCCAATCTGAAAGATGGGAATAATGGTGACATCTACTTCACTAGACTGGTGTGGAGATTAGCGATATGACATATAAACTGCCTGGCCAACATCTAGCCCTTAAGTAAATGGTCAAAGATGTTTGAAATATCACTCCTTTTTGCACCACTTCAAGTATTTGCCCTTTAGGAAAATCTTCCTCAGTTGTTTCAGGTCTGGTCTTCATTCATGTTTTCTTTCTTCTATCCAGCCCCTGTATACCATGCACTGTGCCAGGTGCCGAAATTATACAGATGAATGGCCCTCTCCCTGCCCTTATGACGCTCATTGTTTGCAGGAGAGGATGGGGGAGAAAAGGGCAGGAAGGCAAATTCATACACCATAACTTACTGTCTCTGGGGAACAAAGGAGATAGGTGGTGAAATAAAAAGAAAAGAGAAAATAGAAAATATGGAAACCGGCGTTTACTACAATATGCCAAGTATTCTCCCGATAGCTTTATATATACATATATCTGCTCACCTATACAGTAGATTAAGCGCCAAAAGAAATTCAATTTTTCTGAAGAATATTAAGCTTGAGTTAAACCTTGAAAAAGTGCTAGGAATGTGTCAGCTGGAGACCAGGAGTGGTCAGGTCTTGAGCTAACTTCAGAGCAGCACAGGGGGCTAGAAATTGCCTTTGGAGTAGGGGGCGGGGAGAAGGAGGGTTAAATGCAATGTTTAAAATATAAAAAAAATTCTTAAGAATAACACAAGGAGTATCTATTGCACCATCCAATTTAAGAACTACATTTTGCCAACAAATTTGAATCTCCCTTGGTTGCACAGAGGTTATCAGGCTGGCTCTAACTCCCTGCTGTCTCTCCGAACCTGTTCCGGTGGCTGCAGTGGTAGGAGGGGGATCAAGGGGACGGGCCGCACTCACGATCGCTCCTTCCCCTTAATTTCAGGTCTGCTTTATAAATATGTTTTCAAGTTCTGCAGAGAAAGGAAGCTTTCAACATATTCTTTTAGCCAAATGCTGTGCAAAATTAGTTTAAAGAGATGACAAAAATCTCCTTCTCTAGAGGTTATTAAAGATAATACAGAAATCCTTGTGCCTTGGATATTTTATGTGTGGAGCAGTCTGCAGACAGGGCTTTGCTCTGAATGATCCTTTTATTCATTTCTCCTTATTTTAATCTTATAACTAAATTCCTAGGAGTTAATACCCTTCTGTTTGCTAAGAGAGCAGGAAAACGGAAGTGTCAGATAAAACATTGAAATTTCTAGTCGTATGCTTTATATTATAAGAGAAGGGAAAATGTTAAATAGGATTGGTAAGAAAACTTGTACGGTGGAATCATGGCTATGTAAGAAAAAAAGGCATGGAACATTTAATGTGCTAAATATATCATTCAAGCACATTTCAAGCACTTTTTATTTATCTTAAGTCTTATTTAATTATTTCAATTCAACATATTTTTGTCATTAGCTGACTTCAAGTCTTTGTTTTGATGATAATAAACCTAATTTGTAAAAAATTTAACTGCAAGACAAAATACCTTACTTTGCCATTGAACAAAAGGGTATAGGCATAGTCATTGTAGCATTGCTGTATCTTCAGCATTTAACTTTGTATTTGACATTGCTGGATACATGTAATAAATAATGAAGTGTTACTTGCAACAGTGTTCACCTGTTAGGGGTGCACACCCATCAGCCTCATTTTTCTCAGGCCAGGAATGTGGGAGTTCACATGGGAGAAACTGTCTGTCAGCAGGAGGCAGCTGTGAAATTTATTTTAAGTCATTCATTACACATTTGGCCTTCTAGTGAGCCAAACACTCAGCCACTATAAAATCAGCACAGTGAAGGAATGCGGACCAAAGTCATGACCACTCTAGGTCTTGAATATGTCAGTAGGATCCCCAGTCTCTCACAAGTTTATGTAAATTATTTCAGGTTATTTGTCCTGACTCCCTACAATATTTTTTATTATTTATTAAAAAATTTTTCCCCTACAATTTCCATTAAATATTATTTTGTATTAGTTTCAGGTGTATAGCACAGTGGTTAGACAATCATACACTTTACATAGTGTCCCCCCTGGTATTCCAGGCCCGAACTGGCACCATACATAGTTATTACAATATTATTGACAGTATTCCCTATGCTCTACTTTACACCCCATGACTATTTTGTTACTAACAATCTGTACTTCTCAATCCCTTCACCTTTTTCACCCAGTCCCCCAACCCCCTACCCCTCTGTCAACCATTAGTCAGTTCTCTGTATCTCTGAGTCTGTTTATGTTTTGTTTTTTTTTATACTGTTCTTTAGATTCCACATATAAGTGAAATCCTATGGTATTTGTCTTCATCTATCATTTGTCCTGATATTTATTCCAGAATATATGTTTACCAAATCCATGAGAAGTCAATATTAGAGATAGCTAATACATTTTCCAATGGCTTTTATCAAATTGTTTTGATATTTTATGACCTGATTAAACATACTGATTTTAGAGCTAGAACAACAAGCAGGATTCAAGTCCTGACTTTATGCTGATTAGTGACCTTTAGAAGTTTACTAAATTACAGTCATCCATGGTTTCTCATCTGCAAAAAAGCCTTAAATGCCTTTTTCATAAGACTGTGGAGATGATGAAACGAGATAAGATACAAAATATGCACAACTCTTAGAAAAACCTTAAGCAAGTTAGTTAGCAGTCTGTATCTAGTTCCTTTACCTGTAAAAAAAAAAAGAAAAAAAGAGGTATTAGTTCCTAAGTCACAAAACTGTTGTGAAAATCAAATTAGTACATTTTTATACACACATATATACATATACATACAAGTACATATATGTATAGTCTCAATATGAATAAAGTGTATATATCACATATGACATGAACTTGTCATATTGTCTTTTTAAATTATTTTTTTATTGTTCAAGTACAGTTGTCTCCATTTTCCCCCCATCACTCCCCATGCGGCCCATCCACCCCTGCTTCCTACCCTCGATTCTTCCCCCTCACTTTGTTCTTTATTCCCATGTCCTTGGCTATATTTTGCTCACTTATTTGTTTTGTTGATTAGGTTCCACTTAATAGGTGAGATCATATGGTATTCCTCTTTTGCTGCCTGGATATCTCACTTAGCATGATGCTCTCCAGTTCATCCATGCTGTCATAAAGATAGGAGCTCCTTCTTTCTTTCTGCTGCATAGTATTCCATTGTGCAAATGTACCACAGTTTTTGATCCACTCATTTACTGATGGGCACTTAGGTTGCTTCTAATACTTGGCTACTGTAAATTGTGCTACTATGAACATTGGGGTGCAAAAGTTCTTTTGAATTGGCATTTCAGGATTGTTAGGGTATAGTCCCAGCCATGGAATTACCAGGTCAAAAGACAGTTCCATTTTTAGTTTCCTGAGGGAATTCCATACTATTTTCTACAGTGGCTGCACCAGTCTGATTCCCACCAAGAGTGTGTACTAGGGTTCCCTTTTCTCCACAATGTTGCCAGCACTAACTGTTTGTTGATTTGGTTATGACAGCTATTCTGACTGGTGTGAAGTGATATCTCATTGTGGTTTTAATGTGAATCACTCTAATGGCTAGTGATGCTGACCACTTTGTCATATGTCTCTGGGCCCTCTGTATGTCCTCGTTGGAAGAGTGTCTGTTCAGGTCCTTTGTCCATTTTCTTAAATTGGTTTGTTTGTCTTTATGGAGTAGAATTGTGTGATGAACTTGTCATATTGTAAGGGCTCAATAATGGTAGCTTTTATTTACTGATAATACTCTTTTTGACACTTCATACAAAAAATTTATTTTAGCAGTAATAGTGGTAGTAGCTGTAGTCATCATCTTGGTTTAAGAAAAAGAAGATTGAGATTGTACTTCCAGATCAGTCATCAACTAATTTTTTGATATGTACCAATTAACCTTTTTGTAAATGTTACTTATCTATAGACAAGTGAAAGTAGGTCCTAAATTCCTTGTTGTCCTTTATTTAACATATTATATGCCTTTAACTGTGGTGGGTGCTAACAATATAAAGAAAAATCATTACTTTGCCCTTCTTTAATGGAGAGTATGATCTAGCAAACACATAGGTATGCCTATTTCAAATGTTGGCATCAGTAGTCGTGTGTGTGTGTGTGTGTGTGTGTGTGTGTATGTGTGTAAAAGTTCTCCGAAAGCAGAGCAAAAGCAATTCATCTTGACAAGGGCAAGATGCAGCTGTGGCTATGTCAAAGGAAGATTTCAAAAATATAAAAAACATACAAAGGAGAGAAACTCATAGACTTGTAAAAATTAATGCAGAAATTAATCAATTTCCTTTCCACTAAAGCCCCTACTATGAAAGACAAATAAGCACGGTTAACACCACAGTCTTACTACCACAGGTTCCATTTTAAAATCTCTTAAAAATTTGGGATAATTCCCAATGCAGAGTGTTGAAACATTACTTTCTAAAGAGAAGTTAACCTTGTAACCTCCAACTATAGCCCAGAATTAGCTAGAAACTTTCTGTAGGCTATCCTGTGATTATGAGAAAGTTTCTTAACAGTCATAGAGTATAAGTCAAATTTAGGTTCTCTAGATCCATTATCTTTTACAGGAAAAATAAATGGATCCAAAGGCTTACAGTTTTCCTCAATGAACCCCAAAGAAGATGAGCCCTACATTTTTAAGTACATAAAAGCCTCTGGAAAGCCCTGATTTCCAAACCTCATTGTTTTTCTAACTTCCCATTTACCTTCCCATCTCCTATGGCCAACTGTAGGGCCTTCTAGCTACCAGGAAGGCAGCTGCTGTGTATCACCTCCATCTACTTCTGTCTCTTCCCAGCATCATTCTTTGTCTCGGCCCTTTCAGAGTTATAGAGTTAAGTTCAGCACTTTTCTTTAGTCTGATTTCCTTAGATGCAATTTCTCTTTGCCTGTCATCTATTAATTAACCTAAACAGATATCCCACTTAGATGTCAAGGGTATATTTGATCCTCACACCACTTACTGAACATATGCTCTTCATAAGGACTTCCAGTGAGCATTAGTAGAATGGACTAATGTTGAGATGACTTTTCAACTGTGTCTTCAAGAAGCTTACAGTTTAGGAGAGAAAATAAAAAATGAACAATTTAAACAATTTTGAGAATCAGAACAGAATTGAAAAGAACCTATTAAACTGTTGTGTCTGTAAGGTTCTTATGAGAGACAATTTTTTTTAGTATTTAGGAGGCTTCTCTCATTAAAACCAAACTATGTTATCAATGATTTTCAATTCAATTAAAAAAAACACTATTGAAACATGAAATGCCTACAGACTAATATCTCTATATTATTTTATCCACCTCTAATTATCACAAAATTGTTAGGAGTGTTAAATTGAAATTCCTAACAACTATAAACTTTATTGAGAGCTAACAATGCGTTAGCATTATACTGGAAAATGGAGAAAGAAGGGCCTCTCCTCAGTTAAAAACTGTAGGAATCCAGGGACCTATTCATTATCTATCTACATAAGAATAAGGAAAGCTTTTCTTTTATTTTCATAAAGAATGATATCTGTAAGGTCAATCATTCCCCAGGTTTTTATAAATAGACAAAAAGGAAAAGAAAAGATTGTCCCTTTGAGTGCACAGGAATTCAGTGCATAAGAACAAGTCATTCTTAAGTTAAGTGCTTCTCAACTATAAAACTGCAGGCGAAAGTAGTAAATAGCAGTGTCCTCCTCTGTACAAAGAAGGATCAAAACTAGACTAATCTTCTATTCAGACCTACTATACTAGATCCTCTTCCAGGGCATTATCTGCCTGAAATGGTTGTTATAGACCTTCCTGTCTTTATGAGCTGGGTTAGGAAGCCATCTTATTCAAGTATTCAAGTATTAGGCCAAAAGAAAATGTTCATGAGCGAGGAGGAGAGTGAAATGAGTATTGAGGGGGTGAATAGTATGTGTCAGACAGAAACTAAGGAGAGAATGATCACATGAACCAAGGTTTGTGGGTACTTTTGAAGAAAATTAAAACCAACTGCAGAGGATCCAAGGGCAATAGCAGGAAAAGGACCCTGAGGAAGTCTGGGAAGGAAGTCATTTCTGCTTATGCGAGAGCTGATGACACTAAAATGTGCTATGATTTTGTGTCAACATCATAGGTAACCATACCAAAGGACATAGTACAGTAGCCCTATTATCTATGGGGGATATATTCCAAGACCCTAGTGGATTTCTGAAACCATGGATAGTACTAAATCATATATATATTATGTCTTTTCCTATACAGATGTGCATATGAGGAAATTTAAATTATAAATTAGGCACAATAAGAGATGAACAATAATAACTAAGAATAAAATAGCACAATTATTATAATATAGTATAATAAAGATATGTGAATATGGTCCCTCTCTTTCTTCTCTCCCTCTCTGATAACCTATCTGATAACTGAGACAGCTAAGTGACTAACAGGCAGGTGGTATATACACCATGGATATGCTGGACAAAGGAATGATTATGTCTTTGGGGAGGAGCACAGAGCTGGATGATATGATATTTCATGATACTCAAAATGGAATGCAATGTAGATCTTATAAACTGTTTATTTCTGGAATTTTCCATTTAATGTTTTGGGATTGCTATTTATCATGGAAAACAAGACCACAGATAAGGGGAGACTATTGTAATGTGGGGATTTCTAATGGAGGAGCAACTCAGGCACTTTGTTTCCCTGGAATTATGACACCAGGCATCCTGTTGTTAAATAATAATTTTGAAATACATAATAAAACCATGATCTTACTACAGATATAAAAATAAACATGCACTAAAGATTTTATATAACTCATTATAAGAACTCATAGATATTACAACCAGTTCAACAGAAATATTTATAGACCCACAATATTAAAATGAATGTACAATGAAAGCAAACTGGCCTCTTCCACCATAAAGAAAAAAAGTCAATTGATAGAATTTGTATGTCTGTAAACAAGAACTATTTTTTGTTTGTTTTTATTATCAGCTACTATTTGCAGTTATAAAATAACTCAGAGACAATGAAACACTAGAATCAGGCAGCCTGTGATCTTAACAATTCATAGTTTCCATTGAAGCATTATTTTTTTCCTCTATGCAACTCTGCATATTTTTAATATAAACTATGTTTCAATGCTAGGACCTACTCTGAAAAGTCTTGAATTCAATTATTCATAGACCTAGGTCTCTGTTGAAGAACTTATAGTGCTAAGACAAGAATGGCTATCAGTCTGCAATTACTAAGTTTTCTATTTTTAAGTATAAGTAAATGTCAAAGTTTTTCAAAGAGTTGTTGTGATAGTAAAAGAGAGCAGGAAAAATTATGGTGGATGATGTATTCAATCAGAAATGGAGAAATAAAGCAAAGGGAGGAGAGGTAGGAAATAAAGGGAAGGACAACTATGGTGATTTTATGACAAATAATATCTAATCTTGGATTGGAAGAATGGAAATCAGAAAGGTGAATGGGCTCTAGGCAGAGGGAACAAAGATTTGAAGTTCCCAAAGTAAATGAAAGTATGGACCAATGGGGGAACTTGCATAGCTATACCGAAGGGATGGAAAGACATAAGAAAATAAGAATTTTTTTTTATTTACAACAAACCATATTTAGAACACAGTCATTTCTATTTATAATTGAATTGATATTCTTTCTACTATATAGTGCTTTATTTTTTCTTTTTCTTTTTTAAGACTTTATTTTTTATAGCAATTGTAGGTTTATGGCAAAATGGAGCAGAATACAGAGGTTTCACTTGCACTCCCTACTTCTACACATGGATAGCTTCCCCATTACCTGTCATTCACCATAGTGGTACATTGATTACTAAGGATGAATCTATACTGATACATCATAATCACCCAAAATCAATAGTTTAACTTGGGATTTTCTCTTGATGTTGTGATTCCATGAGTTTGGACAAATGTAAAGTGACATATCCATCATTAGAGTGTCATACAGCATTTTCACTGCCTAAAAATTCTCTGTGCTCTACTTATCCATCTCCCTTCACTCATCCTTAGAAATTATTGATCTTTTTATTGTATCCATTGTTTTGCCTTTTCTAGAATGTCATGTATTTGCAATCATACAGTATGTAGCCTTTTTAGATTGGCTTCTTTCAATTACTAATATGCATTTAAGATTTTTCTGCGTCTTTTCATGACTTGGTAACTCATTTCTTTTTAGTGTTGAATAATATTTTATTGTCTGGATATACCACAGTTTACTTATCTATTCATCCACTAAAGATATCTTGGTTGCTTCCTACCTATTTTTTACAATTATGAATAAAGCTGCTATAAACATTCATATGTAAGTTTTTGCATGAATGTAAGTTTTCAACTCCCTTGGGTAAAAGCCAAGAAGCATGACTCCTGGATCTCACAGTAAGAACATTTTACTCTTACCTACCAAACTGTCTTCCAAAATTGCTGTTCCAATCTTTCATTTCTACCAACAATGAATGAGAGTTCTTGTTCTTCCACATCCTTGCCAGTATTTGGTGTTGTCAGTGGTTCAGATTTTGGCCATTTTAATAGGTATGTTCTGCGATCTCATAGTTGTCTTGATTTATTTTTCCCTGATGACATATGATGTATAACATCTTTTCATATACTTATTTACTATCTGTATATTTTCTTTGATGAGGTGTCTGTTAAGGTCATTGGCCCATTTTGTAACTGGATTTCTTGTTTATTTACTTGTTGAGTTTTATGTCTTTGGACAACAATCTTTTATCAGATGTTTCTGTTGAAAATATTTTCTCTCAGTCTGTCTTGCCTTCTAATTCTCTTGACATTGTTTTTCACAGAGTAGAAGTTTTACATTTTAATGAAGTTTATTTTATCAGTCTTTCATAGATTGCACCTTTGATGTTATTTGTAAAATGCATCATCATACATACCCAAGGTCATTTAGATTAGAGCTGTTTCTGAAAGACATTTTCTGAAAGGAAAAGTTATGGATGAGATGATGGGAATCACTGGCATTGAGCATCTAGTGATCCAAAATATGTAGTCAGTATTGTAATTTGATAATACCATTGGGCAACTAAAAAGAAAGAGAAATCAATTCAATTATTTAACAGAATTTGGCCTATGTCTGCTAATAAGATGAAACCCTTAAGTATTTGCATAGAAATTAGGTAAAGACAAAAAGTATATTTAGATTTATATTGCCCAAACTTAATATTTCTAAAGGAAAAAAAATTAGAATATTTGTAGAAAGAAGAAAACTAAAGGCTGAAGGGTAAATAATTTTTCAAAGTCATATACTTAAATCCTAGGTTAACAGGTACTGACTAAACTTCTAGATTTTTACACCTATTCCCTGCCCTTCTTGTTACCCAGGAAAACACTGCATTTGTAAAAGTTTAATCTTTTTTGTAGGAGATCTCATAAATTTTAATATGTTCAGGCGGCTGTATATCTATAAGCCAAGCAATGCTATGACACATTTCCTAAGTGGTCTGACTGTAGAATAAATAGAGAGCCTAAAATTCTTGAATACATATCTGGGAAATATTATTTTATCCTATGCTGCCTTCTTCACATACTTATATTTGTCTTCAATTTCTCTCTTTGTGTGCATTAACACAAGTTGTTTCCTACAAACAAAGATCATAATAATAAATTAATAAATAAGTAGTAGGAGCAGTAGATTGGTATTCCAAAGAGAATAGAAAATAGTAGAGTATACTCAATTAACACAGCTGACCTCCATCATAAGGGCTTTTATTGTGAGTTACATTCAAGCTAAGCAAACAGACAGCCCAAAGACCTGATCAATGACTGATTAAAGATAAAGTACAGAATTATTACAAAGGAACATAAGACACTCACCCATCATCATTTTGTACAACCAACATATGCCTTCTTCATTCTGATTGCTTTTTGTTCTTTAAAAACAAGAGTTTTGAACATAACTGAAATAAAAAATTTATTTTGTGCCAGACAAAATGTAAAGCACTTTCCATTGAATTAAATATTTATCCTATAGAACAGCTCTATAAATTAAGTGAAAATGTTATCATATGTATTATTTAGATGAGGATGATGTAAAATGCCAGCTGTGAACTCAAGACTTGAAGGCTAGTAGCCTCTAATAATCTTGTTCCCTACTAAGCCCTCTCTAAACATGTCCTCTATCAAACCTCCAGTAACACAAGCTATACCTCATTTACACTAAAGTGGAGGGATCATCAGTGATATAAGATTGGACATCAAAACTTTAATGCAATGATGAAGCGAGAAGGCAAAATCAACCCTCAAAAACACCAGATAAGAGATTGGCTTTTTATTGTGGGGAAGTCTGGTAGCAGATGGATTAGAAAGGGGAAGGTCATAGAGAGATTTTTTTATTTCCCACTTAAACAAAATTTTATGTAGAAGAACTAAAAACAAAGTAAAAGTTTTACAGAAATATCTGCTCTCTTTATCACCAGTAAGCAAAAAAAAAAAACAACCTCGGGTCCACTTATTTTGTGTGTGGGAGAGGCCTAAGCACTGCTCTCTTCCCCAAGCCAGTAAGAAATGAGAGCACAGCATATCTACTTTCCACACCTAATCACAATGTCAAGACTAACAGTAAAAGTGCCTGGTACTGTTAGTTGTGATTATTGTCACCAGAATAGGAGGGAGGGAGCTGAAACCCATGACACTGACCAAATTTGAGACAGCAGCTGCTTCACATCTTTACCACCTAGATGCCAGTTGCAAAGCAGTGCTTGCAAATAAAAGGCAGTCATGCTTCTCTGGTTCATCTCAAATCACGTGTTGGCCAAATTGAACCCTTGTCCCCTTCTGTTCAGCCATGCCAGTCTTGACAAAGCTGAATGTTGTTTTCCTCCTGCTTTAGCCTATTTTAGAAATCTTGACCTTGTTAAGGCAAGTCCTTCTCACATCTTTATTTGACATTTAATTTGTTTTTTAAATTCCAGTTGACAAAGCAAAGTATTAGGTACAGACTTAATAGATACTCAAATTAGTCATTCCCAGAAAAATTTCTTGCTAATTGGGCAATTATTTTATTTTATATTGATGGTGAAAAAGGATAAATGTACTTCAATTACAGGGTGAAAGAAGAAAAAGTCAAGTCAATTAATACTTGACTTCAATATTAATTTTTTAAATAACCAGGGCTGGGTGTCCCTTTTATCCATTATCAAAGAATAGAAAATAGGCAAAATGGGGTGTGTTCAGGCTCTTGATAAAGCTACATAACTGAGGGCTAGAATGGGAAATCAATGATTTTGGAGAGAGCATATCAACAATGCATCCATCACTTGGTTAATGTACACCTTTCCCTTAAATTTCCTTGCTTTTAATTTCTCGAACTTATAAATAGCCATTTATTTATGGCTACTAAATATATTAGTTTTCTATTGCTGCTATAAAGCTTACCATATACTTGTGTGGCATAAAACAAAACAAATTTATTATCTTTACATTTATGGATGTCAGAGTCTTAAATGAGTCTTATGAGCTAAAATCAAGATGTCCACAGAGCTATATTTCTCCTGTAGGCTCAAAGGGAAAATTTGTTTTCTTTTCTGGTTTCTAGAGTCCACCTACATTCCTTTGATTGTGGCTCTTTTTTCTCTCTTTAAACTTCATCACTCCTACTTGTGGTTCCACCCTCAAATTTCCTCTCAGACTCTTAATTTTCTACTTTTTTCTTCAAAGGACAATTGTGATTCCATTGAACCCATCTGGATAATCCAGAGTAATCTCCATATTTCAATTTCAAGATCCCTAATTTAATCACATCTTTGAATTCTCTTTTGCCATTCAAAGTAACATAATTACAGACTTTGGGCATCATTGGTGGACAATTGTTTTATTTATCTCAATGACTTTCCTTCAATTGTTACCAATAAATTGCTCACCTATTTTACACACTACCAATATGCTCTTCTACCCATCCTCTTTTGCCCTGTTAAACTTTGTATCATAAGAAACTGTACTTCCAAGTCTTGTTGACATTCTCATCTCTAGGAAGGTTTAACTATGGAATGGGAGGCAATGATATATGATGAAAGGGCTTCAGACAGAGAGAATCCAGGGTATTTCTCTCTCTTCTCATTTTTTTCATATATTGTGTTCTGGTGTTGGCTGCATCTCCTCTAATTCTAACCAGTACTCAGACTCAGTACTCAGATATCATCATCAGTCTCTAGCAATTACAGATGACCCTGTTGTCCCTCTTGCTCTAGGATTCGTGGTAGCTTCTTGACAATTGATAATCTCTAAGTTTTATCTCTTTCCCAAAATGGTTTCTTAGCTCTATTGTCATACCTATAATGAACCTGAGTTAAATTCCATATGTTTAAAAGACCTACAGTGGTTTCTATTTTACTAGCCAAACAGTAACATATGCCAATCGAGGCAGAGGCTAAATTGGTGAATTTATTCAAGGATTAATCAGCCCTGACAATGTGGGCCAGAGAGTCTCTACTCCCTGAGCTAGGAAACACCATCTTCCCATGCATAGAAGCAGCATGTGGCAAGGCTGATTCCACTACACTATACTTGATTCTTCCCCAGATAGTTCTACAATGATTTTTATAAACAATGCATGAGACAAACATGGTGTGTTTTGATATTTTTTGCCATATTGTCTGAATTCTTCAAGGTGGCTCTGAATAATAAATCTAGTTTGACAGTATTTAAATGCAGCACTTTCTTGGTGAATATGTAAGAGATGCTGGTTTCCTTGTTCATATCCCTGAGCTCTGATTGGGTCAATCTACTTTCCCAATACTGCTTAACTTGTAAAGAATGTAGGAAGATAGTCAAGAGATCCAAGATGGCAGAGGAGTAAGTAGAAACTGTACTAACCTCCTTCCAGGAACAATCTGGTTACAACTAAATCATAGAGAAATCATCTGGCATAACCAACTGAACAGCAACTGGAGAGAGTACTTATAACCACAGACAGACAAAAGAAACCTCTTCACCACAACATGACCAGTACAGAGTCCAGAGGAGACATGAGAGGGCTGGCTGGGCTCCCACAGGTGGCAGGTGAAGTGCTGGAGGAAAATTTGAGTGGCCAGGGATTCCTCCTGAGAATTGTGAGGTCTAAACACTAAGCTGGGCTCCCCAGCATACAGCACCAAAGCTGGAAAGGAACCAAGATAACATCCAGCTGTGAAAAGCAGTAGGGTTTCTGTCTGCCAGAGAGAAGTTGCTGGAGAGCCTCATGAAGGGCTAACACACACAACTTCATTTGTACCCACTTACCCTGGACTCCAGGAGAGGGAGGGCAGAGTGGACAAACAGTACTTGAGGAGAACCTGGGGCTGGTATCTTTGGGGAGAGAACTAAGGGAGCCATCATGATCCTTATGCTGAGTCATTCCCTTTACTGCAGGAGCCATCTTGCGCAGGCAGAGCAGTCCCCTTCAAGTGGCATCAGCTTGAGGGGAAGCAATAGCTCTCTCCACAGGAATTATTCCGCCCCATCCTGTGGTGCTTAAGACTGACTGCTGATTACAGGCAGACTAGATTAACACCTGAAGGAGACAGCCACAGACTATGGATCACTGGTGGTCTCGAATAGGCTGCCTAGGGCCAGACTGGGAGTGGGACACCATCTGACATCACCAGGGGTGGATCCAGAAAAAGGAAACAGTGAGAATTTCACAGTGGCCTTTATGATTTGTGTTATTTTCTCTCCTGGATAGCTTTTTAACATTCATTTCTTGTCCTTCAAGTTTGTGCCTATTAGGGCACTAGTTTTTATATTATAGTTTATTTCAAATCACATATTTTCCTCATCCATTCCCTTACTCCATGTTATCTTCTTTAGGCTTCTTATTTTCATTTTATATTTTATTTTCTCTCTTGATACAACTGTTTCCTTTCCATGCTCTTATTATTTCTACCCCCTCCAGCCACTTGAAACCATTTTTCTTGTCACTAGTCATCTCACATTCTTTTTCCCATTTTTCAAATACCTTTATTTTCTCTCCACCTTTATCAATCTTTGCTCATTGGCTGTGGATATGGTAGTTGCATTTCTTCAATTTTATATCTAGATCTTAATTATTTTTGTATTTCAGATCTCAAATTTTACTGTTTCCTTCTATTCCATTTTGCCTTCCTCCTGTCTTTTCTTTTTTTCATTTTAAATTTTCCATGCCTTAGTCTTGTTTTCATTCCTCACTCTTAGTAGTCCTTCTCCCTCTATTCTCTCAAAATCACTTCTCTTTCCACTAGACATCTCTTAAGCTTTTCTTTCATTCTTTTGTCCTTCTTATTTACCCCTCACCTATACTAATCTTTTTGCTCATTTGTTCTTGATAGTGCTGTGGTGGATCTTTTTCTCCAATTTGTTTCCTATTTTTTCTTTTTTCTTTCTCAAATGAATATATATATATATATATATATATATATATATATATATATATACTTGTACTTTATATATATATATAAATTTCTGTTTAAATCTAATACTATACATTTCCCTTCTCTTACTCTATTCACCTTCTTTCCTCCCTTTTTTATTTAAAATGTAAACTTTTACTTTCTTTTTATCTTAGCCTTGTCTCTATTCCCTACTCTTATTACTACTCCTCCTTCTATCCCCTCAAAATCATTTTTCTTTCAGTTAGTCATCTCATAATCATAATTCCTTCTTGTAATAGTCTTAATCTTTTTACACCTTTATTAATATTAGCTCATTTGCTGTTGATAGTGACTGTAGGTGGCGGTCATTTTTGCAGGTGTGAGTTTGTTTCCTGAACTGTTTAGTTTTGTTCTGGCAGCACCTGTGCAACAGCATACAAAATGTGGTGGGCAGAGTAACTCTCAGTCAGCCAGCTGGAGGGAATGACCCACCAAAGAATTACCCAACAACAACCAAAACCCAATTGCAACAAGAGTCCCTTTATAAAGGCATACAGGGAATCCCAAGAGCATTAAGTTCAGGAGACCAAGAAGTATGTACCAATGAATCCCTCAAGTATCCTAGCACAGTTCACACTACAGAGATAGGGAGTCAAAACAGATCAACCTGAGAAGTAGATGCAAACAAGAAGAGTCCCCTAAAATGGAGAGATAAAGAAACAACCTCCAATAAAAAAAATGGAAGAATGCCTAGAGTGTTCAATGAAACAGAAGCAAGCAAACAATTAGGCACTGAGTTCAAAATAATGGTTATAATGATGGTTGATGGCCTCAGTGAGAACTATAAGAACTCAAGAGAAGCTACAAAGAACTTACTATGAACTACAGCAGCATGAAATAGTACATAAAGACTATCAATAAGAGCCAGGGTGAAATGAGGAATACAATATCTGAAATGAACAACACATTAGAGGGAATTAAAAGCTGGTGAGATAAGGCAGAGGATCAAATCAGCAAGCTGGATGACAAGGTAGAAAAAAATTCCCAAAGCAACAAAATGAAAAAAAAAAAAGACTCAAAAAGAAAGAATAGGATTTAAGAGAGCTTCAGGAAAACATGAACTGTAATAATATCCAAATCATAGGGATACCAGAAGGAAAAGAGGAGCAAGGATAAAAAACCTGTTTGAAAAATTAATGGCAGAAAATTTCCCTAACTTGAAGAGAGAAAAAGTTACACAACTCCAAGAAGTATAGACAGTTTCAATCAAGATGAATCCAAAGAGGCCCACTCCAAAACATATTACAGTTAAAATGGGAAAATTTAAGGACAAAGAGAGAATCTTAAAGGCAAAAAGGGAGAAACAGCTAGTAACATACAAGGGAACTCTGATAAGGTTGTCAGCTGATTAGTCAACAGAAACAATACAAACCAGACGAGAATAGCAAGAAATATTCCAAGTAATGAAGCAAATACCTGTAACCAAGACTACTCTACCCAGCAAGGCTCTCATTTAAAATGGAAGGCAAAATAAGGAGTTTCCCAGAAAAAAAAAAGACTAAAAGAATACATCTCCACCAAACCAGCATTGCAAAAGATGCTAAAGAGACTGCTATAAAAAGATGAAGAGAGAGAGAGGAAGACAGGTACAAAGGGAAAAATGCCAATGAATAAGTACCTATCATTAATACCCTTAACTGCAAATGGATTAAATGCTCTGAACAAAAGTCTAAGGGTAGCTGAATGGATAAGAAAACATGACCCACATATATGCTGTCTATGAGAAACCCGCCTCAGAAAAAAATGTCTACAGAGACTAAAGTGAAGTGATGGAAAATAAAAGTATTTCAAGCAAATGGACATGAAAAAAACTGGGGTAGCGATACTTATATCAGACAAATTGTTCTTCAAAACAAAGCCATAAAAAAGAGACAAAGAGAGACACTTTACAATACTTAAGGGGATAATCCATCAAGAAGATAATACCCTTTATAAATATATATGTACTCTACATAAGAGCACCTAAATATATATGGGAAATGTTGGAGGACTTCAAGAAAGATATCAAAACACAGTCATAGCAGGGGATTTTAACACTCCATTGTCAACAATGAATAGGTCTTTCAAGCAAAGAATCAACAAGAATATTTTGGCATTGAACAACACTCCATATCAAATGGACTTAATGATATATACATAACAATTCATCCCAATGAAGCAAAACATATATTCTTTTCAAATGCACATAGAACATTTTCAAGGATAGACCACATCATAGGACACAAAACAAGACACAGCAAATTCAAAGAAATTGAAATCATATCAAGCATCTTCTTAGATCACAATGGTTTGAAACTAGAAACTAACCTCAAGGAAAAAACTCGAAAACATTCAAATTCATGGAGACTGAATACATGGTATTAAATAAAGGATGGGTTAACAATGAGATCAAGGAAGAGATAAAAAAAACTTCTGGAAAAAAATGAAAATGAACACACAACAGAACAAAGCCTATGGGACATGGAGAAGGCAGTCCTAAGAGGAAAGTTTATAGCAATACCGGCCTGCCTGAAAAAGATAGAAAAATCCCAAACAAACAACCTAACCCTACATGTACAAGAATTAGAACAAACAAAAATAAACAAAGCCAGAGTGAGTTAAAGGGAGGAAATAACGAAGATCAGGGCAGAATTAAAAGACATAGAGACCAAAGGAATAATTCAAAGGACCAATAATTCCAGGAGCTGTTTCTTTGAAACGATAAAAAAAATCAACAAGCCTTTAAATAGACTCATCAAGACAAAAAGATAGAGGGCCCAAATAAACAAAATCAGAAATGAAAGAGGAGAAATTACCATTGATAACACAGAAATACAAATGATTGTAAGAAATGAACAACTATAAACAACTATATTGCAAGACATTTGACAACCTGGGAAAAATGGACAAATTTCTAGAAACATATAATCTTCCAAACTGAATCAAGAGAAAGCAGAAAGCCTGAATAGACCAATAAAAACTAGTGAAATTGAAGCAGTAATCAAAAAACTCCCAGCACACAAAAGCTATGGTTTGGATGGCTTCAAAGGTGAATTTTACTGAACATTTTGGGAAGAGCTAACTCCCGTCCTTCTCAAACTATTCCAAAACATTTAAGAAAAAGGGAAACTCTCAAACTCATTTTATAAAACCAATATTATCTTAATTCCAACAAAGAATGAAAGCTACAGGCCAATATCTCTGATGAACATAGATGCTAAAATCTTCAACAAAATATTGGCAAACTGCATCTAGAAATACATTAAAAGGATCACACAGCATGATCAAATGGAATTCATCCCAGAGATGCAAGGATGGTTCATTATTCACAAATCAATAAATGTAATACATCACACAAACAAAATGAAACACAAAAATCACATGATCATATCAATAGATGGTGAAAAAGCATTTGATGAAGCACAGCATCCATTTATGATAAAAACACTCAGCAAAGTGGAAATAGAGGGAGCATACATCAACATAACAAAGGCCATATATGAGAAACTACAGCCAATATCATACTCAATGGGCAAAAATTAAAAGCTTTCCCCCTAAGGTCAGGAACAAGACAAGTGTGTCCACTCTCACAACTTTTATTCAAGATAGTATTGGAAGTCCTAGCCACAGTGATCAGACAAGGAAAAGAGATAAAAGGCATTCAAATTGGAAAGGAGGAAGTAAAACTGGCATTATTTGCAGATGACATGATATGTACATAGAAAATCCTATAAATACGACCAAGAAGCTACTCAACCTAATAAGTGAATTTGACAAAAAAAAGTGAGATACAAAGTTACTGTTCAGAAATAAAAAGCATTTTGTACACCAAAAATGAAACAGAAGCTATGAAAAAATCCCATTTACTATAGCAACAAATAATAAAGTATCTAGGAATAAATTTAACCAAGGAGGAAGAAGACCTATATTCAGAAAACCACAGAACACTGAAGAAGGAAATTAAGGAAGACACAAATAAATGGAAGCATATAGCATGTTCATGGATTGGAAAAATTAACATCATTAAAATATCCATATAAAGCAATCTATAGATTCAATGCAATCCCTATTAAAATACCAATGACATATTTCACAGATTTAGAACAAATATTTCAAAAATTTATGTGGAACAAAATATGACCCTGAATAACCTCAGGAATCTTGAGAAAGAAGAACGAAGTAGGAGGAATTGCAATACCAGATATAAAATTATATTACAAGCTCACTGTAATCAAAACAGTCTGGCTCTAACATAATAACAGAAACATAGATCAATGGAACAGAATAGAGAGCACAGAAATAAACCCATGTCTCTATGGTTAATACATATTTGACAAAGGCAGCAGGAGCATAAAATGGAGTAAAAATAGCCTCTTCAACAAATGGTGTTGGGAGAACTGGAATGGTATATGCAAAAAAATGAAACTAGACTACCAACTTACACCATACACCAGAATAAACTCAAAAGAGATAAAATATTTAAACATAACCTGTAACACCATAAAATTTCTAGAGGAAAACATAAGCAGTAAATTTCAAATAGCCTCTGCAGCAATATTTTCACCAATATATCCTGTAGAGCAAAGGATATAAAGAGAAAAATAAATACATGGGACTTCATCAAATTAAAAAGCTTTTACATGGCTAAAGAAAATATCATCAAAATTAAAGGGGAATCAATTTTATGGGAAAACATTTGCTAATGATACCTTGGACAAGGATTTGATCTCCAAAATATATAAAGAACTCATTTGATTCAACACTAGAAAGGCAAACAATCCAATTAAAAAATGGACCTGAACAGACAGCGACCAGAAGAGAGGTGGGGGGAGGATAAAGGAGGAAAGAAGGGAAAAGGTATCATCAAGGAACAGTTATAAATGACCTATGAACATGGATGACACGGTGGGGCTTGACTGTAGAGTGGGGGTTGGGCAGGGCAGGGGAGAGCAATGGGGGGAAATTGGGATGACTGTAATAGAACAATGAAAAAAATAAAGACTTTAGAAGAAAAAAACAAACTAAAACCAAAAAACAAATAAACAATAAAGAATATAGGGATTATTTTGAAATAAAGAAAAAGGCCCACATGGAATTTAAAAGCATCTTTTTCATTAGAGGTAATTCCAAAGTTCTCCGAGGCAAGCCAAAGTAGCCCCTAAGGTACATGTTTAGACAACATTCTCCACATGAAGAGAAAAACTTTTCAAAATAAATTGTAATTTTCTGGCCCAAATTAACTCTCTTCTGGAAGTGAAACCACTACTTTGAAATTCTGTTATGTGCTATTTGGTAGAGCTAGAGTTCAAGGAGACTAAATCTTTAGCCAGATAGTCAAATATGGCATGTGCTAGGATTATGAGTACTGAACTTTCCATTACAGCTTCTATGTTAAGAACCATGGTAGACACATAGCCCATCTCTCCTAAAGCACCATCACCATCAAAAGATGTTATTCTTCTCTTAAGAAGTTATAAATATGCCTATTATTATTATTTGCAAAATGCACTGTGGCAAGTATTTAGATATCTTGTGTCAAAATAATAAAGACTTCAATGAATATAACAAATACATTATAAACAAGATATCTCAGAGATAGAGACTCATACCACTAGTAGGTTCTTAGAAATCCAGCCACAATGAATTAGGTGGAAGAAGAGGAGGAAGAAAGGTAAGACATAAATTCATAATGTAAACAAATTTGGTCACTCACCATGATTCCGTAGAGTTGCTTTACTTTGCTCCCCATGCCTACAGCCTATAAACAATAATTATGGTGGATCTGTTTTCTCTTTTCAGGGTCACATGTTTAGCATTGATAGCCATTTAAATGATGTATTTGAACAATAAAATAATAAATTTTAAAAATATAAAAAATAGTAACCATTCCACAACTAAGCATACCTTTATATCTAAAATTAACAGCCCTAAATGATGGATTCTTAACTTTTTATGTCTTCCTTAGAAAAGAACATAAAGAAGAGTAATCTGTATAAGTAAAATATAGTAAAAGCAGGGCCAGCTGTCTATCATTAAAAATAAGTTAAAGAATAACTGGAATATTTAAACATATACAAATTTAAAAGATAGGGTAATCATAGGAGGCAAAGCACTATGAAATGATATAATTAAATTGTCTTTGAAAGATTGTGCAGGACTAAAGAGCTAGTATAACCTTGAAATAAAGGGTATGTCACTGATTCTGTAAAACATAGACAATAAAATAAATTATTCTATTTTCTGCTAGCAAAATGATAATTGAATACAATTTATGAAAAACGGAGTATTTAAAAATATAGTGAAAATTTTTTAAACATTGTATGGGATTATTTCAATGTATATTCACTTTGTAACTTAATTATGTAATATTAGATTGTTTTACTTTATACTCAGGAGGACATAATTTGGCTCAGGATGCAGTTGATAAATTAATTGAATCGAATTATAATGGTATTATTATAATGGCTATCACTTAACGAATATTTGAATCACTTCTTTAATATTTTTCACCACTTAAGTCTTAGTTAAGTTATTTAAAGTATTTTAATTTCTGGTGTGGATCAGTGAATTGATCGCTGGCCTGAAAATCAAGGGTTGCAGGTTTAGTTCCCAGTCAGGGCACATACCTGGGTTGCAAGCCATGTCCCCAGTAGGGGTGTGTGAGAGGCCACGGATGGATGTCTCTATCATACATTGATGTTTCTCTTCCTCTCTTTCTCCCTCCCTTTCCCAATCTCTAAAAGTAAAATAAAATAAAATATTTTAATTTCTTATGTTTATTTAATAATTGGAAAAAATTAAAAATCAGAAATCAAAATATTGGCTCTATATGAAGAACTTTATTAATATTAATATCAGTGGTAAAAGTAATCATAAAGCTTTCTCTTTGAACATTTTCATTTAATAGATGAGCAAATTGGTCCCAGCAAGGGTCTCTATGGCTCAAGGTTACCTAATATACACTGAAGAGCTTAAGGAAAGCTGGAACTCACATTGCATTCATCTAAGTTTTCTTGTTATATGATCTTTTGCATCATATGAAGCTTCAGAGTATAATCCTGCATGTATACAAATTTCCACTTTCAAATAAAAAAGCTAGAGAAATTTTGTTGCTGCTGCCACAGATAAAACAGACAAACTGAATGAATTCGAAGGGAGCAAAAGTATACCACATTACCTGTGAATCTGTGACAGATTAACTTCATTTCTCTTGGTCACAGTAATGAATCTTCCAACTTAGCTTCATACTTGGGCAGTTACCCATAAGCATCACAACATTGAACAAAGGATTGTTAAGGAAACTTGGGCAGAGACTATTGCCTTTGTTGATTGATTTAAAGTAGAGCCATATAACTGGTACAGAAGGGAATGGATGGGTCCAGTGAACATTCATGTGCCAAAACACTGTAAACCATTCTCAACCAGGTACTTTCAAAGTTTGACTCAAGCATGTAGAAACTAGAGAAATGTTGATCTTATATTTAAGAATAAGAAGCTAGAGGGTTACTATGTATTTAGAGTATAGTAGGCACTTAATAAATATTTGTTAATTTAATATACAGTTTATAATATTATACTATTAGGTTTTTATTTCTATGGAAACCATATTTCATTGCTCTCTATATTTTTAATTTCTATCATTTGTACTAAATGAAATATTTTAATTGTATAAAAAGATAAAACAAAAAGAAAAAGAAATGAGTCATAAACCTATTTTCCAGACATAACAATTGTTAACATTATGTTCTATCTGTTTTCTGGGTTCTGTTATCTTTTAATACCAAACTATTTTTTTAAATAATTGTAGATATATATCATATCAGAATATCTCAGAGGAGAATATCTCTATATTTGAATTAGAGAATCAAGGCAAATTCTTTAACACTGTTTCTCTTCTTCAAATCTTCTGATTATTATTTATTTTATTTTTCAAAAAAATCTGTAATAATTTTTCTAAGTTCCCAGATATCGTACTTAATTTATAAATTAATTGGAAGGATAAGTGAAGTATTATACGATAGAAACATTTCTTCATGGGAATGTGTTATAGAAACAAAAGATGTAGCTGTTGGTCCATATTTGCAAAGGGTTTTTAATAAAGAAAATAATCCACATAATGTGAACACATTTTATCATTTATTCACTGATTTTGTTCATATATTTGATTTATACACACATTCTTTCTCTCTCTACACACACACACACACACACACACACACACACACACACGTTTCTAAGCAAACTTGCTCATATGACCAAGATCCCCCACAGGTTGGGCACATTCTGACAGACAAACAGAAGACTGTGTCTATGTTGGACTCTCTCCCACTCACAGAGCATGTGCCTTAACAACACTCCCTCTAATATTTGGCTATTTTTTTCACCATGTTGATGACGAAGCACCGAGTTACTCATTAGAAATTTATGGAGCTTTTAAGTTACCAAAAACTTCTACCACCACAAAAGTGATAAAAGAATAAATACGTTATACATTTTCTACTATGATGTTGACTAATGCATCTATTGAACATGTAGAAGATTAGGGTCATATTTAGTCAATTAGTGGTAAAAGAAAGAGAAAGTAGCCTCAGAGGTTATTAACAGATATTGGACAAACTATGAACACATGTTCTTTGGAGCACGGGGAAGTAAATCACATTCTCAGACTTTCATTATAACAGCATGCACACTCTACATTTGTCCCTTGCTGGAGTAAGAGTCTGGTTGCGAAGGAATCCAGTCCAAATTAAGTCTTTTATCAATTTTTTAAAAATCATGTGTTTATGTCTCCTTTTATGTGCTATTGAAGGAAAAATAATCCAAAGCTCATATACATAACTAAATAAGAAGTTTATTACTTGTAACTAAAAACATGTTTTATTTCCCCAGAGTGTGATAGCTTTGACTGTATCTTCTTAGGACCCTCTTCTTGCCATTTGCCTTTTGGTTGTAAATAATCTTGCATCTGCTCCATGATGTACTCACGAGTATGTTATTTCTAAATTGGGGCTGTGATAAAGGCAAAATACATGGATCTGTAGTCCCCAAATCTGATGACAGCTGTGTTTTTTTGTTGTTGTTTTTGGGTCAGCCATGCATGGAACTAGAAGAATGTCACTTGAAAAGAAATCTGGCTATATTTTTTCAACTAAGTAGTATAGTTACTCCTCTAATTACTTGAAAACGGGTAATATGAGGTCAAGTCTGCTATTGGTTGAATTCAACCAATTCCTTGAAATTCAGGGAATTTTTAGAATTGGTTGCTGCCTTTTCAACAAGGATGAGAATCCAATGTGAGCACCTCAGTCTAAAAGTGAAGATCATCAAAGAATGTAGGAGTTTTAGAGTAAAAATACATCTATTTTCTTCTTGCTGAGACATTTACCTTACATTTCTTTGGCCTGGGAACAAACCAGGCCATTTTTTCTAAATACAAAAGCAGGATGAAAGCAGGAAGAACAGTTTTTTAAAATTGTCTTCCAGTTTCCGTATGAATTCTATCAAATATATCTCTGCTTATTTACTTGCTTTGCCATTGTGGGGTAAAGGATATTTCTGTTTGGTAAATTTGGTGACTATACTAAGCATTCATAATTCAGGTTGGCCCTTTCTACTGGGGGGAGTTAGCCTCAGAAAGGATATAGTTTGGTTGCTTCTCCAGGGGCAGGCCCTTCTTGGGGTTTTCGGTGCCTTTGTCTTCTTTGACACACATGCCTACCCGCTATGGTTCATGTAAGTGGCCCATTTGGCTTCACACCAAAATGCTTTTTCCTTAGCCTTTCTAATGAATAAAAATAATATTCTCTTGGTTGTTTTATTCTTTCTTCTTCTCAACATGTTCAGAACCCATAAAGGGAAGAAGAAAAGGAACTCAGACTGTCTTTGAACTCCCAACAGCAGATGTGCCTGCCATGTGTCATGTACAGTTGAGTCAGCTCTGAGCCTGGCAACCCTATGACTGACTGATGCCCATACCAGGCATTAAAATAGCTAAGTTTAAGGATTACTATGAGGGTGTTATGGAATGTGCCCTTGAGCAAGCAAGCATGTATGTGCTAAACATATGAAATAGGTCAAAACCTACATCCCCAGACATCATATTTTCTTCCAGTACTTTTTTAGTCTCATTTCCCCCAAACTTAGCAGTTAGGAATTTTTTGTTGCCCTCCATGCATCATGATTCCAATGGAGAATAAACATGTTAGACAATTCATATTCTAACCAATTTTTCTATCAGCAAATAACTGAATCAACCTTGGAGAATGTCAGGAAACTATTAAAAACTATTGTCAAATATTAGAGTTTAACTTTAATTTGAGATAAGTGAATTACATAAATCATTATGTTATTTAGAATTGGTCTACTTCCTATGACATACATAATCATATAGTGTTACTAAAAGCTTAAAAGTCCAACTGAAATCCTCTCATATGTTTTTAGAGATTCACATTTTTACAAATCTAATTTTCATTATGATCAACCTTTTCTCAATTGTTTGTTTTGCTTTTAATGATCTTAGTTGCCCTTAATACATGGCTTTTTCAGGATTGACCTTTATTAAAGGAATGTCTTTCTATATAAATGAGCTTCTGTCCATAGAAAATGATCGATTGGTTAAGTAGTTGGCCAATAAAGTTAAAAAAAAAAACCATGAAGACAAAATCTGGGTTAAAAATAAACTCCAAATAATCCAAGAAATTATTATATAAATAATAACTCCTACTAGATAATAGTTTTTAGTGCAAATACTTACATTATTTTTCTATAGTTCAGCCTTATAACTTATTTATAATTTATAAAAGATTTATGCAAAATCCAAATAATGCTCACATTTTAAAAAATTGTTGTTTAGGAGGTCATAAAAGTTTCTTACTTGACATATTATGTTCTTGGATAAAAAGACTCAACATTCCAACTGTGTCAATCATCTCTAACTTGTTTTAGAAATATATATAAGCAAAACAAAAATCCTAATTTTTAAATAACTTGAAAGTAATCCTGAAAATAAGCACACATAGTTAGAAAATTAATATATCAAAATATAGTCCAGATATAAAACAATTAAGACAATGTAATACTAGTACATAAAGAGCCCCACTAATCAATGCAACTAGAAAATCTGGAAGTAATGTCCTCAAATATGTTGGATTTCCATAAAAATTAGGTGGATAATTTATAGTTTAGTGTTGAGATACTTAGCTAACCATCTGGAAAAACTGGTTATTACCTCACATATAAAACCAAAATAAATTTAAGTAAATTTTAGAGCTTAATAAATAAAAAATAACAAGAAAATCCTCAAACAATAGTAAAAGAAACAAATACATACATATAGCTTATTGCAAAAAAGGTATAAATTAAAGGTGTTCAACCACTTTATAAAACTAATTTAAAGACTATAATGCTATTTTTTTAACTATTTTACTGACAAAGTTCAAAATACTTAACATTCATAGTGATGTGGGAAAAAATATACTCATAAAATTAAGATGGAAATATGACTTGGTCCAAAGTAATGGAATACAATTTAGCAATATATCATTATTAAAAATGCATATATTCTTTGACTTATAATTCCTCATCTTATAGTATATCCTGTAGATAGAGAATATCTATAATAAACTATATTTGAATCAGATTACTCATTGTGATCTTGTTTATAATATCAAAAGACAACATATGCTAAAGGTCAGGCTCTGTGATGTTTTTATGGTGTGATTGACTTCTAAAACTTTGTTTGCCAAAGAATAAATTAAATGCACTATACTTTTAGAATTAGCAAATGAATAATGTGCTTTAATATTTTAAATTTTTACCTTGGTGCAGAAGCATAGAATTTCATTATATCGTGTGATAATTAAGATTCTTACAACTCCCTGACTCTTCTTAAACTAGTTTTTATTTCACAAACTGCTCTCTTGCATAAGGAGTTAACAGTACCTATTCCCATGATCTAAAGAAAGTTATCTTCTGTTTAATGATATCTTCTGGAAAGGTGAATACACTGAGTTATTTACATGTTGAGAATCCAAAGGTACTTGCATGCTGAGAATCCAAAATATTTTCTATGGAACTTTAGTCCTCCAGAATGCTTTTGTTGCTAGTGAAAATGGGTCATTCTCTGGAATTGCAAGAAAAGCATTTCCAGGGGCTCATGCATGGGAGGATAGGTGTTAAGATTTATTGGGGTAGAAACAAAAGACTGCCTTCAGGTTCCCAGTGACTCATCTTCATCAGTGTCGCTGTGCAAGAAGCCTTGTCTTCATCAAGCCCGGAGATATGGTCAGGGTCCAGAAATTCTGTGCTGTTGGTTTTTAATCCAGTTCAATCTCTGACCCCACCTAGGTAGCGTAGGTCCTTTCCCCAGTGCGCTCCAGCTGGGGCTGCATTTCTGTACTCAGGCTTACATTTGGAGGTGGCTTGGACCCCATGCAGCTGCTAGGCCTGCATGGCAGCTACAGAGGAAGAACCCATGAAGGAGGGCAAACATGATTATTACTGGGGGAGAGGGCTTTGTTAAGCTTTGATTATATTATCTCAGGCTTGGGCAGGAGCTGGCCTTCTTTCAAATCAACCAATGACTTTTCCAGTCCTTCTGGAGGTTGTGCTGGGTTCTCCCCCTAGCCAATCTGCTTCTTTCCCCTCAAGCTTAGCATCCTCCCATTTATAGTCATCATCTTGGCTCCTACTGCACATGCCTCAAAGCAGAAGGACCCCCCTGCCATGCCATTTTGGCTTCCACTGTGCATGGGCCCAGCAGAAGAATTTCTTCTACTGTTTTATTCCTTCTAATAACCAGTAATAACCTTCCCTGCCCACTTCTGGGATTAGATTCAAAGGGCAGAGGGAGGATGCAGTGGTCCCCAGAGGAGCCCATGAGTACTGCAACTTCCTTTTAAAGCAAGTTATTGTCCAACTCAGCTCCCTAGTTTATTATGTTCAATGTCTGATTCCCTTTACTTCCTTTCTTTATTCATAATTGAACAGTTACCTATGTTAACACTTTGAGCAAAGAGGTTTTCAGAGTAAATAAAGTGTGAGATTTGTTGCATAAACCTCTTCTTAAAATTTAATTGAACACATTTACATATAAAAGCCCTGAGAAGTTCTGTAATAAAAAAAAGAAAACTAATGCAATTGTGCTTAATTTAGTCTTTCCTAAAGTTATCTGATGATAGAAACTTTTTTTTTCTTGGTAAAAACAAATTTAACAACCTGTGTAATATGCTCTTTTGAAAACATGCTTAGTTTGCCAGATTTGTTTTCAGAGTTGAGGGGCAATAGTAAATAAGATAAACAATGTATGATAGAGAGGCATTGGTGTTTAAACCCTAGGAAAGCAAGAGTCAGTGACCTTGGGATAGTAATGGGGTGGGGAAAAAAGAACCCAGAGTATAGAAAGGACATTAGCAAACCACGCCATATTCAGAGAGGAGAGAGAAAGAGGAAAGATGCACATCCACACATACATGCTAATTTCTAACTGCACATTTTATCTACTTGTCTAGCTTAATATTTCAAAACTGATGGTAACAACAGACACACAGGAATAGCAGACAAAAATCTTTTAGGTTAGTCAAATGGTTTCCAAGCTGCTGAGTCAGAGACCTTCCAACTCTCCCATACAACTGTGGGGTGCTGATCTAGCCCTGAGTCTGCTTGACATTGGGCTTGTCAGGCCTTGACCCCTTGTGTGACTGGAGCACTGCATTCCTTTTTTTAAATTTACTTCTTAATGATTATGTAATCATAGACTGTCAGGGCTGGTAGGAGCAGTAAAGATAATCAAATTTAATGCCTCATTTTTATAAACTAAAAAAACCAAAGAGAAAATAAGAAAAAATTGTCCAAGGGTGCCCAATGAGTTAATGTTGGAGCCACAACTATCAAGAATTCAAAAGCTGAAATCAGAAGACCATGATTTCAAATATATAGTTTTCCTTTTATTTGCCATGTAAGCTCAGACAAGTTACTATTCACTCATATTCAGGGTTTTTTCTCAAAATTTTTTCAAAGCAATGAATGAGATAAAATGGATAAGTACACTGTTGGCAGAAACTGACAATAAATGGCAGCCAGTAGTAGTGGTAATTATTATAACAGTGGCATCAGAGAAGATAGGATATATACAAATTTCAAGTTGAAGTTGAAAAGCCTCTATCTCTATTTTATCTCCTTGTTTCATTTATTTGAGTCACTATTTGTGCTAGTCAGAATTCTTCAGAGAACAGAACCAATGTATGCGTATGAACATCTATATCTATAAATAGAAGAGGAGAGGGAGGAGAGGAAGAAACAGCGACAAAGACGTAGAGTCAGAGAGACAGGAAGACAGAGAGTGAGAAAGAGAGAGAGAGACAGAAAGATTGTAAGGAATTTCTCACGAGTTTATGGGGACTGACAAGTTCTAAGTTCTGTAGAGTAAGCTGACAAAGTGGAGACCCAGGAGAGTCAATGGTGTAGTTCCAGAATGAGTCTAAAGGCCTGAGAAACGAGACAATCAATGTTGTCGTTCTCATCTGAAGGCCAACAGGCTTGAGGCACAGAAAGAATCGATATTTCAGTTCAAGTCCTAAGGCAAGAGAAAGCAATGTCCCAGTTCAAATGCAGTTAAGCAGGAGGAATTCTCTCTTACTCTGGGAAGATTTAGCCTTTTTGTTCCTTTCAGGCCTTAAACTGATTAGTTGAGGCCCACCCACATTAGGGAAGACGACATGCTTTACACAGCCTAAGAATTTAAATGTTAATCTCAACTAAAAACACCCTCAGAGAGAAAAAAAAGAATAATGTTTAATCAAATATTTGCTCCCTTTATTTCTAGTCCAGTCAAGTTGATACATAAAGTTATCCATCACATAATCTCTCAATGTATGTGTGAGATATAGTAATAATTCTCATTTGTTTCACAAAGAATCATGAAAAGTGCTTCATACATAGTTATTATTTCATTCACCCATCCTCTCATCCATTCATTCACGCATCAGTCTATAAAATGTACTGACAACCTATAAGTTTCAGGCATTGTTCTGACTCTAATTGTTTTAGAAAAGAAATGAAAAAAGTAAAATGAGCTTTTCAAGAATTTGATAATGACTTAAGGTAACTAGGGAGAGGAATTTCTTGAGAGCATTTCTTATGTATGCCATAAGGTATAGAAAATAATTACTGGGTTTGATAAAAGCCTGAAGACCTTTTTTTATCTTTGCTCTTTTCTCTAAGGCAGGTTATACCACAAAGTCAAAGAAATTCAATATTACACTAGGTCTGAAAACAAATCTATTGTGTGGAATGTCTTTGAAGTGACCCCTGACTTTCATATCACAGTCATTTTTATAGTGTTAATCCAACATATTCTCTCCCAGGTATTTTCCCCTGAACATTTATATGTGGTGTATAATTAATGAGTTCAATTTTAATGATGCAGGACTTACTGCAAGCTATGTGAATTTCAATATTTTGGGTAGGTGGATGGCTATATTTTTAGTTCACCTTGAATCTCACTCAGACATTATGAATAATATTTTATTTTATAAAATGAATGAAAGCATGTAAACCTGATATTAACAATATTTTAAAATATGACTTAATGAGAATAATGTTATTTCTGCATTGTCTGCATTGAGTCTTGGTAAGCTAAACTGTGGGCAAATAGGGAGAACTAAAATTGATTCATGTAAGTCAATTATGTAAAATTGATGACCTTTGTTATCTCTTACCTGGAACTTTACAACCACATCTCTGCTGTGACAGCTGACTTCCCTGTAGGCTCTACCAAAAGGGGTAGGTAGAGGGAGGTTCAAGAATGGGATCGGTGAAAGGAGCTTGATCTTTTCCATTTTATTCTTCTTTGTCTCCTGTCCCCATCAGTTTAACCCAGAAAATCTCCTTGACCCAAGTAGCAACAGTTCCTTTTCCATTATAATTGATAAATTCAGTCTGTAGGAGGTTTAATTTATGTATTTATATTTATTTTTAAGTACATATGTACATCTTTAAGTTGCACAAAATGGTGATTTGATGTGTATATATATATATATACATATATATATATACACACAGTGAAATGAATACTACAGTCAACCTAATTAACATATTATCACCTTATATAGATATTTTATTTTTGTGTGTGTGATAAGCACATCTGAAGTCTACTCTCTTACTATATTTTCAGTGTCCAATACAGTATTAAGTATAGTCATTATGACTATAAATTAGATCTCTAAATTTTATTCATGTGACACAGCTACAGCTCTGTTCTCCTTGGCCAGCATCTCTCCATCCTCTCTCAGCTCCTGTCCCTAGTGACCACAATTCTACTTTCTGCTTGCATAAGTTCAAAAATTTTGTTAGCAATACACTATACAGATTATGTGTTACAGAATTGTACACCTGAGATCTATATAATCTTATTAAACAATATCACCCCACTAAATTTAATTTAAAAAAGAAGTGTGGTCCTGGGATTAACTTGGTTCTGATTTCTATATTTCTTTTTCTAAGAGGTAAAAGATGGGTTCAGACAAGACCCATCCCATCTTTTACCTTCATTTTGACAGAATATATTGACACATCAATGATACAACGCTGATGGTGGTAGTTGTTAAAGAAATACCATGTTGTCCTGAAAAAAAAAATTGGATTTTACATATAAGTGATATCATGCAGTATTTGTCTTTCTCTGTTTGTCTGATTTTAATTAGGTTTTTAATACTATTATAAATGGAATTGTTTTCTTTATATAATTTTTAGATAGTTTATTGTTATTATATAGCAATGTAACTGATTTTTGTATGTGATTTCATATCCTATAATGCTACTGAATTCATTTATTAGTTCTAACAGTTTTTGGGTATAGTTTTTAGGGTTTTCTACATATAAGATGTCATCTGCAAAATTTATTTTCATTATAAATATTGGCCTATAATTTTCTCTTCTTGAAGTGTCTTTGTCTGGCTGGCATGACAGTGATGCAGATCTCATAAAATGAGTTTGGGAGTGTTCCCTCCTCTGAAGTTTTTAGAAGAATTTGAGTAGGACTGGTATTAACTACCCTTCAAATGTCTAGAATTCACCCGTGAGACCATCAGGTTCTGAACTTTTGTTGTTGACATGCTATTTGGCAGTTTCTCTAATCTACCAGATCAGTCATGTGGTGCTCACTACAGACACTAGCACCAGCAGGCCAGTGTCTCCTCCTCAGGGATCTTAGTCCCAGACTCATGAGGCTGTCTCTGCAAGGTCAGAGCTGTTGGACTAAGTTGGGTGGCATTCATACTCCCCTGTGTGGTCTGACTTTCAGCGGTCCTAAATTTCTAAGTTTTGTAATACTGGCACTTTTTCTTTGTTACCTCACCCTTAATGATGAAAGCTATTTCCCAAAGCTGCTACCTCCTTGATACATAAGATGTCCTCTTGTTACTTTTCAGTTACCTAGTTAACAACTATCTACTTAGTTAACAATTCTTTATATTATGTTGTCCAAGTTAAAATAACAGTCTAAGAACAGCAGAGAGTTGTTTGTAACCCATGATTCTTGGGAATAAAGATGAAACAGCCAGGACAAGTTATACAATTCTATGAGCTCTGATGTTAGTTTTAAAACATACTGTTATAACTCCCTATTCTATACTGTATCTGGACTTCCATGTAAAATTAGTTTTAAATTACTTAACATTTTACAAAATAAGTAATGCTTGTTTTTTGGATTAACATTTTATTCTAGGATATCATTATATGTTCCCAAGGTATATATATGTATCTGGACATGGAGCCAAAAATTAGGATATCTTTTTTTTAAATGGAGAGAGAATGTTAAAAATAGGACAAAAATATTTGGTTTTGTTTCTGTGTGGGTTTATCAATGAGTTCAAAACTCATGACCATAGAGAGGCTTCTTAACCCTAGTTAGTTGGTGTGAAAATATGCTGCCTTTAGCTCTAGGGAGAGAAGGTGAGAGAATGTGGATGGGCAGTGCAAATCCTCTTTCACTACCAGAAAAAAAAAAATTCACATAAACCTCTTCAAAACAGACCATGGATCATTTATAACTTTATACATCTAACTAGTATTGCTTATAGCAGACATTTTTTATTTCTTTATTTTATTGTTTTTTTTATATGGAATAGAAGAATTCTTTTTATTTTCTTTTAAAAAAATTTAAATGATGTTTATTCTATTACAGTTGTCTCAATTTTTCCCCCTTTGCCCCCTTCCACCCATCCCACCCCTACTCCCCGCTCCCACAGTCAATTCCCACTCTGTTGTCCATGTCCATGGGTCACTCATACATGTTCTTCGTTTAGTCCCTTCCCCTTCTTTCCACCATTGTCCTCTTTCCCCATATCCCTGGTCACTTTCAGTCTCCTCCATGTTTCCATACCTGTTGTTTATTTTGTTCGTTAGTTTATTTTGTTGAATAGAGTCCACTTATGAGTGAGATCATACGGTATTTGTCTTTCATCAACTGGCTTATTTCACTTAGCTTCATAGCTTCATATTCTCCAGTTCCATGCATGTTGTCACAAAAGGTAGGAGTTCCATCTCTCTCTCTTTCTTTCTTAAATGCAGATTGATTTTTTTTTATTTTTTTTAAATAGCAGACAATGTTTTTTAATGACTGGTAAAAATAAATGCTTATTGGATTATCAGCATTTTCTCTTATTTTCCATTAAAAAATATTACTTTTTAATATCACATCTTGGCTCCTTCTGTTCTTGGTAGATTTATATCTACACCTAAATAATTCTTATTGTTCAATGGTCAACTCAGGTTTCACATCCTCAAGGAAGCATGTTGGCGAGAACTCTAAAATTTATTTTGTATTTTGGAAAATAAAGAGAAGTTAAAGACAACTTTAAGGTAGGAAATGATAATGTCTTCATTGTTACAAATAAAATGTTGTAATCAGTATTAACAGTGAAGGGAGAGTCCAGATAGAATTTGGGAAGCTCAAGGGTGAAGTGATCTTTAGGGTGATTTCCTAGAATAATAGGAAAAGTATAGATTTGTGTTAAGCAATAGACTATAAAATTAGGTCACTCTAGGAAAATAAAATAGCAAAGGAAAAGCACAGAGGCAAGGGAAACTCAAGATGGTTTTGTTCAAAAGATTAAGAAATAAAATCATCATTTTAAAAAACTTCTTTATGTGCCAACTTCTGTACATATGGAATTTAGTTACTTCTTAAAATAGATCTGAATGGTAGGTGATCTATTTTGTACATTCTTGTGATTAGAATACTAATGTTTAGAAGGAATAAACAACTTATACCAAAAAAGATGTTTTAAAATTCTGGTCAAGTGAAGTATTAATAAATACCCATTTTATATATTATTTTGTGTATCTTGAATCTTGAGGGTTCCTTATCAGAGCATTGGGAAAATCTCTTCTGGCCCATATATTCTGCTGGTTTACACAAGTCCCAATAACCCATACCCTTCCCACAAAAGTTTAGCTTTTTTTTTTTTTTTTTTGAGCAAGATTGGAATAGAGGGCTGGACAGTGACCTCTCAAAATATTGGCAGCAATTATAACTAAAAAAGATAGCTGCCCACAAAAATTCATCTCAGTTTTTTTTCTTAGCTATACAACTTAACTTTATTTCTTTGATCTCTTGAAGTTTGCAGTCATTTTGTGTGTAAGTTCTAGCCCAAGCAAATAAAGTTGGAGTGATTTGTGCCTTTTTTAGGACAGACACTCTGTGAATGAGCCATGCTTTAAAGATGCCAGGGCTTCCATTAGGGATTTTGATTGACTGAATGAGTAGAACTATCTACTAATTTACAACATATACTCTGGACTGTTCAGTGGATAAGAAATAAACTTTACTTTTTAAGTCACTGAATGGTTTTTGAGCCTCTTATTAACACATGTGGGCCTTTAAACTAATCAATACAACCATAATACACAAAGGCAGACAAAATATTCTCTTCTTACTAAATTTTCACCCATTTTTTGACTAGCCAAGGAGAGGTGGCAAATTGAAATACTTTCCCAGACAGTCAGTTGTACATTATTTTCAGGTAGAGTATTGGTTGGATATGAACTATTCACATAGACGTTTCAATTTTTCCCCATTTTAATCTGGGATATAGGCACTGTCTTAACTAGAAGTTGAGACTGTCAGTAAAGATAAAATAATAAATAATAATTTCATAGAAACAAGTTGAAAACATTGAAAGAAGCTTTAAAGTTGTTTTAATGCTATCATGCATTTAATTTTCCATCATCACTTCAATTAATTCTGACCAGAAAATTTTTAGTTACTGTTTACTCTCCACTGGATATAATGAGATAATTCTTCAGTGATCATCAAAGACAGTAATTCTTTAGTGATCATCAAAGACTTATCATTAAAATTTTTTTATATAATATGTTTCTCTACTCTGCTGGTAATTTTCTCCTGGAAAGCTATATCATATGCTATTATAGACATGCTTTTAAGAAATTCTATTCTTAGTTATATTTAAGGGTTTCCCCCCCTGAAGTACACAACCGTCACCTTCCCTCCCAGCAGTGGAGGGTTTTTCATTAATAAATCTATTTTGAGAATAACATCAGAAATAGCTATCTTAATTTCCTGTTATTTTGGCTTGCATTAATACAAGTGATATCTCCTTTTTTTTTAAGCTTTCAAGTTTGCTGAAATAAGAGAGTTTCTCTGTCAGTTCCTTTTATACTCTTTTCATTTGACAAAGCTTTGCTTAAATTTATTTAATTATTTCTTTTTCTTTTTTTTTATCGATATTCAAGTACAGCTTTCTCCATTTTCTCCCCACCACTCCCCCCCCAGCCCCTCCCATCCCCACCTCCCACCCTTGATCCTACCCCTTTTTGGATTTGTTTATGTGTCCTTTATACATGTTTCTTGATTACCCTTCCCTCTTTTCCCCCTGTTATTCCCTCCCCCCTCCTTTGGTCACTGTCAGTTTGTTCTTTATTTCCATGTCTCTGGTTGGTTCTATTTTGCTTGCTTGTTTGTTCTGTTGATTAGGTTCCACTTATAGGTGAAATCATATGGTGTTTGTCTTTCACCGTCTGTCTTATTTCACTTAGCATAATGCTCTCCAGATCCATCCATGCTGCTCATTTCCTTTTAAATACTCTTTCTGCTTGACAAAGCTTTGCTTAAATTTATTTATTTATTTTCCATACCTCAAGAATTTTCTCTGGTTATTATGATCAATTCCTGTTATTCCCCTCATTGAGGGTTCATTTCAAATGGAGGAATGACAAAGCTGGTCAGTAACACTTTGCTTCTGCTCTAGTTTTCTGTCATCTACATTTGTGGATACCTAATCCTTTTAATAGGATCAAAGATAGTTTGAATATTTAAAGAATATCACACCGAGTTATTCCAGAGCCACGATACTTACGTATCAGACACAATCTGGGAAGACAAAGATAGATATATAAAAAGAGTTTTAAGATGTACTATTATAAAAGTATAGACAAAATTAAAAATAACATCAAGAGGATATACTATTTCACAGCTACTCATGGCAGAGTTGTCACCTTTGGTCTGAAGGGGCAAGGAGAGGGAGCAACCAGAACTGAAACATGAAAGGAATAGGCTGAAGGGCAGCTACTAGGAGCTATGGCTTTGGTAGAAAAATACAGGTCAACTTACTGTAACCTGTCAAGGAAGAAGCTGACAAAAATATACTAACTGCATAGTCATCCAAACTTCCATTCTCCTAACAGAGCCTCCCTTTGAACAAAATGAACATATAGAGAAAGAAAAAAGGAACCTGTTAATGAATGTGTGCCCCAGGGCACACAAAGCAGGTTGGAGAAATGTAAAAGCTGGTCTGGAGAAGCAAATGGAAGATGCTAAGCAGATAGCACAGAAGCATAGCACAAAAACACAAACATGGTCTATGTACCATATAAAGAGGTCAAATACAAGGGACCAGAGCATCTAGAGGGCCTACTCTAGATCAGCTAATGGCATTCTTATTTAGGTAAAGAGTCAAGGAAGCTTTATGAAATATCACATTCCATTTTACACTATTTTAATAACTTATCCAAGTTTATAATGGTTATGTCACTATTTGAACCGATTTATTGGGCTTTGAAATCACCTTACCCTTCAAATTGAAGGGAGTGAGCTAGGCTCAGAGAGAGCCAAGAAGCTGGCAGTTAAGCCTGGATTGAAAATCAGATATCCACAGACCAGCTTAGATGCTCAGGACACACAGACTCTGGAGAGAAAGCAAAAGTAAATAAGTCAACAGAGATTATATAGCATTATCCTCCTGTAGGAAAGCAACTAGCAACACTAAAATGAAATTCACATTCACAGAGAATTCTCATTCTCAGGAGTATGAAGGCTCTACCGCTATTTTAAGAAGATACTGTTACAGCAACAGGGTATTTCTCTGATCCTTTCAAATTCCCATATGTAAATGGCCATTTTTTTCTATGCTTAATTAGAAGAATAATTTGGGGTTTAGAATGCTAGTGTTCCATGCTTTATAAGGTAAAATCTCTACTTTCTGCTGACAGTGAGTAAGCTTTAGTGATTTTAGCTGAGGAATCTATAAATATCTGCATTTATATTGCTTATTACACTAAAGTACGTGGGAAGTATGACTATCAAAAAATAAAGAGCATTGCTGCTTGCTATGAGGGTTTTCTAGACACATCAGCATGAGATGACAAATGCAGCCTTCCCAAAGTTGTAGCTGCCTAAGTAAAGAAGTGTCAGGTTGTTTTGACCTAATCATAATTTAGAGGCGTTTGACTTGACATTTAACTACTTAATGGCATAATGGAGTCAGGAATTTCAAGTGGAATCTCAGGTCCAGCTCCCCACTCATATTGTGTGTTATTTCCTCTCCACGACTTACTTCCTTCACTTGTAAAATGTATGAGTTGAATTTCATGATTGGTTTGAGTTCCTTGATTGTGCCTCGGTTGCTCATGGTACAGTCAAGTTAAAATAAAGGAGGTTATTTACAATAAGTTTATCCCTAAGCACTCTATACCTCACTGACCCATATTTTTCATTAAACAATATCAAGCTTTCATATCAATCATATCAACTTTTAAACACTAAATTCAAATTCCATCCCCTCCATGAAACCATTGATTTTTTTCTTCAGAGCTTTTCTGCATACCTCCATATTTTTAAAAGGTGTTATTTACATAGATCCTTTTAAAAACACAATTCTGCAAGTTTAACAAGTACATGCTGTCAAGCAATAACAGCCACCATCAAAATATATACTTCCATCATCCACAAAAATACCCTAGTGCCCCTGTAGTCAACACTACCCTCTCCCTGTAGTCAACACCACCCTCCACTCTAGCCCCTGGAAACCACTGATATGTGTTCTATACTTATAGTTTTGCAAAGACTTGAGAATGCCATATAAATAGAATCAAACAGTATGTAGCCATTTCAATCTGGCTTCTTTCACATGGGATACTGCATTTGAGACTCATCTAAATTATAGAATATATCCATAGTTCATTCTTATTTTCTTCCAATTGACTTCAAGGTTTGTTCTTTATCTTTGATTTTCATCATTTTGATTATTTTGTTCCTGATGTGAGTTTTTCTGGGTTTTGTTCAATTTGATGTTCTCACATTTTCCTTGACATTTAGTTGGGAGTCTTTTCTCCTTTCCTCTCCTACCTTCTCTTCTCTTTTAGAGCACAGGATTAAGTGCAAGGGAAGCCTTACTGACATTTGCATTTTGTTCTTTGTTCCCCTCCTCTCCCCAGCTCTATTAAATGTCTGGGTTAGGAAGTTAACATGACAATAAATGAATATATTGTGGTTTGGGAATTGTTTGTACTCTTCAGAATTCTATGTTTTAATGTCATGACACCTTGCAAGAAACACTCAAAATAATTTAAAAATAGTTGGAGAGTATAATTCATATATGGGGTAGGTACATTGTAAACCTTAATTTTATTGGTAAATTTATTTCACTCTATCTACCTGATTTCCTCTAATATTATGTTAGTTTGCATGTAGGAGTTTCTGAATTCATTCACAGTAGTAATAGAGAAACTATGTTTTTAACCACAAGTCAAACTTAATTCTTCTCTTAAAGTCTTTAATCATGAACGATATTTATTAAAAGAAAAAACAGTGGCCTTCTTTAAAAGACATAGAATAATTCACTCAGAAAGAAAAGAAGTGAAAAAGTTTGGTTATTTATAAAAAGTACTATATTTGAAAGTCATGGAACTCCCTTTATTTATATCTAGTATGTCAATATCATAAGGCAAAACTTTCAATACTAGTTCTGTTATATACCAATTGTAGAACTAGTTATTCAACTTCAGGCCTTAATTTCCTTTTTTGTAAAATGTCAACGAAAGTAGTCACCTCTTAGAAAATTCTTTTAAAAAGTACAAAATATAAAGCCAATATAACAGTATAAAATGTATGTGAATACAAATATACAGAGAATTTATGCAATTAAGTGCTTCATTACTGTAAATAATACCAGAATACTACAAAGGTCCCACTAGAGCTGAAATGTTTAGTCAGTAGATATGACTACAATTTCTATATTGCTTCTGTTTAATTATATAATCTGAGAAATTCTGTGAAGCCTTCTGGGTTTTACTTTCCATGTTCAACACTGTGGTATTGGTTGATTATTTTATTGCAAATATCACCCTACCAGAAACAGGAAGCGTGAGGGAGTGGGCTGCTCATGGAATACAGAATCCTGGGATCTAAAGGAGCAAAGTGGACAGAGATCAGCATGATGCCAGGTCTGCAGCCCAATGTCCTGGGTTCAAGCAGAGATCTTGGCAGAGCACTAGTCATTATAGACTAAAATGTTTCATGGGAATTAGAGACTATAACCCAGTGAAAAACATGAGGACATTAGAGCCATTCTAGTAACTACGGAAACTTAGCTAAATCAGAAAAGCTAGTTTCTGACCTTGTATTCTCAACATGGTAAATTTCTATTGCACTTCCTGCCTGGGTAAGATTTGGCTGAAGAACAGGTAAAAGGTCACTGTCTACTAATCCAAATCCTACCATATGGAAAAGAAGTGGAAAGGACTCAAAATGACATTATTTATTTGAAAGTGTTGTTGTAGGGTCCAGAGAAATGCTATGTTTAGTATTAAACTCTGTTCAAAATAGATTATTCAACTCAATAATTTAACTACTTGAGATTGCTTTGCCCACCATATTAATCAATAATTAGAATCATCATTAGATTCCTGTTCTATTTGGATGGTTTCCAAAATGTCATTTGCCCAGGTCGTATGTAGCAAAAGCATAATTATTTGCAGGCGATTCAACTCAACTAATGAGGGCCCTGAAAGTATGTAAGAGATTCAGAATTTACAGCTGAGTATCACAGGGTAGAGGTTCATGAAGGACTTCTTTGTATGGAAAATGCTTTGTGGGCACTGAATAATTAAAAACTATATTAAACAAATTATGTGACAGGGACTATGTATATGTGTTATGAAGTATCACAAATTTTGAATCAGAGGCATCTAAATTTTATTTCTATCCTATTAAGCAAATCTTAGCTTCTCAGCTACTAGATCCTGAAACAATGATATGAAATGATAAATTGCATATCATGCTCTGTGAAATAAGTCAGCATGAAAAGTTAAGAATCATATGATTTCACTCATATGTGGAATATAAAACTGAAAGCAACAAATTAGAACTAAGACAAATAAAAATATAAAAGTTCAAAGACACAGACCACAGTATAGTGGTTACCAGAGGGAAAGGTGATTGGGGGGAAGTAGAAAAGAGTAAAGGGGGTCAAATACATGAAGGAAGACTTCACTTTGGATCATGAACATAAAATGCAACATACAGATGATGGATTATAGAATGGTACATTTGAAATCAATATAATTTTATTAATCAATCTCACACTAATAAATTTAATAAAATTAAGAAAAAAAGCAAAGAAGTATCAAATAATGTTTTACTTATGAAAGAAAATATCCCCCCAATCACAAGTTTTATAAAATCATTTTTTATAGATGTGAGAGGATTTGGTTATAACATCCAGTCAATCCCTAGCTTTCTTAATGAGAAAGGAAAAATTAAACTTGGAATTATAGATAACCTTGCGAATGTGTTTGACCATAACCCAAGTCATAAGAGTGTCATTGGTCATGTGTGACAAAGACAGACAGAGGTTGGAAGCCATTTTTTGAGAAATAATTTGAGAAAATTGTCTTGTATTTAGTATTATTGCTAAAGCACAGATAAAAAGGCAGGTAAAAAAATAAAAGAAAAAAAGAAATAAAAGAAGCCTTTGTTATTTGGAGCCTGTGCCAGCACACAGATCTCTATCCAGCTGGACATGCCACAACCCATGGCTTCAAACAGGGATGACCAAGTACAAGTGTTATCTCTTTAGAAATTCTTCTTCTAGGTAATTTCCATCATCAGACACAATTTTAATCAGTGTTAATGCAGGCCATCCATAAAAAAGAATGTAACATATATATCTTTCCTGACACTGCTCTTCATCATGAAAAAAAATATAAAAAAATAAAAAACAGCTGTCCTTGATTAGCATTGCATTGGTAAATTTGATCACATGGGCAATTTCATTGTCTTTAGACCCTAATTGGTCAAATTAAGGAGCTTGTTGTTTTTTTCTTTAAAGCTGTATTGCATCAAAAGATAAAGGTAGAGGAGGGTTTAAAAAAAAAAAAGAGCTTTCCTTCAGAGGAAAAGAAACAGTCTTAGAAAAGGGAAATTTTCATTGTGGAGAAAAATTATAAAACTTTCATTACATGTTAATAAAAGCTTTGGAATGGTACATGAGTACATTTAGGTCACTAAGGAAATACTTAAGAAAGAAAATTAGTGAAAAGTAACTGGTTAGTGCACTAAATGTTGCCCTGCTGACCTGAAAATGTTAATAATGACTCTAAAATCTTAAATCATTCCCAGGGAGATCATTTTAAGCAACTATTCTCTGAAAATGCAATACCCTATATTCCCCACCTTTATTTCTCACACAATTTATACATAATCATTTTAAAATTAACTCCATGAGGCAACCAAATTGTTTGGTTGCATCATAATTTTGTGATAATGATTTTGCCAGTAGACATTACTTTTATAGTACGTCAGAGCTAGAGCTAAAATTCAGCCAGTGCAAGAGCTTCTGCAGTGAATATTTAAGCAAAAGGAATTGTTGAAAGGTTAAACAGAAAGTAGTACACACAAACCACTCTCACCCACTGACTCCAGATTTCTTGAGTTCCATTACTTGGTTATCTCATTTGGAGTTTTGAACATTCAGATAGTTGGTGACTAGTCTGCTGAAAGATTTGAAATATATAATAGGAAGGGCACTTCATGATAATTGCAACCTGGTGGCAGGAAAATATCTGCAAAAGACTCATTCTCCCCTTCCTGTTCATATTGTGGTTCACATAGTCAAGCAATGACATTTATAGTTCTGTGACTATTACACAGGCAAGAGCCAAAGAAAGTACTTATATTATGGAGAATTTACCACATGCAAGGCATTGTGACCAGATAGCATTACCATAAATTGCACTTGCAAATTTTCTAGCAGAGTCTCTGCCTAAAATAAAATAAAAACAGTGGCTATAACTGATATTTTAGAAAGCAAAAACATCTTAATGCAGAGTGAAAGAAGCTCAGATTAAGGCTTTTTTGGGGGTCTGGTGAAACAAATATATATTTAACTGCAATTGCTATAACAAGCTCAGTTCTAGTTGGAGGCTGGTCTCCTAGTCACATCTTCTGACTGTGAACACCCCCACCCCCATCTTCCACACTCCATGTAGTAAATGGCTTCCTCTGTGTTGCTGACTTACTGTGTTCATATGGCTACTGTCACATTTGTCCAAATCTATTACTATTTTATGTATGTGTTATGAACAAATTAAATATAAATTTTAGTTTTATTGATGATTGTATTTACCATCAGCCCAAACCATGTAAATTGTTGAACCAAATTCTAAGTGTACTCAAGGAACATATACCAATGGAGGGAAGCAGGAACATAGGGTCATACAGTACAATAATAAGACTTGGAAAAGAAAATAAGGGAGATTAAGCTTTGGGTCCATGGAGCATAAAGAATAGCAAAGTTATCCTGCTTCAGAATCAAAGAAAGTTTTCTAGAAAAGGGAATATTTGAATATTTTTATAAACTAGTAGATAAGGCTAACTAGATTACTTGTCAGTAAGGTGAAGAGATGAAGAAAGTCATTCTAGGCAGAATGGAAAGACCAACAAAATGTGTATAAGATGATAAAGATGTCAATGATTTAAGGTTATATTAAAAAGGCAAATAACCAGAAATGAAGCCTTACATCATTAGACAGAGGATGATTGGTGAAAGTTGCTGCAGGATGTGTTCTTTATTGATGGGTAGTCCTTGAGAGATTATTTTAAAAGAGATAGAAATATCTGAGTTTATATACTATGCAGGAGCACAAAGGAGGATTTTAAAGTGAATAATACTGGAGACCAGAAGCCTAAATGGTCTTAATAATGGTTTTACTAATCCATGTGGGAAATTATGGCGACCAGAGGTAAGTTGATAATGGAGGTGAGGAGAGTGATGAGGAAGTACTTGGTTTCCACTTAACTTCACATTAGAATACCTAAGGAGCTTTGATATAACCTAATCACAGTTGTCTACCAAGCTGCAGACCATTTACAACAAAATTTAAACAATCATCGGTATTTTTAAAAGTTATATGATCAGAGGAAAGAGAAGGTGGGAGCTGGGCAGAGGTAGGCAAATAGGATGGGCTAATGGGGATATCTGTAATAGTATCAACAATAGAAAAAAAGGAGAAAAAAATAAAAAGGAAAAACTGTCCAGGTGACTCCAGGTTGAACTCCTGAACCATAAGACCTAGTAGGAGATAAAATTAGTTATTGATTGATATAGGAAAGTAGAGAGAGAGACAGGTGTTAAATATAAAACTCAGATTTCTAGGTTGGGAGAAGGTTACATGCTGGTACCTGATGGAGAATACAGGGGAAAAAAAGAGGATGATTCCATGGAACTATGGTAACATTAGGTTACTATGATATCTCTGAAGTGTGTGTAGGGAGAGTTGGTGGTGCAGCAGAGCAGAGAAGAGGAGTCTGGGCTTCATGTTTACAGTTGAGCAGCAGGGCCCTCTGTATATACAGGGTCTGGCACAAATAATGCTCCTCTTTTATTACAAAATCATAAGCATGTAATTCTGTAACATAACAATATCATACTCACACCATATGACATTTTAGGTGAAATGCTCAAATTAAAACTATAAATTTTACACGCCTATTATTAACCTACCAACCACATTCAAATAGGCCTTCTGCCAGATCCTGTATATATATAATACATATTACATATATACATATATAATACATATTACATATATACATATATATTATATAATACATATATTTTTCTTTTTTTAAGAAAGAGAGATGAAGGGAAGAATGAAGAGAAGGCAAGAAACACCAATGGGAGAGAAACATGTATAGGTTGCTTCTTATATGCACCGGCTGACTCAGGGGAAGGGGCGGGGGACAAACCCGCAACCCAGGAATGTGCCCTGACTGGGAACCCAACCTGGGACCCTTTGGTTTGCAGGACAATGCCCAGCCAACTGAGCCACAGGAGCCAAGACACAGGGCCCTTTCTACTCAGGGGCACTGCATTGCTTAAAAAAAACAAAAAAAAAAAGAGACTGATTCTGTTGAAAACTCTCCAAAGGATATGGTAACAAATGAAGAAAACTATAACAGTGTCTGAAAATGCTGTATTTATTACAGTGACTTTGAGCAAACCAGAAAAAATTTATACAGGATTTGGCAAGCACGGAATTCAAGGACTGCACAATCATGGAGGTGCAAGTGTTTCCTGACTGTTTAGTACTTAACTGTGGAATTGTGGGTGTCAGAATGAGTCAGTTGTTCTTGGGCTGGCTTTCAGAAGCTTGGTTAGTGAAGCAGCTGTCATTCATTGACTGAGGTTTTTTCCAATCAAGTTCTGGTGGTAACATTTTACTGAGGTGAATGAATAAGGGATCTTTCCCCAAAAATCAACTTGGTGGCACTTCCTCCTAATTATTTGTTTCCTGTATTAATTTAAACATTTATTTTATTATTCTTCATTTCTATTCTCTTTAGATTTATTTTGTTTTGTTTCTTATTGTCTATAATTGATGTTTTAGAGCTTTTCAGACTTTATTCTTTAAAACAACAAGCATTTCAAGCTATAAATGTCCTTCTAATGATCATTTTGTGTCCCACAATATTTTTTTTTAAACAAAGATCTTTGTAGATTGTACTTCTTTCACTAAATCAGGTTTATTGATTTCCAATTTACAAACAGTAATATTTACTATTTTGGGTATACAATTCAATGAGTTTTTGACAAATATATTTATTCATGTGTCTCCACCAGAATTAAAATATAGAATATTTTTATCAAGCACCTCTTTCTTGATACATACTTTATATTTTTATTTTAGAGTATCCATTTGATATAGTAAATAAACGGTATATCTACGTGGCTTATTATATAGGTTTTTAGTTTCCCTCTGACTTTTACTCATGGTTCTTTATTTGATTCTGTGTTGATTTTTCCTTTTTAAAAAAAACAAACAAACTCTGAGCTCATGTTCCTTGAAAACTGATAATTCTTTGATACTTCTGTTGCATTGTGTTCCTTCTGAAAGGAATTTAATTTGTTTTTATTGGTTATCAGCTTAAATAATTTTCAATAATTTTTTTTTTTGTTTTTTTGGACCACATTCTTTGGTACCATATGTTCAAAACATAAACCTATATAAGGGTCATTCCAACTTCCCCTCCAATTCTTCAAATTAAAGAAAAACTAGTTTAATGTACTCCACTTAATATTTGGTAGTTTATTAATCTTCCTTGCGTCAAGCTTTTGCAATGGTGTCCTACTGGGTTTCCATCATTACTACTTACTTCTCTGTTCTTGTTCATCATGTAGCTATGAAAATGGAAGCTCAGGGTCACAAAGTGAAAGCTGGCTTTGGACTCACTTCCTCAAGTCCTTGCTTTCACTTCATCCTGGTCATTGCATACCTAATGGACATCTACTCAGTAATGAATATATAATTTAAATGACTGTTTTAATACTTTATCAACTTTTATGGTTTGTCTTAATCAAGAGTGTCATTCCAACTATGTATTATACTATATTGAGGGAAATAGAAACCAGCTTGTGCATTGTGAAAAATGATCCCAGAAAAGCCTGCATGTATAATAAAATTTGAAAACCACTGAACTGAAGCTCATAAAGTTTGTTACTAAATGCCTGCATGTAGAGTTAAGTAGCAAGAAGTCAAAAGAAGGATGAAAAGCCAACTCTAAAACATTTAAAAGTGTTAAAATAATTCTAAAAATGAAAGCAGTAATTTAGATAGATTCAACCCAAACCAATTTAGTGTGAATGTATAGACTTGACACTCTTCACACCTCTGCTATGCTAAGGAGGTACAAAACAAGTGCCAATCATAATTTTCTGCAAGACAAGGCAAACAATCATAAAACTATTTGACCTAAATAGGATAATGGTCATATATCAAATGAGTTAATGAGCAATTATGACTCCAAATGCAAAGAAGTTGTAGTAGCTGGCAAGTATATAATTAATCCATCATGGCTTATCTTGCTACATGTAGGAGAATCCTTTTGTTACCAACAAATACATGTCTATTTATCTTTATCTTTAGTTTCTTTTTTTTTTTTTTTTCCTTCATGAAACAAAGGTTTTCAAGCTGTGCTCAATGAAATAAAATTTTGTGGGCTACTGAGAACAATATCTTAACGAGAATATTTCAGCACATGGACTGGTGGGCCTCTACTACCTTTCCATTTCTCAAGCAAAACAGCTTCATTTTATTTATATAGATACTGAGATGCTGCACTATATTTTATTTAAAAAAAAAAAGATATACTAAAATTAGCTTGAAAACATCCATGCTAGTAGATGGTGAGTGGGAATGAATTAATCAGATACTGTAAATGCTATTGATTTGGGTGCCTTAAAGTTTAAGGAAATTATTTAAATGATTTTCAAATGCCAAAACATGCTGCATCATACCCTGGAGATAGCCATATATGTTGCCTAAAATAAGGTTGGCTGATGCTGGGGCAGACAGTCGATATTCCTTGATTTTAGTCAACTTTCTGGCTCTACTCCTGATTGGTAGTTACCTAGCTAGATACCTTGTTTCTCTAGACTTCAAACCTGGTTCTTTCCCTTGGCACTTTACTTTCATGACAGCTGAAAATTTTCATACATTTTTGAAGTAGTTAAAATAAGTCCTATTTTTAAATATATGTACTATAATAGCAAAAGATGCAAAAAAGTATAACATAAAAACTAAATTTCCTTTCAACTAAATCCCTCAACAGGTGAATCTCTTTCTCTAGGAGACACCAATAGAGACAGGTTCTTGTGTCCTTGTTCAGAGACATCCTCTGCATGTAGTCAAGTGGACATGCATATTTTATTTTTTTCCTTTAAACAAATGCACAAAATAATATTAGGTGCTTTGCTTTTTTCATGTAGCATGATTCTGAAGATAATTTTATATCTATATACAATGACCTCCTTCATTCTTAAAAACAAACTCTTATATAGGTGTACTATAATTTATTTAACCAGTCCTAGCATTTAGGATGTTTTTTATATTGTGTTATTACAGAAAATGTTGCAATGAATATATGTATATATTTATGTAAGCATGCCCCTAGAACAAATTCCTAGAAACTGAATTGCTGCTTCAGCACCAAACTTCTATAGCTATTGCCAAATCATTTTTATAAATATGGTACCATTTTACATTCCAAGAAAAATACACAAAAGTGCCTATTTTACATACCCTCATCACCACAAGGTGTTTGAAAACATGGTAATGATTGCTAATTGAAAACTCATAATTTTAACTTACATTTGTCTTTTTATCAATGAGTTTGAGTGTGAGCATATTTTCACATGCTTAAGAATGATTTATATTTAAATTTCGCTAAACTATCTAAATCTTTTAACCATTTAAACTTGAATTGCTATTATTTGTTTTCATTGATTTATAGAAAACTTTTACCTATTAAGAAAATTAATCAATTTCCTTTTCCTTTTTCCAGTTTCCTAAAAATTTGAAATTTTAATTTTTTTAAAATTTTTTCAGTGTTTTTACTGTGTAAAATAGTTTTAGAATTATATAATCAAAATCATGATTTTTATGACCTCTGTTTTAATTATTTCAAATTAAAAGGAAGTTCCCTATTCTGATATAAATAAAAAACTCTCAAATTTTTTTTTTGAATCTCAAAAAAAAATCTCAAATTTTCTTCCTGAATTTTAAATTTCAGAAGAAAATTTGAATTTCAGGAAGAAAAGTTTGAATTTTAAACATAATTTTTTTATGTTTAAGTTCTTAATGAACCTAAAATTTGTTTTGTATAAATTCTTAAGAAAGATATTTTTAGTTGGTTAACCAGTTGTCCCAATTAAATTTATTATCTACGTTTCAACCTATGATTTCAAATATCAAGTTTATAATATACAAAAATTTTTATGCATTTTAAAAATTTCTGATCTTTTGGGACTATTCCATTGATTTTTTTCATTAATATGCTAATTCATCACTGTTTTAATTAGAGGTTATAGCTTAATATCTAACAGGACTATCCCACATTATACGTCTTTATGAAAATTTTCCTGAATTTTTTTCTGCTTTCTTAAATATAATGTTTAAAATCTTTTCTAATTGTCATTGGTATTTTATTGAAACTATATTAATTTAAATAGACTGGTTTAGGAGGAAATGACATATTTATGATATTTTATATTCCTAATCAAGGGCACAATGTATTTTTAAGTCTCCTTTTATGTCCTTCTGGATGAAGAAGTTTTTTCACAGTTTGTTCACTACTTAGGAAGTAATGTCTTTGATAGTCTATTCATTTTAATTTTTAAAAATTGCTTTGGTAAATTGTAAGTGCGGTCTTTTATCACACCTAGCCTATCTCTTATATGGTTATTTCATAATATTTCTTTAGTGTGCTCAAGTAAACAAAGTATGATGCACTTGGTTTTTGTTGTTTTGTGTTGTTTGGTGTAGGTTAATTTTTATCTCTCTACCCTAGGGGAGGTTAATAAGCATTTGAAGTACACTTATCAGAAATACACATTCACAAGTATCACTTGATCACTTCAAATATTGTTATTGAGATGACCAAAAGGCTTACTGATTAGTATAAGAGATGTCAGAAATATATTATTAATTAGTTAAGGTCAGTGGTGTTTAAGATATGTGATAAGGCTGAAAGCTTTTAAGAAACTTTCTTATTGTGCTTTAGCACAAATAAGAGAATCCCAAGAAAAGCAAGCCTAGTTCCACAAAGCTTTGTAGAAGATCTTACATGTAGAGTGTTGTTCTCCCTGTGTTCTTCTGCTTAATGGAACTCTTTGTTAAATGGCACAAATAACTGGTCCTCTGCCAGAATGCCAGTATATCTACCTCTGAGTGAGCCTTTTGAGTTAGATATTGGCCATAGCGTGTCTCACTTTGACATAAAAACTAGTTATACAACCACTTTTTGAATGATTGCTAGTAATTGTTTACACCTTTGTCAGAACTTGATCTAAGTCTTACATTCATTGTTAAATACCATGGAGTAACAGGTACTGATTCTGGCTGGTGCTCTAATGACCTTGCACAAATCCACACAGACCACAGGATGAAGCTGACCTTGACAGAATGCACTGTGATCCTCCTGGTACATTAAAACATGGGGTCTTGTGAGGAGTTGCTACAAGGCTATTTCTTACCTACTTAGCTCACAGAAACAATTTATGGGATAGTTTCTCACTCTCTTCCCATTTCTGATGAGGTATGAGGACTTTTTTCTTGCCTCTATCCTCACAGCATAGCTGCAGACTATACAAGAGGTTAGCTACAGCCTGTGATCAGCTCCCTGGCAATGGGGTGCCCACAATTCATGTTGCATTATTATCTGTACCCTTTTGTTTAGATGTTGTCCTGTAAGACAAGAGATGTAGTAAGCTGACCTTTGCTATTCTTGCCTTTATTGTCCATGTAAGTAACAAAATGCCTGAATGTTTCTTTACTATACAAATTGGTCATATTTCCTGGACAGGTTTCAGGGGAGTGAAGGTCTAACCTCCAATTATCTCTAATCATCAAGGGCTACTGCGATTTCCTGAAACAATCTAACAATTATAGATAAATAGATAAAATAGTTTTAGATCATAATATCAGTACATGTGAAGAATATTGATTTTTATACATTTTTAAAATTCAACCATTTTACTGAATTTTCTTAACATTTATAATAGTTTAGTTTTTCTCTTGGGTTTTCTGTTGCTCTAAGATGACACTAACTGCTTGTTAAAAATTGTCTTTAGCTAATTTTGATTGGACTCAGCTTATATACAGACTATTCTCATTTGTGGTAATAATATTCTGTAAAGTCATTGTAAACACTGAATTAGTTAATAAATACTGAATTAGTGTTCCTAACGAGGATAATATCTACCTATATCATCTATATCTATATCTATCTATGCCTATCTATATCTATCTATAGCTAATCTATCTATATAACATATATTATCATTTTAAATTCTAAAAGCAATACTCTCACGTAGATTTTATTACATCTATCATCTCTATCTCTATCTCTATCTCTATCATATCTATATCTATCATCTATCTATCTATCTAATCATCTACCTATAAAACATTTATTAAAATTTTAAGTCCTAAAAAAAAAAAATCCTTACCTGGGTAGATTTTGTTTTCTTTATTTTACAAAAGAGAAACTGAGGTTTAGAGGTATGAAGTGGTTAGCCTGAGGATGTCCCTTAACAGATGCTTGATTGGGATTTAAACCCCATTCAATTGGCCCAAAACTAGAGTTTTTTGTCCTATGGAAATGTCCTATGGTTCTCTACCATTTCCATAATTTGTTATCTCTGAGTGAGAACTGAAACTAAAAGCAGAATGATGCCTTGTTCAACCTCAGTTGGGACAGTGTGTGTCAGGCAACTTAAATTTTTTGCCAATTTGTGCATGTCTACAAGTGGCTGGGAAATTACCCAGTGAGCAGTATTCAATTTGAGGATGTCAATAAATTTTAATGAGTAGGTCAATTCTTAGATATGAATAAACATTTGCTCAGATTCCAAGTAATACACTAGTCTTCACATTTAGGGAGGAGATTGAGGGCTAAAGGCCATCAGGAGATATCCAATTCTGAATTTGATCAGGTACACTTAGATATTGGTGCTGCTAAAAATTCAGCTTCAGAATATTGGTATCTGATCATTGAACTGACAAGCTAAATGTCTGGAATGAACAGAGTATACCACTAACAGCATTTTTACTAGTTATAGAAATTGAGAAGGGGAAAGAAAATTAATTCCACAGAACAAAGACCAGATATTGTGTGGTAATGTGATTCACACTAGAAAAATATCTAAATCAATATGGCCATAAAAAATAATTCTAAAATACAAGTGGAGAAAAGTAAAGTAATAAATATACTATTGCCAGTAAGAAAACTAAAAACTCAAAAGAAAACATTTTTTTGTTCAGCATTTCAGATGAATAAAAGTTACTTAACAGTCAATTATAATAATCAATGAATTCAGATAAATATTTCTAGCATGTGCCACCACTAACCCAAACACAGTTCGATCACTGAGACTTCCATTCACAGGCAGAAAAATAATTTTGTAGGAAGTATCTGGTATATAGTTATAGGCCTTTATGGAGCATTTAGTAAATATTAATGTTTAAACTCTTCACTACCTGGGAGGGGTCATTCCTTAGCAAGCAGTTGTATGAATTTATTTGACTATCTAATTCAGTACCCATTGTTGTGTTTCAGAGATTTAAATCTTTTATTCTTGGAATATAATTAGTATCCATGGGTTTTAATGCATTTGAGAAGATAATATAGCTATAATCATATAATAGAGTCATAATATAGGGTAGTCTGTGAAGCCTTCATGGCCAAGAAGACAATGCAAAAATCCTTGGGTAGTATTTTAACAAAATCAAGAAATTTCCATTTTCCTTGCTTTGTAATATTGCCTAGACCTAGATTATGGGCAATGGTTTCAGCACTTGCCTTTGTTCCTAGGCCCCCAGGTTGATCATCTTTGGCAATTATTCTCTTCATTATTCTGCCCTAGGGAAATCCTGCATCTCTGCATTTATGATTTTTAAAATAGATATGAAGACACACTAAAATAATGTTACCTATGATGTATTTTTAAGGACCTGTAAGAAATACAGACAATAGTTCTATGAAATTGAAAACTGGATCTTGTGCTGTAATGTTGCCGTGTCTTCATCCTCACAGGATGGGCATTATTTTCTGGAAAAATAAAAAGCTATGTTTTAAGATATCTTAAAGAATTCAGCTTGAGAACAATAACAGCCTATTGCTAATAACCAAATCTACAGTCTTAGGTAAATTCAGGGGTTTTAAAAACCTTCCCATGATCTTCTCGAGTCTGTTTTTACAGCCAGAAAATATTGCTGTCTGATTCATAAAAGTAAAAACAAGACAAACTCTGATCCCAGACAGCACGACATACAGTACTGGGAGCAGATTTTGTGTATTTAAATGAAAAATGCTAGATAGCATTTCCTTCCAAGAGAAATTCTAGATTAGAAAAACTGACTTGTTCTGAATGTGCATTAGAAAGCAAACAGAAAGGGCATGCAGCAGAAATCCAAAATAAAAGTGCTGACTCCTCTCTTGAGTGTCTGGAGACCAACATTGGTGTGTCTCTGGTTTACATAAGGGCCAAAAAGGATCAGAAGTAGAGTTAGAGAAAGCTCCAAGGAACGGGGTATCCTGGCTTCCAAGGAATCAAAATAAAAGTTTAATAAAAATTAAATACTAAGGGAACAGTAAGCACAACATCCATGTCTGTTGCCAACAAAAGGTTTTGAAGTCTCTGAAATTGTATTTCCCAGGTTGGAACAAGGAATGACAACTCAGATATTTAAATAGAGGTCATACAAGTTTAATAGGAAAAATGCTGCCTAAGTTAAATTTGAAATAGTTATAACCCTTACAAAAGCAAAAGAAACAAATTTAAAATAAAATATATTTTCTGTCTTGGGCATGATGTCTCTCTTTTCTCTCTCTGTTTCTCTAGTTGTTTTTTCCAGAGAGCAATCTGGAACTTACTATATTAATGAAAACCATGGTTCTTCTGTGACTATAATGATTTAGTTCTCCTAAAATTATTTCCAAAATAGAGAAAGCTGAAAAGTAAGCTTGATGGAGTCTTAAATAGGTTCTAAGAAAAAGTATTTGAAACTTAAAAATAAGCAAAAGAGAATACTAATGATCCTTTAGCACAGTGATGGGTTTGCATGTTTGATTGATTTTCTCTTGACTGAGGATTTTTTTAATAACTCTGTAAAGCCAAGATTAACTGGTAGCTTTTAGTTAATTAAAGCTGCAAATAATTTTTCTTGTAAAAAACAAAATCTAAAATATTACATCATGTCTTTAATGTGAAAGCAGCACCCAGACGTGACCAACAGGAGGTGGGTCATGAAGACAGATACCAAAAAATACAGAAAATCCATGTGAACTTATTCAAACAGTTCTTGAGGGGAAAAAAAAACCAGAACTACAGGAACTGGAAATCTCAAATGAAATATTATTTTTGTCTGTGGAAAAGCCAGCCAACTATTCTTCTTTGCAGCCTGTGTGCTTACCAGTCTCCATTTATTGTTGACCCTATCCTTTCATACCCTTTTCTAGCTTGATTTGTGTTCCAGGAGGTTGATCCATACAGAATGAGACACTTAATCAGCTCTGCTGGTTAGTTTTAAATTGAATCAGGTTATAGGAGGCATTAGCAGGAGATTCAACTATTGGAAGAGGGAAAGATTGGAGTATTTTATTTTTGTTCCCTCTGTTATTTTGCTAAATCTCATCTCTACCACCACTTCTGCCATGAGTCCTTGCCTTTATGACTCTATGTCTCATCAGAATCATGTGCAGTTCCTTCCTTTGTTTTCCCCTTCCTGTGGGCGGTAAAGAAAAATTTTAGATCCATCAGCATCTCTTGTCCATTCTTATATTCTGAGAATGATTCTAAAAACTTATGTAAAAACTTGCTGCAATACAATCTCTTTATTTGGACCATCTCTTCTCCTTCCGAGCCCTCCACAGAGATGCCAGTCAGCTCATTCACCATCTACACATATTTGTCCTCGCCTCATAACCTTTATGGCCCACCTCAGTTCTGTCTTTGCCTCATGAGTTGTCTTCCACCATCCCAAAATACTAAACAATAGTTCCTCCTTCAAATCACATACTCAGCTGAATTTTCTGTCTCCAAAACATTCCATATCCTTTCATGCACATTCCATTCTGTCTTCATTAAATAACCCTTTCCCTATTTGTCCCATATATAAAGTGGTTAATCATTGTTTCATATCAATCTACCCAAACTTGATTTTCAAAAACTGTCATGGTCTATAATGCAAAAAATTGGGGTGGGAGGATATGAATATTTCATATACCTCTGTGCACCAAAGGTATCCCTAGATATCAACTAATTATAAAATTCAAAAGTAAATCATACTGCTTCCAGCGCAGCACTGTCTATATCTCTTACCCCTTTCCAAATATTGAATATTCCACAATCAATAGTATTTTTAATACACCTACTACAATTTATTTACTTTATTTATTTATTTTTATTTGCATTATTTAAAAATAACACCATTACCTTTCACCTAAGTCTGTTTTGCCATGGCAACCTTCCTTTTATTAGGTTTTTAACCTTAATTTTGTACCATATGTCTCAATACACCCAACCATCCCTCAGTCACTTACTTCCCTACGGTCACTTTTAGTTATGTATGCTTTTTCTACCTAGTGAATACCTCTGATCCTCACCCCCTCAACCTGTTTGGAAAACAGTGCTAGCTATAAATTATTGTTATCAGGTTTAAAATGATTGATATATACAAATTAATATTACAAGATATTTTCAGTATCCCTGACCATTATGGTCACTCTATCTTGAAGAACCAGCTCACATAAGTGTAAGTCCCTTCTCTGTAAGTCCCTTCTTGACTGCCTTTGTTTCTAGACAGTGTTCACTTCCCTCTGTGTGCTATGCTCACTTTCCCAATGTCTCTATTATAACACAACTCCCATGGCACTGTTGTCGTTATGCTTATGCATATGTATCTTTTACACATATGTATCTCTAAATCTTTAAATCCTAAGCCATGTCTGAGTTATCTTTTTATCTCCAGCCCCTAACATTGTGATGCCTTTCACTTAAAAAGGTGATAAATAAAAGTTTACAAATACGAAGAAAGGGAACACTTGAATGATATTAATTATATTATCATTTGCTTTAGTGGTGTTCAGCTTGAATATACAAGATCCAGCAGAAGTAATGCCTGCTTGAGTGTGGTTGGTAGGGTAATAATATGGATGTAATAATTTATAGTTTTAATTAGATTATTTCACCTAAAATGTCATATGTTGTGCTTGAGTGTGATATTATGTTACAGAATTACATCCTTATGATTTTGTAATGAAATATTTTGTAATAAAAAAGGGTATTATTTGTACCGCATCCTATATTCTGAACTCCTTTATTGGACTTGGGGATGTTCCATGTCTCATGGCCACAGGTGTACTTTCATGAGATTGACTTTTTTTCCAATTTGGAGCTTATACTTGGTTGGTTGACTCTTTGAGTGTAACATTACCATTTGCTTTGATAACATATCTTTATATACACTAAGACTTAGCTTGTCAGTGGGGCTGACAGGGAACTGAGCATGTTGATAATTATTGTGTACTGTATTTTCACAATAAAGTAAGCTAGAGAAAAGAAAATGTTATGAAGAAAATCACACAGAAGAGAAAATACATTAACAGTGCTGTACTATATTTATTGAGACCATAAGTTTTAAAAAATCCACATATACGTGAGCCCGTGCAGTCAAATCCATATTGTTCAAAGGTCAACTTGGTGTACAGGGTGAGGCAAACTTAAGTTTACAGTTGTGAGAAGGCAAAACACATAATTTATTCTCGTATTATTATTACTATATTATTTTCCATACAAACAACTGTAAACCTACATTTGCCCCACTCTGTATATATGTTTACATACTTTAGAATCACACATTTCTTCTATTTTGCTTCTACTGGCCTTGTTGTTATTTCTTATCAAAGCCAACAAAGAGTACTAGTACCCAACTCTCTACCTCATTACTGACATGTTAAGAAAACTTGAAATTTCTCTAACTAGAAACTCTGTTACTGTGCTCTGCCAATACACAGTTGAATATAACATGAAGGCTGGCTGTAGTCCAGTATGAATTTACAAAATTTTCTGAAAGCATGCTAATAATGTATGGGCTTCTTATGACTATAAATTAGTTTATATCCATAAGTATATTGAGAGAGAAAATTCATGAGCATTCTTTACTATATGGCCAGGAATTGAGCTTACTTTCTTTTCTCTTCCATCTTTGCTTTCTTTTATCTTTCTTCCTCCCCTCCCCTCTTTTTCTCCCTCCCTCCCTTCCTTCCTCTTTCCTTCTTTCCCCTCCACTCCAGTTAACTGATTGATTTCAGTCACTAAATGATCACCAGTTCCAACTTAGAGTAATTTGTCAGGTCTGGTGCTGAAAGTGATTCTTGTAAAAAAAAAGAAAGAAAGAAAGAAAAAAGTGCCATGAACTCTCAGGATGGCAGAAATTCTTAAGGGCTATTTGACCATCCCTCTCATACAATATATTGTATTTTGTGTATAACGTGCATCAATTTTTTTTTGGCCCAAACTTTCAGAAAAAAAAATTTTGTTTTAATTTTTTAATTCAATTATTTATTTATTTATATTTAGAGAAAGAGCTGATTATTGTATTATTTTCCATAGAAATATTGTTATTGCTTTCTAAAGTTATACTTTTAACATATTAGCATAAATAAAAGAATTAAAAACATTTATATAGATATGGAATTAGTATTACCCATGTATAATGCACATCCTTATTTTTCCCTCAAAATTTGGGCAAAAAATTGCACATTATATGTAGCAAAATACATCATTTAAAGCAGGTATTGATTAAACAACATGAATCATCCAAGAGGCAATAGCTTTCTTATCAGCTAGATTGCTAAGGGTAAATAACATTTAGAAATAAATACATAAAACAAGGTGAAGGCAGATGTAGCTTCAGACAACTGCTTTTCATCTCTAAAATCTTGACTCATATTTGTTCAGCATAGAGTCCATTCTCAGGCAGGGTTACAAGACTGAGGGTTTATCCCTGTATTCCAAACTTGAGTGTTGAGATCCATTTCAGTCAAATACCTCGTCTCACCTGATCACTGAGCCATAAAGGCATAAGGCACAGGCTAGTATTTCTAGTTATATGCACATAAAACTACAGATGGAAGGAAGAAGAGGTGCTGGGGAGACAGCAAAGATACAGTATACAAATTGGCTGCTTGTAATAGCTACTTTTGAGACCTCAATGAATCTAATCATTATTGTTTGTACACATAGGCAACTGTCATCGAAATGTCTAGAACCTTCTGTCAATATAACTGGTTTTGAGATTTTCCATGTTGCCTTCCTGGTTAATCTGCTCCTATTCATTCAGCAAGGCTGTGAGCTCCAACAGCATCATACATTTCTTTGTGTCCTCCTTAAATACACTGCATGGAGTGAGGCACATAATAAATATGCAATAAATAGGTGGAAAATTGGTGTAAATTACTTTCTAGCAGATTATTTTCCTCTATCAGGCAGCAGTATATCTTCTTCAGTTTATTTTTTCTGTACCAAGCAGAGATATGCAAGATCTGTGATGATTTAGAGCCTCTTCTAACTGCTTGACTTTGAATTTACCATTTAGTTCTGGGCTTTGCTTTTTTGAGAAATCAAAAGCACATTTGAAACAAATTCTTTGTTCTGCAAGCATAATTAAAATTTAAATGTTAGTCATTTTCATTTGGACTTCGTCAACTCAATTAAAATATTAATTTGTGTGATTCTGTCCTTGAAGGCCTAGTGCAGACTGAATTTGCAGGTAAAATCTCAGATGCACTTAATGATGGAGGTGCCATAAGAGTAATACCATTTGTAATTATAGACATTCAGGAAAGGGAAATGAGCCTGTTTTAGAAAAATAAGTTTCTAAATCTCTATCTCTGATTTTTTTTCCTTCTTTTTCCCTTCATGCCCCCACATACCTGTCAGCAACTGTGGGAACATAGTTAACAAAAAAGAAGAAACCAGAATCTCTTGGAGCATTTATATAATTAAATTCATACCAGTCAATTCAGCCATGGCATAATATTGGAACGTGGACACAAGTTTTGATTGTATTCTCTTTGAATATCTGGATAAAATGGGGAACATTCACACAATAATAACAATGCTGCTTCTTCAGGATCCTTTGCACCCACATTTCCATGTTGAACTTTCAGTGCTTAAAATACTTTTTGTGGTTATTCCCTGTGCCTCTGCCTGGAAATGTTCTTTTCTTTTCTTTTCACATGGCTAACTCAACCCAGACTGAAGCTCTCAACACAAATATCACTTGATCAGATGCTTTTCCTGACCCATTGATCTAAATCAGGCCACTGTGTCCCAGCACAGTGTAGTTTTCCTTCATAGCTCTTACTCAGGTTTATAATTAAATGCTTCTTCATGTATTTATTTAGTTGATACCTGCCATTTATACTACCACAAGGAAAAAACAAAACAAAACAACATCTGTTTTGTTCACAGCTATATACTCACAACATAGAACAGTTCTTCTATAACAGGTGCCTAATAATTACTTGTGTTTGGAAAAATGTAACATTCAGTCTCTTACTGAGGAATCACGATAGCCATCTAAGGCTGACAATGGTATAGTTTCCAAAGGTGAGGGCCATTCATATCTGCCCTTCTCATATGATGAGTGCCTACTGCTTCACTCATCAAGAAATGGAATCTATTTTCCCTTCCTTTGAATCTTGAAATTGCTTGGCCAATCAGATGTTGACAAATGATGTGTGCCAGTTTCAGGCCTAGGCTTTTCCTCTTTCCTTTATATCCCCTGGGAACTAGCCACATAATGAAAACTACAGAGAACTATTGAGTACTGAGACATGATGCAGAGAGAGGTAGAGGGACAGAGACAGAAAGGGACAGAGAAAGAGAAAGAGGTCACAAGGAGGAGTACCAAGGTACCAAGCATGGTAGGAAAGCTTTCTTGGGTCTTATAGCCCAACACAGGTGCTAATTAAATGCAGTCAAGATAATGAACCCAGCGAATGCCCAGTGGGGCAGAAAAACCTCCCTTCTGAGCTCTGCTTATATCCCTAACAGCAGAATCAGAAGACATAAGAAATTGTTGCTATTTTGAGTTTGGGATGTTTTATTATATACTACAATACAAAACTGACACTGAGGTTTACCAGGGATCTTCAGCATTTCTTTTACAGAAAAGTGAATTTCAGAGAAGTTGAATCAATCTATCTCAGATCATGTGGTTAGTAAAAGGTAGAACTTAAATAGTGTTGTTACACATTTTAAAAAAATTCTTAATCTAGGGTTTTATCTTCAATATCACATGCACTTCACTGGTACTCAAATATATTCTCTATTCCTAAATAACAGCAATGTTGGAAATATGTATAGAATTTTGTAGCACACAAAGTATAATAACAGGATGATTGACTGATGTGTGAAATGGAGAAACTGATAGCCTGGGAGTCAGAAGACCCAGGTTAGGGACCTACATTACTGCCTTCACCTTGAGCTCAATTACTTCATCCATAAACTATAGATCATAAAACTCATCTCTAAAGTCTGTGATGAACTTCAAATAAGATTAGATACTTTAAAGCCTTTTGTAAGCTGTAAAGAGCCATATACATATTAGCAAATAATCTTTCTGAAATCTTGAAACGTGATTCAGAACATTCTGAATTTTGTAAAGGTTTATCCATTTAGCAAATGCCATTAACCTTTGGGGTGTTGTATTTATACTGATTCATTAGCATGAGGATAACACTATTTCAATTATAATTGTAGAAACTTGTGCTCTAAGGAATAAATAAATTATGTGTCTGAATTTTAGTAATGGTTAAACAAAGTAGCCTGATCTTTGATAAGGTGCAGTGCAACCCACTGAATTCTAAAGTTTCCCAACACTAAGAGGTCTTCAATATGCCATAGGCTCCAGAATAGAATTCATAGACAGTGACACTCATATCTAAAATCATATTCCACTAACTGATGATACTGAGGGACAGAGCCATCCATTAAGCAAGTCACTAAAATAAATATTTGCTGACAACTGAAGGAAGAAGAGCATTATAATATAAAGTAAAAGATGTTTTAAAAATGGACTAATGCCCAATGTTGGGTTGCGAGGAAGAAACTGAAGAGAAAGTAAAAATACTTGGAGGAAGAAATCTTCTTTTTACTAATTTTCTATTTTGACCAGTCATCAGAGTATCTCAGAGGTTAATTAGGTGGAAATAATCAATGTTATGTTTTCATTATCATTGTCTTCACTTCACTTAGTGGGACTCTAAAGTTATGCTTCTGCATAACCATTCAATTATCTTTCCTTCCCTTAAAAAGACCACATAGGTGAAGGGCAGCACTAATCAATTTTGCTGATAACAAAACCAGAGAATGCAAAAATAGTTGTAGCTGACCTTGACACTTCCTCTGGAGTTTTGTGGACTGAAAAATAATGGCAGCAGCTGCAATACACTAACTAGTCTTCCAGGATATGAATCTCTGCTGATTTTATACCCTGCAGCCATATATCATTTCTGAATCCAAACTAATCCTACTACTCTTACTTCTGTCAGTTCAATGAGTAGTTCATCTTCCTCCATAACATTAAGGGAAAGAAATCGTCTAGATGGGCAGAAAACAATTTAAACTCCGTGACATCTAAGAGAAGAGAAACAAATTGACTCTAAGCCATCTAGACTGTAGCCCTGAGTTGAGGATAAAGAAGAAATTAAAACACAGAAACCTGCAGCCATCATTTATTTCATAAATATAAAGTTTCAAAGAAAGATTACAAAAAACAAAACAAAACAAAACAAAACGGAATCGTATAACACAGAATCAAATCGAAACCCAAACTTAGTTTATTATACTCTGCTATGGATCAAGGCATAATTGAATACTAACCTGCTGCCAATCAGGACATTCAAGTACCTCAATGTAAGGTGAGCTCAGTGGTTTTCAAAACTCTGTTCATCAAAAGCATCAAAGGACTTTGTGGAAAATGAAGATTTGAGGTCTCTGACCCAGGTACTTGGGCATATAGCCAGTACTGGAAGACCTTGAAGTTCCCTTAGAAGCCTCAAAATCTATGAGTTATATACATTGTCTACACAGAGCTCATTATCCTACACAGAAAACCAAAAATCTGTAAAGTCTAATGCATAAAATCAGAGGGAAAAAAATCTGAATCTTTCTTTTAAATCCCCCCTATATTCTGATAGTAAGTCAGTGATTTAGAGTCACCATAGATTTTCAAAAATTCAGTATTTACTAGTAGAGTGTCCCAGTGCCTGCCTTCTGACAATGTGGTTTATCCTGGCAAGGCTCTGCCAGCAAATGAATCCAAGGTCCGCTAAGGCCACGTTGCTCCCTGCTGAAGAATTGCCTTGCTCTGAGGCAGTCCTGAGAATCCAACCTCTTAAGATGCAGGGGGACATTGATTAAAATTTTTCAACCTCCAAATACAACTTTTATGTCAATATTATTCCTTCATTTCCCATTGTCCTTTTTAAACCTTCAAAGGATTGGTACTTCTGCTGCTTCTATGGCTACTGCTCTTGCCAACTACATATCTACTGGGGGAAATAATGTAAAAAATAACCTCCAATTCCTACTCAAAACAATGGGGGAGAGAAAGGCAGAACTGATGGGGAGAGTAATGCCCAAATACAGTTCAATAATTGTCCTTGGGTGTGTTTGTTGCTTCTGACTCTGCATTTGTGTGTTATAAAACCCCACAGGGTGTGCTAAGGTATTGCTATTCTTCTCACTCTGCCTTCCATTCCCTGCATGCAGCATTCCCACCCTTAGGGTCTCATTGTTTTTAGGTTCTATGAGTTGAATTAACTCACATTAAAAGGTTATAGAGTAATGTCTTAACCAAATTCTGGAAGTGATTTTTATTAAAAAAAAATCCAGGGTATAAAGTGCTTAATCCAAATGAATGAGTCCCAACTGATAAAGTTTTAGCCTTGGCAGATGATGTATTTGGAGGAGACTTGCCATACCAAATGGGAAAAATTTTTTCCCTATGTGCCATGCAAAGAAAGTGTTCCATGGTTTAACTAAGATAATATATGAATCACAGTTGTGCATTTTTAATCTCATATAAAAATAATTTCAATCTCATACACAGGAAATTTCTTGTAGAACACAATTCTAAATCTTTCTCTTAGAAACTTCCTGAAATGACAAATGGAAAACTTAAATAGGAAAAATATCAAACTTTATAAAGTATCAAACCATGTAATAATGAACTAAATATTATAAAATAGGAATTTTTACAAGCTATAGACCAGGGGAAAAAATTGAGGAAGACGTCATGATGAACCAACTTGTAATTCATTTTCCTAAAAGAAAAACATATTGTTTGGAAATAAAGTGATGGAGGAGTTATTTGGAGGCAAGAAGAGGACATAATGGATGTGAGATCAACCTCATTCTATTTGGAGTCATTTTATTTAACAAGAATTAAGACTATTTTGAGACAGCAACATTGGGGTTGCAAGAATAAGTGAAAGGTATATAATAAAAAAGCTTGGAATGATGCTTGGCTTGACTCTTCAGTAGGGCAGCTATATAAACTGTGGCCCCAAACAAGTCGCTTGTATTTTTATTCTTTGACTTTTTTATTGTGAATTTATTTATTTATTTATTATTATGATGATCGGTTACAGTTGTTCTGATTTTTTCCCTATTTCTCCCTGCTATCCTACCCCACACAACTCTCACAGTTAAACCCTTCCCTGATTGTCCGTGCCCATGGGCCCTGTATGTGTGTTCCTTTGCTTGCCCCTTCCCCTGCTTTTCTCTGTTATTCTCCTCCTCCCTCCCCTTGGTCACTGTCAGTTTGTTCTTTACTTCCAAGTCTCTGGTTCTATTTTGCTTATATGTTTGTTTTGTTGATTAGGTTCCTGTTATAGGTGAGATCATATGGCATTTGTCTTTCACTGCCTGGTTTATTTCACTTAGCATAATGCTCTCCAGTTCCATGCATGCTGCCGCAAAGGCTAGGAGTTCCTTCTTTTATTCTGCTGTCTAGTGTTCCATCGTGTGAATGTACCACAGTGTCTTGATCCACTCATTTACTGATGTGCACTTGAGCTGTTTCCAGCACTTGGCTATTGGAAATGACGCTGCTATGAATATTGGGGTACATAGTTCTTTTGAATTGTGATTCAGGATTCTTAGGGTATAGTCCCAGGAATGGGATCACTGGATCGAAAGGCAATTCCATCTTTAGTTTTAGGGGAAATTCCATACTGTTTTCGACAGTGGCTACACCAGTCTGCATTCTCACCAACAGTGTACTAGGGTTCCCTTTTTTCCACAACCTCTGCAGCGTATGTTGTTTGTTGATTTATTAATGATGGCCATTCTGACCACTGTGGCTTTAGTTTGCATTTCTGAATGGCTAGTGATGTTTAACATTTTTTCATGTGTCTGTGGACCGTCTGTATGACTTTCTTGGAGAAGTGTCTATTCAGGTCCCTTGCCCATTTTTGAATTGGATTTCTTGTTTTCCTGGTGTGGAGTCATGTGCGTTCTTTATATATTTATACTGATAAGATCAAACCCTTATCTGAGGTATCATTGGCAAATATGTTTTCCCATACAGTTGATTCCTTCCCATTTTGTTTATGTTTTCTTTAGCCATGCTTTCTTTTTAATTTGATATGGTCCCATTTGTTTATTCTTTCTGTTATATCCCTTGCCCTATGGGATGTATCAGTGAAAATATTGCTACATGGGATATCTGAAACTTTCCTGTCTATGTTTTCCTAAAGGACTTTGATGGTGTCATGATTTATATGTAAGTATTTTATACATCTTGAGTTTATTTTGGTGTATGGTATTATTTGACTTTTTTATATTTTATTTTATTTTTTTTAATTTATTTATTTACTTTTTAAATACATTTGTCTCTGCCTCCCCCCCACTTCTTTCCCTTGCCCCCTCCCTCCTTCCCTCCCTCAGCTCTTCCCCTTTGGTTTTGTCCATGAGTCCTTGCTATATGTTCCTTGACTTTGCCCTTCCCTTCCCTTTCCCTACCCCCCCCTTCTCTCTTGTCTCTGTTGATTTCTTTTCCTTTCAGTGTTGCTGGTCATATTTTCCTTGCATCTTTGCATTATTTTTTAATTACCAAACAAGTTACTTTAAAAATAGAAGTATGAAAACAAAATATAAACCATAAGTGTCATAACCAAATCTAAATATTCAGTAACCCCCACTTCTGGGGGGGGGGAGCAGTACTTACTTGCAAATCATAATAAGGGTTTTCTTCAGCACAGGAGACCATTTGTGAAGGCTGAGGGAAACTTTTCTCACTTGGAGGAGCAAGAGTATAAGACAAATGCTCAGGATTAGAAAGTTGTAATGGATCCATTTTTTTCATTTGCAACTAACAGACATCAAAATCAATACTGGCAAAGCACAGGAGTTAAAAGAGGGTAAAGAGGGGATAAATGGTGATGGAAGGAGCCTTGAGTTGGAGTAGTGAACACACAATACAATATAGAGATAATGTATTATAGAATTGTACACCTGAAGTCTATATAATTTTATTAACCAATATCACCCCAATACATTCAATAAAAACATACTGAGGAAGTACATACAGATACATCATTAAGAGCTATGAGGACAATTGAACTGGATCCAGCCAGTCCTCATCAAGTGAGTCAATGTGTTCAGATGCCAGAAAATTCCAGACATCAATGCGAGAGAGAAGCATCAATCAAGTTGCCTCCTGCATGCACCCAGACAAGGAATCACACGTGCCCAGACTGAGGATGGAACCCACAATCTAGGTATGTGCCTTGGTTGGGAATTTAGTCCCCAGCTCTTCCGTTACAGGAGGACGCTCCAACCAATTGAACCACAGTGGCTAGAGTGATGACTTTCAGCTCTTAATTGGGCATAAAGAAAGGGGGTGCCATATTCCATTCTTCCAGAAACCTCCAATCTCTATAGGTAGTTTTCTTGCAGATTTCTTCACTTGATGTGGTTAGGATTGAAACAGTTCTTCCCTCTTCCACCATAAAAGGGAAGAAGATAAAACCCAAACCTTACTCCACTAAATACGGTTATAGCACACTATCTCAGTACTTCTCTCCAGTTTGTAGTCTCTTTTTATCTTTCTAAAAATGCGTGGAGATGGATCACTGAGTAACTGACACAGAGCTGTTAATAGCTTTATGGGTTTCCTATTACTGAGTAACAAATTACCACAAAGGTAGCAGCTTAAAATAATACCCATTCATTATCTCACAGTATCCTGTGGGTCAGGTGTCCAGATACAGGTTGACAGCATTCTTGGCTGGGGGTCTGACAAGGCACTAGTTGTGGAAGATAAATTAGAAAAGAATATGCTTCCATGCTCATACAGCCAGAGGGCAGAACCATTTCCATGGAGCATTATGACTGAGGGCCTCAGCTTCTTACTGGCTATACACTGGAGGCTCTTAGGGGTATTAGAGGTTATCGCAGTTCCCTGCCACATAACCTTCTTCATAGGTAGTTCTTAAAATGGCTATTTGCCTCTTTAAGGTCATCAGAAGAATCTGTCTAAAGTTGGCTAAGATGGAGCCTTAGAAATGGAATCTTAAGTATTTATATGTGACATTAAGTCACTTTGACATATAACATAACCTCATCAAGGAAGTGACAGCTCATCACCTTTGCCATATTGTACTGGTGCGAAGCAAGTCACAGGTTCCACCCGCATTTAAGGGCAGAGGGGTATACAAGGATATAACACACCGGAGATCACCTTAGGGTATGTCTGCCAATATAGATAAACCAGCCCTGCAGAGATGCATCTAGACACTCCATTTAGAATGTGCTGGCGATCATTTATTTGTAGCAGCTTTCAGGTTTTAATTCAAGAAAAAAGAAAAGTTTCAGCAAACTTTCTGTTACAAAAAAAGGAAATTAAAACTTAAAATTCTATGAAATGAAATATTTAAATAAGGCATGCGAGATATGGAAACTACCTATGTTTGAAAATGATTTAGTTTATGTATCAGAAATATATTTTAAACATCAGTTTATTTGTGATCCTAAAGAAATCAAAGCAAAATGCAGCTAATCTTAAAACAAGGAAAAACATGATAAGAGAACACATTACAATAATAAATAAAATGACCTAGTTAAATACTTTAAGAAATGAAAATAAATAATGTGTCCGAGTTAAATACTTTAAGAAATGAAAAAATGCCATTGTAAAATTTCAATGTGATTAGTAATAAAATGGCATGCAACATTGTAGAAAATCTAACAAGTGAAGTGAAGGGCAAGCTTGTAAATGGCAGTTAAAAGGAAATACAAATGTGCCTAATATATTCATCGTTTCTATGTACTCGAGAGGTAATTTCATCCTCAATGTTGGTAAATTGAGAAATATAGATTTAAATAGTTTGTAAAGAATTGAATATAACCATAAGTAGAATGAAAATGAATATATAAAATATCATTTTCCTGGAGGGAAAATATTCCTGATTTATACAACACATAGGAAGAAAATTGAAACAAGAGAATAGAACACTAAATAATGTATCTATAACGTAATTAGCCTCCTATAAGTTTAAGGTGATTAACTTTCCTATTTAACATTTTATATCCATATATATGGTATTAAATATAGTCATACCTAAACATGAATATAGACAATTTAAAAAGTTTAATAAGTCTGGCCCATGATCAGGCTAGGGATATTAGATGCCACCTTTTGATATGAAGAATGTCAAATAATCTGCAGACACGTTCTAAAGAAGCCATCATGTCCTCATGCTCCTGTTGCAGTCTCTTTCAGGATGGCAGCATAGGGTAGAAGGACTAGAGCAGATAGTCATGATTTGGCTGTTAATAATTTCTTCCACAGTATGCATCCATCTCTCATGAATACATTTATTCTATCTTCAGAAATTTATTCTGAAGTCACCTTCCATCCTGGCTCCTTGAAGAGTATTGCAGTTTTTGTCTAAACCTTTCCAAGCTTCCTCTCCAACACCTGAGTATACAGGGTGGAGCAAAAGTAGGTTTATGGTTGTTTAAGCATCCATCAAAAGATGAGTGGATCAAACAACCATGGGCCATTTACACAATGGAATACTCTTTGGTCCTAAAAAAGAAAGAAGAAAATGTAACCCTTTGTGACAATATGGATGGACCTGGAGAACATTATGCTAAGTGACATGAGCAAGACAGTCAGAGAAAGACAAATACCATATGATTTCACTCATATAGGGAATCTAATGAACAAAGTAAACTAACAAGGAAAATGGGGACAGATGGAGAGCAGGATGATAGCTAGTGGAGAAAGCGGATTAGGGGATGAAAGGATTGGGCAAAAAAGAAAAAGGACTCAGGAATATGGACAACAGCGTGGTGATTGCTGGGGGGGGGCACGTATAAAGGGACTAAAAGGCAATGTAAACATACAATACAGATTAAATTAAAAAAATAATAAAGGAAAAAATAATACAATAAATGATAAATAATAATACAAGAATAAACTCTGCTTTGCATACTCACAACTGTAAAGCTACTTTTGCTACACCTGTATCTGTACTACCTCTCAAAGACTTGATAAATGTATATCCATATTGTCAAGCCACTGGCTTGGGCTTCCCCACTGCTAACAGCTGCTTCCCTGCCAAGGAAGCCGTGGAAGTGATATTCACCCAACACTATCTGCTCTTCCCTCTACCTATCATACGAGGCAGCTGCAGCCTGATTCCTTTCTTTAGTATTCTCTGTGTTAGAAGTGGGTGCCAATTTCTTTGTTCGTGTATATCCTCGAAACTCTAGGGATGCATGTGGTTTTGTCCCAAATCTCTTACCATGCTTAACTCATTCTTGTGTGTATGCTCGTGTGGGGGACAGAGAGAGAAGCCAAATGTATCTACATGTGTACAAACTCCTTTCTGGCAATCTTCTTTAACATTTCTAGCATTTTACATAAACCGGAGGTTTGTGATTGTGATTGTGATGGAACGAGACAGAAGAAGTTCTGATATTTTTTGTAGGTTCTGCAGGGATGTGTCAAGCACTTACTTTAAGCTATAGAAAAATTTCTCAGTCCACAAAACTGATCGTGAGCTTTGTAGCTTTAGCCAAAAGTCTGAATAATAGACAGCAGGTCCTTTTTTTTAAACATCTTATAAAATAATGACTAACATTTGTTAAGTGTTTATGTTACAAGTGCTTTACGTTTAAAACATCATTGTATGCTTGCAGCAGCTTTACTTTACTGTTATGGCAATTTTAGTGTCTTAGGTAGGATAGGTCCAGAAACATGGTCTGCAAAGGAGATTGAGGGCAATTTCCTGGGTGGGCTTCAGGGGGCAATGCCTATAAGAGGCTCAATGTAGCAGGACTGGCCCAGGGAGATGTTGAACTTGATGGCATTTGCAAAAGCAGCCATCGCGGATCTCAGGGGCCACTCCAGAGCTGACGTTACTCTTCAGATTTATCCTGAATTAATTCAAATGGGGCCGTACCTTTGTATCTGCACACTAACCTCCCTGGACCAGGCAATCCTCTGTGGCTAACGATCCCTCAGCTGGGCGTTGTGATCAGGTGGGGAAAGAGTGCCTTAGTCCCGGAAGCGTGGTCTCGGCGCTGTCTCTCAAACGCATATTGAGAAATTTACTAACGGCAAAATTTGAGGTTTCAAGAATTTAATTATATTTTCCCACACACAGTTTGTAGTCGCAGGTAATTAACCCTGCACTATTTGGCTTTATATATTCTCTTCAAGAGGATAATATTTCCTACCCTAAAATCAGGTTGTGATGGGAGAAGAGAGGGCAAGCACCAGGGCACATGTAATAAAGAACTAAAGGACATTTAAGAAAAGAGAAAAAGGCACAGAACAAGAAAATTTACTCTAGAAGAAGTAGAAACATTGAATAGGCCATTTCCACTGAAGAAAATTGAAAGTTGAGTAACGATCTCCTATAGAAAAAAGCGCAATGACCAGATGGGTTTATAGATGAAGTTCATCTAACCTTTAAAAACTAGATAATTATAAATTACTTAAAAGCTATTACAATGTTGAAAAGCTTAATAACTTAATTTATACTTTGAAATTAATACCAAAATCTACAAAATGATAGTACAAAAAAGAAAATTGTAAATCAGTTACACATTTTTGAAAATGCAACCTAATAATTTATAGAGAGTAAAATACTTTGTGGACAAGTAAAATTTATTTTATAGATCCAAGGCTAGTTAAAATATCATGAAAATTATAATTTATTATGGGGAACCCAGACCCTCTGTGTCAGCATGACTTAGATAAGACGAGGCCACCTACGCGTGGCAAACTTTGCCCAGGAATGATAAGGCTGTGAACCAATAACTTATTTCACTGTTTGCCTCAGGACTAGTTATAAAAGACAGAGACTGATGACCTGGGAAGTTTACTTCTTAAATGATATTTTATTTATCAAACTTGCCTCAAGGCCCTTACTTTTTACTATGTCTACCAATCCAAAACTATTATATCTTACAACTTGCCTGATCACAATTAGCCCTCTACGTTGAAAGATCTACCTTAAATCGCTCGAGCCCAGGCACCATTATCTCACTTTAGACTTCTTACTTTTCAGTCTTTGTTAAATCTCTATCAAGTGGTTTTCTCCCTTACTGCAGTGAACATAAATAATGTTTTACTTATTACCAAGTTGTCTTGTGATATTTTTGGTGAGTTCAACAGTATCAACAAATGTTATATATTACAGCAATACACATAAAATGTATCTAACATCTTTTGCCAGTAAGGGAATGCGAATTTGAAATCATGACAAAATACTATATACCTATTAAATCCAAAAAGATAAATAGAAAATAGTAACATTACCAAGTGGTGGTGAGGACTTAGAGTTACTGGATCTGTGAGATATTCTTGGCAGTAATGTGAAATGGATAGCTGCTCTGAAAATTGTTTGGAATTTCTTATAACATCCACCATATAATTCAGCAATCATGCTCCTGGGGCATTTATTGCAGGGTAAGGAAAACTTAGGTCTACATGAAAATCTGTAAACATAGAAGCTCATCTGTAAAGCTTTATTGGTAACATTGTCAAAACTTAAAAACAGTCCAAATGACCTAAGTAATGGAATTGTTAAACAAACTGTGGCAAATCTATACAGGGGAATGCCACTCAATAAAATAAAATGATAAACTTTTGATATACTGTAACTATTTTGATGGCACTCAAGGGCATAATACTGAGTGAAAAGAATGCCAGTCTCAAAAGATTCCATACTGTATGCTTCCATTTCTGTAACATTTTTTTAATGTTAAATGACAAAATTATAGAGATGGAAAGCAGATTAGTCATTTCCCAGGATATGGTAGTGGGGGCAGGGATTGCAACTACCGAGGGAGATATTTGCTGTGATGGAACAGTGCTGAGTCTTGATTTCATGAACCTGAATCCATACATATGATAAAATTACTTAAAAATACATACATGCTCACAATACATGCACATACCCCACTGATAGATACTAAACAGGCATTCAATAAATTCAGCAATCATTCCTAAGAAAAACTCTAAGCAAATATAATGTAAAGAACTATAGTAATACTATCCGATGAACACCAATAGCAACTCTTATTAAAAATGACAGGCTATTTCAATTACAATTATTTACTTTTCAGAATGTTTAATAGTATTTAGCCAATATGTAATTTTCTGTTAAAAATTGTTTCTGTTACAAAGCTATTTTTGCTACACACTAGCAAAATGACAGAATCAAAGTGATGGATTAGTAGCTAAAAATAAAACAATTGGTAAATTGAAAAGTAACAATAATAATGAAGATGATTTAATTGCTGATTCACTATGCTCTAAATCCAAATAGGCTTGTAAATCTCAAGTGAAACGTGGAATATGCAAATACTTTTCTATCAGTAAATTAAAGATTGCCAATTTAGTTTCAGGAAAACAATTTCATTCATCATATTAATATAGCTTATTTACATTTTAATGGCTTTGTAATTTTATTATGAAATTTATCAGTTGTTTTGACTTTATGGTCATTGAGATGCATGCCTAAGACTTTTATAAAATTACATATTTAAGTGAAATTATTATGAATATTTTAATTCAACACTTGTGTGCATGAGAATTTCCTAAAAGATCCCTTCTCTTTACAAGTTTGATGAATATTATTATTCTTCCAGCATATACTCATGGGAACATTCCATCACACATCCAGAAAGGTTTGAAAGTTTCTTGTGGGATTATGGCATAATAAATAATTATATAGAACCAAATTTGTGTCATAAAACTATAACAAATATTTAAATGCTAATTTAAGAAGCATGCCATAAACACCCCACAAAATAATTTTCTATCAAATTATTCCAGCCAAGAAATAAAATTTGTGACCAGTAGATTTGCAAAGGAAGGGAGATACATAATCAGCATAATTTATAATAAGAAGGAAAAACTTCATAATTAGAAAAGCTCTGAAGTGGGAACTAGTGTAATAAATTATATTTTTGTAGCTATGCCATCAAAATACAAGCTTTTGTAAATGAAGTCCCTTCCTGCTTTTTTAATGAGACTGATAACACTAAAAAGCATTAAATTACACAGCTTTTATTTTACATAAAAAAGAGTAAATGTAAAATAAACAATGCCCTGATGTACTCAAGGTTCAGAGCAGGTGATGATATAGAAGGAAAATATCACTCACTTTTATTTAATTTATATTTCCATCCAGAAAAGTCATGTTTGATTACTGAAGTAATTCCCAAACATAAAAATCACTATACATAATAATAAACATATCATAGATACTTAAAAATATTAAAAACAAATTTTAACCAGAAAAAATTTATATTCTGATTTTGATAGGATAAATTTAGCTTCTGAAAACACAATTCAATGAGCATTATATTAATTAACAGCAAAATTCTGAATTGCCATTTTTGATAGAGGAATTAACACTGTAAAAAATATTAAACACACACACATTTGCATTCTATTTCTAGAGTTCCTTAACAAATTCCCATATACTTGGTGGCTTAGAATAATAAAAATGTGTTATTTCTTACTTCTGAAGGCCAAAAGTCAGAAATCAAGGAGTTGGCAGGGTTTCCTCCTTTGAGGTTCTGTGAGGGACTATTAGCTCCATGCCTTTATTTATTTATTTATTTATTTATTTATTTATTTATTTATTTATTTATGGTTGTCAGCAATCGTAGCATTCTTTGCCATGTAGACCCATCACCCTAAATTCTGACTGAATTCTGGATTTCATCCCTTTGTATTTGTTTGTTACAAATCTCCCTCTCTTTTCTTTTATGAGAACACCAAACAGTGAAGTTTTATACCCACCCTAGATCCAGGATGATTTCTTCTCAAATCTTTAATTTAATTATATCTAGAAAGACCACATTGCCAAATAAGATCACAGTGACCAGTACACAGAGCTGGGACTTGGACTTATCTTTTGGGGAAATATAATTCAAATCACTACAATCTCCATTGAGCATCTTGATGGTCTTTTTGGGTCATTCCATGAAATGAATAATTGATGAAACTAAGAATACCAGTTTCAAGTAACAAGTGCTAGACCAAGATCACATGTTGATACTGGAAGCACATTTCCTTTTCTGATCAGCTGATTTTATGTATATCTGTCTTTTGATGAGTTGGCTATATATAAATATTTCTAGTATCCCTTCTACGTTTCAGATTTCAAGATATCTAAGTCTAAGCCAGTGACAGATTTATATGAACTTTTGTTCGTCCCTCAGTTCTGCACATCAGAAATTTAAGCTAATGTAGGCAGAACTTTTTTGAAGATCATTTTTTGTTTGTTTATTTTTTACTTTCACAGCTCCTGAGAGGTCTTGTAAGGGGTAGAAATAAAGTGGCACCCTGTACCAGCTCTCTCAAGATGGTTTTCCAGCCCACCATGGTTAAAACACTGTCCTCCTATTTGCTAGAGTGCCGTAGAGCTGAAGTCATATAAAATAGGGCAGGAGAATAAGGAAGAAGATTATATCAATCACCTCTCTGATCATTATTGGCAAGATGGGACAACAGTTACCTCCAGAAGAAAATACCAGATATTACAGGGCTAAAGCAGGCACGGATGCAGTTCTAAGGGGGTAGTGTGAGTGGGTGGACTATGATAAGCACTATGGAAGAAATATCCAGGACAGTTAACTTACGCTTCAGTTGTTAATAATAATATGTGATTTTCATTGGAATGAGTAAACCAACAAACATAATTTTTAACAATTTTAAAATTTTCTTTGTGTCTACAATATACTGCACATCATATAAAGCTAAGAATTCTGAAGGCCCAGGAAAGCATTCAAAATTAGCATTCCAATCAATAAAAAATGATAGAATGGTTTTCAATTTAATATACCCCACCAGCTCTCTCTCCCATCTTTCCTTCCTTTCCTATTCAACATTCTAAAGAGAGTTTCAGTTTCTGCTTTAATTTGTTTATATTCAATAAATTTTGCAACACACACTCTCCTGGATTTTATACCATTATTTTACAAAATTATTGCAACGAGGGATGTTAATGAACTTCATATCATTAAGTTCAACAATTTGACTCAACAGTATTTGACATTTCAACAACGCTATTCTAGCAAAACTCTCCTTCCTCTAGCTGCGATACTCATTACTCCTGATTTTCTTCCTACTCCTAATAACTGTGTGTGCTTAACCTAGTTAGCCAGTTTCCCACTTCCACCTAATATTATTGAGGCTTTATCTTAGATATTCTATAATACCTCACTCTCCTTATCTCTCTTGTGGCCTCAATGACCATCTGTTTTTTGATGATTGAAAACTTTCAAGCCTATGCAGTCCAGACATCTGCCTCTTGAACCAAACCTACATAATGCCAACAACCTACATGATATTTTATCTTAGATGCATAGTAGACATCTTAAATTCAATATGTTTAAATTGAACCTATCAACCCCCGTCATTTTGGGTGTTTTATAATTTGATATATAGCACAATCTTCATGTTACTTAAGTGACATGGAAATCATACTTGGAAATCATACTTGATTCATCCCATATTTTTCCCTGCTCACCATGCATTTATTCAACTCTAATACCTGAATATATCATGCATGTTTATGTGTGTGTGCATGTGTGTATACTTGAATATATCATATATGTTTGTGTGTGTGCATGTGCGTGTGTGTATATACACACGCACACACACACAAAACTGATCCAACTGATATAATTTTACAAGTACAAAAATCTTTCATATTGCTTTCATACAGTTTAGGGTTCTTATGCGAATGTAATATTAATTAAGACCTACAAGTTCAGCGTGTGCTCCCTGGTCACAGACTATATGTAGCCTCCAGACCAAAGCCATTTTTCAATAAATATATATGGAAACAGAACTGGAAGTGTGCAGATAGCTGGGTGCATTTCTTCTCTGTTACTGAAGAAATAGGTAGAGACTGATTTCTGTATGGTATGAATATGGACATCACACATGTGCTCAGGTCTATTCTTTCCCTTCAGTTATATTCATCTAATATATATGTAAAGAGCAGTGGCTGTGCAGGGTTTTTTTTCTTTAAAGTGCTGAGCCACATGCTTCACCACAGATACTATGGGGGGTGGCATATTCTTCCCCTTGGTATCTGTACATTGCCAGGTGGCTGGTGACAACAGGTATTTAGAAATTGCAGTTTTCCTCAGTATGTTCTTGTTACTTTCAGTAAGGCACAGTCCATGCCTCACTTACCCTAATAGTACTACCACACAAACTTTATGTAGTTACAAGTCTTTGGGGTAAAACTAAAGAAAAAAGGCATTATGAGAAAAATATACTTAATTTGCTATGCTAATTGTAACTTCTATTATAGCCTAAGGTATAAAATCCTGTTTAGTTTGTCTAATTCTGCGTAACAAACTGCTCTAAAATCTATTATTATCTTTGAGTATATCTGGTTTCATATTTATTTCTTAAAAAATGGTTTGGGCTCAGTGCTGTAGTCTGGGGCTACAAAGCACAAACTGAACTTGCAGGTATTATTAATATTTATTTAACTAACAACTGAGGTTATCTTGGGTCATAGGACCTCATGTAATGAGGAAATTCTGGGCCTCAGAATATTCTCTAAATACACAAAAAAATTTGTAGGATACATCTTAAAATCTGATTTTATCTAAGCAACATAAACTGATTTCTTTATTTGTAAAACAATGTATCTGCTTCCTTGAGATATATATCAAAAAGTTTCATTTATTCATTATATGTATGATTACATTTGCATATATGTATTATACACTATGTATACATATATAGACTATAAATATAAATCCTATTATGCTCAGGCACTGAGATTTGAATACGTTGTGGGCAGTAATAGTGAAGAAGAGTCAAGTTTCTGGATTAAGCAATATGGTGATTATTTGTACTGTATATTGTGTTAGTTGCTTATTACTATTATTGTTATTATTATTATTCTTTGAATGTCTAGGGTTGATGAGCTTAAGGAGATTCTTACTTAAGTCTCTCCTATGTTTGTCGTTGGACAGCAACTGAGGCTGCAGTCACCTAAAGTGTTCTTCTATAACGTGTTTGGCACTTGGACTAGGATGGCTGGAATGGCTGGGGTTTAGTATGACAATTCTTCATGCGTAGCTTGAGCAATTGTGAATTTATAGCTCCAGGAATAATTACTAAGTTTGTGTTCATTTATACACATATTTTTAAATCAATTCCCTGGAAAACTCTAGAGACGTCCAAAATTAGCCTTGTTTGATTTTCAAAATATTAAATTTAGTAAATAGTAGCTGTTTCTTAAAATAATTTAAACAACACTCTGTGAATGAGAAAATTTGTAAAGACTTGCAAAGTTATAATTTTGTATCAGTCTACTTTTACTAGGTTTTGGTACAGTAACAAACAAAATTATAATCCTAATGATTTACAACAGGATTTATTTCTTACTTTCATTATATGTCAGTTTCATGCGGTTCTGTTCAATGTATCTTCTTTATTCTGAGATTCAGACAGGAGGAATAGGCTCCACCAATGACATAGATCCCCATGGATCAACTGTTTAGTAGCACATAGAGCTTTTGCCTAGATGTTTCATAATTACATCTACTCACATTCCATTCATCAAAGCAATTCAGATGGCCATGAGCAACATCATTGGTATGTGGAAGTATCATCATCCCATTCTATATTGCTTGTACTGCAAGTTATATAGAAGCTGGTGGAGATATATAATCTTCTTACAGGAGGGCAGTGGGTACTTGGGAACAGGAACAAAATCTCACACAGCTTTTCCTTATAAATAATTTTGAGGAGAAATCTTGTATTGTATTCATTTATGGGATATGTTAATGTCTGTTTTTAGCTACACAAAGATCCATTTGAAGCATTTATTTGCACTCTTCTTGGGCATTACTTAAATGTTTACTCAAAGTTTGATCCTCTTCCCAAATTTTGCTGGAGGTTGTAGAGTGTGTTGATGAGGGAACAGGAGCTTAATTCTCTCAGAAATAAATGCAAACAACACTATGTTGTCATTTCTATGTCTATAAACTTATTTTTCCACTCCCAAACTTGCCATTTTTGAATGAATCCTATTCTTACATTTAATTACATTTATTATCTTTGGGGAATTTAGTTGCAATTTGCCAGAGTAAAAGATTGAAAAATCTTCTCTTGAGACATGTTGTTACTATTTTCTTATGATTAACTCTATCTAGGTCACATAACATTTATTATTTAATTTTAACAATTATACAAAACAGTACAATTGCTTAGGTGCTGGTCACCAATTTTTTTACGAAACTTTAAATTAAATTTAAAAGGCATAGAATTTAAGTGCTGTTTCACAGCTTTTCTTTTCCATTAATACAACTCTCAAAGTTTAGCTCAGGTACAATATGATGATTAAAAAAATATATTTTCCAAAGCTTTTCTCCAGTATGCTTATATGTTTATCCTTCAAATGCTTTATGGAAAAGAATTCTTTGGTCATATAAGTTTGAGAAACTGTGTACATTATATACATGTCACAATTCCTAATAGTACATTAAGGTCTCTGAGCAATCCTACCAAAGAAATTTGTTACATGTAAGAAAATACAGTTAATAAATTTAATTATGACCCTAATGACATTTTAAATATAATGATTACTAACATTACAGAGTTTTAAAAAACACAGTTGGATATATGTCTGTGCTTCTAATTTATTACTTGAAGTCACTTGTGTGCATTGAAAGAGATGAGAGACTGGAAAATATAAGGAGATGGAAAATGTTAGTCCTCACTTAAGAGAAATGGCACAAGAGAAATTCCTGTTTTAAGGTGTCAAAAATTATGCAAGAAGTATGCTCAATAACCCAGGTATGATAGCTTGAAATTGAAAGACATAGCTTTGGTCAAAAATAATTTGGCACCTGAGACATGAACACTTGTGTCTTCTTTGAAAACTGCATTTCCAAACTGCATAAAGAGGTTTCCTTGCTGGCTATAATGGAGAAGCCTACAGCAGGCCAATTATCCAGTCAAAATCAACCAGATTAAGATTAAGTTTAAGAGAAATCTGTTCAAAATCCTGAGAGAGGTTTTGAGGCAGCAAGGATCTGAGGGATTAGAATCCTGAGAGAAGGGAATATCATCAAAGTGAGCCCAACATTCCTAGTATTGCACTTTTCCTTGGAGCCTTTTCCCATTCTTGACAGGAGAAAAGAAGCTAATAAGCCAGGCAGAAAGCAGCTATTGAGAAACGAGGAAGCCATCAGAGCTTTAGGAAACTCCCAAGGCTGAGGAGCAAATATTGGAGTTCAAGGTTGCGGAGGCAGGCAGCACTGAGGGATTCAGGTCCCAGAAAAAGGGAGACACAAAAAAGTAAGGCTAACACTAGGCAAAGGTTTTCCCGCCAAGGTATTTGCTTGTAGAGCTACGCAGAGCAAAGGGACATGAAACCAAGAAGAAAGTGGTTGAATCATGGCAGAGATCGTTACTGTCTTTTAGTCCTAGGGAGACAAAATTGAAGTTCATGACCCTCGAGGAAGAAGAACCCTTAATAATAGGTGCAGGCTCTTGGTTTTAATCCCTGCAAAGCTATCCCTGAGGAGTGTCATTGAACCAGTATTATAACAAGTAGTACAAATACCATAAAGTAGCCACAAGTTTCTGACTACATCAAAGTTTTCTGTCCCTTGTCTGCTTTCCAGGAAATGGGATGAATCTTTGCTAGAGAAAAGTATCATCTTGAGGCACTCTAATTTTTTTTAATATACCTCATTCAACATTTAATTAAAATCCATTACCAAAAATAGCACTGGAGGGTACAAAACAAACAACAGACATAGAACTTTAGATGACTCCAAATTACCACTCATGGGTGTGAAATATGATTATGTTTAAAACAATAGAGGACTAAAATGTAGACTTTCTTTTAAGAACTAAAATCTATAAGAAAGAATGTGACAAAAATTGTTTACAGAACTAAAGAAAAAATTAAAAACTCAGTAGATGGGCTTAATAATAGGCTGGATACCATTGAATAAAGCATTAGTGAGCCAGAAGATAATATAGCTGAAAATATTCCTCTGAAGCACTGAGAAGGATATAGTCACATGTGGTAAAGATTTGCTTAGAGGATGCAACTTCAAAGCATTTACTTTCTAGAGAGCACCCCATTGTTTTGTATTGTATTGTCATTGCAGCTATTCATGCGTTTTTGTTTCTACTTTTGCCCAATTTTCTTCCTTCAGAGTTGCAAATAGTTTGGTGTTGTAAAGGAAGTCCTCTCCCAAAGCATTAAAAATAGCCTGGAGTCACACATTATAATAAAAAAGAAAAAGATAAAAATGGTCAGGCGAAGATGGGTTACAATTGGTTAGAAAGCTGTACCATTATTGCTTAACACTGGAAAAAAGATTAGTGGGAAGTGAGGCTAACTCACTTATAAATTTTTTAAATATTTTCTATTAAATTTCAGGAATGAAAATCATGAGCAATGCCCTTGCTTTTCCAAAATTCTTTTTTTACATTTTTATTTTTATTTTTTTAAATTTATAAATCATGTTTATTCTATTACAGTCGTCTCAATATTTCCCCCTTTACTGCCTCCAATCTGACCTCTGTTCTGTGCTGGAGGAATTAGAGTAGAAGTCAGTAGAAATCATTCCCAATTATTAATTTCCTTTCTGTAGTGAAAATATCATAAACTTAATGGCATCACATATGCCCTCAGCTAGGTCTCTGTGTAAGTTTTCCATCCCCTTCACTCTCTTATAATGGGGTGAAATGGGTAAATAGTACGATTTAGTATAGTTCTCATATCCCTGGCAAACTGATGTTCAAAATAATCCAGAAATCACTCTCTGTTTCTTTACAAGCAATTAACATTCCTTCATAGAGCTAGGTTATAGAGTGTAATTCAGGAAGAGGGGGGAAGAAACAAGACCAAGATGTATGGTAAGGTGTTCTCATTAAATTAATTACTTAATTACTAGGTTTAGATAGGTAAAATTATTTTCATGGAGAACAAAAAAGGCTGCCCTGTTATTAATTACTTAGAGTTTGGATATAAGATGGATTAATATACAGGTAAAAGATCCCAATAAGATATTTGGTCAAAACAATAGTCAAGAGGAGTGGAGTATATGTGACCTCAATACTGTGAACCAAGACAGCAACAGCATACATCATTTTTCAACCTGCAACTCTGTGCCTTAAGATTGGCACTGCATCCTGAAAGCCTCTCTTTGCCAAACAACTGGGAAATGGGATAAGGTAACTGGAGAGGAAACTGAAGTGGAGCCTGGAGGCAAAAACTCCAAATAGCAGTGGGCAGTGATATCCCCAGAAAGTGACTGGGCATTTACTCACCCAGTACACTGAAAAGGACCAATATTACTTTTCTTATGGTATGAAATGAGGACAATAGAAAAATCTCACTAAATAGTTCACAATCAACAGAATGCAACTGGCCCATTCAACAGAAATCATTGGAATTAATAAGAAATATGAATTTTCTTAAAGAAATCATTCAGGACAGAATTGAAACATTCAAAATACATAGGTTTTTCCATCAGTGTATTGGGGTTGTTTGACCAATTCATAAAGATGCATTTGCTCAGTTACAGAAACACCGCTGGAGGAACTGGTTATTTGTACTCAGTGCGTGCTAGGCAAAAGTATAATGTCCATTCATAACTACACATTTTTCCCCAAAATTTCAAGCACTTTATGGGCTCAGGTTCTTACATGCCACCGTCTCCATCTACTATTAAATTGGGCCTCTATGGTCCAGTGGACAATAATAAAGGGCAGATTTACCAACGTGCCCATTGGGTTCTTCAACAATGTCGAGTTTTCCAAAGCAACTCCCACCAATGCTGTTAAGTTGCTGGGACCTGCCATAATTTCTTATCCGAGAGGAAGACTGTGTTTAAGGAGGATTTTTATTCTACCTTGTGCAGAAATTCTTTCAACTCTGCGAGAATCCAGTGCAATTATCAATCACCTGAAAAAAACAACAGTTCCTCTCTGGAGGTGGGTGTGAAAACAGTCAGATCTTCCCTACTGGGAAAGAGACTAACATTTTCCACAGTCATAAGGTTGTGTTGTTGTTGATATCAGTGTTTGATTCTTCCTCAATCTAGTGTTCTTTCCTTTGGAGTTGCAAGTAATTTGGAATTGAAATTTGTATGTTTGCAGATCTATTTGGGACAATCAGAAAGGTCAGCAGAGAATGGGAAAGCTGTCAATGAAGCTTAAGGACCTGGAGTATATAAGTAGCACCCAGGGGAAAAGCTTAGCCTGCTTCAGCAATTTGGGGGTCAACCAAGAGCCCATGGGGTGGGAGGCAATTCAAGCGTCCCTTGTAAATAAATTACTCTCCTCAGTGCATTTGAAGCAGGGCAAAGTCCCCAAAACTCCATGTTGTCAAGTGGCAGACCATGAACGTTCTCAAGAAATATATCTCAGTCCTGGAGATTTTAATTGAAAATGTTGTTGTTGTTGTTGTTGTTGTGTGTGTGTGTGTTTGTTTGTTTAACCACAGATAGAAATAGCAGCTTTATCCCATTAAAAATAATATCTCCTACTGGTATTAGAATTTCTCCCTCAGGCCTCATATGAATCAATAATTCTTCTCATTCTTTTATTACAGACCAGCACACAAACAACCCCACACAACTGGGACCACAACTGAATGAATTTTGAAAAGGAGAGAATTCATAAGGGAGGAGGAAATGGTTAAGAGGAAAACTTGTTTAAAATATTTCAAAATGACTTGACTTTGGGTGGTGGATACACAATGCAGTATACTGATCTTGTATCTTAGAAATCTCCACCTGAAACCTATACAATCTTATTAACCAATGCCACCCCAATAAATTTAGTAAAAAATAAATAAAAATAAAATATTTTAACTACTGCTTAAAAGCTAACAAGGAGCACTGGGGCTCAGGGAGAAGACTGCAGCCTCTCTCTTTTGCAAGAGGAGGGAAAAAGGGGAGAAGTTACTACATTTATCTAATAAGGAATGAACTTTAAAGAAATTACATGTTACTTTAGACATCTTTACTGGGGATATGGTTGAGCACAGGATCAGAGGTGTCAATGGACATACAGGAGGAGAATAGTTCAGCCGTAAGTTTAGAGAGATCACCAATAGGAGGCAAAGGGGACATTTTTATAGAGAAGGAATGGAAATAAGATCCATTCACAGGTTTATACCAGAATGTGCAGGACTTTGATGAAAGATAAGTGCATTTGGCCAATGACTTCAGCAGGTACAGAGAATGGATGGGATGAAGACTGGGACCCTGAGAAAGGAAGAGAGAACAGTGCGTGTACAGTTGAATTACTCAGGATTCCTTTGGGTGACAGTGGCAAAATTCCAGCTCAGATTGGCTTAAGCCAAAAAGGAAATGTGTTGGCTCACAAAAGTGAAAGCATAGAGGATGCAGAATCTGAAACATCACCTGAAAAGAGAGCCACATACTGGTTAAGGCAAGCACTCTGAAACCAGACAGTCTGAGATTAAATCCCAATACAGGTAAGTATTTGCTGTGTAACTTGAAGCTAGTTATTAAACCCTTTAGTGAATGACTCAGTTACCTTTCCTCTAAAATGGAGATATTAACAATTCCTTTTTCATAGAGTTTTTTAAAGAATTAAGTGAAAATAATATCCAAAACACTTAAACAGTGCCTGCCACATTTGGTGCATTCATATCAAGGTCCTTTCTCTCTCATCTCTTCTGCTTTCCTCTAGTTGGCTTCATTCTGGCAGGTTCTTCTCACTGAGTAGCCTGTTCTTAGCTTTCTGCCTGTCTTCCCAGAATCTCCAGTAGAAAGACAGCTTCTTTTCCCCAAAAGATACAAGATATTTGGGTTACTCTAATGGGATTGATCGGTGACTCACATTCAAATAGTTGGGGGTGGGAGGTGACATAAATGGGATGGCCAGAAGGATGGACAATTCTGGCTGGTTGTGCCTGGATAAATTGACCACTGTGCAGTTATGAGTTAGGGTCATTCCCACCTAAACTCTGTGAATTTAGAGGAGAGTGGATGATTTCTGCAAGGATAATTGAGGTGTGGTTATCAGGGAAAGAGGAAACGGATTCCAGGTAGATTAAAAACAACAGATGTATCCCATAACCCTGAGAAAGAAGCCTTGATTTCACACTGATTGAGAAGCACTGGGTAAAACACAAAGGGAAAAAAAAGGAGTTTTAATAATTTCTCAACTAAGCTTCAGTTCCTCTTTTATTAGCACTACAGTTGTCAAAATCATCAAGCTAGTTAAATTTCCTTGTGATGTTCTCCGTTTTCTTTAATCATCACCACCATTTGCTCAGCACCTGCTAGAACTAAGTACTGTATTACATGCCCTCTCATTCTCTAATCTCACACATATTTTTGTATCTTTATTTGAAATCTGAGTACTTCCTGATTCCCAGAAATTGGCAGTAAGGATTTAAACTCAGGTATATCTGTACCTCATGGCCTTGCTCTTTCTACCACATCATGAGGCCTCTGGATACCCTTTCTTCCTGTTCACTTCTCCCACTCCCAAACTGTGTCACTCCTCTATCACCTCTAGGCAGTTGCACCTTTTTTTCCTTCTGCACTCACCAAACTCTCTTTTCAAAAAAGCATTAGCCATCAGTCACTTACCATTTGGTGACTGTCCATCTCTATGCCGCCTCTACCAAGGTCCTTGGCATTTGAAGCCTCATTTATTTTGGTGGAAGGAAAGGCTTTGCTCCTGGTCAAATGACCTCAGAAGTCACCAGATAAATCAGGGGACAGATTTGGGGTCAAGCCTTCCACCCAACTAGTTCTCTACATCTACCAGGTAATAAGCCCAGTTTCCTGTTGGCAAGAGATGGCTATTACCCTATTGGTAACTTAGGATGAGGACTTTTAGAAAGGCTTTAGCAGCAATGGCTTTGAATGACTGGCCTCTATGGCCATCTGTCACCAACAGCCTAATACAGACCCTCTGCTTTAAGCTAGTGAGTCTCTTCAGTGCTCCTTTCTGATGGTACAGCCTTAGCTAAATCATAGCACATCCTGAGACCCCACTCCTTCCCTGTTCTTCTCCACATCCTCAGATATCCTAGGGCCCACCTTATACAAGAAACTTTTCCAGATTCCTTTGAGCCATCCTGGCCTTTTCCTGCTTCACAATAATAAAATCTGGTTGTAACACACAACCTACTCTTTGATTCTAAATATAATTTTTTATTTTATTTTGTTTTATTTTTGTTGTCATTTTTATTTAATATTCCAAAGTACCTAGACTAGGGATGGACTCATGGCTGACAAAGAATGAAGGAAAAGTCCTGTTGATTTTTCTAATACATGAAATGCTAGTTTCCTTCCTCTTTTGTTTCCCGGATTGTGACCAAGTTGGTTGGGGGCTACAACACCATCATTCCATTTCTCCTCTCTACCTTGCTATTGCTTTCCACCAGCATAAAATCAATTAAGTCTCAGTACTGAGCCTTATCTAAAATATTCTGCTGTCATAAAGCAAGGACCTCTTTTATTGCCTTGTCACTTTTCTATAGAGAACAAACTAAAGCTACTATTAGAAGAAAATGCAATCTACTCTAGAAGTGTTCCCAGTATATATATTTTTAAAAATCATAAATTCTCAGTTTTCAGAGTCACAGTACAACTACAGCAGTCCTAAATTTATGCCTCTGAACAGAAATACAATTTTCATCCCCCTTGCCTCCTGTCTTCTCTATCGCCCTGCTTAATTTACAGTTATTCAATAACAATTAAAACAATACTCTCATCCTGGACAGTTGCAACTGAAAATCATTATGTGCTGATGACTCCTGAGTGATGATGTTTGGAGCAAGGGTGGCTGTAACCTCTGGTCCACATTAGGACAATCACGCAAACATGGACTGAAGAGTAGTTGGAACATCACCTTGCAGAATAAAAGAGGCCAGAGTAAGGAATTTAGTACAGAGGAGGGAAAGAAGGAACCGATTTGAATGTATGTCACTACCCATGTCTCCTTTCGTTAGTGGAGCTGAACAGTAATTGATTTTTGAAGCAGTCTATCTAAGTTTGCTCCAAGCATTCTGTAGCCTGTCTGAGATTGCTTCATTATCTTATTCACCTAGAAAAGGGGGAAAATAGCAGTAGAAAGGATAGGAGGGGCCCTGAGTGACTAGAGCAATAGACTGGAGTTGTTTACTGTTCTGAAACTGCTGTTCTGGATAACCCAAGAGTGTCATTTGGGACTTGAATCACTCTCCATGATTCTACAGACAGATCACTCACAGCCCTGATGTGAGTGTGCTGCATTAGGAGGAAGGTGACCTGGTCCTAGTCCTGCATCTGCTCTAACTTTCAGAGAACAAAGGTAATCCCTTAACCTCCCCAACCTCAGTTCCCCATCTGTAGAACTAGGAGATGGGCAGGAGTCACAACCTCAAAGGATTTTAGAGACAGGAAAGCATTTCAGAAAATTCAGTGGCTCAAGAACACAAGAAAGGCTTGGAAGTGCAGCAACTGGGATGTGCATACTCAGTCTAAAGGTGTTTAGCATTCACATTCAAATTTTAGAAATGAACAGTGCATATTATTCAACCTCCAGTTTTTTGCTTTAGACTCAGTAAACTCTTCATCCTTTCTACCCAGTCATCCTTTGAACACGAATCACTGGAAGAGCAGTGTACCGTGGTCTGACCAACCCAGCACGTGCATCTCATATCAGATAAAGTATCTGGATGCAGTAGTCGCAAATTATAATTTGTGGAGTGGCAGGCCATTCTTCAACCTTTATCTTTACAGTGAAGTCTTCTATTATTTTTAGGCTGCTCCCTCATTTGACAGTCCCTGGCTTTCAGCTATTTAATCACTTTCTTCACCATTCATCTGACTTGCCCTCAGCTGAGCCTTTCCTGAGCAGTGGGGAGCACAACTATTTACAGTTTTACTTAGAATGCCTGAAACAGCCTCAGTAACAACAATTCTTCCACAGGCAAAGACTGCACAGCAAAGAAGTCCACAGTCACCCAGCAGCCCTGTCAAAAAGAGCATCTTTAGCCTCACTGCAAATTTCCTCCCTCTTTTAAAGAAGCACCCCTTTCTCTGTCTTGCCCCCCTCTCTTTTTGAATTCCCAGTTCAATAATCCATTCAGCTCAATGGCGGTTTCTCTTTCTGTCTGGCCTCCCTGCAGAGCTGACCCAAACTCTGAGCTGCTTCCAAGTTATTTCAAGACAGCTCTCTGGATCAGCTCCTTAGAGATACTGCAGGGCAGAGCACTAACGCTCTTCAAATTGGGCCAGACTCACATCCAAAACAGCCTTGGGGAAATTTCCCTTATTTACACTCCAACCGCACAAAATGCTCACTCTCATCTTTCAGCCTCAGATGCTGGCAAGACAATCACAATATTCTTTTCCTATGAATCCTCAAAGGCCTTTCAGAGAATCCATCTCGATGGAAAATCTAAAACCCAATCCCAGAAATACATAGGTGATTCTCTCACACATCATGTGAGGAATGAGTATCATGTGCTTTGAATAGGAGTTCTCGTCTATTTTTCTGTGGTTGAAATCCATAATTTAAATCGGGGTCCACAAAGAAATTTTCATTTAGCACTTTCCTTCACTTAAGGCACAGAGCAATAAGCAGTTGGTTAATGATCTCCTAGGTGAAAAAAAGGAAGCCTGTAGCTGCTTGCCTCTCCACTTTGGAGTTTCTCTTCACCGCGGTGCCTGTCCATAACCTAGGTGGGTTTTGTGCAATCACATTGTGTTTAGTGTGCTGCTAAGGACTTGGGAAACCTGCCTGCTTCTGTAAATTAGCTGAAAGCCAGTACACGTGGGAAACATCTTAGGAAAGGATGACAACTGTGAGAGGGGGAGGAGTAGGAATGTTCTGGAGGAGAGCAAGGGGAATGTCAGCTATACCATGATGTATGAGTGAGATTTAAACAGAAGGAGACATCTGTTAGTTGAACAAAAAAGAAAGAATTTTATTTTGATAGTAAGAGAGCTGGTCTGACTCTGGGAAGGGTGTGTGTAGAGATCAAATAGCAATACAATAAGTTTTAACAAGTAGGAAAGAATATGTTTAGGAAAACTTAAAGGCCAGGCAAAACAGCTAAGATCTGAGGAAGTAGGCAAAAACTGCTGAAATGCCTTAAAGACAAGAGTCATGGGAGAATAGTTGTATATGTTTGAAAGTGTGCCTGTTTTTGGTACTTGAAGCATGGACATTTAGATGCATGTTAGGGTCCTTGTCCCCTACCCACTGATCCCTGACTTTTAAAAATTGAGGACAAGGGAGATTGTGGGATTACCACTCTATTAAACATCCAAACAAGTATTAAAAATGAATTTTGTTATCTTATGACATGATGACATAAGCAGTCACACAATAAAAATAAAGTATTCCATAGGATTTTTCATTTCTATGTAAACTCTTCATATCTTGAATGGTGCCTGGTAGTGTCCACTGATTTTGAAGTTAAACAGACTCTTTTCTTACTGACATGGCCTTTTGCAGTTCATGTCATTGTTGAGTTTTTATAGTCCTGTAATCCAAGTCTCAATATTTCCATTTATTAATGGGGTTAAATATGCTGACCTTTTGAAATGTTATGAAGAATCAATGAGATAAGTACATAAATGTACTTTTCCCAATGAAAGATTACACCGTTAGGTAATTTCCAGTCTTACCTCAGAAAATTTAAGTCTCTCTCCATGTGTACCTCTATGTCTTGCAAGCTAGAAATGAAAGAAGACAAGTAAAGGGCAGTTAAATCACAGTCTGGTGATTCATGGACAAGTCATTGAGCCTTAATTAGGTGTGCACATAGAGTGCCACTCCCTTTCTTTGTGCTATCATGACAAAAGAATGGTCTTAGGAAGGATTCCTTCTAAGTCTACCATAATAGATTGACTGGCATCTAAGTTATTTAATTGGGACATGATCCCAGGAAGTACAAGTGAGGAAGTGGGGAAAGTGAACCAAGATAGGAAGAAAATCAATAAAGTGTATATGAATGATCCAGTCCCTTCTGTGGACAATTAAGGTTCATTCTTACTGGAACCCTTTCAAGTGTCTATGGAATGGGTTTCAACATTTTCATATGAGGGATGGGAAACTGGAACATTTATTCACTGTCTCTTGTCTCCCACTTGTTGACAATTGCTCTTGGGGGTGTGAGGTCTTGGGGGCATCCATGATTGGTGACAGTCTCTCATTCATAGCTCTGTAGCAAAGCCATCAAAGAGACCTAGGCCTTGAAGGGGAGGCTGTCCACATATACAAACATAGTCACCTCAGGTGTAGGTAAATTCAGAGGTGGGATAAGCAGGCATGAGATATCAATAGTTTCTGCTATAGGAAATATGATTTGTTTAAACTTTAGAGGCAGAATTATCACAGACAACACAGTTAATCACAAAGAACTTAACCAAAAAAATATTCTCACAAGTAATGGGAATGGATGGTGAGATTAAGAAATAATATTTTGGTTATGGAACTTGGGAACTATTGATATCTGATATACTGACTTCAGCTTGCTCATGTTCCACTGGGAACATGGACAGGATAAAGAAGACTGAAATACCTAAAGCTTAAGCCTGTCAAAAAGTAAGTTGACTGGCTCAGTGAAAATTATAATTTAGCTATCCCTATCTGCAAGAATTTATAATTTTACATGCAAGAAACTTATATATATTCTGGACGTCTTTCGGATGATCAACGATAAGAGAAAGGGGGAGGCTTCAATGATTCACAAATGTTTCACATAAGTTTCTGAAAAAACTGAAAGAGATAAAGGTCAAAATATTTACATTTACAAGGGTATAAAAACCGAAGACTAGGAAAATGGTCTGAAATCTAGAGGAAAAATTGCAAGAATTCTTTCTCAAAGACAGACTGCTAAAGTTTAAAGCAGCTCATCCAAAATATGATCTACTTTACATAATAAATAAAGACAACATTTGAACCTTAATCACATCCTGAATTAAAGTTCACAGACAGGCTCTACAGAACATTTGGGAAAAAGAAAAGGAAAGAAGTAAAAAGGGGATAGAGTGAGTCAGAAAGCCAGAGGATAACAGCAAGCACTTAGAGGGCGGTAACTACACTTTATGACTATGATTTCCTCTTAGGAGCATCTATGTCTCACATTTTAAGTATTGAGTTAATTAAATTTATTAAAGATGGATTGAATGTCTAATTAATTAGATAATTATTTGACCTAACCATTCATTCAGACAAAATAAACACAGTACCAGTTCTGTCTAAATTGTCTGGTTTTGTCAAGGTCATTGTTTGGAAGTTATCTCAAAGCAACTTCCCAGTGCACATTGCAGAGTTCACCGTCACCCCGAAGGGAAAAGAATTATTTGTATTTTTCTCAGTGGTACATTCTTTACCAATTGATATTGAGCTCAATTTCTGGCCAAAGTTTCCAAAGTTAAGTTGAACATAATATAACACTGGGACAGAATCTTCCAAATACTAATTTTCTCATGCAGGAATTGCTATATCTAGCACCAGTTTCTATACACATGAGACCCTTCATACCTTCACTAAGAGCACAGGAAAATATCAAAGTCTGTCTTCAAGCCAAAAGGTGGAGAATTACAAGTTATATATAGATTTCAAAATTCACTGTACTTTGTGTTTACTCTCCCCCTGTCCTTTTATTTAGAACCATTTATGATTAGAGAAAGCCCTGGATTTGTCACAATCTTTGGCTGTTATAACTAAAGTAATAAAAAGGAAGATGTGCTACAGTATAAATATTCTTTATTGGAAACTCGCCTAAAAGGAAGTAAAATATATTAAAATGTTCTAATTTTTAAACTTTTGATCTATTTGATATTCAGCAAAAAGAGGCAAAGCTGATAAAACTGTCTTGGTATTTGAAAGGTTACTTTTTAGGACAAATTTAACAAAAACATTTCTTCAATTCCAATAGAGCATAAGTTGGCAAATAATGGCTGTCTGGACAAATCTGGATTGCTGATTTTGAAAATAAAGTTTTATTGGAACACAGCCACACCTATTTGTTTATATGTTGCCTATGGCAGCTTTTCTGGCTACAACAGTAGAGTTGAGTAGTTGCAATAGAAATCATATGACCTAAAAAGCTTAAAACAACACTATCTGGCCCTTTAGAGGAAAAGTTTGCTAATACTTGCTCCAGACCACTATGGTGGCCACTCACCACCTGTGACTATTGAGCACTTAAAATATAGCTGATGCATCTAAGGAACTAAAGATTTAATTGAACTGAAAGTACTTTCAGAAGTACTGAAAGTACATAGAGAAACAGAATCGATAGTAAGATTCTCTACAGAACTTTTATATTGAAGTTTTATTTAAATTAATTTTATATAGGTGTGTGTGTGTGTGTGTGTGTGTGTATGTATATATATATATATATATAGGTGTGTATATAGATCTAGATATATGAAGCATATATATAAATATAGGTATATAGATATAAATATACATACTACATAAATATACAGTTGACCCTTGAGCAACATGAGTTTGAATTGCATAGGTCCACTTATATGCAGATTTTTTTTTCAATAAATGCACATTCTATTTTCGGTCCCAGGTTGGGAGTCTGTAGATGTGGAAGGCTAACAGCATGCATGGATCTACACTATTTCATATATGGGCCTTGAGCATCCACAGTTTTAGTTATCTGCCGGGGAGGATGGGGTGGGGTCCTGAAACTAATCCCTCTGAGGATACCAAAGGATTATCAAGTTTGGGGAATTAAAAAGTTATACATGGATTTTTGACTACACGGAATGTTGGCACGTTTAACCCTGCATTGTTTGTGTCTACTGTATATTTTATGTTGTATAATTATATAACTGTATATTATATATAAATACATATTATAGAAGAGAAACTGAGGAATAAAAAAAGAGATTTATTATAAGTAATTGGTTCACATGATTATGGAGGCTGGCAAGCCTAATTCTGCAGTGTGGGCTGGCAGGCTAGAAACCCAGGGTAGCCAAAGCATTCCAGCCTGAAAGCTGGCAGTTGGAGGTATAGGAGAGTTGAAGGTATAGATTAGGTTGAAAGACAGCCTGCTGGAGAATTCTTTTGTGAGAAGCTACTTTTTTCTTCTCTTCAGGTCTTCACCTAATTAAATGAGGACTACCAACATTATGGAGGGCAATCTGGTTTACCCAAAGTTCACTGATTAAAGTGTTACTCTCATTCAAAAAACACCTTCCAAGTTGACACATAAAATTAATCATTACACTTACTATTTAAAGACATAAAATTGCAAAAACATTTTAAAAGAATGTAAGATATCTCCTTATTTTTACATTGATCATATGGTGAAATTATAATAATATGGATATATTGGTTAAATTAAATGTATCATTAAATTAATGTCATCTGCTTTTTTAATTTTCTTTATAAGATGACTACTAGCACATTTAAAACTACCCATGCAGCTTATATGATATTTGTATTAGACAGCACTGCTCTAGACTCCATTCTCAGCCTATGAAAATTCCCATTTCTCCCCATATTTCATACAGTTCTCATCTAGTCAGTTTGAATGGCAAATATATTTATTTATACAAGTTTATAGAGTACTGGCATGAGTTATATGAGAGATGTGAAATATAGTTTATCTATAATTTAGCTATTCTTGTTCCTGCTGCTGTTTTATTTTCTTCTCAAATCAGGTAAAAAAAAAATCTGAAAAGTCATCTTGGAAACAACTAAACTAACTTCTTAATCTGTTAATTGAATATATGTATAGATGTGAATGTACACACCTGTGTGTCTTGAGTGCTTAAATACCCTAACCTTTACTAAAAAAAATTACCTGGATTTGGTGTTTCATTTCTCCTAAAGCATGGCTTATGCTTTTTTCCCATATACTTTCATTACAAAATATTCTTAAGATTTTTATCTTTTCATTTGATATCAAATTAATTAAGGTCTTTTATATTTAATAAAACAGTCCATTTAAGTGAATAGTAATTTAAAGTGCATTTGCAAATGAATATACCTGTGTAACCAGTACACCAAGCAAGGATCACAGGCATATCTCAGAAATTCAGTTCGGTTCCAGACCACCACAAAAAAAGAGAGCATTACAATGAGTCATAATCATTTTGCTGAAGGTCTTATCTTTATTTTGTAAGAAATGCAACATCTGTAAATTTCAGTAAAGCAAAGCACAATAAAATAAGATATACCTGGATGTTTTAGGCAGAATTCTAGGATCCTCCTACCCCAAGATTCCAGGTCCTGGTTATTGTCACACACTAACTAGGTTCTTCTGTGAAGGGACTTTGCAGATGTAATTAAGATTACTCATTAGCTGAAGGAGATTATTCTGGATTTTCAGGTGGGCCCAATTCAACCAACCATGACCATGAAAGTAGAAGAGGAAGGCAGAGCAGTGAGAGAAGACACGTGGCAAAGAGAAGTCAGAGAGAGTCCAAAGATGGGGAAAACTCAACCGGCCTTTATTTTCTTGAGGTTGGAGGAAGGGGGGCATATGGCAAAGAATGTTTCTGTAAATTGAGGATAACCCTTAGTTTATAGCCAGAAGGAAATGGGGTTGCATCCTGTAGACCCACAGAACTGAATTCTGAACATTTATATGAGCCTGGAATGGACCCAGAGCCTGCAGAAAATAACACTGCAGTACTGAAATCTTGATTTCAAACTTGTGAAGCCTGGAATAGAAAACAGAGAGCCACTTTGTACCTGGACTTGTGACTTCCAGAACTGTGACACTAATAGTAAGTGCTGCTTTATATTGCTAAATTAGTGGCAAGGTGCTATGTTAGTAATTACAGCAAATTAATGCAATATAGACAGCTTATCTGTCCCTCATACCCCATGGTAATAATTCCAGTTTATGTCTGCCTGAGGCAACCAGTGTTTTGCCTTTTGTCACCATAGGTAGGTTTTAATTTTAATAGAATTTGTATCAATTAAGTATATATCTTTTAAGTGTTTGTCCTCTATTGTTAAACATTTTTTAATTCATCCATTTATCGCACATACCAGTAAATCATTTATTTTTATTGCTAAGTCACATTTTATTGCATTATGTCACAACTTGTATATCTGTTGCACCTGTTGATTAATATTTGAGTTGTTTTCAGCTTTTTATTATTTTTGAATGAAGCTCAATTAATATTTACACATAAGTCTTTTTGTGGGCAAAAGGTATCCTATATTTGGGGGAAATATTTAAAAATGGAAGTGCTATGTCATATAGTTAACCTATAAATACATGTCAAACTAATTTCCATAATGGTTGTAACATTTGACATCCCTGTCATCAATGTGTTGAGAGTTCCAGTTTACCTATATCCTTGCCAACACCTAATGTTGTTGATGTATTTTTAGTTTTACTATCTAGTGGCTATCAGAAAAAAATATAAATTATTTTAATTTATACTTTCCCAATGATTAATGACATTGAGTAGTTTGTTGTTTTGGTTTTTTTTTTTTTGAGCATATTGGCATCTCAAGTTATTTTGCACAATGTCTGCTCAAATCTTTTGCCAATTTGTAATGGTTTGTTTGTCTCTCTTTGTAGAGGTATAGAAGTTCTTGCTATATGCAGAATAGAATTTTTTGCTAATTATTCTTATTAAAAGTATTGCCTTCCAGTCTGAGCTTTGCTGCTGTATTTTTGTAATATTCTTGATGAGCAGATATTTTTTAAGTGAGGACCACTCATCACATTTTTGTTTCTTTGTTTATTGCTAATGCTTTTTGTATCCTAAGAAGTGTTTTCCTATGACAGGTTGCAAAAATTTTCAATTATAGTTACTTATAGAAATTGTATAGCTTTAGTTTTTTCATTAACTCTATAATATACTTCAAGTTGATTTTGTGATTAAGATATAAGATAAATGTCAAGGTTCTTTTTCCTTCGAGTTCCATTTGTCCCTTTATCTCTTGTTAGAAAGACTATATTTTCCCATTTAATTTAGCAAATTTCTTAAATCAATTAATCATATAAATGTGATTATATTTTTGGGTTCTCTATTTATCCTGTTGATTTATATTTCTACCCTTTTAACAACACAATACTCCTTTGATTACTGTAGCATTATGGTAAGTCTTGAAATTAGGTACTGTAAGTACTACTATTTTCACTTTTGTTAAGATTAGTTTGTCTGTTTTAGGACCGTTTTTCCATATATATATATATTTGGAACAAATTTTCAGTTTTTGCAAAAGAAAATTTCTTAGCTGGAATTTTGATGGGAATTGTGCTGAATCTATTTGAGAAGATTTGATATTTTCACAATCTTGAATCTTATCTATGAATGTGTCTGTTTACTTAGAATTTCTTTTTTATGCAGTGTTTTTGAAGGATTTTTTGTATGTTACACATTTTTAAAAATTTATTCCTATTATATTTTTGGACATTTAAATCTCATTTTCCAAATATTTATAACAAGTAGAAATTTATTTTTATCTATAAGCCATAGTCTTTTAATTTATTAAATTTACCTATTGTATCTAGTACCTTTTGGATATTGCTTAGTTTTCTATATGCATAAACATGTTAACTGCAAACAAAATATTTTATTTCTTCCATTCAAAAAATGAATGCATGACTAATTTCTTTGTTTTGCTGTATGACACTAATTAGTTGGTGAGGTAGAAATCCTTGCATTTTTCCTAATTTTATAGGAAAACATTTAGTTTTCACCATCAGCTGTGATATTAGCTGTAATTTCTTGTAGATAATTTTTATCAGATGAAGGAATTTATCTACTATGTATTTCTCATTTCCAAAAAGATTGTATCATGAGCAGCTATTAATTTTTGCCAGATGTCTATCATATAAGAGTGTGTTTTTTTCTCCTTTTATTTTATAGTGAATTATATTATTTTTCCAAATGTTAATCAAGCATTGCATTCCTAAGATAAACCCTGGCTTATGATGTATTTTCCTTGTTTATATATTGCTTGATTTGATTATTCCTTAAATATTTTTGTATCCAGGTTGAAGAGAATATTAAATTGCAGTTTACTTTGATGTCTCTTAAAGATTACACTATCAATATAATGCTGGCCTCCTAAAATGAGTTACAAAGTGTCCCCTTCTCATATATACTTTAAAAAGTTTGTGCAGGATTAACAATAATTTCATCCTTTATTGTTTAATAGAATTTACCAGTGAAGCTCTCTGAGAAAGAACCTCTAGATATAAAGCCAAGGCTCACTCCTTATATTTTCCTTTTCTTCAGAATCATGTTACTGATCATCCTATTGTCCAATGTCTGCTTCATTTGTTTCACTTACTTGTCCTGTTTTCTACAACACTCATTTTCAATAGGAGGGCAAGGGCTATACTAGTAACTCTACCATAGCCAGAAATGCAATAGAAATTTCTATAGATCACTTTTGAAATTTATTCCCGAAAACCACCTTTTCTCTGGTATTTATATTAATGTTTAATTATGTTTATGAGAGAACTGTTTTTTAATCTTATTTGTAGAACTGCATTGTGAATACGTATTTCTGAAAACTCAGATTTTTTTTTAACTGTAGTTTATTTCTAAGTTAAAGTATCTACACAGTCTTAGGCAGATAAAATGGGATTGAGAGTTTAAGTGAGAAAGAGAGGAGTAGGTGAGTTCAGAAATATCAATGATTTTATACATATACCTACAAGATTCATGTTCTTTTATAGTAGTTAATGTAGTCTGTGCTTATTGATTTGTTTGACCAGTATTTACACAAGGGGCATAACAAATACAACAGCCAAGAAAACCATATATCATTGTGTCATCTATTTATTCAGAAATCCCCAGATGCAGAACTAATGATGAAGTAGGCGTACTGAAATAGAAATGTAGTCTGTCAAGAGTTTTATATCTTGTTGCTCCATAATATGGCAAGGTAGGGTACCCCTGCATAAAGTTTAACCATGCTGTATAATTTTGAGCAGGTCTTCATGTTACATTTTAATTTAAAATATTACATCCTAGAATTTCAAAACTAACTAAGTGTAAGTTGGGAAACAAGCTTAATGCATATATATAGGTAAGTGTAGTTTAAATATAAATTTTATATAAAACTAGAAGTGTTGTGGATGTGATCATCCAAAGGAAAAAAAAAACCCTAATACAAACTATAACTGAATCCATACAAATAAAATAGATTCAAAACAGCAAACAATACTCCAATTCTATTCTTTTCTTCTTAAAACCATACCTTGATAATTCTATTTTTATAACTCTTTTGTTTTAATAGGATATATTGAATTCAAAATGGTGTGTGTGTGTGTGTGTGTGTGTGTGTTTGTGTGTGTGTTTTCCCCCCAAGATGAGAGAGATCAGGAGGTTAAATAATCTAGAAATCATGTTTTGTAATCTAGGCTAGACTGGGTTCATGAGAATTAACAGAACTGGATTATAATTTTCTGGCCCTCTGAAGGGAATTTTTATGAAATATTTTTAAATCTTAGAGCACAATCTGAGCACTACAAGAAAGAAAAAAATCAAGCCCTCAAGTGACAGCTCTACACCCATATTTCATTTCTTCGAGCAACTAAGCACTGGCCCCAAGTCCAGTTATAATATGCAGCGAAACATTACTCCTGTGAATAACTATACTCAGGTCCCATAGAAGATGATATAGGAATAACTTATTTTTTCTCAAGGTTTCCCCTTGGGAGAGTATCTTTTATTACTTTATTACTCTATATACTAAGGAGCTTATCAATGCATTTCATCCTACCAGATAGAGTACTATTCATGAAAGTCTGGCAAATAAAAGTTTCCCTTTCTCACTATATATGCAGTGTCCTTTCAGTGCCCTTTGTAGACTAGGGCCTCATTTGGTGTCTAGTCTTTTACTTGGGTAAGTATTCCTTATAAGACATAACTGGAAAAAATAGAAGCTTTTAGTTTAAAAATACCTTATTTTACCAATCAAAAAATGCATTGTAACTATCTTCAAATGATTTAAGACTTTCTTTTGCAGATTAAAAGATAAATTTTACACATATCCCAAGGTTTAAAAGTAGGGTCAGAGTGTAGAAAATTTAAGAGATTTGTTTATACTTTCCACTAAGCACCAACTGGAAGAACCAAGGGTTTAAAGAATTACAGTACAATATTTCCAACTCTTTCTAAGCTATGGAACTAGCTAGTATTCATGTCAACTCTATCTCAGAAATCTTAGCCTCCAATATCTTGTTTTAAGATATTTTCCTAGCTATTGTAACAGATAAATGCCCATAAGTTACTTAATATTAGTTTTTGACTTATGAAAAATCTGAAATCGGCCCTGGCTGATGTGGCTCAGTTGGTTGGAGTTTTTAGTTGTCTTGTGGACTGAAGGGTTGTGAATTTGATTTCCAGTCAGGGCACATATCCAGGTTGTGGGTTCAATTCCCAGTCCAGGCACATGTGAGAAGGCAACCAATAAACGTTTCCCTCTCTCTTTGCAATGAAAAAAATGTCTTCAGGTAAGGATAAAAAGAAATCTGAAATCAACAATTGTGATTGGCCAGACAGAAGAGGAAAAACAAAACTCTGCATTATGGATTTGTTTAGGGATATGAGCATCATTTTTCTCTCACTGCAAAATGAGGATTCAAAATTTTGTGAATATATACACATCTCTACCATGTCCTATTATATGCCCCAGTATCTTGTCCTGTTATCTCTTGCTTTCTTCTTCTTATTAAAGCCATTCTTTCATACTATAAATCTTCTCGATTCTGTAATTGTGTTTGTTCTTGTAACCTCTCTGGACTTTCCAGGGCTTTCTTTTTTCTCTGCCCATCTTCTCTACAAGTTTATAATTTGGACCACTCTCTTACGAGCACAACTATCCTAGCATGCCTATTTTTATTCCCTAGTGAACTATAATATTTTGGATTAAAAATGAGTACTGCTTTAACTAATACTAAACCTAAGTAAATTAAGTGCCATGGAATACAACAAAATAATGCCTAATAGACTAAATCAATCTTGGTCTCCTTCCTGCCAAATACTGCACTGGATGGAGGTAGTTTCATCTCCACTTCCATCAACAACTTCCTAAAATTTCACTACTCACTCTAACATTTCATAGACCCATCATTCTTTTTATCTCAGAAAAATATCTTACCTGCTACAATGAAAGTGGTATGTTTGCATTATTTTACAGTGTTAATAACTTCAAAGACATGCCTATTTTAATTAAACCAACAATCTTAAGCTGGCTTTATTTACTAATGATTAATCCTAGATCACATGCACTTAAAAAGCATTTGGATTAGTTTCTGTTATATTTCTTTGATTCATAATAGCACTCATTTGTTTTTAAGGTGGTTGAATGGGGTAGGGCCCCTTTACAATCTAATTTTGAGTTTATAAATTAATTGTGGCATGTCATCCAGAGGCAGATAAATACTATATCTAAATCATTATATACACACATATACACAGACACATATAAACACATATGCACATCCATAAACAGAGACAGATATTTGATAGCTTATATTTTATAACCATTAGTTATGTCCCAGCTACAATAATATAACACTCAAAAGAATAATTAGATAGAAATTATGTTTCTGGCACATGGACTAAATTAATATTATTTGCTAAAATAACAAGTTTTCCGCATGATTCAAGGATCCTTTTAAAGATGTTTCTTTGAAAAAAGTCCATTTGTAAATTAAACAAAGAATGCATTCCACTGTCTCTGAGAAGTTTGGGATCTTGTCTTTTAAGTCCTTAATGTGGACTTACGTGCGCAGTAAAATTGGAGTGCTCAGAACTCAAAGCAAGTGTCCTCAGAAGGCCTGGATTTAAAAGGGGAAGATTTTCCTAAGAAGGGTGAAAGGAAGGTGGTGCCAGAGGTGGAGTTTGAGTATAAGACAGCTGCTGCACATCTGGTGATGGAAGATGATGGAAGATGAGAAGAGGCCTCAGAAGTCATTTTTAATTCTCTCAATTATTGGTTTACTTTAGTTAATTTAGAATCCTGAATATATTTTGAACCCTCAATGTACTTCTTAAAATAAACATACCAGTCAGTTTGTTTTATGTTAGAGCTGTGGTTTCCTAATATAGTTTTGAAAAAGCAAGTCTGGAAGATCAAAAGTTTCTCATATGGCCAATTAAACAGAAAATCATCCCAGGTTATCAAAAAGGCTGGCTAAGCAGCAACGCTTAAGAACATGAGTTACCCATTTTCACTCCCCTGATAAAGGCTTCCCTTCAAGTGCATCTTGATCGTGAGCATCCTCTCAAAACCTACAGATGATGACCAACGAACCATATGAATGGAGTCCATGAACTGGATGAAGAGTCCTCTCCCTAAGGTCATTCCCCCTTTCCCCCAAAAATCTCCATCTAGACAAGTGGGAATGGAAAAAACAAAACCTGAATATCCAACTTGAAAACAAAAGGAGATGCAGATCCCAGGGCTCAAATCTCCCATGCAGAGGAGTGAAGATGAAAGCCAGAGAAAGGAAAAGAATGCTCCAATAAAGGCCAGAACCTCAACCAAGTAGGAAGGTTCAGATCCAGGAGGACTTATCGCGAAAAGCCGCGAGTGCCAGAGATGGTAGAGAACAATGGTCTGCTGCTGGTACTCTGCATGAATCTGCAGTGGCATCAGGATTGGAAGACAGTCGCTCTGGATCCCACTCCTGATCACCACACAAGGTTAATAAAACAACAACAACAACAACAAACAACACAACAGTATTGTGTTACAAAAGTGAAATAGGGATGGAAGGAGGTAGAAGAGGGTAAAGGAGGATAAATTATGATGGAAGGAGACTTGACTTTGGATGGTGAACACACAATACAATATACAGATGATGTATTCAAAAATTGTACACTTGAAACCTATATAATTCTACTAACCAATGTCACTCCAATAAATTCAACAAAAAAGGTTTAGTCTGTAATAAAGAATAAAATTTAATTATTTGAACAAATGAGTACAATCTAAAAGACACAGATAGAGGTAGCCACTCAACCTGTGCTCAAGAAAACAAAGAAAGGCATGGCGTAAAAGGGCAAAACCCACAAAGTGTACTTCTTACTTGCAAATTAAAGATTGCTGGCTAGTTTAACAGTGATTGGTTAGTTGTGGATGGTGAGAATCTGAGATAAGCAAGTTCTAGAGGTGCCTCTATAGCATGCACAGAAGTCCAAGAGGTCAAATCTTATTTAAGTCCTCTGTGCAAATGAAAGATACTGGCTGGTGAGTAAGATTGACCCCTTTCATGATGAAGAGTACAGATGGTCTGTTGCCATGGTGAGGAGGGAGTAATTTTTAGGTTGTGGTCTCACAGCTGGTTCTAGAGTTCAAAAATGAGATGAGCATAAGGCAAGCTTCTCCTGAACTCCCAGTTCCATGTTAGTTTCCTTGACACAAATGACTTTGTTGTGGCAATTTCCATTTACAATACCCATAGTGACCTGGATGAATCTCCAGAAAATTATGTTATATAAAACAAGCCAATCCCAAAAGATTACAAGTTGTATGATTCTATTTACATACCATTCTTAAAATGACAAAAATCATAGAAAAGGTCATATTGGTGCTGGGAGGGAGGTTAAGAAGGGATTGAAAAACGAAGGGAAGAGGACTTGGAAACAAATGACATGAGGAATTCTTATAGTAAAGGAAATGTTCTGTATGTTGACTGTGTTAATGTCAATATGTTCATTGCAATATAGATTGTAAGGTTTTACCATTAAGAGAAACATGGAAAAGGGTATGTGACATCTTCATGTTATTTCATTCAACCTTATGAATCTATAATTATCTCCAAATGAAAAATATAATAAAAAACATCCAAAATGTGTACTGAGAGACAGAAGCCAGACTGCAGTGGGCTGGAGAGTAAGAGAATTGAATATTGGGACATATTATGTTGTCACCTTAGGCAAGTGTAGTATCTATTGGTTAAATTTATAGGCTTTTTTTTTCTTTCACACTACTTATATGTAGTTATTCATCCTGATTCAGTGCTCAGTTCTATGTTCCCCGGACAGTTTCCCTGAGCAAGTTCACATTCTCATGGTTTTAACTGCCTATATGCTAATAATTTCCAAATTGACATTGTCAGCCCTTTCTCCTCAAACTTCAAGTCAGTGCACTCTGTTGCACAGGAGACACACTCATAGATGTTCTGCAGACTCCTTAGAGCAGAGTTCTCACTTTGACTCTCTTACAGTCTCTTTTTCAATTTGTGTCACCACCATCCAACAGTTCCGCTTAATTAGTAACGTGGGAATTATTCTTGACTCCAGTATAACTTTCAGACCCCTTGATATTCAAGTACCAAGTTTAGACACTTCATTTTCACATCTATTTTTGCCTTGTTCAGGTTCTCATATTTCTCTCCTATAGATTACTGCTATGTTCTTCTAACTGGTTTCTCTGCCTTCAGATTTTCCCACCTCAAATTAATCCTTAGCACATCTTTCAGAGTTTTCTAAGTTGCAAAGTATCTATCTCATTCCCACAGAACAACACTTTATATCCTTGTCAAAATGTATAGCCCTCTAGCATCTGGTCCCTTCTACTTCCCCATCTTATTCAGGTCTTTGTCTGGAACTTTATGCTCCAGTAAGATTTAAATTACATATAATTGTTTCATATTATACTCCTTGCCTTTTACTGTGATGACTCTCCACTAGCAAGACTCAATAAGTTTTTATACCCATCCTCTCACACAGAAACCACTCCCTATTCCTTTATATGTTAAGTTACTGTTCAATTTTTAAAGATCACATTAAGCATCATTTCCTTTTATTGACCCTAAAGGATTGCATATTTGTTCCCCACAGCACTCTGTATATATCTTTATTATGGTTTCTTATAGAGACTATTTATGTGTCTATTTTCTCCATTAGACTGGGAGATATTTGAGAGCAGGAAATATGTCCACAATTCCAGCATAAGGATGTGAAATTTGTTGTAGAACTTTGAGAAACTATCCCAGCTTTCATTTTACAAATAAAACCTCTTACAAACTCTCAGAGCTCAAAATATGAGGAAGATGTGAACTCATTGTTCATTCATTCATGCATGTATTCATTTAACAAAAATGTACTGACTGACAACCACTGCATAGGGACTAGAAATATAAAGATGAGAAATCATGCTTTATGTCCTCAAGAAGCTTATAGTTAAGCCTAGTATCACTCGACAAGATGTTGTACAATGAAAAAGATAAAATTCTAGAATAAGTTTCACAAACCAGTACAATGATTGGAGAAGTATTGGCGATACTACAGAAAGCCAAAAACCCAAAAGTCACGGTTAGTCAAGGGTCAGATCTACCAAGATAAGGATCCTAATTCAGATACAATAATCTTGTACAGAAAGAAATATTTTGGACTAGTTTGGTGGGAAGAATCAAAAGTGGAGTTCAGAACAAAAAGATTCAGGATGAATGACTGAAAAATATTTTTCTGACATGATTTGACTTTATGAATGGAGTGATATATGTGGCATAGAAGGTGCTAATTCTAAAGATCTAGCAGATGACTTGCCACACTTTGTCCTTACACAATCTTACCTGACCCAACTTCAGTGAAATTTGGCTTCACTGAACATGGGATACTCTGTTCTCTACTGTTTGTAGTATCTTTCTAATGGGGTGCAGCTTTCTCCCAACAACCAGATTACTCTCTAGACACTGTCAATCCTGACTATATTGTTAAAATAAGGCAACAAACAAGCAAAACCTTGGTTATCAAAATTTGTTTTCTTTCCACTCTGTTGGAGACAATTTGAGTCTCATTATATATACATTTACTATATACAACAAAAGTGGTAAAAAGAAATAATTAAGAAATAATAAATAGCCAGTCAATGCATTATGGCCCCTGATCCCGTTCCATGTTTAGAGAGTCTGGAAACTCTGGAAGTGACAGAATTCACTTGCAATAATTTCATGAATCAATGCTTATCTAACAAATATGTATTAAGCCCCTAATATGTGGCAGACATTGTTAGGTTCTCAGCTCCTGTATCTGTGGACCTTTCCATCGAGTGGGCTCTGACCATTAGATTACAAACTACCTCTTCCTCCTAAGTCATACACATTCAGGGGGCCACAGAGCAAACTATCATTGCCTAAGGAATGAGTGTGCTTCTGGATTTATTGCTTCTCACTCTCTTGCCTTGATACCAACAGTTTAGGCTTTTCTGTTAATATTTTCAACACCTGAATCAGTTAATTTGAATAGTAATTTCCTGCCTTCTGAATCCAGTATATGGGATAACTCAAGCTGAGATAAAGCATGTAGTAGTAGCAGTACTTACCAATACACTGTCTGTCTAAGTAGGGCTGATAACCTCACTGCTATGATTCCGGGATCTGATGTGCTTCAGAATGAACTAGAACATCACAATGTCCAAAAGTCCTTAGCTCTCCCTCAACCCTTGCTTTATTGGTCTAACACATTCTGTTTTTTGTGTGTTTTGTTTTGTTTTTTCCTTCTTTTTTTTTTTTTTTTTTTTTTTTTTTTTTTGCATTATACTTTAATTCACTCTTAAGGCAGGAATACATTCCTGAACTTCAGGACAGCATCAGGCTCTAAAAACTTTTCCAAATTCATGTGCCAACTTTCCCCAATCCCGAAGAGAGCTATTGACCCTTCCTCACATTTGCTCACTCATTTACTAGAGTTCTCCTTTCAATGAACCAATCTCCTGAAACACCACTGTTCAGCCCGTCACTAGCTTCCACCCACCTAATTTCAGGTACTCCCATGCTCTGTAACACTGCTACTATGCTCAGACATGAGCTCTGCATTTTGCCAAGATTCTGCATACCTCCAACAATAATTATGATGCATGGATGGTTCAAGGGTGTTTTCAGATTGCCATCTTGCTTGAATATTTCTTTCCAAAAGACAGCAGAAAAAAATCAAAATTAAGCAGTGGTACAATGAATTGGAATAATTTACAGATATTTTTAATGCTGAGGGAAAAATAATGCTCTGATTAAACCTTCCTCTAAGAAATCACTTTGGTGAGTTCATCCAAATAGCAGGGTGTGATTTTAATTATTATAATGGGACATAATTGTCACTAAACTGAGGAGTTAATTATTCTGAAAATAATTGTGCCATTCTTCTCCAAATAAAATCATACAAAAATGTATTTTCTCGTTTTGAGTGTTGAATAAGACCAACAGAGCCAATATATTTACTCATGTGAAACTTAAGCAGTAGTCACTTGTGATTCACCCAATTTTCTCCCAAGAGTAGAATTTGCAATTTTAAACTTGCAAATTAGAGGGAGGCTGCATTATTTTTCTAATGGGAAACACAAAATTTTTGCACAAGTGCCTCAGAATTGACATTTGCCATCTATCTTAAATGACTTCATTCAGTTGGAGCATTGTTATGGGTCCCATTGAAGCTTTCTAGTTGTTTGTCATTTTTATTGAGATATTTCATAACTCTAAATCCATGGGATGATTTCCAGACAATACAGCAGAGACCCAAGGACATGAAATTATCACACATTCAATTACCCTCAAATGAAGGGCAAAATTGTATCCCTGGAGAAAAATGGTGAATATTTTCAAGTTAAGATTAAATTAATGGCTCATAGAGAATAATCTAAGAAGAGTCTTGGGGGGGAAATGATGGAGTAAAAATATTCAGTAGCCTAATACTACCTTTCTCTCTGGGACTTACTTCAATTAATTTAGGCATCATTTAATACCTTGTTTCTAGGTTTTTTTGTGTTAATCTATCTTGTTCTACCACCAGTAACACCAAATCACCCTCCCACTGGACATATTCTGGGGCCTCCAATGTTAATAGCTTTATGAATCCTATTCTTTCATGGAACCTGTTCCCTGAGCACTTAAATTCATTAGAGCAATTAGCATGACTTGCTACCATGAACATTTTTTGACTTAAAATTAATCTTCAACTGCCAGAAAAGTGTCATAAAATCAAGAAAGTTTAAAACTGGCCCAAACAAATGTTATCAGCAAATGGTCTCCCTCAGAGATCAGAGAGACAGTTGAATTGAGTGAGATTTAAGCTTTAAGTAAGGAAAGAGTCAATTAAAGATTAATGAATGTAATGTTCCCATTGGCTCCCTCTGTACTTGCCACTGCTCTAAAAAGGCCGCACTCAGAATTTAAAGACATACTGCTGTTTCTAAGAACTTCAATGCAGGAAGGAATAAGGGTTTGGGGACTGCTACATACTATTTCCTTAACACATCAAAAATATAGACATTTTTAATACCTGATTATATTCTAATATTTACCTAGTGTTTAACATGAAGTAAAATGCTCATGAAACTCAGGTGGTAAAGATAAGAAAATGTAGCACTCAATAGAGCAGTGTGAATGGTCAGAGAAAAGGCAATGCAGGAAGAGTTTTGTCATGAAATTTTAGGAAGTAGAGTATATTAAGAAAGAGGAAGAGGTCAACTGATCAAATGTTGTTTTGAACTAAGTCAACCGAAGGTAGAAAAATACTCATGAAATTGAACAACCTATATGTCACCAGTGACTTTACAAGACTTAATTTAGTGAAAAGATGAAGAAAGAAACTAGATTAAAAGGGTCAGGAACATAAAACAAAGGATAGTATAGACAGTCAATAAAAGATAGGGGCTTGGGGGGCGCTATAAAAGATTTGCTTCCTTTTGTTTTTGTATTACTTAGGAGAGACTTACCTGTGCTTAAAAATAACAGTTCAGCTAAGAGGAGGTGTTTGCCTATACCAGAGAAAGGGAAAATATTAAGCAGTCAGACATGGTCACTGAGCAGACTAGCATTCACAAAACCAAAGCAGAGATATAAGGACTGGCCCTAGATTAGAAGACAGGCAATTCTTGGCCTTGTCATTGACTCCTAAACGATGCCCCAGGGGTCAGTAATTGCATTCTCACAGTGCTATCTGCTCCTTTCTTCCTGAAAAACCAGCAGCATATTCAAGTTTTATTCCTGGGAGGCATTTTCCAATTTGAGATGAGAATTAAATTATTTTTACAGTAATCAGAAACCTGAAACTCCACCTGCTGTCAGATAGGAAGGCAAACAAGACAAAAACTAAGCTAAAGGAACAAGAGCCTACCAGTGGCCTAGAATAGAGGTCCAGAAATGAAACTAAGCACAAAGGCAACTTTTGCATACCCCCTGTGTTTGTAAATAAAGTTTTATTAAAACACAGCCATGTCCATTCATTTATCTATTCTCCACAGCTGCATTTGTGCTGCGGTAAGAGAGATGAGTAATTTTGACAGAGACCATAGGCTCTCTTAAACTAAAATATTTTACCCAGCCCTCTTTTCATCAAAAGTTGGGAGACATCCTCACTTTGAGGAAGGGGAGAACTATGTAATACCCAAGGCTATAGACAGAAAAATAGGCAAGAATTCCTACTTTGCCATTGAGGAGAGGACTTGAGACAAGTGTCATGGTCAGAATCCACAAGTGTTCAAATGTCATGTCTCTCTCTTCTATTAAAGGATTGAATTTCTGAGAAGAATATGGGTAATAGGAACAAGGCAAAATCCAAGAATTAATACATGAATGCAAGCTTAAGCTAGAAGAAATGTCAGGCTGGACTAGGATCACTTATAAACGAGAGTCTGGTGACACTGAACCTAAGGCGGCAGAGTCTGGGCAGAGGGAGGTGATCACAGTGTTGAAAGAAAGACAGGCATCTAAGATTCCTAGGAGCTGTAGATTCTTCATAAATGAAAAAGATAAAGCACAGCCTTGACTTTATTAATATTAGTAACAATAATAGCTAACACTTGTTGAGAATTTGGTATGAATTTTTAAAATTAAATCCTTACAGCAATTCTATAAGGTATGTTCCAATTTAATTGTCATTTTAGAGATGAATAAGCAGAAGCTTGGAGAACTTAATTTGCCCAAGGTCATATAGCAAGTAGCTGATCCAAAATGTAAATATAGGCTGTCTGAGTTCAAAGTCTGTATTTCTAACCACAAACTTCTTAGGTATGTCATAGGGCAACATCTAATATAACTGGCATATCAAAATAAAAAAAATAAAAGAAATCTAAAATAAGAACTGTAACAAGATAAACTAGAGCTTAAAAAGTGAACTTTATTTAATGCATGTAATGAAATTAACTGTACCATTAAAATATTATTTTTTTCTATTTCAGTATTGCTTTTTTCTTTGGTGTACCACTGTTTGTCTTGGAAAAGATATCATTTAGGAGATAGTACTCAAGAAGAACATGTACTCTTGGGCTAAAAGCAGAACAAAATATAATATGGGACTTATTTAGAGGATTGTGAATTCTTAGAAACAGAACTGATTAGAGAAACACATTGTGCCAAAACATCATGCATATTGGTCAATTGGAGTCTGAAAAGACCCCAAAAGAGTTTCTCCTTTGAGTTAAAACATTATTTACATAAATGGAGTTGCACTTTGGGCCTCTCCTTTTTATTACATGTGATTTAAGGCTGAGGATTGTTTTCAAATTTATGGAGGTATAATTGACAAATAAAATAGTAAAGTATCTAAAGAGTATAATGTGGTGTTTTAATATATGTATATATTGTGAAAAGATTCCCACTACCAAGTGAATGAACACATCCGTCATCTCACATATTTACTTTTATTTTTTTGGTGTCAATACTTAAGTTCTACTCTTTTAGCAAATTTCAATTATACAATATGCTGTTATCAACTATAGTTATCACATTATATATAATTAAATTCTCAGAACTTATTCATCTTATAGCTAAAAGTTGTATATGCTTTTACCAACTTCTCCATAAAATTCCACCTACTTTCCAACCACTAATAACTTCCTGTTTCTGAGTTCAACATTTTTCTTAAATTTCACATATGAGAGCATACAGTATTTATCTTTCTGTCTGACTTATTTCACTTAGCATATGCATCTCAAGGTCCATATATTTTGCTGCAAATTACAGAGTTTCCTTATTTATTATGGCTAATTGATATTCCATTGCGCTGGCGCGGGCGTGTGCGTGCGTGCGTGCGTGCGTGTGTGTGTGTGTGTGTGTGTGTGTGTGTAACTTCTGTATCCATTCATTCATGAATAGACAGTTAGGTTAAGTTGTTTCCATGTCTTGGCTATTGTACATAGTAGTTCTATAAAAATGAAGGGACAGATCTTTCCAAGTTAGTATTTTTGTTCACTTTGGGTATATACTAGAAGTGAAATCATTGGATTATATAGTAGTTTTATTATTAACTTTTTGAGGATCCTCCATACTGTTTTTCATACTTGCTATGCCAACTTAAATTCCATCTGCAGTGCATGAGGATTCCCTTTCCTTCATATCCGGCATTTGTTATCTCTTGTCTTTTGACAATTGCCATTTTAACAGGCATGAGGCAATATTGCATTGTGGTTTTAATTTGTATTTCCCTAATGACTAGTGACGTTGAGCACCTTTTTTATGTAACTGTTGGCCTTTTATTTATTCTTTGCAAAAATGTCTATTCAGGTGTTCTTTGCCCATTTTTTAATTGGGCATATTTTCTTTAGTTGTATAAGTTTTTTTCTTTTTTTTTTCTTTTGAATTTTGCTTAAAGGTTTATAAAATCTGTATTGAAGTTTCTTTTTTTTAAATTTTATTTTAATTTATTTTTTCAAATACATTTGTATAAGTTTTTTTCTATACTTTGGATATTAACCACTTATCAGATATATGCTTTGCAAATATTTTTCCCTTTTGATAGGTTGTCTTTTCACTCTCATGTCTTCCTTTGCTGAACAGAGAAGATTTTTAGTTTCATGTAGTCCCACTTGTTCATTTTTTATTGTTACTTGTGCTTTAAGTGTCACCTCCAAAATATCATTACCAAGACCAGGAGCTTTATTCCTATGTTTTCTTATAGTAGCTTAATGGTTTCAGGTCTCACATTTAAGTCTTTAGTTCATTTTTAGTTAACTTTTATGATAGGAATAAGATTAAAGTTTCAGTTTTATTCTTTTACATGTGAATATTCAATTACCCAAGCAGATTGAAATTGAGTGTATTTTTTAATTGGGTATTTTTTTTTTTACTTTCTTGTAAAATATTAGTTAACTGTATACACTTGGGTTTATTTCTTGATTATGTTCCATTGGTCTACTTATCTATATTAATGCCAGTACCATACTGTTTTGATTGCAATAGCTTTACAGTATAACTTGCATACAGGGTGTATGATGCTTTCTGTTTTGATCTTTGTTCCTCAGGATTTCTTTGACTATTCAGAATCCTTTGTAGTTCCATATAAATTTAGAAGTGCTTTTTCTACTGATGAGGAAATATCATTGAAATTTTGATAGAAATTACATTGACTCTATATTGGGCTTTTATTAGTATTGACATTTTAGCAATGTTAATTCTTCCAATCCATGAATTGAATATATGAATAAATCCATATATTTCCAGTTATTTGTATTTTCTTCAATTTCTTGCATCAATCTCCTGTAGTTTTCACATTAGAGGTGTTTAATCTCCTTGATTAAATTTAGTCTCAAACATATTACTATTTTTGATGCTACTGCAAATAGAATCAATTTCTTTTCTTTTTTTTGGAAAATTCATTGTTCATGTGTAAATATGCTACTGATTTTTACATGTTAATTTTGTATCGTGCAACTTTAATATTCATTAATTAGACCTAACAGTTTTTTTGTTGCTGTGTTTTAGGATTTTCTTAATATGAAATTATCCCATCTACACATAGAGACAATTTTATTTCTTTCTTTTTAATTCTGATAATATTTTATTTATTTTTCTTACCTGATTGCTCTAGCTAGGACTGCTGGTAGCATTCTGAATAAGAGTGGTGAGAGTGGGCACTCTAGCCATGTTCCTAATCTTAGAGGAAAAGCTTGTAACCTTTCACAATGAAGTATGATGTTATCTGTGGACTTGCCATATGTGGAATTTAAGTGTTACGTTTCTTCTCTACCTATTTTGTTAAGAGTTTTTAATAATTAATATTGAATTTTGTTAAATGCTTTTCTGCATCTATTGGGATTATTATGTGATTTTTTAAATTTCATTTTATTAATGAAATAGAAATGACTGATTTATATATGTTGCACTATCCTTGAATTTGAGGGACAAATTCCACTTTATTATGGTGAAAGATACTTTTAATATGCTATTGATTTGGTTTACTAGTATTTTATTGAGAATTTTTTCATATATATTAATAAAAACTATTAGCCTGTAGATATGGTATGATTTCAAGAATATTAGCCTTTTCTAGCCTTTTGGTATCTGGATATTGCTGGCCTTGTAAAATGAATTTGGGAATGTCCCCAACTTTTTTGAATTTTGAAAGATGTTGAGAAGGATTGCTACTAATTTTTCTTTAGACGTTTGGTCAAATTTATCAGTGAAGCCATCTGGTACTATACATTTCTTCACTGGAAGCTTTTCTTAAAAAATTACTTGTTCAATTTACTTACTAGTAACTGGTATATTCAAATTTTTTTGTCTTTCTTATCTATCTTGGTAAGTTGCATGTTTCTAAGATTTTTTATTTTTCATTTCTTCTAGGTTTTCTAGTTTGTTGCAGTATAATTGCTCATAGTAACCTCTTATGATTCTTTGTACTTCTGTGGTATCAATTGTAATGTCTTCCTTTTTATGTATAATTTTGTTGATTTGATTTTTTTGTCCTTGGTTAGTCTAGCTAAAAGTTTGCCAATTTTGTTTATTTTAAAAAATCTTATTTTGCTTAATCTTTTATAACAAATTTCTGTTCCTTATTTAATGTATTTTTTCTCTAATCTTTATGATTTCCTTTATTCTGCTAACTTTAGGCTCAGTTCTTTTTGTAGTTCCTTAAGCTATAAAGTAAGGTTGTGAGGATCTTTGCTGCTTCTTAATGTAGGTATTTATTGCTATGACCTACGCTCTTAGAACTGCTTTTGCTTCATCTTATAAATTCTGGTATGTTGCATTTTCATTTTAATTTGTCTCAAGAAACATCTTTATTTCTCCTTTATTTTTTTTTTCTTTGATCCATTGGCTGTTCAGGAGAGTGTGGTTTCATTTTCATATGTTCATCATTTTTAAAATTTTTTCTCTTGTTACTGATTTATAGTTGTATGCCACTGTAGTCAAAGAAGACACTTGATATGATTCTGTCAGTCTCCATAAATTTGCTAAGACTTGTTTTGTGGCCTACTATATGATCTATCTTATAAAGTGTTTCATATGTGCTTGAGATAAATGTGTATTCAGCTGTTAAATATAATGCCCTGTATCTATGTTGGGTCGATATGATTTGTGATGTTAAGTCAGAGCTGTTTCCTTATTGATTCTCTTGCTGAATGATCCAGCCATGTTTAGAGTGGGTTATTTTAAAGTCCCCAACTCTTAATGTATTGCAACTTATTTCTCTTTTTAGCTCTGTTTAGATTTGCTTTATATATTTAGGTGCTCCAATGTTGCATAAATAAATATTTGCAATTGTTATATCTTCTTGATAAACTGATTCATTTATCATTATGTAATGAAGTTCTTTGTGCTTTTCTACCATTTTTAAAGTATATTTTGTCTGATATAGGTACAGCAATCCCTGCTTTTTGTTTGTTTCTTGTTTGTTTACCATTTGCTTGAAATGGCTATTTGTCCCCTCATTCTCAGTCCATTTGTCCCTTTACTCTCAGTCCATGTGTGTTTTTAAGGTTGCTTCTCTTGAACAGGTGTAGAAGTAATGACATCCCTTAGCTTTTGTTCATTCAGGAAATTCTTTATTTTTTTAATTATGAAGGACAGCTTCAACAGGTATAATATTTTTGGTTGATGGTGTTTTTATTTTGATATTTTGAATATGTCATCTCATTCTCTCCTATTTTGAAAGGTTCTGTTAGGAAATCTACTTATAATCTGGGTGCAGGCAGATTAGGGATCTTTTGTATGTAACTTCTCTCTGTTTTTTCTTACTGACTTTAAATTTTTCTATTATTCTTAGAGTTTTGACAATTTAATTTTAACATGTCTCAGTGTAGCCCCATTTAGGTTCAATCTATTTGGAGTCCATGGATCTCATGGATCTGGAAGTACATTTTTCTCCATAAATTTAGAATATTTTCAGTCATTATTGCTTGAAATATTCTTTCTCCCCCTTTCATTTTTTTCTTCTCCTGGAATTTCCATATTGTGAATATTTTTGTCTCATAAGTCTCATAGACTTTCCTTGCTATGTTTTATTCTTTTCTTTTGCTTGTTTTACTGGATAATTTCTAAATTTCTATCCTGCCAATATTTTTACCTCCAAATTTAGTTTTTATGTTCTTTTGTTGCTTTGTTATTCTTGCTTTGTGCTTGTATTATTTTCCTAATTTGTTATGTTGTCTGTGTGTTCTTGTAGTTTAAATTTTTTAAAAAGGATTCTAAATTCTTTGATAGTTTATAGATCTCCATTTGTTTATGATCAGTCATAAGAGCTTTATTAGTTTACTTTGATTATTTTATATTCTTTTACCGAATCTATGTGCGTGTGAGGATGTGATGGCTGAGTATTTACATAAGGTTTCTGTCCATTTGAATAATTGAGGTTCTCTTATTCATTTTACAGGCTTGCTTTGGCAGAGACAGATCTTTACCAGTCAGTTCAATCTGGGTTTTGGGGCACATTTGCTGGTAATATCCTTGGGCTGGTAGGACCAACTATTATGGTCTGTTTCGGGGTGAGACAACTAAGTTCTGAGCTTGGAAATGTGGAGGGTGTGCCACTGTCTGAGAAAGTTGGATAGGACTGATGACTTGTTTTGCTAGGCAAATGAGAATGTGAGATGAGCTCCATGGCTGCCTGTATTCTTACTTCAGGTTTATTAGGTGGTCAGAACAGGGTCTAACACTCAGTGTAGATGGGGCTAAAAGTTAGTTTTCCCCTGTGACCTGTTAGGACAAGAACCAGGAGTTGCACAGCTCATTGTTTGGGAAACTGAATCAGGCCTGAGTGTGCACTAAATTCTCTGGTCAGGTGAAGTAACCAGTTTTGCTCTTCAGGTGGGGAGAACCACAGACTGTGCCTTCTGTTCAAGTGACAATATAATCAGGGTTTTGGGTGGGCTTTGCAGTTTCTTGTGTGCTCTCATTAGGTTACCTTGTCAGGCAGGGTTGTACTCAGTAATGAGAAGGGTTATTAATTAGTTTCTCTTCCCTGGGCACAGTAGAAGAAGCAGCTCTAAACCCAATAAAGCTCTTTGTTGTCTTAACTCAAGGTGACCTACATCCAAAGTTTCCTGGCTAAACAAGTCCACTGGCTTTGCTTTATAAGTATTATCTCTGCCTGATCTTCTCTTGCCTAGAGCACGACTGAGCCATACAGCTAGGTTTCTCCACCAGCCTTCCTGGTCAGATGAGAAAAGGAATCAAAGCAGTCAGGTGAAACTGTATCTCAGCTCCCTTGCCTACGTAGGAAGGGGAGGTGTTGCCCCAGACCACTCTCAATCTCTGGAACAACTCTCTGGTTGGAAAGAGCCAGGAGCTATACGTAACCTTAGCTGTGAATTAATTCTCCTGCCTGTGCTTAGTGCAAGATCCCTCCATACCAGTACTAGCTTACTTAGGGAGCAATTAGTTCAGCTAACTTCCCTCTCTGCCTGCTGGGCTACACAGCTTCCAGGTATAACCACCAGCCCCTCCGGTCAGATGTGGTTGAAAGAAATTCTCCACAGATTGTGGGGCTGTCATTAGCTCTTCCATGGCTGTGGGATAACCAAATTTTAAGGCTAGCAAAACTCCTTTGAAAACTCAAATTATGTACAATTGCATCCATTTGAGTCCCCTGGTCAGAGTAAACTGCCAACTGGGTTTTGCAGATGAGCCAAGCCTCTGGTTGTGCTTACTGCTTAGGTTCTGTAGGTATAAACTCAGTCTTCCAAGATCCATGTACTGCTTTTTTCAAGTCCCGTGCTCATTCTCCATTGCAGTTAGATCCCAGTGGTAGAGCCTTGCAGATTCTCTTGTAATCCCTGTGGGGTGGAAATGGAATAGTGGCTCCCACAAAGCTACCGACAATGCTGGGGGGAGCTAGTTGCCTTCCTGGATTTTTTTTTCCCACTGGAGAAGCCAAAAGCTCAAGGGGAGAACTCTCTGTATAGGGCTGTGCTTGTCTTGGGGAGTGGCAATATAGTCAACATGTAATCACTTCTCTTTCCCTTCTATTGCAGTATGTCTTTGTATTTGTGGTGGGGGGGGTTGGGGGATGTGCTTAAACCTCATGTTCTAGGATTCAATGGTGTTTTGTTTTTGAATTAGTTGTTAAATCTTCTCTTGTGAGAGGGGGATGTAAGGTCATGAATGACCTATATCACCATCTTGGTGATGTCACTTGGAATCATTTTCTTACTTTCTAATACTTTGTTGATTGTATATACAAATACAACTTATTTTTGCATATATATTTTTGTATTCTGAAATATTACTTAATTTGTTTAATAGTTTTAATGCATTTGGGGCAGAGTCATTCAAGTTTTCTGTATTAAAGATTATGTCATCTGCAAATAGAGATAATTTTACTTTCATTTTGAATTTCTTATATATATTTTTCTTGCCTAACTGCTTTGGCAAGGACTTCCAATATTTTTTTAATATAAATGGAGACTGTGGGTCTTGTACCTCATCTTAAGGGGAAAGCTTTCATTGAAACTTTTGAAAAGCTATTAATGTTAGTTGTGAATTTATCATATATGGTCTTTATTATTTTGAGATATATTCCTTCTATACCTAGTGTGTTGAGAGTTTTTATTATAAAAGGATGTTGAATTTTGTCAAATGTCATTTTCTGCATCTATTGAGATGATCATATAATTTCATTTTTCATTTTATAAACATGTATATCACATTGATGGATTTTGTGGCTATTAAACCATCCTTACATCCCTGGAATATTTCCCACTTAATCATAGTATATAATCCTTTTAATGTACTGTTGAATTTAGCTTGCTAATATTTTGTTGAGGGTATTTACATTTATGTTCATCAAAGACTTTTAGCCTGTAATAATCTTATCTTACGATGTTCTTGTCTGTCTTTGGTATCAGGGTAATGCTGGTCTCCTTACATGAGTTCAGAAGCATTTTCTCCTTTTTTTCTTTTTCTTTTTTTTTTTTTTTGGAAGATTTTGGGAAGGATTTGTGTTAATTTTTCTTTAGCAGTTTGGTAGAATTCTCCAGTGAAAGCATATGGTCCTGCAAATTTCCACATTGTGAGATTTTTGATTACTGATTCAATCTTCTTACTTGTAACTGACCTGTTCAAATTTTCTATTGTTTTATGATTCAGTCTAGATAGGTTGTATGTTTCCAGGAATTTCTTCCAACTTTTCTGATTTGTTGGTATATAATTGTTGATTGTAGTTTTGTTTTTTTTTTACAATTCTTACTATTTCTGTGTTATTGATTGTAATATTTCTACTTATTTTTAGTTTACTACAATCTCTTAGTTTAGCTAAAGTTACTTGATTTTGTTTGATTTTTTCAAAAAATAGGCCTTAATTTAATTAATTTTTTTAGTTTCTATTTTATCTATTTCCATGTGCTTTGATCTTTTTTTTTTTTCCTTCTACTAATTCTTTTCCTAATTCCTTGAAGTGTACATTTAGGTTGTTTGAGATATTTCTTTTTTTTCTTAATGTAGGTATAAAAGTAAACTTCCCTTTTAAAACTACTTTTGCTTCATCCCATAAGTTACATTATGCTCCCATTTTCATTTGTCTCAAGATAGTTTTTTATATTTTTGTTGTTTGTTAACCAATTGGTTGTTCAGGCGTACGTTGCTTAATCTCCACATATTTGTGAATTTTCCAGTTTTCTTCTTGTAATGGATATATAGTTTCATATCATTGTGGTTGTAAAGATGCCTGATATATCAATTATCTTAAATTTATTAATATTTGTTTTATGTACTGTATGTGATCTATCCTGGAGAAAATTTTATTGAGAAGAATGTGCTTCTGCTGCTGTGAGATCAAATGTTTTACAAATGTCTGTTAGGTTCATCTGATATAACATGTAATTTAAGTCTCGTGTTTTCTTATTAATTTTTTTCTGGATGACCTATTTATTGTTGAAAATGGGGTATTGAACTCCTTTTCTATTGTAATATTTTTGTCTATTTCTCCCTTCAGATATGCTAATATTTGCTTTATGTATTTAGATGTTCCAATGCTGGATACATAAATATTTACAATTGTAAGATACTTTGGTTGAAATGACTTTTTTGTTATTATATCATGACCTTCTTTGCCTCTTGTTACAACTTTGGCTTAATGTTTATTTTAAGTATAGCTACACCTCTTCTGTTTGATTTCCATATTCATGGTATATCTTTACTCATCCCTTCAATTTCATTCTTAAAGCTGTAGTGATTCTCTTGTAAAGAACTGTGCATTGGAGCTCGTTTTCTTTTAACCCTTTCATCCACTCTATGCCTTTTGAAGAATTTAGTTCATTTACATTAACGTAATTATTTATAAAAATGGACTAACTACTGCCATTTTATTAATTGTTTTAGAATTACTCTCTTTCTGTCTGAAGTGATTATTTTTCTGTCACAGGAAACTTTGATTTCTTTCTCTTACTTTTTGTGTATTTGCTATAGATTTTGTTTTATAGTTACCATGAGGGTTGCATAAAACATCTTATACTTACAACAGTTTGCTTTAAGCTGGTAACAACTTCAAATGCACACAAAAGTTCTTGTTTTCACTCCTCACATTTTTAGTAATATAATTTACATATTTTTCTATTGTGTATTTATTAACAAATTATTGTAGTTATAGATATTTTAATACCTTGACTTTTATTTTATTTATATTAGAGTTGCAAATGATTCATCTACCATCAACACAATATTAGAGTACTGTATTTTGCCATGCATAATGTGCTCCCATGTATAAGGTGCACCCAGGTTTTTGGCCCAAACTTTCAGAAAAAAAAATCTTTTGTTTTAATTTTTTTAATTAAAATATTATTTATTTATATTTAGAAACAAAACTGATTACCATATTCCAGTGTATTATTTTGTATATACATATCATGATTGCTTTTAACACAAAGAAAAGAATTAAAAACATTTATATAGATATGGACTTGGTGCTACCCATGTATAATGTGCATCCTTATTTTTCTCTCAAAAATTTGGGGAAAAAAAAGGTGCATTATACATGTCAAAATATGCAACTTTGAATTCATAGATTTACCTTTACCAGCGAGTTTTATGCTTTCATATATTCTTGCTACTGGACATTCTTTTGTTTCAGCTTCAGAAACTTTTATTAACATTTCTTGTAAGGCTAATGTACTGGCAATTAATTTCTTCAGCCTTTGCTTGTCTGGAAAACTCTGTTTTCTTTCAATTCTGAATTACAGATTTGCTATATAGAATATTTTTAGTTAAAATTTTTTAGCACTTTGAATATGTCATCCCACTCCCTTTGCTGGCAAAATATCTGCTGAAAAATTCACTGGTAGTCCTAATGAGGGTTCCCTTGCACATAACAAGATGCTTTCTTTTCTTTTGCTGCTCTTATGATTATTTCTTTAACTTTTGGCAATTATAATGCCTCTTAATTGGACTCTTCAGATTTATGTCTTTGAAACTCTCTGGGCTGCCAGGATCTGGATGTCCTTTTTGTTTGTTTTTTTCTATCACTGGTTAAAGATGTTTTCAGCCATTAGTTCTTTAAATAAACTTTCTGCTTCTTTTTCTTTCTACTTTGTTTGGGACCCCTGTCATGGACATTGGCCTGCTTTTAATAGTGTCCTATAAATTACTTTCTTTACTTTCTTATTTTTTTCTCCTAGAAGGAGATGAATTCTATTCCTGTCTCCAGGTCACTTATCATTTCTTTATTGAACTCCTCTAGTGAGTTTTTCAACTTACCTTTTGTATTCTTCAGCTCTATGATTTCTGTTAGATACTATTTTATATTTTCTGTCTCTTTGTTAAAAGTCTCTCTTTCTTCATCTCTTGTTTTCCTGACTTCAATGAACATTTTTATGACTATTTTGAACTCTCTATTGAATAAAAAACATTTTTTACTGAGATTTGTTTTTTGGAGATTTATTTTGTTCTTTTTGTTTGGAAAATATTCCTTTATTTCTTTATTTTCTTTAACTCTCTGTTTTGGCTTCTGCACATTGCATAAAACAGCTACCTCTCCTAGTCTTGACAGACAGGTCCTGTGTAGGAGATAAGCCTTGGCAATCAGTTTGGCATGAACTTCTAGTTGTCTTTCAAATAAACTTTTGTGATTGTCCAAGATACCATATATATATATGGTATCTTGGACAATATATATATATTTATTTATATATATTTTTAGTGGCTCCCAGTAATTGAGGGTATACCAAGTCACATCAGTGTCCCAAACTGGAGGATCACAGTCAGCCCCAATATAGAGGCTGATTAAAATCAGACCCTCAAGCAGCAGCTAGAAAGCATATAGTTAGGTCCCTTCAAGCAAGAATCTGGGAGATGGACAATTTTGTCTGTTCCTCCTGTGCTAATCCTAAATATATGTCCATTGGGGGATGTTCTTGTGCCCATTTAAATTTTTTTTTTTTTACTATAGTCACGTGGTACTTTTAAACATACTCCCTGTTGGAATCAGAGCCAAGCAATCCAGGATCCCATTCTTTGGGAAGAAACCACAAAATCAGCATGCCATATGTGTGCCAAAGCTCCTTCCAGAAACAACCTGGCAACTTGGCTTTAACATTAGAGTGTACTGAAGGTAGAAAGCAAGGGAAGTGTCCATTGGTTTCTCCAATCTTCAGAAAGGACTGCACCCAAAACCTAGATGTGTACTAAGTTAGAAGTAGTCAGGCAGCATCTTGTAAAGTATGCAGTCATAGCCTTTTCAATGAAAGGCTGGGAGATGGGCATTTTTTGCTTACTGAGCCATGGAGGAGAGCTATAGCAAGTGCTTGTACACATAACTAGTAATTTTGATATTGTCTCATGGACACAAGTCCTTTTTGGCTTTGAGACATCGGTTTTCTGAGGGCCCATCCCTCAAGTAGGAGTCTTAAAAGTTGGGTCACTATATGCATGATCCAAATCCTTTGCTCTGGGGAGAAGCTGAGAGTTGGAGATTTCCTTTCTGATTTTATGGCACTGTTCTGAGGGTGGAGTTTATGAGAGAGCATGTCTCAGGCTTTCTTACCCATTTCAGTCTTGGTATTTTTTGTTAGTGGTCCAATTATAGGAGTCACTCTGCTAGTTTTATTTCTGAGAGAACTGCTCATATGTAGGTATACATTTGGTGCATTTATGGAAGGGGAGAAGCTCAGGAGACTCCCCTACTGCCATCTTGGTCCCTTCTTCCTGCAGATTATACTATATCTTTGAACAATCATCATTGTACTGGCTTTCTAATATTCCCCTAAAAATATGAACTCTCTTGGATTTTAATGCTATATTTTAATACATCCCACCCATAACACTAAACTTGTTATTCTAAACCAGCTACTTTATTTGTGCTTAAATTCTTATGAATTTAAATTCATAATCTTTTCCTTTCTGCATTTTAAATGTTGGTTTATATCTCTTAGATAGCTATTTCTCTCTTCACCTCCTTGTGGCCATATTATACACAATGAAATTCTCCATAAAAACCTTCCTGAATTCAGACATCTGGTCAATATGGAAGTGTAGTTAGACATGCTTCACCTCTTCATGCAACACCAAAAGTAATTACAAATAAATCTCAAAACAAATAACACCCAGAATTGTCATAAAATCAAACTCTGTGGAACTCCAACAACCAAGGACTTAAAGAAGCCACATTCATCCAGATGAGTAGGAAGGGCAGAGAAGCAGAGATATGTGGAGAGGTGAGTAAATGCAGTGTGGTACAGAGACGGGGCAGGGTGGCAGCGGAATGGGCATAGGCTGCCCAACATTTATGTGTGGTGGATAAAAATTGGGAGGATTCCTTGGGAGTGAGTGATCCCAGCCCCAGGCCATACTGCATAGCTTTGGGCTCCAGTGCTGGGAAGATAAATCCACATAACTTTTGGCTGTATAAACCAGTGTGGGGCTGATATGGTAGAAGAAAGTTCTGTATTTTCAGGAAACTTTGCTTGAAGAGCATGCACAGTCTTAGAATGTATGTAAACACACCTACTCTGGGATTTAGCACCAAGGCAACAGCTGTAAGGGCACTGGTCACATATGGGGAGTGGGTGTTGGGTATACCTCCAGAAGTCAGGCAGCAACACAGTCCCCTCTTATAGCTCTCCCCCGACACAGAGCCTCACAACAGTGAAGCAGGTTGCACTACCCTGGTGATTACCTAAGGTTCTGTCCCACGCAATTTACAGGTAGCTTTCCTACTATAGGCCATGCTACTAAGACAAGGACACAAACCAGCTCTACCTAATACACAAAAACAAACACAGGAAGGTTGCCAGATTGAGAAGACAAAGAAATATGACCCAAGTAAAAGAACAGAACAAAACCCCAAAGAAATAACTAAAAAATGGAGATAACTAACTTATCAGGTGCAGAGTTCAAAACACTGGTGATCATAATGCTGAGAGAATTCATTGAGTATGGCAACAACATAAAGGAAGAAATTAAGATTACACTAAGTGAAATAAAGAAAAATCTACAGGGAACCAACAGTGAAGGAAATGAAGCTAGGATTCAAATCAACAATTTAGAACATAAGGAAGAAATAAACATTTGATCAGAACAGAAAGAAGAAACAAGAATTAAAAAAAAAAAAAAAGCAAGGGTAGCATAAGAAGACTCTGGGATATCTCCAAATGTGCCAACGTCTGAATCATAGGGATGCCAGAAGGAGAAGAGAAAGACAAGAAATTGAACACTTATTTGAAAAAATAATGAAAGAAAACTTTCCTAATTTGGCAAAGGGAATAGACATACAAGTCTAGGAAGCACAGAGGGTCCCAAACAGGTTGGGTCCAAAGAGGACCACATTAAAATACGTCATAATTGAAATGCCAAAAGTTAAAGAAGAGAATCTTACAATCATCAATAAAAAAGCAGAGTTGCCTACAAAGGAGTTCTCATAAAACTATCTGCCAATTTCTCAAACAACAACAACAACAACAACAACAACAACAAAAACAAAAACTTTGCAGGCCAGTAGGAACTGGCAAGAAGTAATCAAAGTGATGAAAAGCAAGGACCTACAACCTAGATTCCTCTATCCAGCAAAGCTATCATTTAGAATCGAAGCACTTTATATGTCCTTCCCAGACAAGATTAAGTTAAAGGAGTTTATCATCATCAAGCCATTATTACATGAAATGTTAAAGGGACTTATTTAAGAAAAAGAAAAAGATCAAAACTATGAACATTAAAAAGGCAATAAATTCACATCTATCAACAGCTGAATAAAACAAACAAACAAAACTAAGGCAACAGCCAGAACAGGAACAGAATCACTGATATGGAGATCATTTGGAGGGTTATCAGCTGGGAGGAGGAATGGGGATAATGGGGAAAAGGTACAAAGACTAAGAAACATAAATGTTAGGTACAAATAGAGAGGGGGATGTTAAGAATAGTATAGAAAATGGAGAAGCCAAAGGACTTATATGAATGACCTGTGGACATAAACTAAGGGCAGGGGATTGCTTGAGGGAATGGAGGTACAAGGTGGAGGGGGCAAAAGGGGAAAAATTGGGACAACTGTAACAGTATAATCAATAAAATACACATACTTGAAAAAATGTATGACTTCCTGACTTCCTTTTTTATAATTCAACCTGAGAATACTAAAGCATTTATTATTTAAGCTTTAGAGTTCTGTTTACCCTTAAAATCATTCCAAGTCTAAATTTCCAATGTGCATATATGTGTGTGTGTGTCTTTTGGGAGGTTGTCCAACACCACACCTAGTAGTTATTGGGACAACTGCTGGGCATCCCACAATTCAACTCTTCACAATACAATTTTGACACTATCTACCCAGAGATAGTATTAAATCCCACAAATTAAGGTTTCAGTCCTACAAGTCTGCACCCTCTCTTCTGCCACTTCAGATACCAATTTTAACTTCAGGTTATTACCTGTACTTCTGACTGGCTATAAATCAGAGGTTCACGCAACCCTTTCCTTGTGTTTCATTAATTTGCTACAGCTCCACAAATACTTTACTTATTAGATTACTACTCTATTATTAAAAGATGTAACTCAGGGATGGCCAGATGAAGGGAGATGAATAGGACAAGGTATGAAGAATGGGGTCAGAGCTTCCATGCTCTCTCCAATGTACCATTCTTCCAAAATCTCCACATATTTACCAATGTGGAAGCTTTTAGAACCCAGTTCTTTTAGGTTGTAATGGAGAACCTGTTATAGAGACACAATTGATTAAATAATTGCCACAGTTGCTTGATTCTGCCTCTAGACTCTGTCCCATCCCAAAATGTCAGAAGATAGGACTGAGAGTTCCAATCCTCTAATCATATAGTTGGGTCTCCTAGCAACCTGCTGGCATACTTAAGTGAAGTCTAAAAGTCACTCATTAACATAACAAGAGACAGCTTTGTAACTCATCACTTATTAAATTCCAAGAGTTTTAGGAACTCTGTGCCAGAAATGGAGACAAAAGACCAAGTATATATTGATTATAAATGACAATATCATTCCCATAAATTATTGACATCTTTTTTACATAAGTACTGTCCTCTTAGATTATTATTTCTATTAGATAATTTTTCATTTTCTTTCCTATGTTTTATACCCAGCCATGTCTTGGGTAACAAGCTTATTCAGCTATGAGAGCATGGATAGACTTTTTAAATTTTTATAAGCCTTAGTTATAATCTGTAGTAAGATGATAATCATATTTTTTAAGGTTTGTTATAGGCAACAAATGCCCTTACAACAAGAACATTGTCCATGCAGTTCCCTGCTTCAAGCCAGAATGCACAGAAAACAATACTTGGTAAATAGGGATCAGTAATACTTAAATAAAGGTCAAGATTATATGAAATGATATTTTTCAAATTTGTAGCTAGCATATAGTGGAAACTGAATAAATGTCCAAATCCCAGAAACTATTTATTTGTCAATTAGATTTGCCATTAGCTTAGCTGAGATTCAGTAATTTAAACTTCTTTCACTGCACAGGGAATAAAATACTTCCTCACTGAGCATCAGAAGACATATGGAAGGTGATAGTAGTGGTGGGACTCACAAGAAAGGTGTTCGGTAGAGCATAAAGATGTCCTACAAAATACCTATTTGTTATTCTTGTCTGATCTATAAATATAAAGGTGATATGGAACAAACGTCGTGTCATTTCATCTTCTAGTGCTCATGATTTATAAAGTTCTCACATTTCAAAAGATTATTTAACAAAGTCTTTTAAAATTAATAGAGTTTTGACTTAATTTGTGTATGTTGGCTTTAGAAGTTTCACAATGTTCTCATTGTCTTTGGTGCCATGGTAGAATTTCAACAAGTCTTCTGGAGGGTAGAAAGCAGCATAACGAGACATCTTGGGCTTTGTCCAAGGTGAGTTATTAATAAAGTTTTGGAAAATGTTTTTCTTGGCCCTCCAGCTACCCTTATATCCTTAAATGCTTAACTGACATTGCAAAGCACAAGTGGTTACTCAGAAGCTTTGTATTCATTGTAGGTTGAAAACGAGATTGTTGGAATTGTGAAACATTACAGGCTCTTTAGAAAACCTGGGACATGATAGAAAAAAATGACATAATGTAAAGAGCCTGGGCTTTGGCACCATGCCCAATTGTCCTTGAATACTGGCTTTTTCATCATTAACTGCGTGATTTGGAAAACCACTTAACTTTTTGAGCCTCCTTGTCTTCATCTATAGAATAAGAATAAATAGTAACTGAATTTCAGATTTGTTATCAAATTACATGGAACAGAAGTGATTGCAGTATTTTACTGCTTTGTACTTAAACGTTCCTCTCTTTCGAGGTCAAGTGGTCCCAACTATAAAGAAAAGAGGGTTTACAGAGAAGGGAATGATGGAATCATAGAAATCATTATGGAGAGCAATGAGCAATAGTGTTAAGTGGTATATAAATTAGGGTAATGCCAGCCTGCCATTAGAGATAAACCCCCAGAAATCTTAGTGGTTCACCATAATAAAATTCAACTTCTTATTCATTTAATAGCCCAAAGAGCAAGTTCAATAGATGGCCTTTCACATGGTGATTTAGAGATCCAGTTTCCTTTCATCTCATGGTCCCACCAACTTTCAGAGCATCTGAGTTCTTTATTTCTAACCAGTGCACAGGAAAGAATGAAGATGATATGGGAGGTCTTTATAGGCCAGGTCTGAAAAGAACCACTTATCATTTCCAAACAGTTCAATGGCTTCTGTCATATGATTGCACTGAACAGAGTCACTAAAATGAAATTTACCTCTATGCCCAGGAAGAAAGAGATACAGGTGTAATAAGCGGTTAATTTTGTGGTAAATAACTGCTCAGCATGGGAATTCGGTGGAAAGAAAAAAGTACCCACACCAGTTATTTAAGTTAGCAAATTTAGGAAAAACTGCTCATTATGGGCTCTTAAGAGAAAGATCTTTTAAAGAGGGAAACAAAACAAGATAGACAATGATGCAGAACTTGAAAAGGTGTATTCTTTGAGTAGTGAAGAAAACCAAGAATCCAGAAGAAATCTGACCAACTAGAATTCAAGATCTTATTCAAAGCTTTGATTACATTAACATTCTAATAAAAGAATTCATACATGCAAGTAAAAATTAACTAGTCACAAGGCCTAATGTTATTTAGTCCACCTGAGAGGACTTCTGGAAAGAAGGATAAGGATTTAGGAGGAGTTTATTCCACCAATTTAAAAAAAAAAGGATCATAATAAGGTAAATTAAAACTCAAGTTTTAAAGGTTATTAAAGTTTCAGTGATTATAATGCTTCACGGAATTTTTGTTACTGCTGACTTTGATCATAGTAAATGCTCAGTAGATGGCACAGAGCTGTGTATACACTTTGTTTTGCCTGGTCTGTTCTGGCATAGCTCTTGGATGGAAATTTCCTGTAGGAATACTGACCTAGGAGACTTACACTCAGCCCATCCCTAGTTTAGAGATGTCTAAGCAGTTTGTCTCTTGGATTTCTTTTCCTACCTAAAGTTTCCTAGAAGTTTAAGCTACCTCAAGAGTAACAAGTTCACACAAATGGGAAGAAAGTTCCCATTCTCCTTCTCAGCTGACTTCTTACACAGGGTTATACTTTTCTCTTAATATCAGAGGTTCAGGGGGCATTGAATTGGCTCTCTTACTTATTGCTCTCTCTCTCTCTCTCTCTCTCTCTCTCTTTTATGCCAGTGGTTATTTTGTTCATAATGAATAAGAAAGTCACATTGTGTTAGGTAGGAAGTACCCAGGTTTGACCCAACTTTCACTCGATTCCAAAAAAGGAATTAGAGGAAGATTTCATTTGGCAGAAGCAGTCTCCTTCTTCAGTATTCAGATTGTCCCATCATAATGCCCAAATTAAACATCTCATTTTCTTCAATTTTTTTAGTCTCCAATATATCTCTCCTGCCTCTTTCAGTGTGTGTGTGTGTATAAATATATTTATATATAATCTCCACACCCAAGAACATTTTTATTTGCTTTTAGAAAGAGAGGAATGGGGAGAGAGAGAGAGAGAAACATCAATGTGAGAGAGAAACATCAGTTGGTTACCTCCCATAGGTGCCCTGATTGGAGATCAAACCTGCAAACTAGGTATGTTTCCTAACTGGGAATCTAACCTGCAACTTCTTGGTGTATGGGATGATGCTCCAACCAACTGAACCACACTGGCTAGGGCATCTCTTTTAATATCAAAGAAGTTTACACCTTTGTCAATAAAATTAAAACCTGAGAAAGGAGCTCAAGTAAGGCAGAGACAAATATAGAAGAGTTCCTGGATGGGGAAACTTTAGAATTCATGGATAGACTAGATCAGCAAACTATAGCCTGTGAAACAAATCCATCATGCTTTGTGGTTTTTTGTACAGCCCTGAACACAACTACACCCATATTTGTGTATTGTCTATAGCTGCTTTCCTGCTATATGATAGCATTTAGCAGTTTTGACACAGACCATATGTGGCCACTAAAATATTCCCCTTTGGAAAAAATTTTGCTGATCCCTGACCTAGAGTGTCATTGATAAAATCGAATAATCCAGGAATAGAAATTTTAATGACAGAGAGGCAAATGTAAACATGTTATGAATAGTAAATAGCAAGTAGACTAGGAATTATTTTAAATAAACAATAAAAAATACATATATGTGCATATATGTGTGTATTTATGTACATCTATATATGTATTTCTTTCACTTATTATATAATATATGCACATATGCACATATGTATTCATGTATATTTGTATATGTATAGACATAAAAATATATTTATATATGTATATATTCATATATGAAGTAAATATCTGCTCTTTGAGACTAATGATCTTATGTTTTACTCTTTTTTTAGTCACTTAAAGCAGGTCTAAGAGCATAGAAACTAACAAAATTGCTGGCTAACCAAATGTTTTTAACTTCAGGTAACTTTGTGACTCCCCAAGTCTCTATCTCTAGGCATGTATCTCTCCTCTCAGTTTGGGCCAATACTGACTGTTTTAAAATGGAAATTCCTAGAGGAACTTGCATTTATTCCTGCTCAGTTAATGAATAGAGGATGTTCTCTATCCTTCTTCAGGGTCACTAAACTGGAACTTGTCTTGAGAATGAAATGTATTTTAATGAAAGCTTAAATCTAACAAGAATGTTTGCCACTTTTCATATTTTTCTTGTGGTCAGGCTCCAGTGATAATGAGGCGAAGGTCATGGACTTGGTCCCCTTGTGGGCCACTTAACTCTGGTCTATTCCAAGCTTATAAAGCATTATGAAGCTTCTATAATGTGCCAGGCACTGTACAAGTCATGAAGAATATGAAATTGAAAGAGGTACAGCTACTTTCTTCAAGCTTCCCAGAGCCTGGAAAAAAAGACTAAATAAACCTGGTGCATAAATGACTGGGGCTGCAAGTAATGTTATAAGAAATGTAGACAAGTTGCTAAAAATATTCCAAAAGAAAAGAGTAGGAAGGATTATGAAAATTTTTATAAAATAGCCTGTATTTGCAGTGTGCCTCAAAGATATATATTATTATTTTTTAGATAGGACAATGAGGGCAGGGAGCTTTATAGATGGAGAACAAAAACAGAGCTGAAAAAATAGGTGATGTATTCTGTAAACAGCACCAGATTCTAATTGGCTCAGAATACAGGGTATGCTTATGGAAGTAATGATATTAAATGTTTCCAAAAGGTCTGGGAAGTTGAACTGAAAACTGGGGGCTTCATTTTGGTAAACCTAGAAGACTGCTGGTGGATTTTAAGCAGTAAATACTTTAAGAGCAGCTAAAAAGAGCAGTCTGGCAGTTTGCATGCAATCAATTGTAGTTTGAAAAGGCAAGATGCAGAGTGAAAAGTTATTGAACTCTTGCAGCAGTTCTGGGGAGCCCATGAGCCCTAACTGAGGTGCTGGTAGTGAACATGGAAAAGAGAACTTTGAGCAACAATGCTGAGGTCAAACCTGCAAGACTTGGATTATCATTTGCATGTTAATAAGTAGAAAACAAGGAATAAAAAATAACCTTGTTTTTGAATATGGAAGGCTTATTTAAAATTAAAAAAGAAAAAAACTGTTCTAGTATATGAAAAATAAAGAGACCAAAGCAAAAGCTTTGTGAAGATGTTTTGGAAATTGGATGAATTCCATATTAGGCATGTTGATTGCAAGGTGAAAGTAAACTCTACAATTAAGTTTTTGGCAAGTCTAGAATAGAGAGGGCAATTAAGGATGAATAAACAGACCTGAAAATCCCCTACCTAAAAGTTATTTGTGTGTTACATGCCACTGAGTTAGAGTGATGAGGCCTAAGAATACTGGATCATGAATATGTTTGAAAAAAAGTAAAGTCATCTGTGTGAAAAAATAGTGAAGAGGCCTAAGAAATATATGAATTATTAGGGTAGTTCGGTGTCCAGGCTAGAGAGTCACATGTCAGGCAATCTTATAACAAATAATAGTAAAGCTCCTTAGAACTATGACAAAAACTTCCCTTGCAAAACATGTAGCCAAGAAAACATAGTAAATGAAAGTAAAATCAATGTGTAAATATGCTTAATAAAAACATGAAAATGTCACTCTAAGGTAACATTTATATATATGATATGGTCAAATATATAGTCAGAAATCAGAAGCTGAGGAATTTTGGGAGAATCAAGTACATTCTAAGTATTCTTGGTTTTGTTTCAAGAGAACATATTTGGGTCAATCTAATTCAATTATAGCCAATGGAAGAAATTAACCCAGTCATAACCAGCTGTTTGTGCAACCTGTGTGGAGGAAGACTATTAACTAACAGGAGTACGTAGCATGAAACTTTTGAAAAAGAGACCAGATGACTGGAGAGTGTCCATGCATGTCTGGCACTCTCACAGCAGAGGGAGTTTTCAGGACTGCTGATATGCATATTCTCCCTTCCTTAACAGGCTTAAGCCACTTAGGTGCCTCAGTTTATCCTAGTTTTGTGATTTCTGCCATTAAGACCATAATGCTAACTATTCCTGTTGAATATCATGCCCATCATGTAATGTTTTGATGATAAATTGGCTGTTCATGTAGCTTGTGGATTAGAGGAGTGAATGTGCTGACCAAAACATATATCAGTTCACTTGGCATAATATATAAGTATATTGGCATTCTGATTGATGTAGACTATTAATCTCTGGATATATTGACAAATTTGAATGTCTGCATCTGCCTTCATGATAACCAGACATGGAAACTAATATACTACCCTATGTTTTCCTTAGATTTCATCTCATCTCACCTTCTAGCTGCAAATTAGTCTTCATAGCTTTATGTCCTACTGCTGCTGGGCACCTGATATTATTTTGGTTATTCACTGCTGTTTCAAAAACCACCCCTAAACTTAAGTGGATTAAAACAATTTATTATTTCTCACAAATCTGCAATCTGACTGAACTTGGTGTGGCACCTGATAGAGTTGGCAGTCTAGGACTGATTCTTCATCCGCATGTCTGAGATGGTTAAAACCATGAGGGATGAGATGTGCATCACCCTTCTTTTCATATGGCCTCCCTACATGTCTGGTCTGGGCTTCCTGAGTAGAGTCTTAGCGTTGCTAAGCATCTTGCATACAAGCTGGCTTCCAAGAGGGAGAAAGTAGAAGCTGGCAGTTATTTTAAAAGCTAAGAGAAACTGGCAAAACATCTTCTCTGTTACATTTTATTTGTGGAAACAAGTTCAGTCTGATTCAAGGGGAGGGGAAATAGATGTCACGTGTTGATATGAGGAGTGACATGCACACGTAGCATGAGAAGGGATTGATGGTTGTCATCTCACATATCCAGTGCAATAGCCACAAAACAGACCCTCAGTAAATGTTGAAGAAATAGAAATAAATGAATGAGTGGGTTGCAGCCAAGGAACTCTTCTACTGAGAAAAAGGTCTAATATTCTTTCCTTGAATGTATACTTGTGTCAAGGAGCCTTATTTTGGAATTAAATAGAGTTGAACATCTAATTGTTCTGGATAACACTGTTTGCTTTGGCTAATTGTTAAAAAATAAAGAGGGAGACTCACAGAATAACTCTGAAAATAAAATATTAATATTAAAAATAGATTATATATAGGGGATTTCTTTGTGCTAGGGATTATTATAACTTTTACATTTAATAATTGTAAAATCCTACTTGATGGATGAGAAAATCAAAGCACATAACAACTAAGTGTCCTGTCTAAATCACATTGCTTAATCAAGTGCTGAGGTTAGATTCAAACCTAAGTCTTAACCACTGTCTAGGCTGGGCTACATTTCCTGCTGAAGGTGAATAATAGGTTTTCCCTTGGAAAAATGTTTTCCTTTCCACTCATACTCATCATATTTCTATCCTTGCCTTCTATCATTGGTCTCTAGTAAAAGTAGAATTTGAATTATTATGTAACTGTGAAAATAATGAAAAATTGTCTTCATATGGTGCTTTCAAATATATATCAGTACCTCCTTACTAACTACAACTGTATAGATAACTGAGAGCATTTGAATTGGGAATAATACCCCATTAGCTGATTAACATGCCAGTTTTCAACACACCTATCCTAGAGAGCAATGAAGGAAGACTAGAGCATTTTAATGAGAAAAAGTTAGGATTTAGGTAGTAAAATATGTTTTCCATAGAATATTTATTAATACTTGTTATTTAAAACTTTGGGTGCTCATTTTTGCAAAAGAAACACGAGAAATCTAAAGAGAATTATACCCGGAAACCCCTAGGAAGATTTTAATTTATTGAGCATTTCTTCTTCAATTCTGAACTTAGTTCATAATTATAAAAATAGTTATTTTAACATAGTCAAGTCTGACAGCTATTTTACTAGATTTCCTGTTTTCTCATATAAGAGCATTTTGGGAAATGGATATCTAGATTTGATCAACATGGATTTTAACTTTATAAGTTTAAATCATGAATCCTGACATCTCTTTCACAGGTTAGTTAAATTTGAGAGTACAAGTTAATATCTTAGAGAACATTACTCATCTATAAAATGAACAAAACTATACTTACCTCATTGTACATTAGGGAAGATTAGTAAAGAAAATTTGTTTAAATATCTATTTCTATGTCCGGCATATAGTGTGAGTACTTTATAAATGTACATTTCCTCAATTCAAATTCTAATTGTTACATATGAAATTACTTGGTATTAAATGTTTTGAAATATAAATATTTAAAAAGTTTGTTTTATTAGACTTGTTAAAATTTACATAGCTGATTATAATGAAAGTAATACCCTATGTTATATAGGATTTTCAGTTTAAAACACAATGTTAATATTTCCTAGAATTTTTGCAACATACATTTAAAAATGAACAGTTGGGGAGAATCAAGATGGCAGAGGAATGAGTGGAAGTCACACTGACTTCCTCCCAGGACCAACCTGGAATTACAGCTAAATTGTGGAGAAATCACCTGGAACAAATGACTGAATAATAGTGAGAAAGGAGCATTATAACCTTGACAGACAGGAGAATCAGCTTTAGCACAATCTAACTGGTAAGGAGTGCAGTAGAGACTCAAGAAGGCGGGCAGGGCACCCACAGGTGGCAGCACCAGAACTATATTGAAACAGCCAGTTGGATCCCCCTGAGAAGAGCAAGGTCTAAACCTTAAGTGGGGATCTCCAGCCCAAAAAGTACACAGATAACAGCCAGATGCTAAAAGTGGCAGGGTTGCCCTCTGTCAGAGATGGATAGCTGGAGATGCAAAAAGCCATTTAAAGGGCCAACATATAAATGTATATTTGCAGCTACTTACCTTGAGCTTCAGCAAAGGCAGGGGCAGAGTGGGCTAAAGACACTTAAAAAAAGACTGGGGAAGGAGGTTTTCGGGAGAGAACTGAGAGAGTAGCTGGCAGGATCCTGGTGCTGACTCATCCCCTATACTGCAGCACCCATCTAGCTCAGGCAGACTACTCCTTTGAGCAGCAGCAGTGTGTAATGACACAGTAGCCCCACCCCAAGGAAGGACTCATCCCTGCTGAGTACAGAGTGGCAGTCACAGACACTGGCTAAAGGGGGCGCAGAGTGGTGTAGGGATTCTTGAGGAGAGACTGGAGACAAACGCTTTGGGGAGAGAAAGGAGAAAGTAGCTGGTGTAATACTGGTGCTGACTCCTCCCCCGTATGGCAGCAGCCATCTGGCAGACCATTCCCCTGAGCAGCAGCATGAAAATACCCAATAACTCCATCCCCAGGAGGGACTCTGCCTCACTCTGTGGTGTCTTTAAGCCAGCCCTCTGAGTGCAGTGACTAGATTAATACCTGAAGGAGAGAGCCACAGAGAACAGATTCCTGGAAGTCTCAAACAGACTGCCTAAGGTCACACAGGGTCAACATCTGACATCATCAGAAGTAGATCCAGAAAGAAAAAAAATAACAGTCTCCTACCATAGAAGTTCACACCAAAAAGAAAGGAAATCGAGACAGATTAATTTAAGAAGCAGAAGCAAAAAAGAATAGTCTCAAAAATAATGAGAAGACAAAGAAACACCCACCAATCAAAGGGAAAGGAGGAATCCTCAGAAAGAGAACTAAATGAAATAGAGGCAAGTCGACTGTCAGATATTGAGTTCAAAACAACAGTTCTAAGGAAGCTCAATGAGCTCGGTAAGCTCAAAGAGAACGGCCAACAACTACAGGGAAACTACAAGGAAGTTAATGCAAACTATATCAGCATGAAAAAGGACATAGAAACTATCAATAAGAGACAAGAGGAAATGAAAAATACAATGTCTGAATTGAAGAACACAGTAGAAGGAATCAAAAGCAGCCTAGATGAAGCTGAGGATCGAATCTGCAAGATAGAGGATAAGGTAGAAAAAAGCTCCCAGAAAGAGCAAGAAAATGAAAAAAGACTAAAAAAGAATGGAGAAGAGTTTAGGGAAATTCAGGACAACCTGAAATGTAGTATTATCCATATAATAGGGACACCAGAAGAAGAAGAGGAGCAAGGGATAGAGAACCTGTTTGAAAAAGTAATGATGGAAAACTTCCCTAATTGGAGGTGAGAAAAAGACACACAAGTCCAGGAAGCACAGAGGGTCCCATTCAAGGGGAACCCAATGAGGCCCACTCACACACATCATCATTAAAATAGCAAATATCAAAGACAAACAGAGAATCCTAAAGGCATCAAGAGAGAAATGGGTAGTAACATACAAGGGAGCCCTGATACAGCTTGCAGCTGACTTCTCAACAGGAACACTACAAGCCAGAAGGGAATGGCAAGAAATATTCCAAGTAATGAAAAGCAAAGGTCTGCAACCAAGACTGCTCTACCCAGCAAGGCTTTCAATTAAAATGGAAGGTGAAATAAGGAGTTTCCAAGAAAAAAAAAAAAAGGTAAAAGAATACACTTCCACCAAACCAGCAGTGTAAAATATGCTAAAGAGACTGCTTTAAGAAGATGGAGCAAAAGAGTCTATGACTACCTAGTTCCTTTCACAGTCACCAATACTTGATATTACCAAAATGTTTAATATTTATTAATCTGAGTGTGACAATGATGTGTTATTTTAATTGTTACCTCATTATTTGTTGAAATGAAACCTGTTTTTGTATATTTCTTGCCTATTTCTATTTTTTCTAAAAAGCTTTAAATGGCTTTTTGGTATTCTTTATCCATTTTCTGATTAAATGTTTATAGAACTTTTTCCCTAAAAAAAAGCAAAAAACCTATTAACCCTTTTTTAGATGTGTTACAAATGCTTTCCTATATTACTTGTCCTTTAACTTTTTTTATACATATATTACTATACAGTCCTAAATATTTAATATGGCCATATTGTCAATATCTTACTTTGTAGCTTCTGGGTGTGAGTATTTTATTTCAGTGTAAGAAAAATATTATTTTGTATTTTGTCCTAAAACTCCTTAGATTTTACATATTGATTTTTAACTCACCTGAATATTTGTTGTATAATGTGTGAAATAGGACTCTATATTTGTTTTATGTCAAGTAATAATGGTCCGTGCACCTTATTTGTTGAATAAGCCTTATTTTACCCACTGATTTGAAATATCAACTTAATCATGTATTACATTGTTAGATGATATAAAAAATTTTAAAAAAATTAAAAATGGACAATCAGTATTCCTATTTTCAGATGAAAAACATGAAGGTCACAGAGGTTTAGTTATTTGCCCATAATTTCTCTAGAACTCAACCACATATAAGAAACTCAATAGACATAGCCTTTAAGAGAGTTTTGAAATGAAAACTTTTTATAGCATGTGTTAGTGAGAAATTTTACCAAATAGGTTGGTTATTGAGTCTTACTTTATGGCTCAACCCTCAAGCCATTGGTCTGTCACACTTCTGCAAATAATAAAATTCTCAAAATCTCTCTCCTCAGCTGCCTCCACTGTCTTCTTATTTCCTTCTCACTTTGCTAATCCAGTCTTATCCCACCACAGTAACAAACTTCTGACATAAAAAAATATTAACTTCCAGTTCTTCTAGTCCAGGAGGACTTTCCTCAATTTTCTTTGATTTTTCTATTGAAATTAACACAAATGATCATCCACCCCTTCCTCCCTGTGCTTGCTTTCCAACTGTTCTTTCCCTGCCTTAATTTATCTTTCCACCAAAGGATATATGCATGGTTGTGATGGCTTTTTCTCCTTTTTTATTATATGCACTTCTTCATTGAATTCATCCATCATAGCTTCTACTGTGACTCACATTAGTGACATGAAAATCTACAGCTTTAGTCCAAACCTTCTTATGTAGCTTCATATCCATAGTTCTAACTGTTTCTTGTCCACCTTTACCAGGATAATCAACTGGAAAGAGATTTAAAACCTATTAAAAAAATTTTAGTGACTTTACAAAGGCAGTATACTTGAGGCCTAGGGAGTTGTTAACATGTTAGTGTGTTAATTGTTAATAGCATAGAGGGAAATCACCTATGTTTACTGGAAAGTAAATTATATAAAGTCAAGTAGTTGGTGGTAAACTTGCCAAGGTAGTTGGAAAGAGATTATGATGCAACTAAAGATTTTGGACTTGTTCTCTGCAGGAAACTGATAGAAACAGTTCTGTTTCTTTTTCTTCCTACTTTTAACCTGAATCTCTGATTTTAAATCTGTCAACCTATCTGTACATATGGTGATACCACACAATAAGAATGATTCTATAAGCCCTTAGTTTTTTTAAAAATTAATTATATCTGCAATAATTGAGTCATGTAGCATTGTACCATATATACCAAGTATCCTAGTCTTCTCAACTCCTAATTTCTTGTCTTTTTTCCTACCTTTGTCCTTGTATCTGATATGCATTACTTTGCCTCTAACATTGGCCTTGGCTCTGACACCCTCAGGTGCAAATTGTTATTAGGACATTAGACCACATTTTGTTGCCCTCAGTGTTTATGGGAACTAAATAATCATCTATGTTTCCCCTAATTCCTGTGAGCAAATGCCTTGCAGGTTGTCTGAATCTGACAAACCAAAGCATTTTGCTGAACTAAAAATGCTCTGTTTCCCCCATAAGTGAGCACAGTATCTCACGAAAATCACTTCTTGAATAAGACCAGAGGACAGTACACTTATAAATCTACCAAGTCTTTAGTTAACCATGTGTGTTGTGGCCATTCTGGTGTCAGCCTCTATGAGACTATGAGTTTGCCTAAACCTCAGTATCATCTCATTCAGGTGCAAACAGAAATTCCGTAATGAGAGAACTCATTTTCAAGGAGCTCTTCAAGGTGATCCAGCAGTGTCAGGGCAGAAGCAGAATTAAATGTTATTACTGATTCCAAACCCAGCCATTTCTTTCTCCCAATCCTTTGAGTCCAGTGCTAATCTGTATCGGGAAACTCAGGACTTTAAGCCTCATTACCAATCAGGCAAATTTTCACCTGGCTATCATCCATTTGAGAGCCTGACATGTCTTTATTGAATGAGATATTTTGATTTGGGCAAATAAAAATATCTGAAAGACTTAAATAGAATGCTAAATTAGTTTCACCTGCTTTTTTCAACGTTGCCAGAGTCTTGGAGAAAACAGTGAAACGACAGATCTATTTCTGCCTTTTGCAAGATTCATGTGTGTATGCAGGTCATTCTGATTATCCTCCTGATGAGTTAACCATCTAGGTTACTGAGCTGCCTTTTTAAAAGTGAATGAGAGCAGTTACTGCCTTGTATGGCCCTCAGATCAACTCTTTTTATGAATAGAATAGTTAGTATTTTAACAAGTGCTTGTTGAACAACAAATATGAGGAAAAGGACTGGTGCTAAGTTCCTACCATATATAACTATCACCATGCCAGGCTTGAGGAAAGATGTCCTGCTGAAAAAGTGAGTTTCTGACCAGAACAAAATCATAAATATCATGGAGACCTAATAAAGTATAGAATCCACCAGCTTAAATTCAAAGCTAAAAGAAGGTGGTGTTTAACAGAGTTATAGTAGGGTGCTGTGCTAAGCACTTGGGAAGGGCTGATCCATTGGCTCAGCATAGGGGCGATGGATCACCTGCATGAAGAGCAGCATTTGAGCTGATCTAAGAAGACCATATAGAATCACAAGGCTAGAAAGAAAGGCCCAGAAGCATGGAAGAACCTTCCATAATGAGGAATTCCCCCTCTTTGTGACTAGAATATCACTCACCAAGGAAACCAGTAAGGAATGAAGCTGCAAAGGTAAATCCCAGACTGATATTTCAGTGTTCGAGGCAGTTGAGGGACTTACTCATTATGCAAAACAACTCTGAAATTTTAACTGACAGAATCCTGACTATGGCTAATGTCATTTGTGCTCAGAGAAAACAAAAACACCATCTCATTTGATTTTCTATTTCCAATGGGAGAATGTATTTACTGTGAGACCAAACATTGTGCTGAATTAAAGTCTAATAGAGAATGCACATATTTTTTCTGGCCCCACTTCTGATTTGAAATTCAGAATAACCTGAGAAAGTATAATAGTTATTCTTTGTGGTGCTTTATATACACTTTTTAGAAAATATTTCCAAAAGTGGTGGTAGTGATATTAAGTATCATGTATTAAACACTTATTGTGTATCATGTATGTTATATTATTCTCGGTGAATACTAACAATTACTTGGTAATTAAATCCAAGTTCACAGGGGAGAAAACAGAGTAAACATTTAGAAAGTTTAAGTGTATTGCTCAAGACACACTGTTATTTTGTGATGAAGCTACAATTTAAACCAGAGTTCCTGTGATGTTGGACTCTTTCCATTACAACCTGTTGCCTGAAGGAACAAGTGGTGTTGATTAGTTTAGATGTTCAGGTTGCTAAGTTATAAGTCTATAAATATCATAACTTTTGAAATTTTTAATTTTTTTTCAGAGAAATTCTTTGAAAATATGATATTTATGACTTTGCCTTCTGTAGCAGAGTTTTGAACATAAAAACCATTTTTTCTCTATGAACTCTCAGATGCCTTTTAATGGTCAAATATGTAAACAATGGTCACTATTTTTTGACATCTTTGAAGAATTCAACATTCTTTACTTCCTTTTCCTTCTTGAAAACCTCTCTACCCTTTGCCTTGGTTATATTCTGCTCTCATGATTCTCTCCAACCTTCCTTTATCATTTTTTCCTTATGATTCTCTGTTGAAGGTCAATGTGCCCCCCAACCCCCAATCATCTTCATGTCCTTTTTCTCTCATTAGTCTACACGCTCTCCTTGTTTAATTTTATAGCTTCAGTTTCAATCTGCTACCCCCGTGTTAGGCAAATAATAGCCACCCAAATGTGGCTACATAATGGTTCCCAGAACCTGTTAATAAGTTACGTTACAGAGCAAAAATGACTTTTTTAATGAGTGAATTCAAGATCTTTATTTGGGGAGATCATTCTGGATTATCTGAGTAGGCACAGTATAATCACAAGAGCCTCATGAAAGGCAGGAGGTTCAGAGAGGGGGAAGAAGTAAGGACAGAATCAGAGATCAGAAAAAAGAGTGAATGCTATGCTACAGTTTTTGAAGACAGAAAAAGGACCCACAAACTAAGGAATGTAGGGAGCCTCTAGAAGCTAGAAAACGGAAGGAAATGGATTCTTCTCTAGACCCTTCAAAAGAAATGCAGGTTTTCCAACACCTTGATTTTAATGCAGAGATACTGGTTTCAAACTACTGACCTCCAGAACTATAAAATAATAAATTCATGTTGTTTTAAGGCACTAAATTTGTGGTGATTTATTACACTAACAATAGGAAACTAATGTCCTTTTCTGACAAAGAATTTCCAAGTCTATGAGTTCAGTTGGTGACTTCTCTCTCCTGAACTCTAAATTACATATAAAAGTACTTGTTATGTCAATTTAAACATTCCACTAATATATAGCCACACTGAGTCCAATCACCATTACTACCCATCAAATGAATTAGCAAGAAGTCTTAGGAATTATCTCCAACACCTCTTCTTTGCAAATATTCAGAGCCAAGAGTTGACTCAAAAGAAGGTCTTGATCTACCACAACACACACACAAAAATGACAGATTTAGCTGCATCTTTGCATCATAGGATATATCATAATTTTAGCATAACATTTATTTAAAGCTTGCCTTGCCATTTATATACCAAATGTTAAAATGTCTTGATAAAGCATTACATAGAGTTGATAGCTATAAGACATATAAATTATTGCTGAACTTTGTAATAGAAGAGGACTTCAATGGGAGAGAACCATAAGATATACAGACCAAATGTGGTAAAATAGAAAATAAAGTGTGCCACAAGTAATGTTCTAAGAGTCCAACCTATCACATGGTGCTTAAAGGAATTTTGATTCAAGAAATGTCAGTCAAATCATACAACACTATTCATCTCACCCCTAGAGAATTATTTTCAGTTCTTAATGACATGCTTTTCTTTGAGTGATAGTAGATTAATTGTCTCATTCAGAAGAGCATGACCAGAAAGATGAAAACAAAATAATAGAATTTCTATATGAGGAATAGTAGAAAAAAATTTTTTTAAATTTAACAAACCTAAAATATTAAACTGCTGACATACTATGAACTCAAAGGTTCAAACCAAAACCAAAACCCGAAGATGACTTTGTCTCACATGAAAGAAGAACTACCAATGATAATTTAATGGTAAGTTAATTATCACATTGAATGACATTGCAAAAAATGGGAAGCCTGGTATTATTACTATTAACAATTAAGAATAAGCTGGTGGGAAAAAAAACAAGCTGAGTAACCAATTTGTGCTAAAGCCATAGAAAGGAAATACCATGTACTAGCAAAAAATGGACTATGATAAAGATAAATAAAATAAAGGACTCAGGCAAGAGTGTGATTCAGGGCCTCATTCAGGCAAGTGTGTGATTCAGGGCTTACCACACTGAGTAGTTACATAAAAAGAGGCCTAAGCAACCTAGGCAAAAACATAAAACAAACAAACAAACAAAAATCAGGTCATGTTTGTTATGGAACACTTAACGTTCTCCAAGATAAACACCACCCAACATGAGTTCAAAGTATGAAATTAGAAATTCACAAAGAAATCACCATAAATTAATGGGCAGAAACTATACTAAAGGAAATTAAATTTCCTTCACTCAGGAAAATGTGTGATTCAGGGCTTACCACACTGAGTAGTTACATAAAAAGAGGCTTAAGCAACCTAGGCAAAAACAGACAAACAAACAAAAAGAAACAGTTTATTTTTGTCATGGAACACTGAAGGTTCTCCAAGGTAAACACCATCCAACATGAATTCAAAGTACAAAATTAGAAATCCACAAAGAAATCACCATAAATTAGTAGGTAGAAACTATACTAAGGAAGTTAAATTTTAAAAACTGGTAATATATTTATCGGACAAGAAATAAAATAATTATGCTTACCATGATTTAGTAAATGAAAGAAGGAAGCAAAACATGAGGGGTAAAAAAACAGCTATTAAAGAGATAGGAACACTTGAAAAAGCACCTAACAGAATTTCTAGAAATAAAAAGGTCTTTGAAATTTTAAGGCATTAATGGTGTCTTTAAATATTGCATTAACACAGCTGAAGGTAGGTTTAATTAACTGAATATTAAGGACATACTTGGAATAAGTCACAGAAAAATAAAGCAAGGAAAATAAAAATATTAAGTACAGATAATATAATGACAAGGTTTAAAATGTGTAATTTTCAGAAAGAAAAAATAAAAAGGGAGCTATTTGATGATATAATGGCTGAGAATTTTTCAGAATGTACAGAAAATAAAAATATGTAGATTTAGGAAGCACAGTATGTTTTAAATAACATAAATACAACAAGATCTACACTTAAGCATGTTGTAGTGAAACTACAGAACATAATTTAAAAAGAAAATTTTCAGAGTTGCAAGAAAGAAAATGTAATAAATGCATTTGTTTTATATTGCTGTGTAACAAATAACTACAGATTTAGTGGTTTGCAAAAATACACATTAGCTCACAGTTTCCTTGCTTAGGGGTCTGCGCATAGCATCACCAAACACTTTAGTCAGGTCTTAGAAGGATGAAGTTAAGGCATCAGCCAGGTGTTTTTCTCATCTGAATCTTAAGATCTTCTTTCAAGCTCATTCATGTTGTGGGCAGATTTCAGTTCCTTGCAGTTGTAGGACTGAGACTGTCAGCATGCAGAGGCCTGCCGTAAATGTAAACCCTCACGACATGGCTTTTTATTCCTTTAAAGCTAACAGAAGAATATATCTTTATTCAGGAAGGTCCTGGTACATTTTCAATGGATCTTCACCTCAATAAATCTCTCTCACACAGGATAATCTCCCTTTTATTTACCTTAATATTAACATATTTAACATGTTAATCATATTTGCAAAACCCTTCAACTTTGCCATATAACATAACCTAATCACCAGAGTGTTATCCATCATACTTACAGAACCTGCTCAACTCAAAAGAAGGGAATTATACAGAATTTATACACCAGGGTTGGAAATTGTAGGTCATCTTCTGTCTGCCACATGTGGATTCTTCTGGGCTAGAATTACAATTACATTGTAGTAGCTATCTCAACAACAACCACAGAAGCAATAGTTTATAAAATAGTATTTTTAAATAATGATAGAAAATAACTGTCAATATAAATTTATCAAGAGGAAATTGAGTTTTCACCAAATAATTTTTGTGAAAGTGACATAAAAATATTATTTTGACATGGATATTAAATACTAAAGGAAGAACAAAAACACCAGAAGCAAAAGTGAGAAATAAAATTATAAAATATATGAATAAATCTAAAACACTGTTACACTGTTGACTAGACAATAACATTTAAAGCTAGCATGAGGTTATTAGAATAAAACCTACATATCTAAATTCTGAGCAAAAATGATATTAACTTTAGTATCCTTAAAAGTATGTATGCATGTTAAAGCTGTAAATCTACCCATTAAAGTAACAGAATTTGATTGTAATACTTGTAAAAACAAGTAGAAGCTAAAAAAAAAAATGGAATATACCAATACTAAAGAAATTATTTATTTGGGAAGTATACAAAATGTCACAGAGACTTCTGGCCAAGATGGAGGCATAGGTAGATATGTTTTGCTTCCTTGCACAACCAAAAGAAGGTAACAACAAATTAAAAAGCAAAAAACAACCAGAACTGTCAGAAAATCAATCTGTATAAAAGTACAACAACCAAGGAGTCAAAGAAGAAACATTCATCCAGGCTGCTAGGAGGAGTGGAAATCAGCAGCCAGGACAGAGAGAACACACATCAAGGTGGTGGACCAGGTGGTCCCACATGCATACAAGGAGAAGCCAGAAGGAACAGCTAGGGAGCGAGACAGACAATGCAACCCAGGGTTTCAGTGCAGGAAAAGAAAGCCTTAAAACCTCTGGCTGTAAAAATCTGTGGGAGTTGCAGCAGCAGGAGAAACTTCCAGCCTCACAGGAGAGAGTCTGTTGGAGAGACCCACAGGGTCGTAGAATGTACACAAACCACCCATCTGGGAACCAGCACCAAAAGGGCCCAATTTGCATGTAGGTAGCAGGGGAAGTGACTGAAAGCCACAGCAAGCGACATTGTTCTCACTTGGACCCCCCCACATACAGCACCCCAACACAGCAACTTGGGTTGCCCTGCCCTGGTGAATACCTAAGGCTCCACCCCTTACAAAGTAACAGGTGCACTGAGACAAATATGGCCCAAATGAAAGAACAGATCAAAAGTACAGAAAAATAAGTAAGCAAGGAGGAGATAGTCAATCTACTAGATGGAGAGTTCCGAGCACTGATAATCAGGATGCTCATAGAAATAATTGAGCTCAGTCATCTAACAAAGGTAGAAATAAAGGCTATGCAAAGTGAAATAAAGAAAAAATATATAGGGAACCAACAGTGAAGGGAAGGAAACTGGGACTCAAGTCAATGATTTGGAACAAAAGGAAGAAATAAATGTTTGATCAGAACAGACTGAAGAAACAAGAATTAAAAAAATTAAGGAAAGTCTTAGGAACCTCTGAGAGAACTTTAAATGTTCCAACATTGAAATCATAGGAGTGCCGGAAGTAGAAGAAGAAAAGCAAGAAATCAAAAACTTATTTGAAAAAGTAATGAAGGAAAACTTCCCCTATCTGGCAAAGGAAACAGACTTCTGGGAAGCCCAGGAAGCTCAGAAAATCTCAAAGAAATTGGACGCAAGGAGGAACACACCAAGACACATCATGATTAAGTTATCCAAGATTAAAGATAAGGAGAGAATCTTAAAAGCAGCAAGAGAAAAAGGAGATAGTTACCTACAAAGGAGTTCCCATAAGATTATCAGCTGATTCCTCAAAAGAAACCTTGCAGGCAAGATGGGGCTGGCAAGAAGTATTTAAAGTCCTGAAAGACAAGGACCTCCACCCAAGATTACTCTCTCCAGCAAAGCTACCATTTAGAATGGAAGGGCAGATAAAGTACCTCCCAGATAAGGTCAAGTTAAAGTTCATCATCGCCAAGCCCTTATTGTATGAAATGTTAGAGGGACTTATCTAAGAAAAAGATCAAAACCAGGAACAGTAAAATGACTACAAAAACACAACAATCAAGTGAACCTAAAAAACAAAACCAAAAACAAACTAAACAAATAACTAGAACAGGAACAGAATCACAGAAATGGAGATATTATGGAGGGTTATCAGCAGAGATTGGGGTGAGGCAAAAAAGTACAGGGAATAAGAAGCATAATTGGTAGGCACAAAATAGACAGGGGGAGGTTAAGAATAGCATAGGAAATAGAGAAACCAAAGAACTTATATGCATGACCCATGCACATGAACTAAGGAGTGGGGGGTGCTGGTGGGATAGAGGGTGCAGGGTGAAGGGACAAAGGGGAGGAAAAAAATGGGGCAACTGTAATAGCATAATCAACAAAATATACTTAAAGAAGTAACAGAAACAGCCATTTTAGTAGAACCTACAACAAAATTTCCAATGCCAAGAGAAGCAGAAACTCTGGAAAAACAAAAGTAGTCCTGTACAGATTCTTGGCCATGTGTAGGTCTAATAGGAATAGTTATTAATGCTTAAGAAAAAGAAATTAACTTTTTTTTAATTTATTTTCCGTTTGTAGTTTACATACATTAGTATATGAGTTTCATTTATGCAACCTAGTGATTAGACATTTATATACTTCTAAAGTGATCACAATGATAAATTTAGTGTCCATCTGGCACCACACATAGTTGTTACAATATGATTAACTATATTTCCTATGCTGTACTTTACATTCCTGTGACAATTTTTATAGTTGTCAGTTTATACTTCTTAATCACCTTCAACTTTTTTTTTTTATCAATTTCTCTACCCCCTCCCATTTGGCAATGACCACATTGTTCTCTGGATCTGTGTTTTCTGTTTTGTTTTGTTTGTTCATTTAAATATATATATAATCCACAAATGTGAGATCATATGGTATTTGTCTTTCTCTGTCTGACTTATTTCACACCTCCAACTTTGTTCTCAGTATTGCCTTGGCTATTTGAGATTTCTTATAATTTCACATAAATTTTAGGATTAGTTGTTCTAGTTCTGTGAAAAGTGCCATTGATATTTTGATAGGGATTGCATTGAATTTATGGGTAATATACATTTTGGCCATAGTGTTTCTTCTAATCCACAAGCACTGTAGAGCCTTCCATGTACTTGTGTCTTCTGCAATTTCTTTCATCAACGTCTTATATTCTTCAGTGTCCAGATTTTTTCTCTCATTGCTTAAATTTATTCCTAATTATTGTATTGTTTTTGATGAAATTATAAATGGGTTTGATGTCTTAATTTCTTTTCCTGACAGTTTGTTATTAGTATATAAAAATGCAACCAATTTCTGAATATCAATTTTGTATCTTTCAACTTTACTAAATTAATTAGTTTTAATAGCTTTTTGGTGGAATCTTTAGAGTTTTCTATATATAGTAGCATGTCATCTACAAATAGTAAGAGTTTTAATTTTCTTTTTCTATTGTGGATACATTTTTTGTCTGATTGCTGTGGCTATGACTTCCGAGGCTACATTAAATAAAAGTGGTGAGAGTTGGCATCCTCCAACACCCATCTTGGAACTCTCATTCCAAGTGGTTTTGGAATCCTCTGAACTCATGAGGCCTTGATAATACATGGAACCACCCAAGGGATCCTAAGATCAGATAAGTTTGAGAATTTAGTTTCTCTATTATAGTAATTCTCAGAACTTTTTGTAAGATAATGGACATTATAAATCTCTAAGAAGCAGAATATATATAACATGCAGTGCTTTCCCAAATTACTTACATATGTATTCTGTTTCTGTGTGTGTGTTTATTTCTGTGTGTGTTTATACCATGGGTTTATCACACCATTAAGCACTTGTCTAGATAAACTTAGAACAGTCAGAAACCCCAGTGAGTTGTCATTGAAAATGCACTGACATCACTATGAGTTAAAACTGGAGAAGGAGAACATGTTGCTAAAAGCCCAGGAAAACAGAATACTCCTGAGGATACTCCCCATGAACAAAGACCCTTTTTTTGCACCTGCTGTTTCTAGTCACTGGTGGGCTATGTGGAAAAAACTCAGTTTTCCTCCTGTGCATGTACTGTGTTTCCCCTCCCAGTGAGTCCCCTTTGTAACACACACAGAAAAGATCACCCCTGATATTTCTGCTCACCAAATGCATGGAGCTTTTTCCCTACAATATGCAATTCCTATGACACCATCTTGGTGTCCTACAGCTTAATTCAATTACAATACTATTTACCAGGAAAAGGCAGCAGATCCCACAGGTTAACGGTTCAGTCTCACAAGACTCTTCCCCCAATCCCCGTACACACACACACATTTCAGAGCCACCTGCAAGCCCAGGGTTCACCTCTATTTCTGACCAAACATCTGTAGATTAAAAGTTCTGATGACCTCCTCCTTAAGTTCAATTAATTTGCTAGAGAAATTCACAGAAATCGGAAAAGCACTTATGTATGTTTACCAGTTTATTGAAGAGTATGATAAAGAATACAGAGAATGAAGAGAGTTACAGAGCAAGGTCTGGGCGGGTCCTGAGTGCAGGAGCTTCTGCCTGTGGAGTTGGGGAATATCATTCTCCCAGTATGGATTTGTTTGCCAGCCGGGAAGCTCCCTGACCCCATAGTATTGGAATTTTATGGAGACTTTCTTGTATAGTCATGCTTATTTCCATTTCCAGCCCTTTTCCCCTCTCTGGAGGATGAGGAGTGGGGCTGAAGATTACAGACTTCTAATCATGGCTTGGTCTTTCTGGCTACCAACCCCCATTCAAAATCCATCATAAGCCCACTGAAAGTCTCTCATGCAGAGTCACTCAATGAAACAAAAGATGTCCTAGTGTTCTTGTCACTTAAGAATTTACGAGGGTTTTAGGAGCTTTATGCTGGGAACTGGGAACAGAGACCAGTACATATGTTTTCTATTATCTCACAGTCTCTGGCTATTGACATCTTACAACAAAATGATACATAAGTCAAAAGATACTGGCACATTACTAGAATGCCATGCATTCATTAATAATTATTCAGTCCATCATTACATCATAGGAAATTTTCTCCCAGGGCAAGATCACTCAGATTTGCGGGCTTCCATTCAATCTTGTCAAGTTCCAAAAGCAGTAACAGTCTTGGCAAACACATGACTTTACCCTTTCAGGCATCTGATATAACTGAGCTAGATGATAATATCATCTCTTGCTCTGACCTTCTTTTGAGGCTTTAATGTAATATTGGATTTCCCTTTTTATGTAACTCATTCATTTATTACTTAATTCATAGTCATTATTCATTTTCCTCTTCATTTATACCCAAACTCTTCCCACTTTGAAATAGATGTTAGGCTCAGCCAGTGGGCTGGTCTAGATTTAAGCAGTGATACTAGTCTAGTAAGACCTTGCTTTTCATCCCATTCTCTCCACTTAGGGTAAGGTTATCCGGGTATAGGATTAGTGAGATATCTTTACCACCAGACAATGTATCTGCATTTGTTGGTAGCCCCAATTTTGTCAGATGGGGTGAGAGCACATTCTGCTACATCAGGCCATTAAAAATTCTGTCTGATATAAAGCTTAAAAACATAGTTCTTTGCTTAGGTAATAATCCCTGCTTCCAAGTGCTATGATTGCAGCCCTGGTCCTGTGACCACTGCATGAGGTAAAGAAAAAAACTGAGGTGATGTGGAGAAGAAAGAAAAATAGCACAGTCCTTATGCCAGCATTTTCCTCCCTTGGCAAGTAGAGAGACATAGCAACATCTTTCCCCGCAACTTCTTCCCCAGATCCATCACTAGAACAGACAAATCTATTCAATAGACACACCCCTTTTGTCCTATTTGTGTTGAGTGTGAGCACTTCTTCATGAAGGTGTGCAAGCCAGACCCTTCATACCTTTCTCTCCCTCCATTTAAAAAAAAAAAGTTTCAATTTTCAATGTCAATTCTCTGACAAACTACTTCTCTGAACAGGATCTTTCTCAGCCCATTGTTGGATATTATAGGCTGTACGATGTGTTGCTTGGTCTAAAGAAATGATATCCAGCAATTCAAATTGGTTCACTCTCTTCTATTCTGGTTCTTGTGTACCACTTGGTAAGCAAAGCCTAGTCCAGAGTCAGTGTCTGTTCCTGTCAGGATATATTTGTAGCCCAGTCAGAGCTACCAGCATCAGTATCACTTGCCAACTGTGATCAGAGTCTTCCCACAAGGGAATCTGCCATATAGCCTTCTCAGTCTTTGTCTGTTTTGCTGGCAAACAGAACAGTTTTATTGGCATTTTGTCCTTCAGAGGCTGTAAGAGGATTATGTCTAGATTTACACTGTTTCTGCTTTATTGAAATAGCCCCATAGCCGTCCATTTCATGGACCCAAGTGACCATCTCAGAGGAGCATATGGGAATATCTGCTTGTCAATTCCAATCACCTTCTACACCTGGAAAAGAATTCTTCTGCTAAATATCAACGTGTCCTACTGTACATCTTCAACTGTTCAGCTCTCCCATCATGACTAGGAAAGCAAGTTGCAGTTTTGCACACTAGGCTGATCTGTTTTTACCTTATTAATCAGAATCTTTCTATCCACTGGTCTGAATGCAGCAGCTTTACAAAAAGGATGTTGTTCATTTACCTTAGAACTGCTGTTCAAAACGAAGAAGCTCTTTGCTGATCAGGCAAGGGCTGTGTTGTAGGACACTGTCCAAGTAACAGGCCAGAATCCAGCAGCTCCTCACATACCTACAGAGTCAGTCCTAGGGGCAAAGAAGGCCCACGCTCATGCGTATCTGCTTCGTGCATTCCCCAGGCAGCATGATCCTGTACAAACCATTTCTATTTCCTTGTGAAACTCTTCTGGGCATTGCCATCCCCATTAGGGCCTTTCTATGACATTATCCTGGACACTATGGGTATTTCAGTTTTTAAGATCATTTTACATCCTTTAGTCATCAGGGTAGCTCCAATTAATGTCAGATAGCAAAGTACTAAATGCCCTTTACATGGAAGTTCTGTAGTCTAAATTTCAGTATTTGTCACTGGGAGGCACTCACAGATCTTTGTTGCAAGCCCCAATCTATAGTCCACATGAGGCTATTGTACAGAGAACTGGCCCTTACCAGCATTCAAGTTCCTGTGCCACACTGTGTGGACTCTGGCAATCTTACTGACTCCCTCTAAGCATTTGCAATTGATATTGCTTAAAGGGTGGATTTACATGCATTCTGTTTTACAGCAGTAGGTAGTAGAAATGTTCCCCAATCAGACACAGTTTCCATCCCCATAATACAATCGGTTAAAAGAGGTACAATCACTTCATATAAAGTCTGTTTAAACATACCAAATCTCCTACAAAATTTTACTATAATACCATTAACTTCTGTTTCTAACTATAGACTATATTAGGACTTCATCTACAGGTTTTGGTTTTATAATATTAAGAAGGAAAAAATATACCCAGTATGATATAATATCTATGAAAACACATAAAAGGAGAAACTACTTGTTTACATACAACCTTTTGACATTTCAAATTCTATAACCCTATCAACCCTTACATTTTTTAATTCTCCTAATTATAGCCTATGTCAGGTCTTTACCAGTGGCTTCGGTACCAGCTTGTGGGACTCCCGTGTCAAGGAGTGCCAAACTCCTCTTTTTCCAAAAGTGGCTATTTTACTCATTCTTGTGCCCCAGTGAGAGGTTGAGCCAAGGGACCCTGGCCCTTTTGTCAGTATTTAGCCTGATTAATCTTTGTGACCACAGCCAAAAGCATGACAAATTTTTCATTAGGTTTCTCATTGTAATCTCTGCTCTCAGGCTTTAAGATTTTTTCCAAACTAGGAGAAATAAACTCAACTTGACTGGGCATTTTACTATTGGGTTCCAGCAGGAGATTCCTTTGCCCTACATAAATTTTGGCAGTAGAAATTTCAACTCCATCAATTTCTTTTTTATTCATCCCATTTCTTAATAACCATCTAAAGATTTCCGACCTGCCAAGTCCTGGGACTCCCCCCTTTCTATTCCTCTTTATTTTTCCCCTATTAATATTTGCTCTCGTCACCTTATCCCTTAATCATGGTCTAAAAATGCCCAGACTTCTAAGCACAGAGGATCCTTTCATCTGCCTTTCGCCATTCTCTTTTTAATTATTCTAATAATTTTTATTAGTATCTGTAAGAATCATGAGGAAAAGCTGATATAGCAAATTTGACAAAGTTTTTTGGATTATCCTTCAGATTTGCAACAGTAAGGCTATATGGGGTACCGACGTGAAAGGGGCCTCCTTAGCCATAGCGTTTACCATGACCTGGGTAACAGGCATATTCAGTGGACAAACACTCTGCTCAACATAAAGCAAGCTTCACATGGCTTGCAGACAAAGCATATTAGCCACTTCATCAGGGTGATCCACTTGGCATTCGTAGGGGGAAACGACAGTGCCCATAATCTGGGCAAGCAGATTTACAGTGGCTTTTATCCTATCACTAAACTGGTATTTCCTCTGGGACAGCCTCCTGTGTGTCTAGATCATGCAGAGCCATCTGTGATTGTTTCACATTGGTTTGGGTCCTGAATAAATCCAAACATGCACTTCTATTCTGCAGCATTCAAAACCACAGAAAAAGCTAAAAAATTAATGGCTCTCACAATATCTCCCCATAAAAGTTATTAGAAGCTGATGATACTGATCTATAAAATAAACAAGTGCTTTACATTATAACCTTCATTTCAATAGTTTCTTGGATTTATCCTCCCCCGACATGGACTACCTTCTTGGTAACCAGAGGTCTTCATGAGTTACTCTCTGTTGCCCTCTACAGTTTTTACCTTGGAGGCAGGTTTGGGGCTAGCCGCTAAAGCTCAGACACACTGAAACCTGAGATTGGTCTATCATCAAGATCCACTATAGCATTCTCTTTTACTTTTAGTTTAGCTATTTATTACACATAATAATACCAAAGCAATAGAAACCTTTGCCTTTTTTATTAACTTGAACTTTCTAATTCTTCCACTTCCCAAGAGCTGGAAACATTTCTGAATTCCAATGATAACTTTTACCTTTAGCAACTGATGGCAGGACAGTTGTTGCTCGGTAAAAAAGGTGACAAAGTGATCACAAAGAAATCAAAGGCTCTTTATCTGCCATCATTTTGTCCTTTCTTTTCCCAAATCACATTTTTCTGTGAACCAGCCTCAGTCTAGCAAATCCTACTTCTGACCTCAACTGTAAAGGAAAAACTTGGTTGTTCTTCCATGTAGGGAAACTCATCATTATCTACTATATTTCTCTTTCCTGTGAGTTCCCTTGGCTACCCACAGTGAACATTTTACTTCTGACATTTCTGGTCACCAAATGTGTGGAGGGTCTTTCCTAGCAATTCTCTGTGACACTGGCTGGATGTCCTACAATTTAATTCAATTACAGTACTATCTATGGGTTGGCCAAAAAGTTTATTTGTTGTTGTTTTTTTTTTCTGTAAAATGGCTCTAGTAGCGCTTAGTCATCTTTAACTTCATTTGAAACAATTTTGTTAGATTTATTGTGACAGGTGTCATATCAGAATGCATTTTTAAAAAAATTTATTAAAATTAGTGAATTTTCGTGTAGCCATTTTAATAATGAAGATGAAAAAATGCAACATTTTCAGCATATTATGCTTTATTATTTCTGTAAAGGTAAAAACACAACTGAAATGCCAAAAGAAAACTTCATATAGTATATGACTGATCAAATGTGTCAAAAGTAGTTTGCAAAGTTTTGTGCTGGAGATTTCTCTCTGGACAATGCTCCACAGTTGGATAGAATAGTTGAAGTTGATAGCAATCAAATCAAGACATTAATTGAGAACAATCAGTGTTATACCACATGGGGGATAGCTGACATACTCAAAATATCAAATCAATAAAGTTATTGGTGAAAATTAAAATGTGTCTTTTCTTTAATGGAAAAAGAAAAAAACTAAAACATTTTGTCCAAACCAATAAATGGAAATAACATCAGATTCCATAGGTTAAAGGCTCAATCTCACATGACTCTTTTCCCCAATCCCCATGCACATGCAGACACACACACACACTTCAGAGATCAGCTGCAACTAGATATAGATCAAGTGTTCTGATGATTCCCCCCTTTTTAAGTTTAATTTCCTGGAGTAGCTCACAGAACTCAAGGAGACACCTACTATGTTTACCAGTTTATTAAATAATATAATAAAGAATACAGATAAGCAGCCTAAAGATATATGTAGGGCAAGGTATGGGAGGTTACTGATTGCAGAAGTTTCTGTTCCCATGGAATTGTGGTGCACCACCTTCCTGATATGGATGTGTCTACCAGCCTGGAAGCTCCCTAAACACCTCATTATTGAGATTTTATGGAGGCTTTCTCACATAGGCATGATTAATTATTAATTCCATTTCTACTCTTTCTCCCCTTCCTAGAGGGTGTGGGGAGGGGGGGCTAAAATTTTCAAGCTTTTGATCATGGTAGGTCTTTATGGTTACCAACCCCCAACCAGCAGATATTCAGAAACCCATTCAGAGTCACCTAAATAGAGAAAAAGATGTTTCTAATGCTCTTATCACTGAAGAATTTACAAAGCTTTTTGAAGCCTGGTGTCTGGGATGGGGTCAAAGAGAAATATTAGGACAGAGATGTTCCTAGGATATTTAGGAAATTGAATGGGTTTTAGGAGCTCTATGCCAGGAATTTGGGGAAGATCTATCTATCTATCATCATCTATCTACCTATTTATCTATCATCTTTCTATCTAAATATCTATAATTACATCTATATCTAATCTCTATATATATTTCACATGGGCCTTCTATGAATATAAAACTACATAACTAATTATATATTCATAGTTTGTTCAAATCAATACATATTTAAATGAGAAAATATAAGTTACTTTACAATATTTATTTCTTCTTCTTCATGTTGGAGTAATTGTCTCTTAATTTACTTCTCCCTCAATCAAATATTTAGGTCCTGTATGGCCCTCCCCTCTGGTAAGCATTGGTAAACTGATCATTATAAATGATGGGTTAGCATGGACTTTTTTTCTCTTGAATAAAATATTTTCAGTTTTACATGGGCCTTCAGACAATGCTTTAACGTACTTATCAAGGTTGGCTCAGATCTCAGCCTTCTACCTAGATTGATAATATGAAGATATTAACATCAGACCTACCACATATTAAGTCTTCATAAAATATTTATTATTTCTATTTATCTTTCCAGGTTAGTTAACTTTGAAACAATTTAGACCTCTATTCTTCCATCTATAAAAGAAGATTAGTAACAAAGCCCTGAGGGTTGATCTGATGATTAAGTGAGATATGTTAATTCTTCTAGTGTGGTGTCTATGACTGAAGTTATTCATTTCTCTCTGTTAAGAGCTTTCACTTAACTTTAGCTATAGTTAATGAGTAGTTTTATGATCAGCCTGTGATCACAGGACCTGTTTGAGAGAGATATAGAAAAGGAAAGATATAGTCTTGGAAAGTGACAAACTTGATTCAAATGTTATAGTTCTAATGTGCTCAGAGTGGCCCTCAACAGACCACTATCCTCAAGATCTTCACCTTGATAATATAACTCACTATTCAAGAATTTCCTAGGGATTAAATTAATATATTTTTATATATTTAATATACTATATATGTTATATGTGTGGATACATATATGTGATGTTTATATACACATAGATACATGTACATATGTCTACATAAAGTAGTTAATATGAAAGAATTATTATCATTGCTCTCAGAAATTACTTCATTTGGGTGTCTCTCTAATGTCACTTGTGCCTCGGGCTTATTTTGCTGGGACTATTGACTGGAATGTCAACCCTTGTGAAATACTTTCTAAAAAGACACAAGTGCAACAAATATCCTCTTCTATCTAGTCAACCCAAAATTACATATTTTCTAAGATAAGGCCATGACTCCTGTTTCTCCTCTTGCAGCTCAAAAGCTAACATGGTATAAAGCACACAGGTTCAGGGGAGGTGACTTTGGCTGGCAGAAAGCAGCCACAAGGTGTCTTTGGTCTTAGGCTGCCCCTCTTGTATATTGTGACCATGGACAAGTTACTCTTTTCCCTTAGCAGAGGGAGCTTTTGGGCTAAGGCCACTCTTTTCCTCCTACTTGTCTTGTCCCTCAGGATCTCCTCTAGTAATGGTTGTCTCCTTTCCTGGTGCCACTTTTTGGAGGATAGGAAAGAGGCTACTCCTCACTGCAGACAAAAGAACTGCCGTATTCATGTTGCAGTGGAGAGGGCTCCTAAAGTCATACCTGTCACACGTGCTACCCTCATGCCTTCCATGGCATGAAAGCAGGTCTGCACAGACATTTCTTATTTAAGACACTTAGAGAGGGTAACCAATCATGATAGAAATCATCAAAATTTGTATAATTTACAGAATTCTTAGATGTGTTCTTGCTTGAATATATCTCCTTTACCAGAACTGAATGCTGCCTAAAATTTCATCTTTAAAGTGTCAATCCCTTTGTTTAACATAGGCAGCATGCAAGTTCTCAGGTGGGGTGCAGATGGAGAAGGAATGGAATAATACAATTTGTATTCACCAGTGTTTTAAGCATGTTAGTTATTAAAATTTGAGATTACAGGCAGATCTAAAAATCAGGACACTGATTTTGAATTAACAGATTTAGTGGGCAGAGAAAGTATGGCAAGAGGATAATGGCCATAATACCTTGGATGTCAGTCAGACAAGATAGAATGCTAAAAAGAATGCCAGGGATCAATAAGTTCTATTTACAAAAACTGGCCTTGAGGGGAACAGAAAGTAAGGTAGAGATGGTTTGTAATTACTAGGAAATTGAAAGGGAAAGAAAACATGAAAAGAAGCCACAAGCAGATAAACTGGAGCTCTCTGGCCACTGCAAGATGATTACATTGGGTTGGCCCAAATGTCCATTATATTTTTTCTGTACAATGGCTCTAGTAGTGCTTAGTTGTCATTAACTTCATTTGAAACAATTTTGTTAGATTGTATTGTGACAGATGTCATATCAGCATACATTTTTTAAAAACATCAAAATTGGTGAATTTTGTGCAGCCATTTTAATATTGAAGAGGGAAGAAGATATGTAACATTTTTTGTTTATTATGCTTTATTATTTCAATCAAGGTAAAAACACAGCTGAAACACACACACACACACACATACACACACAAATATTTGTGCATTGTATACAAAGTGCTGTGACTAACTGAATTATCAAAGTAGTTTGTGAAGTTTCTTGGTACTACTGACCTTTTGGCCGAATAATTTTCTGTGGAGCCGTCTCATTGGAAGATGTTTAGCAGAACCCTTGACCCCTACCAATTAGAAGCCAATAGCAGGAGAGAGCCAACATACTCAAAATATCCAAATCAATTATTAGTGAAAATGAAAAATGTGTCTTTTATTTTACTGAAAGAACTGATGGGCTTTTTGGCCAACCCAATACTACCCCACGTCAGAGCTGTGACCTTCCCAATATCCTGTAATGTTTACCAATTTTAACATCTGTACTATGTTTATATATGTCCCTTAAAATTCAGGACCCATGACAAATTCCAGGAAGAAAGGAATCATGAAAATTCATACATGGTGTCCACACACAACTCTCTCCGATCAGAAGAAGTCAGCAATAATACTAGGTTGTCCTAAAGGTCTGCTTAGTTTTTAAGTACTGTATTTTGCCATGTATAATGAACACTTTTTTGCCCAAATTTTTGAAGCAAAAATAAGAATGCACATTCTATATAGGTATAATGATTACATAGCATGAGTATAATAATGGGTATAATAACCCCATGTGTAATGCACACAAAAATGTAGGTGTGCATTATATACATGGCAAAATACAGCAAAAATAAAGCACACTTTTTTTTTTTAATTTTCATCCACAACTTCATTGAAAAACACATTCACCATTTTGTCCACTGCCTTCTGCCATCTTCTGGGCAACTTCATATTTCATCTTCCCAAAACTTTTTATCTTTTTAAAAAAGATTTTATTAATTTATTTTTAGAGAGGGGAAGGGAGGGAGAAAAAGGGAATGAGAAACATCAATACGTGGTTGCCTCTCACACACTGTCTGCTGGGGATCCGGCCCTCAACCCAGGCAGGTACCCTGACTGGAAATCAAATAGGCAACCCTTTGATTCGCAGGCCGGCACTCAATCCACTGAGCCACGCCAGCCAGGACAGCCAAAACTTTTCATCTTTTTGAGCAAAGAACTGTTCCAGGTGCCTTCTGCAGTCTTCCAGGGAAATGACATATTTTCCATTAAAAGAGAATTTTGTGAAGACCAAAATAAATAGAAATCTAAAGGTGCAATGTCTAGTGAATATGGCAGATAAATCAAAGCTTTCCAGCCAAGCTATAACAGTTTTTTGCCTGGTCATCAAAGAAACATGTGGTCTTGCATTTTCCTGATGGAAGATTATGCATTTTCTGTTGACTAATTTTGGATTCTGTTTGTCTAGTGCTGTTTTCAGGAGATCTAATTAGGGGAAGTACTTCTTGGAATTAATTGTTTGTTTTTCCAGAAGGAGTTCACAACAGATGACTCCCAATCCCACCATACACACATCACCTTCTTTGGATGAAGACTAGCATTTGGTATGGTTCTTGGTTGTTCATGGTCTCTTTCCTTCCATGTTATTGTAAAGTATCCAGTTTTCATAGCCCATCACAATTTTTTTAAAAAACAGAATGTTTTCATTACATTTCAGTAGAGAATTGCATGCAGAAATGTGGTTAAGAAGGTTTTTTCCACTTAACTTACGGTGAACCCAAATATCAAGTGATTAACGTAACCAAACTGGTGCAAATGATTTTCAGCTTTTGATTTGGATATTTTGAGTACATTGGCTCTCTCCTGCATGATATAACATTGATTGTTCTCAATTAATGTCTCAATTTCATAGTTATCAACTTCAACTGGTCTACCTGACTGTGGAGCATCATCCAGCAAAAAAAGTCTTCAGCACTGAACTTTGCAAACCACTTTTGACATGTTCAATCAGTGACAGCAACATCTCAATACAATGCACAAATTTTTCTTGCATTTCATTTGCATTTTTACCTTACTTGAAATAATAAAGCATAATATGCCACAGTGTTGCTTATTTTCTTCCATTTTCAATATTAAAATGGCTACACAAAGATTCACCAATTTTGAAAAAGATTTTTTGTATATTTTTCCATTGTTGTTTAGTCCCCTTAAGCCCCACTCCCCGCAGCAATCACCACACTGTTGTCCATGTCCATGAATCCTTTTTCTTTTTTGTTTAGTCCCTCTATCCTTTAACCTCCCCCCCACCCTTATATATCATCCTGCTGTCTATTTATGCATCTGTCTCTATTTTGTTAGTTGAGTTTTTCCGTTAGATTCTACATATGAATGAAATCACATGGTATTTGTCTTTCTCTCACTAGCTTATTTCACTTAACATAATATGCTCCAAGTCCATCCATACTACCTCAAAGGGTAAATTTTTCTTCTTTTTTTACAGCTGAATAGTATTCATTGTGTAAATCTTCCATAGTTATTTTATCCACTCATCTACTAATGGACACTTGGGCTTCTTCCATATCTTGGTGATTATAAATATTGCTGCAATGAACATAGGGGTGCTTATGTTCCTTCAAATTAGTGTTTTGGGTTCCTTTGGATATATTCCCAGATGTGGGATTACTGGGTCAAAAAGCAGATCCATTTTTAATTTATTGAGGCAACTCCATACTATTTTCCATAGTTGCTGCAACAATCTGCATTCCCACCAACAGTGAAAAAGTTGCACCACATCCTTGTCAGCACTTGTTGTTTGTTAATTTATTGATAATAGCCATTCTGACAGGTGTGAGGTGATATTCATTGTGGTTTTAATTTGCATTTTTCTCATGATTAGTGATGTTGAGCATCTTTTTCATGTGTCTACTGGCCACCTGCATGTCCTCTTTGGAGAGTAACTATTTACGTCCTTTGCCAATTTTTAATTGGGTTGTTTGTTTTTTTGCTATTGAGTTTTGTAAATTCTTTAAAACTTACAAGAGATATTGATCCTTTATCAAATATATTGGCGAATATGTCCTCCCATTCTGTGAGTTGTCTTTTTATTTTGTTGATGATTTCTTTTGCTGTGCAAAAGCTTTTTAGTTTGATGTAGTCCCATTTGTTTATTTTTCTGTTGTTTTCTTTGCCTACGGAGATATAGCTGACAAAGTTGCCATAAGCAATGTCTGAGATTTTGCTGCCTATGTTTTCTTCTATGATTTTTTGGTTTTGGATCTAACATTTAAATCTTTAATCCACTTTTAATGTATTCTTGTGAGTGGTGTAAGAAGGTGGTCTAGTTTCATTTTTCTGCACCTGTCTTTCCAATTTTCCCACCACCATTTATCGAGTACATTATGTTTAGCCCATTGTATGTGCTTGCTTCCTCTGTTGAGTATTAATTGACTATAGAGGTGTGGGTTTATTTCCAGGCTCTCTATTCTGTTCCATTGATCTATGTGTCTGTTTTTGTGCCAATATCATGTTGTTTTACCATGGCCTTATAGCATAGTTTGATATAGGTAGTGTGATTCCTCCAACTTTGTTCTCAGGATTGCTGTTGCTGTGTGGGACCTTTTGTGGTTCTATATAAATTTTTGAAATATCTGTTACAGTTCTGTGAAATACATCATTGGAATCTTGATAGGAATTGTATTGAATCTATAGATTGCTTTGGGTAATATGGACATTTTAATAATGTTAATTCTTCCTATCCATAAACACGGTATGTGCTTCCACTTATTTGTATCTTCTTCAGTTTCTTTCTTCGGAGTCTTATAAATTTCCAAGTACAAGTCTTTTACATCCTTGGTTAGATCTATTCCTAGGTATTTAAGTCTTTTTGAAGCAATTGAATTCTTAATTTCCCTTTCTGCTTGTTTGTTATTGGCATATAAAAAAAGGCAACTGATTTCTGGATATTAATTTTGTATCTTGCTGCTTTGCTAAATTCATTTATCAGATCTAGTAGTTTCTTGGTGGAATCTTAGGGGTTCTCTACATACAACATCATGTCATCTACAAATAAAGATGGTTTTATTTCTTCCTTTCTGATTTGGATGCCTTTTATTTCTTCTCTTTGTCTGGTTGCTGTGGCTAAATCCTGCGGTGCTATGTTGACCAAGAGGTGAAAGCAGACATCCCTGTCTTGTACCCAATCTTAAGGAGAACACTTGTAGTTATTGCCCATTGAGTATGATGCTTGCTGTGGATTTGTCATATATTGGCCTTTATTATGTTTAGTTATGTTCCCTCTATTCCAACTTTGCTGAGAGTTTTTATCATAAATAGATGTTAGAATTTATCAAATGCCTCTTGGGCACCTATCGACATGAATACATGGTTTTTATCCTTTATTTTGTTTATGTGTGAATCACCTTTATTGATTTGTGAATGTTGTACTAACCTTGCATTCCCAGAGTAAATCCCACTTAATCATGATGTATGATCTTTTTGATGAATTGCTGTATTTGGTTTGTAATATTTTGTTGATGATTTTAGTGTCCATGTTGATCAGAGATATTGGCCTATCATTTTCTTTTTTGGTAGTGTTTTTATCTGGTTTCAGAATTAGGATAATGTTGGCCTTGTAAAATGAGCTTGGGAGCCTTACCTCCTCTTGAAATTTTTGAAATAGTATGCAAAGATGAAATGTTAGTTTCTCTTGGAATGTTTGGTAAAATGCAACTGTGAAGCATCCCAGTCCAGTATTTTGTTTGTTGTGATTATTTTGATTACTCCTTCAATTTCACTATGTAAATCTGTCTATTCAGATTCTTGGATTCTTCCTGATTTAGTTTTGTAAGATTGCATGTTTCTGGAAATTTATCCATTTCATCCAGGTTGCCCAGTTTGTTGGCATATAATAGTTCATGTTTTCTTATAATCCTTTGTATGCCTTAGGTGTCAGTTGTTTCCTCTTTCATTTATGATTTTTATTTATTTGGTCCTCTCTCTTTTTTTATTAATGAATCTGGTTAAATGTTTGTCAGTCTTGTTTATCTTCTCAAAGAACCAGCTCTTGGAACCATTACTTTTTGTATCATTTTATAGGACTCTATCTTTTTTATATCTGCTCTGAACTTTATTATTTTCTTCTTTCTACTCATTTTGGGCTTTGTCTGTTGTTCATTTAAAGTTTAAGGGTGAAGTTAAATTGTTTATTTGAGCTTTTCCCTTTTTTTTTTTTTTTTTTTTTTTTTTTTTGAGGAAGACCTGTAAGGCTATGAATTTCTCCCTTAAGACTGCTTTTTCTGTGTCCCACAGATTTTGGATATTGTGTTCTCATTTTCATCTCTTTTGACATATCTTTTGATTTCTTCCTTGATTTCATTGATTCATTCATTGTTTAATAACATGTTATTTAGCTTCCATGTCTTTGTGTGTGTTTCATTGTTTCTCTTGTAATTGATTTCTGGTTTCATAGCATTGTGGTCAAAGATGCTTGATATGGTTTCAATCTTCTTAAATTTGTTGAGACTTGTTTTGTATCCTAACATGTGGTCTATCCTAGAAAATGTTCCATGTGCACTTGATAAGTATGTATGTTCTGCTGCTTTGTGGTTAAATGTTCTTTTTTTTATGATATGACTTGTAGTTTATTTCTTTTTTTAAGTATATTTTTATTGATTATGCTATTACAGTTGTCCCAATTTTTTTTCTCCCCTTTATCCCCACTGTGCTTGGCACCCTCCCCCCAACCTGCTAGCATTCCTTCTCTTTAGTTTATGTCCATGGGTGGTACATATAAGTTCTTTGGCTTCTCCATTTCCTATACTATTCTTACCCCTCCCATCTATTTTGTATCTATCAATTATGCTTCTTATTCCCTGAACCTTTTTCCCTCCCCTCCCCATCTCTGCTGATAACCCTACATAATGTCTCCATTTCTATGATTCTCTTCCTGTTCTAGTTGTTTGCTTAGTTTGTTTTTTTGTTGTTGTTGTTGTTGTTGGGTTTTGTTTTTTTTTTTTTTTTTGGTTCAGTTGTTGATGGTTGTGAATTTGTTGTCATTTTACTGTTCCTAGTGTTGATCTTCTTTTTCTTAGCTAACTCCCCCTAACATTTCATACAGTAAGGGCTTGGCGATGATGAACTTATTTAACTTGACCTTATCTGAGAGGCACTTTATCTGCCCTTACATTCTAAATGATAGCTTTGCTGGAGAGAGTAATCTTGGATGTAGGTCCTTGCCTTTCATGACATTGAATACTTCTTTCCAGTCCCTTCTTGCCTGAAAGGTTTCTTTTGAGAAATCAGCTGATAATCTTATGGGAACTCCTTTGTAGGTAACTGTCTTCTCTCTTGCTGCTTTTAAAATTCTTACCTTTTCTTTAATTGGGGGTGATGTAATTATGATGTGCCTTGGTGTGTGCTTCCTTGGGTCTAACTTCTTTGGGACCTGGACTTCCTGGAAGTCTGTTTCCTTTGCCAGATTGGGGAAGTTTTCCTTCATTATTTTTTCAAATAAGTTTTTGATTTCTTGCTCGTCCTTTTCTACTTCTGGCACGTCTATGATTTCAATGTTGGAACATTTAAAGTTGTCTCAGAGGTTCCTAAGACTTCCCTTATTTTTTTTAATTCTTGTTTCTTCAGTCTGTTCTGATCAAACATTTATTTCTTCCTTTTGTTCCAAATCATTGACTTGAGTCCCAGTTTCCTTCCCTTCACTGTTGGTTCCCTATATATTTTTCTTTATTTCACTTTGCATAGCCTTCATTTCTACCTTTGTTAGATGACTGTGCTCAATTATTTCTATGAGCATCCTGATTATCAGTGCTCAGAACTCTCCATCTAGTAGATTGACTATCTCCTCCTTGCTTACTTCTTTTTCTGTACTTTTGATCTGTTCTTTCATTTGGGCCACATTTCTTTGTCTCAGTGTACCTGTTATGTTGTATGGGGCAGAGCCTTAGCTATTTGCCAGGGTGGAGCAGCCCTCCTTGCTTTGTTGTGGCGCTGTCTGTGGGGGATGTGTCAGAGAGGGAATAATGCAGCTCTCTTGCCCCACTCTAGTCCCACTTTCCAACAAACTCTCCTGTTAGACTGGAAGTTTCCCCCACCTTCGCAACCCCCACAGTGTTTTACAGCTAGAGGTTTTGAGTCTTTAATTTTGTCATCAGCCAGCCCCTTCTTGCCACCAGTCCTCTCTACTGGGGGTTCTCTCTGCCCAGCTGCCTGTCTCCATCCCTCCTACTAGTCTGGATGACTGTTTCTTTAACTCCTTGGCTTCCTGAGTTCCATGTAGTTTGCTATTCTGGCAGGTCTAGTTATTTATTGTTTTTAAATTGGTTGTTATCCTTCTTTTGGTTGTGTGGGAAAGCAAAGTATTTCTACCTATGCCTCCATCTTGGCTGGAACTTGAAATGTTCTGAAGTTGCCAATTAAATCCATTTAATCCATTAGTGTGTCATTTAATGCCATTATCTCCTTGTTCATTGTCTGGAAGATCTATCCATTGAAGTCAACAGGTGTTTAAATCCCCTACTATGATTGTATTTCTGTTGATTTCTTTCTTTATATCCATCAAGATTTGTTTTGATGTTTAGGTTCTCCTTTGTTGGATGCATAAATGTTTACTATGGTTATATCCTCTTGTTGAATTGTTCTCTTCATCCTTATATAGTGTCCTTATTTATCTCTCACTATAGCTTTGGTTTTAAAGTCTATTTTGTCAGATATAAGTAATGTTACCCTAGCTTTTATTTCTATTCCATTTGCATTAAACATCTTTTTCCATCCCTTTATTTTTAGTCTGTGTGTATCTTTTGATCTGAGATGGGTCTCTTGGAGGCAGCATGTGTATGGGTCTTGTTTTATTTTCTATCCAGTTACCTGATGTATTTTGGTTGGAGCATTCAAGCCACTTACATTTACGGTGATTATCAATAGATACATATTTAGTGCCATTTTATTGTTAGACTATATTCTTGATTTTTCTTTTCTTTTTATTCTTAGACCAAGCCCTTTAACATTTGTTGCAGTATTGGTTTGATGTTAACAAACTTCTTTAGCATTTTCTTGTCTGAAAAATTCCTTATTTCTCTTAATTTTAAATGATAGCCTTGCTGTGAAAAGTAGCCTTGCTTGTAGGTCCTTTCTTTTCATCACCTTGAATAGTTCATGTGACTCCCTTCTGGCCTCAAATGTTTCTGTTGAGAAATCAGATTACAGTCTAATTAGTGCTCCCTAGTATGTAACTATCTGTTTTTGTCTTGCAACTTTTAGGATTCTCTCTTTTTCTTTACACCTTGTCATTTTAATTATGAAGTGCTTCATTGTAGGCCTCCTTCAGTCCAACTTGTTTGGGATTGTCTGAGTTTCCTGGACATGTATGTTTTTTTTGTTCACAAGATTAGGGAAGTTTTTAGTCATTAGTTATTCAAATAGGCTCATAGTGCCTTGCTCTCTCTCTTCTCCTTCTAGTATTCCCATGATGCAGATGTTATACTTCATGTTGTCCAAAATATGTCCTAAGATTTCCTCATTTTTTAAAATTCTTTTTTCTTTTTCTGTTCTTCTTGGGTGTTTTTTTCTACTTTGTCTTCCAAATCACTGATTCAGTTCTCTGCTTCATTTAACCTACTGTTTATTCTCTCCAGTGCATTATTTATTTCAGATATTGCATTTTTATTTCTGACTGGCTCTTTTTTATGGTTTCTATGTCTTCTTTCATGCTTTGAGTATCCTTATAATCATTACTCTAAACTCTCTGATGAACTGCTTGCCTCCATTTCACCTAGTCCTCCTTCTAGAGAATTCTCTTGTTCTTTCATTTGGGGTGTTTCTTTGTCTTCCCATTTTAGCTGTTACTTTGTATTTGTTTCTATGTATTAGGTAGCTCTGCAAAGATTCTAAATCAGATGCTGCCTGTGACTAGCCCTAGTCAATCTGTTTGGAGCTATCAGCAATTCACAGCTTTGCTGTGCCTGGTTGTGTGCTGAAAGAATCAGGCTATGCAGCAACACCAACTTATACTAGCACCAGTCGCAGGGGAGGGTCATCTGAAGTCTCAGAGATCCTAGGTATCTGCCAAAGTTGTCAAACTTAATCAATGATATAGCCTCAAAGTGTACTCAGCAGCTCCACAGGGTGGGACAGAGTAATTTCTGAAGGTGGGGCTATTGCCACTTTAAGGGGAGTGCTCTGCCTGAGAAAGATGGCCTCTACAGTATGTGGAATGAACCAAAACAAGGATCCTGGCTGCTGTTCCTTCAGTTCTCTCCCCAGAGTCACCAGCCCCAGACTCTCCACACACTTCTCTAGTCAATTCTGCCTTCCCTCTGCTGAAGCCCAGGCTAACTGGCTGCAAACAAAATTTTGTGTTTTGGTCCTTAAAGAGGCTCTCTGCATCTCCAGATGTCTCTCCCTGGTCAACAGATGCCCTGCTGCTTTTCACTGGATTTTATTTGGGACCCTTTCCCATCTTTGATGCTGTACGCTGAAAAGCCTAACTTGAGGGGTTAAATCCCACACTTCTTGGGGAAGCTCTGTGGCTGCTGAAATATCCCCCAGAATTTTGGCGCCTACCCATGGGAGCCAAGCCAGCCCTCTTGAGCTGCCTCTAAACTCCTTACCAATCTTGTTGTGGTAAAGTGGTTTCTTCTATCTGTTCTTGGTTATAAAGTTTTTTTCGGCTAACGTTTAGTTGGTTATTGACGATGATTTTTCTACAATTTAGTTGTAATTCCAGACTAGTCCTGGGAGGAGGTTAGCATAGCTTCCACTTATTTCTTTGCCATCTTGCATCTCCAATGATATTTTTTTTAAGTGTTCACTGTTAAAACAGCTGTCACAATACAATCTAACAAAATTGTTTTGAATGGAGTTAAAGACAACTAAGTGTTACTAGAGCCATCTTATGGAAAAAAACTGAATGAACATTTTGTCCAACCCAGCAGCATTAAGGAAGAAAGACAATCTAGAATTTCTCACATCTTGTGTCAGCCAGTCTACTCCAGTTAGGGAAGCCATGGAAGGAAAGGAATATTCTTCATTGATGATAAAATGCCGATGATGATAGTGGGCTAAAAGTGTGCCATTAAGTTTGACTCTTTTTTCCCCAAACTGACTATGGATGAAATAAATCCTTCTTCTTTCCCTCCAATCTTCCCAGCTACTTTCCTGAGTTGCTATTAACTTATCCTTTTCTAATGAGGACACACACCCCTGGAAATGGTGGAGAGGTTTGAGCTGTGCATTTGTGACTGGAGACTTTGCCCCTTTGCTATACATGGTGGCCAGAGGAGGGGCAAAAGCAAACATAGTTGACACTGGCCCTCATTGGCTGGGAAGCTGGACATTCCCATTGTCTTTTGGCACAATGGGTTTCTAGGAGATGACTTTTGAAATGGAAAATGCCAGAAAGCAAAGAGGAAGTTGGTTCTTTCCCTTCCCCAGGGTAGGAGGAACATCGATGATTGTCAGCAGGCCTGCTAGCAGTAGCCAGTGCAAGCCCATGAGCAAAGAACTGGGGACACAGACTCCAAAAGATGTCTGGAGCTACACAGTGACTGGTGACCAGCTAAGCCACCTATACTTATGATAACTTTGGGTGGGAAATGAGTTCCTGGTGCAATCTTGAACTAAGCTGGCAGACTAACAGGGTAATTTTTTTTTAGGTGTCTTGGAACAGGCTTTGAGGCAGAAACTTGCCATTATTTCCAAAGACCTTGGTGATAATAGTCAACACTGTGAACAGATAATTGTTCTTGTGTTATTTTCAGTTCTTGAACCTATGTAGTAGTTGTAATGACAAATATTTAAATAGCAATTTTTGATGTTATATTCTGACTTTTTCTTTCTGCTTAGTGTTGTTACCCAGATGTTTTAGGCAGAAACTTGCCATTAAACAAAAGACTCCTTTTTTTTTCCCACTGAACTCTATCTTTGGAGGTTTGTCTGGTAACGGTGAGCCATAGGACCCCCTCCCCCACTGGATGGGTTCAGTAACACTTTAATTATAAATTTTCAGTCTCTAGTGGTAACTCTGTGTGTAGCCTTTTACTTTTTCTTGAGTAGATTGATTATTATGGTAGAATGTTGGATTACTGGTTAGAGCATTTATAATGATGTACAACTATTTCTCACCTGTCTGGCCATTAATCTATTTGTCAAATAAAAACCTCTAAAGTCCCTTTCAGATCAATTGTTTTATAATTTACTTAGGACTTTTCACTCTCTATATTTTCAACACAGATAAACCTGCCCCAAACCTCAATCTGGGACCTTACTTCTTTATATACTTTTTTTGTAGATAAATCTAAATGTGTGTGTGTGTATGTGTGTGTATGTGTATGTGTGAGTGTGTTGTGAGTATGTAAATTCTTTCTATTTCTGTTTTCACACATCAGAATCATTGATTTATTTTCAGGGCCCATTTAATTAAATATCTTTCTCTGTTCCCTGTTCCCAACCTTTTGTCCCTTCCTTAAAAGCAAAACAGTGTATGCCCAAGGCTTAAATTGATCATTTTCTTTAGCAGAGGAAACTGGAGAGTTGTCTTACAATGTGATTAGGTGTCCCTTTTTTATTATGAGTGTTAATATCTTGCTACCTGCACCTCCAAGAGACCATTAGATAACAGTTTCCTCAGTAATTGCTGTGGGGTTGATAGGATTTCATGGGAGATGAAACTATTTACCTGTTGATAAATAAATATCCTTATCAAAGGGGTTTCTTATAAATTCAACAATGCGAAGGTGACTTTTTAAATTTTTTTCTTATATTTTCAAATCTTTGCTCAAAGTTGGCTTGATATTTTTAAAAGGCATAGAGGTGTGCATATGAGCATGCTTCTGTGCGTGTATGACTGTGTAAGCATGTGTATGTGTGTGCAAGTGTGTGTGTACAGTGTGTGTAAGTAGAGAATAATAGTGTGTTTATGAATGTGTGAGTATATTTTCTGGCCCATAAATACATCCCAAACATCCTGTTGCTCCCTTTAGTTCTACACAGACATAGAACATTTTTTCAAACATATTTACCTGCCCACCACCACCAATATACACATGCAAAGCAAATATTCGTGGTTCAAGGATTATTGGCCAAGGAAGGCCGGGGGTGGGGAGTGCTGGTATTTATACTTACATGATAACATAACACAAGGTCATGCTATGAAACATCATAGAAGTCTTAATCTATCTCTAAGCTAGACTGTCTATGACATAGCATGAATTTAAAGAATATTATATGATGGTGCTTACCTGCCCTGGGTCTTATTTTTGAGACTTAAAATAAAAGGAAAATATAGTCTCCATTATGTTTTCTACTCTTTGTATAAATTCTTTAATCCAATCCTTCCCTTTTAATGTGTTTATATTCTCACCACAACCCTAATCTAGTCCCACTTTATCTGCTTGACTCCTTAGTAGCCTCCTTTTCTTTCAATTTCACTCTAATCCATCATGCTTGGGTCGACCACACAATAATGTATTGTTCTAAAACACATCTAAGTGCCCATTAAACAACACACAGACTTTTTTTTGCCTAAAATTTAAGAGCCTCCACAATTCAGTTCAGGGACCACTCATCCAGCTTTATCCATCAGGATATAAATGACCCTAGCTTTGGCTGCCTATGAGAGTTGCTTGGTGTGCCTCAGCCCAGAACAAGTGTATCAGGATAACAGCAAAAGACAGGGGGACCAATCACTGCTGTCTTCCAAGGACCGAGGGTTATCCTGGTACACAGGATTTTTAGTGCTAAAATTGGGTAAGTCTTGGGCAAATATATGAATGATGGACCTGAGCCCTTCCGCAAAATGTTTCCCTTTATTTCTGAGGCTCACCAAAAGGGAGGCTTACATGCTCCCTATGCTCAACCAGCATCTTGGCACCTTCATCAACTGAATCTACCCTAAACTGCTACTTTCTCTGAGCCTCCTTCACATTATTCATTTTCTTGTGACTTGACTACCTCTCTACCTGAATTAACTGCAAGATTTCCTCATAGTTAATAACATAACACATAAGCACTCAACTTTATATTTGAGGCCCCTGCTTTGCTGTCAAATTACCTCCATAAGGGAGGTAAAAAAACTGCTTTCCAATACCCACGGACAGAATGAAGAGCCCTTCACCCATACCTAGGAGTTCAGCTTTCATCACTGAAAAGTTCTTTATAAAATAAATCAACATTTCAGTTGAAGGATTTATACTTGACATCAATCCACTGTGTAGAGTTTTTACTATGAACAATTGATACAATATTTGTCCTATACTTGAATGACTATAGTTATTCTGGTAGGTATTCCAAAACAAACCTATCAAAAAGACATATTTCAAAATGACTTTCTTTATCATAGAAACTACTAGAAACATTTATATTTAGTCCTCTGGAAAAACCTATTTCTAAATACCTTACTGCAAATACTTCCTTGCTGTATATGAATATATATTTCCATGTTTGACATCTATCTAACTACACACAATGGAGCAGAATACAAACTTTATAAGTGTAAACATTTTTGTGAATGTTTTCTGTTCATTTTTCCTACTTTTTTGGCTTTCCCGATTTATTTTGCCAGAGTTTTCCACTAAATATCTCAGCAAAAAGAGAGCACAAAACCAAGCAAGAAAACAAAATAAATTTTCACTCATGAAGTTGCAAAACAGAAATTTGAAACTAGCAATGAAAAAAAGCATTTGAAGACTTTTTGAGTTTTGAGAATCTAATCCCTGAAAGGACACTGAGGTCTTGCAATATGCAACTGGGGCAAAAAGGACAATGAAATTTAAATTATTACTCTTGGTATAACTTCATTTGTATTCATAGTGTTGTGAAATATTTTAGTTCTACAAATACACATTATGTAGAAAAAAGAGGGAGAATATACATATGTAAAAACAAAATATGTGGAGTGTTTATTTTTTGTTTGTTTATGGATAAAAACAATGACTCTATCATATTACCAGTAAATGATTGATTAATATACATTAACAATAAAAACAATAATGACACATTTAACAAAAAAAAATCTCTGCTGTTTCTAGAGTGTTGAGAAGGTTAATTCTTATAACTTGCTCTGTTTTAGATTATTATAATAAAATTGATTTCCATGTGCTAAACCTATTAAGTTTTTTGGTTTTTGTTTTTCGGGGTTTTTTTTATCCCTCAGAAGAATCCCAAGGCTTACGTATTTACATGTTTTACAGAGAGGTAATCTCAAGCTTATGAAGGTTATGGAATTTGTCAGTGATTAAAGACTTAGGGAATTTGTAGAAATCAGATGTAAACTCACATTCTTGGGCTCTGAAACTCCAGTTTTTTCCACCACAACACATTATCTCTTCCTACCCTATTAAACTTATATCTACAGCTCCATCTTCTCCAGATTCAGTAAGAGTGGATCCCAATATCGCTGGTAATTCTGATTTTAAAATGGTTTGTTGTTTAAAACAAAGTTGTGGGGAATTCTGCTATGGGGGATACACATACCCAGAAATGGGAGAGGGGTTTGAGCTGTGCATACATGACTGGAGACTTTGCCCTTTTGCTAAATGTGGCAGCCAGAAGAGGAGCAAAGGCAAACATGGCCAACACTGGCACACAGTGGTTGGAAGGCTGAAAACTCCCACTGGTTTTCAGCACACATGGGATTTTTGGGGAGGACTTTTAAAAAGGAGCATACTGGGAAATGAAAGTCAGTTCTTTCCCCTCCCCCTGTGGGGGCATGCCAGTGGTCACCAGTGGACCTGCTAATGGTGGCCAGTACAGGCCTGTGAGTGGAGGCCTTGGGGCACAGACACCTGAAGCTAGACGGCAACTTGAGACCAGCTAAGCCACCTACATTTGTGATAATTTGGGGTGGGAAGTGAGTTCCTGGTGCAACCTTGAACTAAGCCAGCAGAATCTAACAGGGAAATTTTTCTTTGGGTGTCTTAGAGGAAACAGGTTTTGAGGCAGAAACTTGCCATTATTTCCAAAGACCTTGGTGATAATAGGAGCAATGTGAACAGATTTTTGTTCCTGTATTATTTTAAGTTCTTAAGCCTATAGCTGTAATGACAAATATTTAAATGGCTATTTTTGATGTCATACTCTGACTTTTCTTTTCCCCTTACTTTTGTTACCCAGATATTTTAGGCAGAAACTTGTCATTAAAGAAAAGATTATTTTCTTTTCCACTGAACTCTGTCCTTGGAGATTTGCCTTGTAAATGGTGAGCCATCAGACCCCCACCCCCCCACCACCACAAATGGTTGGTAACAATTCTATGACAGAGAATAAAACACCTGTTGAATCCACCAGCAGAGCCAATACACAAAGCATGCAAAAAGGAAAGTTCATGTTCATGCATAGTGAAAAATTTAATATCTCTTCTAGTGAAAATAAATTACTTTCAATCCCTAAAAAAAAGAGGTCTCATGTAATTGACCTGCCACGAGTTTCTAGGTAGTGCCTTGGGATATGAGACTCGATTGTGATGTAACATTAATTTTTGCTGCTGGCAGATGGAGTACCCAACAATGGCAGTTACCTGATCAGCCTAGTGAGAAAGTCATGTTTTTGAGGGTATGCTTAAGTTTCCTCACTGTCACCATAGCCACTTTTATTCATTAGTTCATTGAGCAAATGTGGAGTGGTGGAGCATAGAGGTGGAGTATAGCAATAGAGGCAATTATCTTGCTATACTGAGTCAGGTTAATGATTGGAAGCATCTACTTGAGGTTCAGATATTCATATATTGCGGAAAACTTCAAGTTATATCTATGAATCTCTTACCAAAACCTTCTTGTCAATAAACTTTCAATATTTTTTTTTATTTCAAGTCCCTGACCATGTCTCCAAACCATTTTCCACCACACCCAGTTGATATCATATGGACTGTTGTCATATGGATATACATGGCTAATGTACTGAATGATGATCTACCCAGGGAATCCTTCAAAAGCTACAATTAAGGATCTGCCTAGCTTTTCAGCAATACAAGCCTGATTGAAGTCTTCTCTCAAAGAAAGGTGATGGTCATAATTAGCATTTACAATTTTCCCAGTAAAAGAATTACCATCTCTTATATTGTCCTGGGATACCTCTGAGTAGGACTATAAGAGTAAAACAATTCACCTTTGGCTGATATCAACGTATTAAACTTCATTATCTGTAAATAAGTTTTTTTTCTTTCAGGAAGTTTACAATAGGAGGACTCTTTATGAGGTTATAGTTTGTTTAGAAAAAGTGATAGTACACTGGGGATATTAGTAACATGCTCATGCAAATTTGGGGGGACTTTTAGACATACTTAGACCCAATTCTGTATATCTCATTTCCTATTGATGATATCCTGCTGAGCACACTCAACTTCTTGCCATACAAGTTGATGATAGAGGCTGAGTAGGTGAGGTGACTAAAGACCCATTGTATAAGTCAGAGTTCAACTAGGGAAGAAAAACCAGTAGGATTTATGTATATACATGTATGCATGTATGTATATGCTTGTACAAGCATATACATGGATGTACATGCACACATGTATATATACACAAAAACATATATATGAAGTGGCAGAGAATAGAGGCTGACTAATATAAATATATATGCATATATATATACATAAACATACAAATACATATGTATAACACAAACACAAACATACTGCTTTGTGAAAGACTAGGAAGATTAATTTACATGTGACATTATTTACTGTCTCATTTTTTTCAGATATCAAGCCAGCTTTTCTTTCTAGGACTTTCTAACATGCAAGAGTAGGGTAGAGAGTCTTGGTTTACATAGTGTTTGCTTTATATCTGGACATGATGTTCAGATGCAGAATTTTCATCATAATAATGTCAGGTAGAACTTTAATGTATTGTCCAAATGATTCAGCTTCAGGGATGCCTTGATCAGTAACCACTGCCAAAGCCACCTCTTTGGAATACCATTTTGATGATTATTCCAGACCTATTGCTTGTTTAGTAACTACTCCTAATCTTCTGTTTTGATCTCTACCACTGCAGGATACCATCAATCCCATTGCCACTAGGGAGCTGAGTTCAATGACAATGTTTTTAATCTATTCTTTTGCCTTATTGAGAAGTTTCTTCACTACAGAGCTTTACAAACAATCTAATGCATCCCTAAAATGACTTTACTCAATCTCATAGTAAATAAATTTTTTCATTACTATCTCTGTGGATATATTTAAACAAAAGGGAGCCAGTGACACTTGATAAGTCCATGCCATCTTTTTAAGCTCTATTAGCCTTTATATATTTTCTTCTTTAAAACTGCAGTTTGGAGCATCTCATTTTATTTAATGTAAGCCACTCTTATCTCTAGTTTTACATAATCTCATTCCTGGTATATGTCCATCTAACTTACAAATAGTTTTTCTCCCCCTGGATTTGAATCTCTGTTTCATGCTTTGGGTCAAACTGGTATATCTCAGTAGTTATAAAAATGGTAAAGTGAGTATGAAGAGAATAGGCATTCCTTTACAAAATAACCAAATACATGGTCTTCACAGAAGGCAGGAAGAGCCTCATTAGTCCAGTGTGCGTGTGTGTGTGTGTGTGTGTGTGTGTGTGTGTGTGTGTGTGTGGTGGGGGTATGTGGCTGTTAGTGCTGTCTGGGTATATTCTGAAAAGTTTGAGGGTTCAGAATACTCAAAGTGAACTAAATCATCTCAAATACCAGTGTTAGAAATTTTTAAGGTTTATTTTCCCTTAGTCAATAACATAATATTTTTACTGAAGACCTGGAAAGGATCTGAATGCCATCTGTGTTGTTTCATCAGATCTCACCATCAGCCTCTGAATTTGACTTTTAATTCTATATACACAGCACCAAAGAGGAATATAAGATTATTTTGAGGGGAGTCATAAAATCTTGGTTCTTTGGCCAGGACTTGAACTAAGATTTTATTACTTGTCTCTATCATTTTCTTGCTTTATGCTTTCCAGTTCAGTTGAAAGTAACAGCCCATCCCACTATCATTATATTCTTTATACTTTTCAACACGACCTACCCAAGCATGGCCTTTGCCTTTAATAGATATATCTTTCCCTGAACAAAAGACCATAATTTCACCATTAAGTTTTATAGATTACAAGTGTTCTAATCTCTACTGCCAACTAGACCACCTCTACCCGCAGCCCAACAAGGTTGGATAAACAATCCCAACAACTGTTTTGGGTTTTGTTTTTTGGTTTTTTTTTTTTTTAAATGTCTCCTGCCTGAAACCATTCTGCCATCAAATATTATACATTCCAAAGTTCTTAGCAGCCACAACCCCCTGCAGCTCTAGCTCTATTAGGCAGAAAGTGGTTTATTATAAGTACCTTACAGAATTTTTAGTAGTTCAGATGCTAATTGACAGAGGCAGGGAAAAAAAAGACTTTTTAGCAAAACTGTATTTTTATCAAAATTCTAGTATCTTCTGTTCTATGATGACATTCACATCACCTAATTGCCTCAAAAGAGTCAGTCTCCATGCTTGTGCTGTGTCCCTTCATGTTATCGCCTACTTTCTCCTAAGCCTTATAGGGTACATTTGCTTGGTAGAATTTAGCTCACACACAGATGAAGACATGTTGAAAATTTTTAGCTTTCTAGAATCTATGGGGCAGTAATATGCAGTAAAAAAAAAAGAGAGTTGGCATAAAGTTGCCTATATCTGCATGATCTAGACAAAGTTCTTTGCAGGCAGACATCTGTCAGTCATTCATAGCTATATTAATATTAATAAATATTACTGAGTAAAACTGAACTCCTTTATGTATTCCAATACCTTAGACACTTAGTTAAATTAAGTTTATGGCTGTTCTATATGCTATCTTTGGTTAGTTCCCAACACTTTTATATGTGTAACTCTGATATTTTCCTTACTACCCCTCCATTGACTAATACAAACTCTTGAAGGACTATGTGGTGGATTTATTTTATGCACCATGAGATTCTCATGGTACATTTAGCAATGTGACAGAAGAAGCCTAGCTATGACTCAGTCATCTAAATTGAAATCCTGACATATCCATGTTAGTAAATGTGTCATCTTGAATAAGTACTCACTTCTCTGATTTTAGATTTTGTATAGCAGAAACTTTAAAATAATTTTAAAGTAATTAGTACAGCTATAGAAATCACCAAATATTACATGATTAAGTGCCCTTCCAGAGAACGCACTGTTGAAGAATAACTTCATTTGTTTTAGACTTTTTTATATCTTTTTCTTCCCCTTATATGAGGAATGCCATGGTCTTCATATGGAAATTGAAGATAGAATATTGCTTGGAATTATTAAGAGAAGCCACCCTGAACTGGTAGATTTTGAATAAATCATAAACTATTAATTGTTTATAGAAAGAAATGTAACAAACTTTTGATTGATGAGAATTTTAAGAAAATGTACCATCGCCCTGAGAGAGGCAGTTACTAGGGGAAAAAAAAAAAAAAAAAGACAATTGTTCCAGGTATGAAGTGTAGCAAACACACGTATGAGTCCTGATCCAGTACTTTGAGGCTGGGGCTGGGAATATGAACTTAAATAGGTGATAATTAAGAGCTGTGATCCTGAGAAAGATGACCCTTGGCCAGGGAGATGCTGGGGGCAGGGTTTCCTTCTTCCTTACTGTGGTCTACACAGAGATCTGAAGTAGCAGAAACACAGTCTGAGAGTTTGGCTGACATGACATATCAGACTCAGTTAACACACTGAAGATCAAGAAATTGGCCACCTGGACTCAATCATGCTAAAGCTCTTTTAAACTGAAATTTTTCCTAGGATCTGGGATAATTAAATAGAAAAGGAAAGAAATACCGAGATTCCTGATATTAAACAGCTGAGAAAGACGTGGGTGTGCTGATACCCTTATACCATTCACTTACATTTAGTATGCCTGTTTTTTATTATTGTTATTATTATTATTATTATTCCAGATTTTCTCCTTTTTCAATAAATATCTAGGCTTCAGGTGCATCATTCAAAATTGAGGGGTAATACTAAGTAATATGTTATAATTCTCCAATTATGCTTTCTGGTTTGCATTTTTTCTTCTCTTGGGGAATTGAAGGTAAATTCACTTAAATTGAGGAAAGGCATTCATTTTGTAGTCTGTTCCTTAACATCTTCCTTGCTCAAGCCTATGGTTATTTCAGTTAAGCCTATGTAATACAGTTATTTGAAACATTTTAGAAATATCAGCAATATAAAACACCATAGACTTTCAAGGCAGACTGTATTTTACCTCATATTGTGCACAGTATCCAACACTTTTGGGTAATTGATGGACTTCAATTGGTTTAAAAAGGGGCTTTTGACAGTTTTCAGAGTCTACATAGCAATATGGGGGAGCCTTTTAACCAAGAGATCATAAGACCTTAGTAAGTTTTATATGCAAAATTAGGACATTGCCACCTTCTCAGACCCAATGGATTGTCCAGAGAATCTCATATCTAGATAAGTCGTTTGTAAATGTATATTTATTTGGTGATCTCTATCTCCCTGTGTGAACTCACTGCAGTTACTGCTGTCACTGTTAATTAGGTAAAAAAAGAAAAAAAAAAAACGCATTCTAAGTGTGTTGAAATACTGTGCTATGAAGCCTTGATTGCTTTTTTAATAGAGAAAATTCTGTGAAGAAGTCCAGTACCTCATCCAGAAGGCTAATTTTAGGAAAACAAAAAACAACACATCCTCTGTCCACTAATGCAGCCCACCATGAGGGGCATTTCATACAGTGATGTCAAAATTCTGCTATTATCAAGTTACAGATGTAACTAGTATCCGTTGCCATGTCCATGTCCTCTGATCCCTCATTCTCTTCTTCCTTCCTGTAGTATGACTTATCTTCAGACTAAGAATAACTTCACTCCTGTTTCTGCTTGGGCAGATTTCTTCATTTGCACTCCATTTTTGAGAGTGACTCTGAACCAAGACCGCACAGTGACTTCTATCATTTAACTTAGCTATTAGAGCCAGTAGTGCTAGAATCATTCTCTGGGTTCTGAGTTCAAAATAAGATTATTGTCTCCACTTTTTAATCTCTCCTACATGGCAATTAAGGGAGGTAAGGATTAGAAGTGAGAATTAGCCAAAATTTGGAGTTTGTGAAAGACCCACCACATAGATATGGACCTTTTTTTTTTTTTTGTTTTTTTTTTTTAGATTCCATGTACATGTGGAATCTCTATCTGGCTTATATGACTTAGCTTATGTCCCTTCAGGTTTACCTATGTTGCTGCAAGTGGTAGGGTTTCCCTGTTTTATAGGACTAAATAATATTCCATCATATCACCTCTTCATCCATTCCTCAGTTAACGGGCACTTACAATGTTTCCATGTTTTGACTCTTGTAAATAATATTGCCGGGAACATGGGTGTATAGATATCTTTTCAAGTTAGTGTTTGTTTCCTTTGGATATTTCCAGAAGTAGAATTGCTGGGTCTGGTTCATATTGCAGTTTTATTTTAAGTTTTAAAGTACCCCTCATACTGTTTTCCCCAGTGGTTGTATCAGTTTATAATCTCACTAATAGTGTACAAGAGTTCTCTTTTCTCCAATCCTCACCAGCATTTATTTTTTCTTGTCTTTTGAAAATGGCCATTTTAATTAATATGGGATGATTTTTTATTGTGGCTCTAATTTGCAATTCCCTAATGACTAGTCTTGTTGAATATCTTTTCATGTACCTGTTGGCCTTTCATCTCTTTTTTTGGAGAAAAGCCTGTTCAGTTACTCTGGCCATTTTTATTTTTTTTAAGATTTTATTTGTGTATTCTTAGAGCAAGGGGAAGAGAGGGAGAATGAGAGGGAGAGAAACATTGATGTGTGAGAGAAACATTGATTGGCTGCCTCTTGCATGCCCCAACTGGGGACCAGGCCCTCAATGTAGGCATGTGCCCTGACCAGGAATCAAACCAGCAACCTTTCACTTTCCAGGACAATGCCCAACCAACTGAATCACACCAGTCAGGGTATCCCCTGTTCATTTTTAATTGAATTATTTAATGGAGTTATTTTTTATACTTTGGATATTAGCCTCTTATCAGATATATGGTTTGCAAATATTTTTCCCATCCCATAAGTTGTTTTCCTTTGTTAATTGTTTCTTCTGCTGTATACAAGCTTTTCAGTTTGATGTAGTTCCACTTGTTTCTTATAATTAACCTACTTGTGTAAAGGAGAGGAAGTATCCTTGTCTCAATATGTAAAAGTTAGCATATATCTTCCCCCTAAATATTTTTTTATTCTTCTATCTATTCAACTTACAATCCCCCCCACCACATGTTTTCTTTAACAGCTAAACATCTTAAATGAGTGGCCTATATTTGCTGTCTCTTCTATGTCCCATTGATTCCTAAAATCCCTCCTCTACTCCACCTGATATCCAATAAGAAACAGATGCACTCAGAAATTAGCATTATATAAGAAAGTATTATTTATAAAAAATAAGAGATGCTAAATAAGAGATGGTACAAATACCTGGGTTTAGTGTTATAGGAGCTAAGGTGGGTCACTACTAGGCCAAAGGGAGGGGACAATTCATGGGTCCCAGAAAGAGAGAGTGATGTAGAGTGGCCACTTTAGGAAAAGTGATGATTTAAGGATGTTGATAGCCCAAAGAGTCCTTCCAGTGGGAGAGCAAGGAAACACATACCCTGACCTCTGTCTCCTCTCTTCTCCCAATATCTTGCTTCGCTCTACTAGACAGTCCCAATAGAAGCCAGATATTAAAAAAGCACATTGATGACATATACACATCAGCTTTTTAAGGCAAAATATGAGTAAAGAAGGGTGGTGGAAAGCAGGGGTGAAAAGGTATATTTCACCTGAATATTCCATTGGAATTGTACCTTGAAAAAATCAACTGTTCTCCAATCTTCAAACTCAGTGGCCTCATTTACAAATGACTCTTGCATATCACCTCACCTATTTGCCTTTTCACATGGATCCTATGAAACTCCTTACTCCTGACTTTTTGTTATACTTTGGCTTGTTTTTATTTTCTATCCACACACCCAAGTGTCCTTTCCCTATCACTCCCCATCCTTTTCCACAAGCCCTTTAGCTCTTCCTCTCCACAAGTATGGCCCTCACCCTGACATGCCTCTGAAGTAAGTTGTCCACTGAGAATTCCACCACAGCCATATCAGGCTCATCCTACTAAGATACAACTGTTGTCATGACATTTTTCCTTCTAAAATAATTCAATAGCTCCTTTTTGCCCACAGCAGGAACCCCATACAGAGACCTTTCTTAGTCTAGCCCCAGCTGAGTTTTCCACCCCTATCTCATGCTGTCTTCTCCACACCCTGTGTCCAGTCAGGCTACTTCATATTCTCTAAGCATATTTATGCCACTAAGATTTGAAAATACTTTCCACTCTGTTGAATTACCTTTGTCTTCTTTCTGCCTAATACACTATTTTATCTTTCCAGGCCCAGCTGAAATGTGTTAATCTGTTAGATCTGCTTTTCCTCTTCACAGGAAGAATTGATCCCTCTCTCTGCTGTGCTCCAGGAGAAGTTCCATAGCCTTTTGCACTGATTTCTATTTTGGCTCAACACATATAAGCTACAACCAGGTCTTCCTGATAAACAGTGTTTAAGGCAGGAACACTGCTTCACTTGTCTTTGTATTGCCAGAATATATCAGAGTGTCTGGCACATGAAAAGTCTCCCAAAATATTTGCTAAATAAAAGATAGGTGACTGGCTTAATATACCACCCTCTCTACTTGGTGCCTGAAGTACTTTCCTCCTGTGGATTAAGAGAAGTCTTCCTATATAACACAAACTATGGTCAGACAGAATCCCGGAAGAGCTATGTGACTTAGCTAGTCGGGTTCTTTTAGAGCAGATATCGGGTAGGGGATATTTTAGTGAGAGCAAAGTTTTGCATTGAGAAGAGTATCCACTGATAATAACCTTGTGTACAGACCATGAGAAGTTCTTTTTTGTGGAAAATCTCACCAACCAATTGACAATGATCTCTCTCTTACAGGACATTCTTGCAGTCCCCCTCACATGTCCCTTATATAGATCTAGTCACCTCTGTCTTGCAGAGAAATGGACTCCTTCCTATTGGACTTGCACCAACAGCTTGCTTTCTGGGCCCCATCTGGTGATCTCACTGACTTGTATTTCTACCCTCCTGGATTCTTGTCCTTCTCACTCCTTTCATTTCCTCTTTCTTCCACCAAGTCCCAAACACAATTTTCTTTTGTCTCTCAAAATAAACTTCAGAAGGACATTAAACACAGCATTCAAGTAATTAGCAAGTAGAAAAATTGGAAAACAGATTCTATTTTCCTCAACATCATATATAGATGGCTTATCTTTAAAAATATCAAGAGTGGGGACAATATGTGCGTTTTTCTCTGTAAGGCAGCAAATACAAGGAAGAAAAACAAAAATTGTTTACCTATTAAAGGAGATTAAGTTTATAGCTCATCACAACAACTTTATCTGAGGTGAGACATGAATTAGAGTCTCTTTCTGAACCCTTGATATTGGGCTCCCCGCCCTCCAGCAGACAAGCTCAACCCTCACCATATAAAGCGAAGTTTTCTTCTAAACCAATAAAACTCAGCATGTACTATATTACAGTCCTTATTTAAGTTCTTAAAGCTTTCAAGAGCCCCAGTTTATATACAAGTACTCCTGAACTGGCATTTATCTTCACTGGGTAATACCTTAAAGCAGCAGTTCCCAACCTTTTTGGCACCAGAAACCTGTTTCGTGGAAGACAATTTTTCCATGGACTTGGGTCAGGGGGGTGTTTTTGGAATGATTTAAATGCATTACATTCCAGCTCACCTCCTGCTGTGCAGCCCAGTTCCAAACAGACCAGGACCGGTACCTGTCCATGGACTGAAGGTTGGGGACCCCTGCCATAAGATATAGTTAATACTTTAGTTCACAATCCTCTGAATGCAAAATCCATTTTAAAAAATGGGACCAAGAAAAGGCATCTATTGGTCATTTTGATGTGGGCAGGAGTGTTGTTAAATGGGTAAAAGAGTTTCAGAAATTTTTAAAACTTTGCTACTTTACTAAGAAATGAGGTTGAACGTAATCTTTTTAATAGCTGATAACTACTAAATGTGTTTTCCTCTTCCTCTCTTTCCCTTCCACCCACATCTTCCATTTGCTAAAAAGAGAAGCCCAAGAAATCTTATGTTGCTCCAAGCATCAAGTAATTATTTGAGTCAATCCTTCTCATGAGGGAATTACAATACTCTATGCAATGGCACAGGTTCTGGTTAGTGTATTAAAGCTGGGGAAGTTTCTCATTATTTCAGAATAGCTGGTATTTTCTCTTTCTCAATTCCAGGATAATTTGAACATGTATCAGTTAGGAAGTTCCCATGGGTATAGCAGTGAAGGTCTCAGTTGAACAGAACAGTTGTCCTAATTCTTTATGTTTTTATAGGCCAGCTGCAGTGTGCTGACTCTCTGAGTCTGAATATGTTACAGAAAATACACAATCTACCAAAAAGAAAATTTCCTGACAGATTCTTCTCTATTTGTCTTAGGCCAGAATAAAAAGCATATTATCCATATCCTCTTTCATTTCACTTTTTCTCCAAAATAGGTTGCTGCTACAACCTCATGTTTCCCAGAATGCACTGGACACTGCAAAAAAATTAGAATGTTTGTACAGGAAATCAAGAGAACAGTTAACATCAATGTGTCAGAAGGATAGCCTATTTAGTTTCTAGGTACATTTCAAAAATGCTGGAAATTAAAGGGAATATGTTCCACTGTTATATCTGCTTACTTGAGTTTCAGAAATCATCAGAGAAGAGTGATAGATTAAGTGACAGAAAATCTAAATCTAGTTCTATTACTTGCTGGGATTTAAATGTGAATGATTAAGTGTAATTTATTTCCATTTCAGTTTCCTAAACCATATTGTGTCATGCTAGTAATGTGACCAGTCCATATTATTGACAGGTTATCATAAGTAACTGTGGGACTCTCACCAGAGCATGGAGATGAGTTTATCCCCTGAGGACGTAATGAGAAAGTAGCATAAGCCAGACCCAAATAATTTTTTGATAGATTGTGTGGAACACATTAAATATCTTATATATTCATATGTAAAAATGTCAGTATATCACTGGATGGTTCTTTTGTGGGCTAGATGACTTGATTCTTCCTAGAGCCTGGGTCTCTAGATGCTCAGCTAAACTTAGTTCCACACTCTCCCTCTCCTGTGCAGTAGTCCTAGGAAGGCATGGCAGCATTAAGACATCAACAGCACATTGGTATTTCTAAGTCAGTAAAACGTGACATTTGAAAATGAATAGAGAGAGGAGAAAGTTGTGAATGGTTTTTCAATAGCCCTGAAGAGGATATCCCCAGTGTCTTATTGGTCTCAGGCTATTATAACCAAAGTCACTTGACAAACATCCTATCATGCCCTGGCTACATAATTTCTCTTACAATTTTGCTTTCCATGTAGATCTTTTCTAAGGAATGATAGCATCGATCAATGATCTTGAATATTGTAGGCCTTTTGACAGTTATGTTTCATATACTAAACTAATGGCTTGAATTTTAAACTAAATCTTTAGACTCTTTGATTTTGGTTGACATGAGACAGACCACAGAACAATATTCATTTATGTTTATTCTTTAAATTTGGAGCATGTGACTCTTCTACTTCCCTCATGACCAAACCTGTACCAGGGTCTCCTAATCCAAACTCTAAATGGTACCTCAATAGTATGGCTTTCAAAGTATAACAGCTATGCCTCATCAAGATCTTTTTTTTATTTTTAAATAATTTTTAGATAATAGATTCAGAAGCAGTTGTAAGAAACAGTACAGAGAGACCTGGTATACTCTTTAAACAGTTCCCCTCAATAGTAGCAGTTTGAAAAACTAAATGTAATATCAAATGGGATACTGACATCAACACAATCAAGATACAGAATATTCCCTTTAGCACAAGAATCCCTCTCATTGTCTTTTTGTAGCCACCCATACTCTCATCCCTACCCCTTCTTTAATCCTTGGTAACTATTAATCTGTTCTTCATTTCTACAATTTTGGCATTTCAAGAATGGCAAATGTAAATGAAATTATATAGTCTATAACCTGTGACATCCACTGACATGCAAGAGAGGGCCTGCTCAGTTGTGGTGGAGGTTGTGGACCCCACTAAACTTCTGCTTTGTTTTCCTGGCTGAGAAAGGCTGTGCTACTCTCCTCGTGTTCTCCACTGACCCCGTGGAAAGAAGGGAGGGTGCTTTGCCTGGACACCACTGGTAATGGCAAAAGTCCTGACTGTTTATTAGGCCTCTTCTGAGACTCTAATATTACTCTAGGAGTAGACAGGAATTGCCTCATTACTGATGTTTGACGGTGGAAGTCCAGATTCAGTGCAGTCTCTACCACCACCGCCAGGAATGCCTTGTTTCTATCCTGTGGAGATAAAAGAGCTGAGTCCTTATTCAACCTTCTTGGCCAGCTCCTCATTGGGGCTGTTGTGGTGCCTCGTTATAGCCTCACACATGTAGAAGTCTAGGCTTGCAAATTTGTCTTTTTTTTTTTTTTTTTTGGTGTGAGTGTACATGGGCCACAGTTTATCTGTGGCATTTGGTTGAAGTAATTGTTGTCTAAAACTTTTATATTTGCTGTGCTTCCATTTTCCTAGGACAAGCCTTTATTTAGGCTCTTTCTTTCCCTATACCCATTGCATTTCTGGGTTGCCAGCTTCTTCAGCTCTAATTTGGGATGGGAAATACAAAGAGAGAAACCTAGAACTCAACATTGGTTTCTACCTTGGCTCTTGAGGTACTGAGACTGTGCTCTCTCTATTGTTAATAACTGAGTAACAAAACAAACATGTTTTACATACAATGCTTGAGTTTTTTAGTTGTCTCATCAAATTTTTGTTTGTTTTAATAAGTATGTGAAAATATTTAGCACAAATCCCCCAGAGCAGCATAAGATACATTAGTAAAGTTAATAATTGGATTTACATGACTCCTACAACTATATATCCTGATATTATTTGGAGCACAGTTAATTCCCTACAACTTTATTTGAGGATTAAAGACTTCCTCAAATGCTCAAACCCACTATGGTATATCCCTCCTCAAAATCACAACACTTAATTCTTTTCTACTTGTTCAGCAAAACCTACATGTGATGAGATATAACATGCCACAGTAGAAATAAATGACTGCTTATTTATTAACTATGCTCTATTGAGCAAGCTATTGGGTTAGCCAAAAAGTTTTTTTTTTCTTTTCCCCTGTAAGATGGCTCTAGTAGTTGTCTTTAACTTCATTCAAAACAATTTTATTAGATTGTTGTGACAGCTGTCATATCAGTGTGAATTAAAAAAACATCAAAATTGGTGAATTTTTGTGTAGCCATTTTAATATTGAAGATGGAAAAAATATGCAACATTTTCAGCATATTATGCTTCATTATTTCTGTAAAGGTAAAAATGCAACTGAAATGCCAAAAAAAAATTTGTATAGTGTATGGAGAAGGTGCTATGACTTATCAAATGAGACAAAAGTGGTTTGCAAAGTTTTGTGCTGGATATTTCTCACTGGACAATATTCTATAGTAAGATAGACCAGTTAAAGTTGGTAGCTATCAAATCAAGACATTAATTGAGAGCAATCAACATTATACAACATGAGAAATAACTGACATACTCAAAATATCCAAATCAATAAAGTTATTGGTGAAAATGAAAAATGTGTCTTTATTTTATGGAAAAACTAACGGGACTTTTTGGCCAACCCAATACTTTACTAAGTCTCATGTTCTTCACCTGCAAAATATTGAAAATAACAACTACTAAGTGACAACAAAGGATTTTACTCATGACTAAATCTAAGATTCTGTTATAAAAAAATCTTGAGAATTGATAGATTGGATCCAAAGTAGGAACTTAGAGTTCTCTCCATATGGCTAATTTAGTATAAGACACTTTTAGAATGCAGTTTTTATTGTAGCTATTGATGGTATTGATTTTATTTTATTTTATTTATTTATTGTATCTGTATAACAATGTACTATGTGATTAAGTTGATATTTCAAATCAGTGGATAAAATAAGGCTTATTCAACAAATAAGGTGCATGGACCACTATTATTTGAAGTAACACAAATAAAGAGCCCTATTTCATATATTATACAAGAACTATTCAGGTGAGTTAAAAATCAATATGTAAAATCTAAGGACTTTTAGGAGAAAATACAAAATAATATTTTTCTTACCTGAAGTGAAATATTCAAACCCAGGAGCTATAAAGTAAAATATTGACAATATGACTATATTAAACATTTCAGATTGTAGAGTAATATACATATAAAAAAGTTAAAGGACAAGTAATAGAATAGAAAAGTATTTGCAACACATCTAAAAAAGGGTTAATGGTTTGTTTTGTTTTGTTTTTTAAGGAAAAAATTCTATAAACATTTAATCAAAAAAATGGATAAAGGATACCAAAAAGTCTTTTAAAGCTTTCTAAAAATAATAGAAATAGGCAAGAAATATACAAAAACAGGTTTAGCTTCAACAAATCATAAAGGAACAATTAAAATAACACACCATTGTCACTTGTCACTCAGATTAATATGTATTAAAAAATATTAGTAATATCAAGTATTGGCAACTGCAAAAGGAACTAGGTATTCATAGACTTTTTTTCTTTACCTTAAAGTAGTCCCTTTAACATATTTTGCAGTGCAGGTTTGGTGGAGATATATTCTCTTAGCCATCTTTTGTCTGGGAAACTCCTTATTTTGCCTTTCATTTTAATTGAGAGCCTTGCTAGGTATAGCAGTATTGGTTGCAGGCCTTTGCTTTTCATGACTTGGAATATTTCTTGCCACTCCCTTCTGGCTTGCAGCGTTTCTGTTGAGAAGTCAGCTGCTAGCCATCTCAGGGCTCCCTCATATGTAACTACCTCTTTCTCATTTGCTGCCTTTAGGATTCTCTGTTTGTCTTTGATATTTGCCATTTTAATGATGATGTATCTTGAAGTGGGCCTCATTGGGTTCCTCTTGAATGGGACCCTCTGTGCTCCCTGGACTTGTATGACTTTTTCTCTCCTCAAATGAGGGAAGTTTTCCATTATTACTTTTTCAAACAGGTTCTCTATGACTTCCTCATTCTCTTCTCTTTCTGGTCTCTGTATTATCTGGATATTATTATGTTTCAGGTTGTCCTGCATTTCCCTAAATGCCTCATCATTCTTTTTGAGTCTTTTTTCATTTTCTTGCTCTTTCTGGGAGCTTTTGTTTACCTTGTCATCCAGCTTGCTGATTCTATCCTCAGCTTCATCTAGCCTGCTTTTGATTCCTTCTACTATGTTCTTCAATTCAGAAATTGTATTCTTCATTTCCTCTTGTCTCTTATTGATAGTTTCTATGTCCTTTTTAATGCTGATATAGTTTGCAGCAAGTTCCTCATAGTTTCCCTGTAGTTTTTTGAGATTTTCTCTGAGCTCACTGATCTCACTGAGCTTTCTTAGAACCATTGTTTAAAACTCAATATCTGATACTTTATTTGGCTCTATTTCATTTAGTTCTTTGTGGGGATTCCTCTTTTCCCTTCAAGGTGGGGGGTTATTTCTTTGTCTTCCCATTATTTGTGAGACTCTTCTTTTTTACTTCGGATTCTTAAGTTGATCTGTCTTGATCTCCTGACTTTGTGGTGTCAACTTCTATGGTAGGAGATCGTTGTTTTACTTTCTTAATGTGCCTCTGATGATGTCAGATGTTGACACTGTGTGACCTTAGGCAATCTGTTCAAGACTTCCAGGAATCTACTGTCTGTGGCTGTCTCCTTCAGCTGTTAATCTAATCACCCTGTACTCAGCAGGCCTACTTAGATAGCTCAGGGTGGGGCAGAGTCCCTCCTGGGGGAGGGGTTATTGGGTGCTGTCACACTGCTGCAGTAAGGGGGAGGAGTCAGCACTGGAATCCCACCGGCTACTCTTGGTTTTCTCCCTAAAGCCTCCATCCCCAGTCTCTCCTCAAGTGTCTCCAGAACCCTCTGCGCCCTCTTTTCACTAGGGATCTACTATCTGTGGCTGCCACTCTGCACTCAGCAGAGACAGCACAGCGTAGGGTGAAATCCCACCTAGGGATGAGGATTTTGGGTCCTCTGACACTGCTGCCATTCAGGGGGAGTAGTCACTTCCTGAGCAAGATGGTTGCTGCCATATGGGGGATGAGTCAGCACCGGGATCCCATCAGCTACTCTCTCAGTTCTCTCCCCAAAGTCCCCTTCCCCCGTCTCTCCTTAGGTGTCTTTAGCCCACTCTGCCCTGGCCTTTGCCGGAGACCAGGGTAAGTGGCTGCAAATAAAAAATTATGTGCTGGCCCTTTAAATGGTTCTTTGCTTCGGTTCTTTGTGTCTCCAGCCACCAGTCTCTGGCAGAGAGAACCCTGCCACTTTTTGCAGCTGGCTTTTTTCTGTGTGTTTTTTGGGGCTCTGGTGCTGTAGGCTAGAGATCCCTGCTTTTGGTTTAGACCCCACTTTTCTCAGAGGGAATCAACTGGCCGTTTCAATATCCTTCTGGTGCTGCCACCTGTGGATGCCCCACCTGCCTTCTCAAGTCTTTGCTGCACTCCTTACCAGTTAGACTGCGCTAAAGCTGATTCTTCTGTCTCTGAGGTTTAAGGCTCTTCTTTTACTATTGTTCAGTTGTTTGTTCCAGGTGATTTCTCCACAATTCAGTTGTAATTCCAGGTTGGTCCTGGGAGGAGGTCAGTGTGACTTCCACTCACTCCTCTGAGATCTTGATTCTCTCCTGATGATATTGATTTTAATCATCACATATTACTTTAGAGTTGTTCTAAGGTTATCATCCCCTTAAGAGGCAGCATCTCATAGTGGCTACCCCTTCAGACTCTGGAGCAGTGGTAGGCAGAATAACGGCCACCCAAAAGATATCTACATTCTAAATGTCTGGAACCTGTGAAAATGTTACCTTACAGACCAGAAGAGACTTCACAGGTATTTTTACATTAAGGATCTTGATGTGGGGAGATTGTTTGATGAGCCAGTGTAACCAAAAGTGTCCTTATAAGTAAAAGAGTGAGGAAGAAGGATCAGAGTCAGAGAGATTTGGAGATGATTGGTTGCTGGCTTTGAAGACAGAGAAGAGGCAAGAAGCCAAGGAATGTAAATGGCCTCTAAAACCTGGAATGAAACAAGGAAATGGCTTCTCCCTGAGAACATTAAGTAAGATTTAAGCCCCGCCAACACTTTGATTTTAGGCCAATAAGACCCATTTTGGACTTCAGAGCTCCGGAGCTATACAAAAGTAAATTTCTGTTGTTTTAAGCCACCACATTTGTGTGATAATTTGTCACAGCCACAGTAGGAATCTAATAGCCAATGGTGGATTCCAATTCCACCATTGAGTATATATCTGACTTTGAATAAGGAAGTTAATTTCTACTTCATAGCTTTTCATCTTTAAAATGGAAATAAGCATAGTTCCTACATCATAGAAAGGATCTATGCTTCATACATATAAAGCTATTAAAACAATATTAGGCAATTAGTAAGTGCTCAGTGTCAACTATTATTAGTATAATAGTAGTAATTCTTCATTTATACAAAGAATGTGATTTAAAAAAAAAATCAATACTTTTCGAAAATATACCCCTGCATTCTGTTTTGCTTTTAGCATTATATATAATTAGAATTACACACATGCACACTTCAATTAAGAATCAAAGGAATGGTAAACACACAATAACTTGGGGCAGTGGTTATATCTAGGGAGGAGACAAGATTTTGGGATATAGGATCATAAAATTTTGAGCAAGATAGGAATGTTCTAGTTCTTAAGTTGAATGGTATGTTTTTGGTGTTTTCTTCACTTCTATGCTTAGTAACATATATATGCAATTTGTATATATTTCTTTTGTTTGTCAAATACTAAATACATTATTTCTAAAGGCTATGAATAAAATTCAGAAACATTTTAGTTCTTTTCTCATAGAAATTCAGTTAGGGTAACTCTATTATACTGTGGTAACAACTTCAAAAATCTCAGTGGCTTACAAAAGCAGTTGTTTATTTCTTTTTTTATAATTATATTCTATATTTTTGTTTTTTTAATTTATTTTTATTGTATTTTTCCCATTATCATTTATCTCCCTTTATCTCCCTTCCCCCTTCCCCCTCAAAATCACCACACTGTTTATTTCTCATTCACACTACATATCCCATAAAGATCTGTAGACAGCTTTGTTCATGTTGATTTCTCACATCCCCAAACTGACCAAGGATTCATTCTGCCAAAAGGTTTTGAATCATTGAAATAGTGGGAAGAGGGAAGAGAGACAAATTGCGCAGTTTTTTAATTGTTTCTTCAAGGAAATGATACGTGTTACTTCTGCGTATACTCATTGGACAATGAAAATAACATGCCCATATCCACATTAAGAGAGAATGCATATGTATAAACATTGCATGTTAATGCCAGATGAAGAACCACAAATATTTTGTGGAGAACATTGATGATCCTCACAGGCCACTCTACTATGCACCAAATATTTGTTACTGTCTCCATTAATATCCAGATTCTAGCCGTAATACACACTGTATATGAATATGTTCTGCCTATACAGGGCAGCAACTGTAAGTTTTGTGAAATTCAGATAGCAGTTCTAAGAATTATACAATGAGGAAGTAAAAGAATGATGAATAACCCTGCCTAAAAGTTAAAATCATTGGGAAAGGAAAATATGGAATATGGATTCTGGTAATACCTTACCTTTACAGAACATGGAAAAGAGGTCCATGAAAATTCTAGGGTGAAATAGTGGTAGTTAGAGTCAAAAACGTGTATGTTAGTTTCCATATGAAATACTTGATTCAATTTAAAACTAATAGGTCATTGCAACGATGTAACTAAACACAGTTTATCCCTACAAGCATGTATTTTAATTATATTAAATTAAATATGTACGTGGAAGTTGAATTTAAGTTACTGCAATATCCTTTTATAGGACAAAAACCCACATTTAAAAATATTCTATAACAAAAGATTTTAGACAGTCAAAATAAAATTTTAAAAGAAGAATATTTATAAAATTATGAAATAGATTGCTGGAATACAACCATCTGGAAACTCAGCCTGACAAATTTCTGTAGCTGTAGATCCAACCAGAGAGTCTCTCCTTATCTCCTGTTCCCCTGCTGACCACTCTTCACCGTTTTCCATGCATCACAATAAAAAACTGCTCTAAAGAGCTGGACAGGGACCTCTTTTCTGCCATCTCTGGTATAGAACTGGATATTCTTAGGTGATTCTTGGGAAGCTGCAAATTAATTTGCTGTATGGAACAAGGGGATGGTAGAAGCACAAAGTTGGAAAGATTTGCTAACAATGTGCAAAATTATATGAGTCCATGCTGAAGTTAGAATCAGGGAAGAAGAAAGGCAAACAGTTGAAAAAATCTGTCATAGGCCTGCCATCCTCAAACTCCCTTTCCCATCTCTCTCTCTTCACGATCTTATCAATCTTTATTGATTAAGCTGGCATCTTAGGCTTCCAGGAAATGTTCTCTGCTTGATGTAAATCAAAAGATGTAATACATCTCTCTTCTAGGTTGTCTCAGTTTCATGTTACTGCTTTGTTTCAAGACAATATCTAATTGCTTTACTAATTTTAATTCTTTTCATATGCACAGTATTTGTATTGAAACAATATGACATTAAAGAACATTTTAAAGAAAAAATTATCCATAATCCTATCATTCTGAAATAACTATTTTGATTTTCATGCATACTTTGTCCAAAGATATACCTATTTTTATCGTTGTAATTCTAGCATACAATTTTGCTTACTGGTTTTTTTTGATATCTTGTCTTAAACATTTTCTTGCATTGTTATACATATCTCTCATATGTATTTCAATAATATCAAATACTTCATCCAGTTGACCTACTATAATTTACCTTCCCAAGTTTGGCAATTTTGATTGTTTGAAGTTTGTTTTCCCTACTGCATGGAACACAGAGAAATAAATATTTTGTGCATTGTTAACTTTTCAAAAATATTCCCACCCTTGCCCATTATCTTGTTCAATACAAAATTATGAGCTCGATTGAGCATGAATACATATATTCTCTTATTACACAGTTTCCTTATCAGCAAGCCTTCCTAGAACTAGAATTTTCATTAGAAACCATCAACTCGATTGGTAAATTGAATTCCAATGATATTGTATACTGTTATCCTATATAAGTAGATTCATTTAAGAATAAGGAAACTGAAATAAAAAAAAAATCAACAAATTAAAAGCAGGAGTTAATTCTACCCCATTCTATACTCTATATTTGAACCCTCCCATCTCCTATTTCATTACTAACCAAATTTTGGTTTTTAAGTTATAAATTAGAACTATTAATAAACATTGATTGTATTTACAGGCTACTTAATTAAAGTTTTTATAGCTAGATAAATAGACTTCCTGGATTCAGGTATTTTAGCCAATTCCTTTTTAGACAAACATATAACGTGGAATTATGATGGGAGATAGCATGGAATCCATTACAGTAGATTCACTTAATGTGTGAATTGAATAGTTGATTTGCCCATAAATATTTTTGGATATCAATCAGATATCAAATCATGTGCAACAGAAAAGGGATGCCAAACATGTCACCAATTTCACACAACTCACATACTCTGATGCTTTAGGAAAAGGGTCACATGCAGGAACGGGGAGAAAAGCCACTCATTTTACCTAGGTACTAACTAGACAGTCACATGCTTTCTAGGAACTTACATTCTATATGTAGACACCCTAAATCAAATCATATCAGGTGCAGCCATTGTGGAAAACAGTTTGGAATTTCTCAAAATGCTAAAAATGAACTGCCTTTTGATCCAACAATTCCACTGCTGGGATTATACCCTAAGAATCCCAAAACACCAATTCAAAAGAAACTATGCACCCCAATGTTCATAGAAGAAAAAAAAAATCATATCAATGCAAAATGGTACAGAGTAAATAAAGGGGTTCAGACTGATGTGCCCTTAGAGTAGTACACATTGCAAAAACCTAATGAAGCTCTTGTGCATAAGACAATACGGAGTAGTGAAACATAATTGGGCAATACGTGCCACATCCAAGATATCTAAATCTAAATGTCATAAAATAATGTTCAAGCTAATTGAAACAAATATGAGGGCCAGGTGCACCTGACAGACCATGGGTATGCAACCCTTGAAATATATGTTTAATGATATGGTAAGAAATACTATCATCATAGATGGTAAAATGTGAACTGAGGGGAGTCAAGCAAGGTATCTCAGGAGATATAGAACTTAAACTGGATTCTGCTGCAGGCTGAGTTCCTCCAGGAGCTCACGCTGAGATGGAGGTTAGCATGCAGAAATTTTATTTTGGCGTGTTCTTGGGATTAACACCTGAAGAATAGAGACAGGACAAGCAGGACTGGACAGAGGGATAAGCTGAGCTTCAAAAAAGCCTCCTCTGCCTGAGCCCCTTCCAAACTGCTATAGATCTGGGATGGCCCTTTGGAGTTATTACAAGTTGGGATGAGAAAGCTGGTCTTTATACTCCCAAATTTATCAGTCACAGGATGCAGGCCATTTCAGGAAGAGGGCCATTTCAGGAAGAGGGTGACATGGCTTTATTTAGCTGAGACAATCCCTGAGGGGCCAAATGGCTGTGTTGCCTGTAATAGAACTCTCATTTGTGGGGATATTAATGTTCTTTATAACTGAAAGGAGATCTTGAAAGTGCCTCACAGCAACTACCACTCTTTGGGAAAAAGTGAAATCACCTCATGCTACTTATTACTTGGTTCACGGCAATATGTACTACTTTATTAGTCATGGTTCTCCAGATAGATGGATGGATAGATAGATAGATAGATAGATAGATAGATAGATAGATGATAGGTAGATGATAGATAGATAATAAGGAATTGTTTCATGCAGTTAAGGAGGCTATATCCCATGACCTATAGTTGGCAAGGTAGAGACCCTGGAGAGCTAACGGTGTAGTTCCAGGATGAGCCCGAAGGCTGAGAACCAGGAGAGCCAGTGATGTAAGTCACAGTCCAAAACCCAGCAGACTGAAGAACCAAGAGGACCCTGTGTTTCAGCCTTAGTCTGAAGACCAGAAAAGACCAACATTTCAACTCAAGTCAGGCAGGAGGTATTTCCTCTTATTCAGCCTTTTTTTTCTATTCAGGTCTTCAAATGATTGGGTGGGGCTCACTCACATCAGAGAGGAAAAGCTACTTTACTCAGTCTGCTGATTCAAATGTTAATCTCATCCAAAAACACCCTTACAGACTCACCCAAAATAATGATTTTCCCAAATGCCTGCTAGGGCCCAGTTCAACTGACCATAAAGTTAACCATTACAACTATGTGTTTTCCATAAGCCAACCACTAATAGCCTAGAAATATGAATATCCAAGGAATTCTTTTTGTGGACAGCAGCCCCAGTGTTCTCTGAGATGCTCAACCTCTCAGTACTATTTCTGAAACAGACAGACAGCTTTTAGAATTATTTTGCCCCCAAACTTTTAAGAATTAGAGCCAGGAAGAGATTTTGAGGCCAGTCAGTTCTCTATGACAATAATTTTGATAAAGGGGGTTATTTAGTAACACCAGTTCTATTTAACATAAGGGAACTTACTTACTTATATTATCCCACTCAAATTCCATTTTGGGGGGCCTGAACTAGAATTTACCCCAGCTGGTACTGACCACAACTACCATATTCATAACTCTTCTGCATTTTATGACATGAGGCCCAGTTAAAAAGTCATGTATTTTGGGGCTATTTTCCTTAATGGGTCACAGTTTTGCTTTTTAATTACAAACACTGACTCTCCAATTTCAGCCTCATTCTGACTTATTAAGTTCAGGTTGGCCTCCTAAATATCAATCATATACTAACCTTATAACATATATAGGCTGATGGCTTTTTCCAAAATTTTCACAAATTTATCTCCAGCATATTTGGATAATTTTGTTCATTCCTTCCTCATTTCTGGAAACAAGACTCACCATCTTTATCTAAGAAGCATATTTTTATTAGAGAAGAACAAATTATATGTTTTAATTAACCTGTGTTAATAACCAGTTTCTATACATAGTCTCATACCACCTGTCCATTCCCCCCACCCATTTCCATTTCAGCATTTTGGAAATCAAAACATATAATATGGTTCATTCCAGGGTTACCTGGAATGGGAAGGAAAGAGAAACACAAACTCAATGTGTCCACAGACATTTTAGATGTATGATATCTCAAAACCTGCAAATATATATATACTGATGGTTTTAGAGATAAGGAAGCATAAGTACAGAGATCTAGGTAACTTTCCTGAGGGCACTTAGCAAATCAGTAGCACAATCTGGTTTTAAATTAGAGTCTCTATGACAGCAAAGTCTATGTTCTTACCAAGCAAGCTCCACTTTCTATACCTCTTAAAGTCTGAAGACCTTCTGGAATGATGAAACATAATTGAGTATGTTAGAATGATCCTAATTGCCCAGGATCCCTTTAGCTCCAGAAAATATATAGAGTTCCTATCCCCATAAAAGAATGGAGACCACTTTCCTAAAGTAGATAAATGGAAACTTCCCATATGTAAGAAAAGATACAAATATTAATTGCGAAAAGATACCACTTAGGGGTATAGTCAATCCTCATTACTTACGAATTCTGTATTTTCCAACTTGTCTATTCACTAAAATTTATTTGTAACCCCCAAATCTAGACTCATGCCCATTTGTGGTAATTCACACATTTGCACATAGTGGTGGAAAATATGACTCACCAATGTGTACTTTCCAAGCTGAGGCCCAAAAAGTCAACCCTCTGTCTTCTTGCTTTAATTCATACTGTAAGCAAGTATCCTTTTGACAATCTATTTGGTGTCACATATTTCATATTTTCGTGCTTGAACATGCATGGTCCACAAGTGTAGTGGTAAAGTGATGTCTAATGATCCTTAGCACAGGAAGGCTTTAATACGACTTATGGAGAAAATACATGTTGCAAAAATTTAATCCAGACATGAGTTACCCTGCTGTTGACCAGGAGTTCAGTGTTAGTGAATCAACATTAACTATTAAAAAAGGTTATATATTAATCAGTTAAAGAAAATGTTGTGACTAGAAGCTCTCAGAAACCTAACCTTATATGTCTCCTAAGAGCAATGATTCAGTATTTACTAATTAAGTATTCTTAGTTACTTCATAGAACATAACTACCATGGATAATGAGATCTACTGTATCTTTCAGTATGCTTCCAAATAAAACATTCCATTTCTAGGTCATCTGTTAGGGGTACGTAGAGATGGTATAGAAAACCAGCCGCATTTGTACTGGGGAAGAAAGTGGCTTGTGGCAGATGGTACCTCCACATAAGCTCAGCTGCCACAGACTCTGTGCCATTGGTTGAGTGTGTACAGCCTGCATTATTAGAGTTTTCATGTCATAACAACAGCCACAATCTTCTCCAACCCCAATGATGGACCTAACTAGATGCTGAGTGATTTTCTGTAAAACTAAAATACTTTATACTTGAAAACCAAATTTGCACTTCAGTACAAGAAATGCTATGTTTGGGCATAACTTTACAATTTTCTGATAATTTGTGGCTAAGAAAATGCTAATGCTATAGCCACTCAGCAAAGGTTTATTGAGCACACTTTTGATGTGCTTTTGGAAAGCATAGGAGATCCATAAGACTTGGCTCCTAATCTCCAAGTATGTGATGGTCTCATGGGGGAAACGAGACTTTCATCACCACTGTGAAGAAGGGATACACTCTGCTAGGCAGGCTCAGCAAATGTAGAAAGGCTTACTGAGGCCAGGTAAGGGGGCACCGTGTGGGTAGGACTGAAGTAAAACCTTCGGAGACAGGTACAGTTTAGGAAGAGACACAAATGAGAAGAAAATGCAGATTCTTATCTGTATCTGCATGAGAAACAGATAAGAAGAGGACGGATGGTGTTAAAATGCCTCCCCTCATAGGGCACAGAAACATTTGAAAGTGGCTGAGGTAGCATTACGAGTGACTCCTGGTGACAGGTAGGACATCAGGTATAAGGCCATGCCTATTTCCCATGCATGATTCCCATTGCTCTTGCCAACAACACAAATGTTTATAAGTAAATGAGAAATGTTAAATTTAGAGGACTTAATACCTTTGGTTAATTCTAGAACAGTTAGGAAAAGAAGCAATCAACCAGATAATCTGAGCTAGTTCTTACCCACATTTTAATCTTGAGCAAATCAGTATTTCTGATTGAGTGTTCCTCATTTCTCCTGTTTCTTCCTCATCCTACTCTGAAATCTCTTCATGTTGTAGGACTCCACAAATTTAGAACTGACTCATTAAGGGTTATTATTTATGTGTTTTTCCAAATGAATGCCAGTTGTCAGGGATTGAGATTTATTTAATTTAGGAAAATACGGGATTACAGGAATAGGTCACATATAACATCTTAATGAGATGTTAGCGTTCCCTTCCCCCATAAAAGAAGAGACCATTTTATATACAGCCTCCCTGACCACAAACTGGCCGGCACCCTGACTGATAGAGTCTCCCTGCCCCACCCTGTGCTCAGCATTATTTCTTCCTTCCTTCTGGGTCCTTTAAAATAACCTTTCCCCAGCTTCTATTCTCTCTTTGTCTCTTGAAATTGCCCTTAGCCATTTAAACATACACTGACAGTGAAATGTGATTCTCCTTCGAGGGTCTGCTCTTTTCTTTCAGCTCAGGTCAGGAACTTCTGCTGGTTTTTGTACTCTTTATTTCCCAACATAGGACTAAGGCTTATGCATTTTAGCAGAGTAGTTAAAGCCCAAGTTTTAATATTAAATTTCTGCATTCAAATCGAAATTCTGCCACTTACTCACTACAGAACCTTTAGTCAGTCACTGACATGAAACAAACAAAACCAACTTCTTCAAAGTGCTGCTTTAAAAACTAGGTAGGTAATGTATGTAAGATATTTGACATATATTATGCACATAGTGGATGCCCAATAAGTGAATATGGTGTTGTAAAATAATCATAGTGTTTGTATTATTTTGAAGGATTTAAGAGTTGGGACAAATAGAGGCATAAATATCTTTTATTTTTTAGGAGCTTATTATAGCTGGTGGACTAGCTTCACCATTAGCCAATTTGCTTACTACCAACCCCAATAGAGACTATAGGAATGAAAGTATCTTGAAAAGTTAAAAGCAACTCACACACGTAGGTAGAATGCTAGATCTATTCTCATCCCTACAAATACCTCCTTTCTGATCTACTGTGCAGCACTTTTCTTCCCAACTTCCTTTACTCCATCTAGTCTGGTGCATTAATAAGGAAGATTTGAAAGCGTAGATGTGAAGGAGCAAAGCTCCCAGTATGGTGGGATTTAATAATGCAGCAAGCACTTTTTGAATAGGAAATAACTCTTAAAAGATTTCTTTTTCATGTAATTCCAGGCTCAGTTCAGTGAAATCCTCTTGCAATTTCTTGAATTTATGTCTTAGTTCTCATTTCAGGCTCCCTATGTCTGTGCTATTTGGACTTTTGCAACATGACAGAGAAAGTACAGTCCTCTATGTTCCCACAGAGGGTACATGATCATATATGATGATGATAATGATGATGGTGATAAATACCTTCCTTTACTTAGTGGGAATTTTTTTATAGCAAAATTTACTCAGTATTTTGGAGAAGAAACCATTCTAATATACAGGCATGCCTCAAAAATATTGTGAATTTGATTCCAGACCACAACAATAAAGCAAATATCACAATAAAGTGCATCGCATGAAATTCTTGTTTTTCACTGTGTTACAAAGGAGAGAGAGACCTGAGCCAGGAGGCTCCCATCCTCTGCCTCAGTATTTTCTCACAAGAAAATAATTAAAGCAACAGACAAACATGTTTAGTGGAAATGAGATAGCAAGTTTATTTATGAAACACATAAGAGTACAAAGCTATAAGCAGGCACCCAGCTAGTCTAAATGCCCCACATACAGAGGGAAGAAAGTTGTTAGTAAGTTAGTGAATTTGCTCTAAACACTTGGGTCAAGGCTACAGGTGGGTACTTAGCTAATCTAAGTATGCCAACTATTGGGGTACAGGGATTGTATACCTTAATTAGCTTCTAGGCTCCCTCTCCTTCTTCTCCTTGGAAACAATGTACAGCTACAAAGACTTTCTTTGTCAGTAAAGACTATTTGTCTTAGTAAAATTGTTAACAGAGGCTCCCCTTGCCAGCAAAGAATCTCAGGATCCCCACCCCCAACTCCTGTGCTATTCCTGCTTATGAGATTCAGGACACCTGGCAGCTATAGTGAGATTGTTAGAGAAGCTAACAGTAGCCCCCTTTCTCAACACAGTCTCAAGGACTCTCCCCTTCTCCTGTGCTATTTTTGTTTGTGATGCTCAGAACACCTGGCAATCTTATCAAACTGAGATCAGGACTGCTGAGTTAATTGGTGAGACATGTTTTCCTTTTGCTTCTAGCCTCCTGTGTTAAATTCTTTGTTAAATTGTAATGAGGGCCCTGCTTTTATTTCCCCTCTGGCCGCTCATTCCTAGCTGCTACCTAACAAAGGCATATAAAAGCTATGTTTATGCTATACTGTAGTCTATTAAGTGTGCAATAGCATTATATATATTAAAAAAATGTACATACCTTAATTGAAAAATATTTTTTTTGCTAAGAAATGCTAACCATCATCTGAGCCTTCAGGAAGTCATAATCTCTTTGCTGATGGAGGGTCTTGCCTTCAACGTGTAAAAAACACAGCGTCTGTGAAGCACAATAAAGTGAAGCACGATAAAACGAGGTATGCCTGTATATATTATCCCATTTCACTATACCTCCCTATGAGGACACTGCTCTTATTATCCTCATTTTACAGATGAGAATACTGAGGCTTACATTGTTTAACAGCTTGCTCATTGTCTCAAGATGGTAAACAGTAGAGCCAGGATTGAATCAAAGCCAAAATTAGAAGCACCCTCTGTTCCCTCCCTCCCTTGTGTGGGGGCACAAAGAGCCTCCTACATAGGTCTTTGGCACAAGAAAAATCATATTTTTATTATACATTTTCAGTCAAATTCAGAACTTTATATTAGTTACTTTAGAAAGCAACTGCGCTAAGTTTTCATTAGACATGTGATCTCTGAGCAAATAACTAATGAGATTCTATCCAAGTATCATGTTATATTATGTACAAAATAGGGAATTTAAAAGCCTTATAGGCTATGGCTTTGTGAATGGAGAAGGGGCTACTGCCACAAGATATCCCCTGGGAGTACCAAAAATTGGTTTGCTTTATAACATAAGCCATATCTTACTGGACTGATAAATAAAGTATGAGCAAAATTTCCCCAGATCGTCATTGAGAGAGGCCCACTCTCTTAGGGTCCAAAGAACCATAGCTTAAAAGGAGACTCCTGAATGGGAAAGGGAACTAGATTAGATGAATACCAAAGTTCTTATATTAAGGCAGTTCTCCCTTCTGTAAATGCTTTGGTCTAGAAATAAGCCACCCCTCAGACAGACTCTGTATCCAGGACAACTCGTTGAAATTTGTGCCCGAATCATCTTATTCTTTAAATATCTGAGACCATCTTTCCTTTGCTTAGCCTGTGTAATCAACATTTCTCGTACTGCCAAAAATTGCATTGTGCCAGAACCTTTTTATACTCTAATGTTCACAGTATTCCTTCATTTAATTTATTTTTTTAGTCAAAGAAACTGAGGCATATAACCTTATTGTGGTAATCATTTAGCAATGTATACAAGTAATAAGCCATCACATTGTAAACCTTAAACTTATACAATATTATATCAGTTAAAACTCAATAAAGATGAGAGAAATTTTAAAAAATTAAAAACATCAGAAACAAAAAAACCCTTAAACATAAAAATAATTATTTTTATTTATTTTTTTTGCTTAACATCAGCAGTGGTTCTCAACTTTTGATGTGTGTGTATGTGTGTGTATCTATCATCTATCAACATTTCTATATGTACTTTACCTAGAAATATTTTATCCTGTGTGGCATTTTAAAATATGGCAGTGTTTCTTAAACTTTGATATATATTGATATATATATATAAATAAATATGTGTATATATGTATCTCATATATATGTGTATATATGTATGTATATATATCTCATATGTATGTGTGCATTTGTGTGTATATCTCTCTCCTAGAAATATTTTTAAAAATATGCATATATAGGCCCCATTGACCTACCCTATCTTGGGGTAAAAAACAGAAGTAGAGAAGTATACATATTTTAAAGACCACAACAAACAGCACATAGTAATACTGATCAGAACAGAGATGAGATACACTGCTTTGCCATGACACTGTTAATTGAATAAATAGGGAGAAGATTTTTTTTGGATTCTATTGTATGTGGCCATAAAAGTGTGGCTGTGAGAGATATGGTAAAGGATTTGGGATGAACTCTTTCTGAAATTTCAGTCAAAGTTTCAATTGCCAAACACTGCATGGTGGGAGCATGGATTGATTGCTGACTAGAGGTGAGAACCTTCTCAGGCAACGATGAAGCTTGAGAGTTGTGCTCTCTTGCGATAAGAGAATGAAGCTGAGTCACTTTGAAGAGCATGAGAATTATCTCTATACCTCACTTGAAAGACTCTTAACCCTAGGGAGAGACTGAGGCTAGAGCCACATATTTGTATCAACCTTAAAATCTGCTTATAAATGTTCACCAGTTCACAAAGAGGAACCTAGCAGAAGAGGATGAACTAAAGCTGCTTGTGCCCAAAGTCTAGTGGGCCCTATTTAACTCTATGATCCATTTAGTAGTGAATCTCGCAAATGATTTTACTTAAATGTTCACATATCTTTATGTTTAAAAGAATTTATAATATGTTCAGTAATGCAAATTGTTTCTTCAGCAACTGTTTAGCTAACCTATTTAAATAGTTTTAATTGGAGATACGGAACTGAGGGAAATCCAAAGATCCTTGTCTAGATGTTTCCCACAGGATGAGGATTCCCATGTCTAGGTGTCCCTTTCTTCTATCTCTTCAAACCATTGACTAGACAGGAACATGGAGGCTAGACCAGCATCTTAATGGGAATTAAGCCGGCCTTGCCTGTCAGTGTGTTCAGAGACAGCTTCTTATAGTGCTTGAAAGCTTATACCTAAAAGTTCTCCACCAATTTTTCACACTGACCCACCTAGGAATCCACACACCTTGAGTGCATGCTATGCTAGGATTTCTGTTTAATTTTCAAAACAACACTCTGAGGCAACTATTATTATTCCTACTTTCTGATGAGAAATGACATTTGAAGGTAAAGTTCCTTGCCCCAAATCACAATGCTCATTTGTGGCAGAAACAAGAATTCAACCCAGGCCATCACTCATTGCCTTCCAGATTAAAAATCATTTCTCCGCTCCACTCTACCTGAATTTTTGACATTAGAAATTTGTTTCCACAAGTACACAATTACTCAGTATGTCTATTGAGAAATGTAAAAAGAACTCAACAACAAAAACAGGCATTTGTTAAAATAGTTATGAAAATGTTTCCTCCCTAAGTTTGAGAGCGTTCTAGGGAGAGTCTGGGCTCTTTGAGGCCTGGAGCTCCACAGGGTTAGTGTTCATCAGTTTGAGTCTCACTTCTCATTCCTGTGACTGATGAGAGGAAAGAGTATATAAAATCACCATACCAATGGCTAGACATAATTCAAAAATAATGCAGAGAACATTAAAGCCCAGAAAGTATTTATGACATGCCTTCCAGGAGACAGGGTTAATATAGACCTAGCACAAAACATATCAGTGAACTTATTTTTCAGTCAAAAATCTATAGCCTGCCCTAGCAGCGTGGCTCAGACGGTTGAAGCATTGTCCTGTACACCTAAATGTTGTGGGTTCGATTCCTGGTCAGAGCATATGCCTTGGTTGCTCCCCCATTGGGGTATGTCATAAATACTGGAGGCCCTCTTCCTCTGTAAAATCAATAAAACATACCCTCATGTGAAGATTTTTAAAAAATCTATAACTTTACCTTGTTTGGACAGCTTTTCTTTTTTCTTTTTTCTTTTTCATCATAAGGATAGTAGAGGAAATGGAGAGTAAAATTATATTACAATTTCTAGTTATTGAAATTTTTATTAAAGACAAAACATTCTTGTCACAATTGTGTCTATTAGAGTATGGTTCACATTCTGGCATACTGTTATTTTATCTCAAAGGTAAGTAACATTGTATATCCCTTTCATATATTCTGCGGGGATTTTAAATATATACAGAAATTATAATGAAAGAATGTTTTGATTAACTTAATTTAAATAACATGGAAACAGAGCAATATATTTGGGGCTTAGAACAAGTTTAAAATTTCTATACACCAAGCTAGTAGAAGAAGAAATAACTTGCAGTCACACAGAGTTTAGTTTTAACTAAGAATTTTCTTCTCCCTTAAATGTCTCATATGTGATATTGAATGACATCAAAATCAGAAATATGTCTCCAAAATCAGTTCACTATTTCTGGTTATCTATTATCTAGTGTTATTTCAGGTACTTAAAAATATAAAATCATACAATTTTAAAAATAATTTATGTCCTCTTATGTTGTATGTTTTATTTGTTTACTGGAGATTAGAAATTTCACAGTTGGTGGATCTAATCTTTCTGAACATACTTCTTGAAAAAGAAAAGTGACTTATTAGTCTTTGCCAGGGACATCTTCATTAGGATTTGTCTCATCTTGAAGATTCAGTCTTAGTAAGTGAGAAACACTGTAGTAAAAATAAATAAAGACATCTATATGTAACCACATGGATGAACCTTAGTTACATGATACCATGTGAAAAAGGTAAGTTCTGCGAACTATTTTAAAATAAGTGCAGAATAAATGTAAAATTAAGCCTTGTAGAGTGGGAACATGGACAGAGAAGAAAGCAAAGAGATCTATGTAGGTTATTGGCAATATTCTTATTAGGGTGGGGAATATGTTCATAGTGTTAGGTATATTATTGAAAGTAAACTACTGAACAAAAACAACAAAATGATTATAAGCAAGAAACCATTATGGGAGTGTGTGATGAATTTAGCCTTATGATTTATCTAAACTGTATACTTGTGGTTCATTTAGATATGAGAGAGAAGATAGAAGAGAGAGAGAGTTGAGAGCAGTCAAAATAAGTAAATACATTAGGGAGATATAAAAATCTTAAAAAGGAGTAATTAGAGTTGTAAAATTATATTTCATGAACTTTATATTTAATAGTTGGTCCTTGTTAAACTGCCTCAAATTAACTCATCTGCCTCTCCTTGACTTTCACTCACTCACTCCGTATTTACTGAATACCTACTGACTTTCAGGCATCATGACAAAGATACTGCTTTTATGGCGGTGGCAGTTCATCTTTGGGAAAAACAGATACTAATCTGTTGCAGAGAGCATGGGGCTCCTTGATCTGAGGGTCACTGTACAGGGCCAGCTGAGGTGGGGGTGAGAGGTCTGATACCAGAGAGCCCATCCTGGGGCTGTCATGGATGGGGACAAACAAAATAAGTCATCACAGAAAATTTCTCTGTTTGCCAGGAGAGGGGAAAGGGCTCTTCTCTCTAGTGGAGAAGCCCCAAGCCCCCCACCCCCGTCACCACTCCCCCAACCCCACCCTTGTGCCAAAGGCTTTTATTGAAAACCATTTGTGCATGGGTATACAACAAAGTTCATCAATCAATGTCAAAAGGCTATGTTTACAGAAAACAGATAGAGATCATAGATAACAATTGGAGGAACATAAGAGATCTGCCTTGAGTCAGGGTCTATGAATAATGTAAATCTCCTTCCCTGTATGAGCCAGTTATCATAGCTTTTGAGAGAACAAAGCATGCTTCAAGGAATTTCCTTCTAGGCTTAATTGTCCCCAGGAACCGCCTGATCCAGTTTAGGGCTGTACCTGCCTTTAGTATTGTTTTGAGCCTGAGCCAGGTGGGTGGGACAGAACCAGATAGAATGAGGACTCTGGCCATATCAAAGCCAGGGGGAGAGGGTCTTTTGCCACTTCTCCCTGTCCCCCAAGTCCTTGTCCTGCTGCCCATACTGGCTGTGTCTGTCTTAGCTCATCACTCCTCTTGAGAGATCTTACCCATCTTTGACTACCAACCATCACAGGGCCAAGCAGAGTGATGTGAGGCGGGCAGGGGCTGCACCCCTGCCCAGGGGAGAGGTTTCATCTCCTTAGTGGCCTGTTTTCCCAAGGCCTCCTTGATTAGCTCCAGCCTTGAGGCCCTCTTCTCTGTCAGCAGGGCTACAGTTCCTGAAAGCAGACAGGATGGTTCCCAACACTGATCTACCAAACTACTACTTACAAATGTTTAATTACAATAATAAAAATTTGCTCTGCATGAATGGAATGTAGAACAAATAATAAATAACTAACCATTGGTTGCACCTTTAAAGAAACTCAGAAGATTTCTATTTTATATTCTTTTCCTCTTCAAAAAAGTTTTAACATACAATGTTTTGTAGAAAATTTGGAAAATAATTTTTCATAAAGAAGTAAACAGAAGTGCCTAGAATTCCACTACCTTGAGGTAAACATGCTTAGAATTTTGATATATTTCCTTCTGTTTTTTTTTCCTATACATGTTACAAAATTGTGAACATAGTATGCATTCAAGTTCATGTCCTAAAGACAAGAAACCCTATCATGTGTAGTGAATTGACTCATATTTCTGATAAATGTTGCCAATGCATGTGGTTGCCAGCATTGAGGATAGATTGACTGCACTGATCCATCTGTGTCTCATGTTCTCAAAACTTCTGGGAGATGTTAGTGTTCTCATGTTGCCTAGCACCATGCCAGACATGCAATGTCCTGACCCACTTCTATGTAGGGAAAAAAAAAACTTGTATAAGATTTTATGATCATGGTCTTGACCTACCTTCTTCCAATTTTCTCTGCAAACTGTATTAACAGAAAGTCCCATATGTCATAACAATTTTATCTAAAGAAGCAGGGTAAAAAAAAAAAAAAAAGCTCTAGTTTTTTCTTTGTTTGTTTTTTAATTTAAATTTTTATGTCTATAGACATCACCTATTTTGTTCTGTTCCTATATTTCACACATCAGCTTAATGCCTGGCAAAGCACTAAATAAACGGTATCCAGTTGCCGTGGTTCATTTGGGCTGCCATAACAAAAATACCATAAACTAGGTGGCTTATAAACAACAAAAATCCATTTTTCACAGTTCTGAATTATTGGAAGTCCAAGATCAAGGTACTAGCAGATGGGGTGTCTGACAAGTGCCCACTTCTTTGTTTGCTGATGGCTGTCTTTTTGCTGTGTCCTCACATGGTAGAAAGGATTACAAAGGAACCTTCTAAATCTGTTTCATAAGAACTCTTATTCTGTTAATTAAGTCTCTACCCTCATGAACTAATCACCTCTCAAAGGTCCTACCTTCTAATACCATCACATTTAGTGTTAGGACTTACATGAATTTTGGGACAACATAAGCATTCATTCTGTAGCACCAGTCAACCAGGACAAAGCAAAACCACTATGCTAAAAAGAGAAAATTAGCTTCAACTCTTTATAGGAGGATTAGAGTAGAGATAAGATCAAAACAATTTTTTGTCTTGATATTCAATTTAGCTCAATCCCTTTCTGACTGACCTTCTGTGGTGTCCTACTAATTACTCATACTGACTTATAAGAGCTAATTGTGTGCTTCTCTTTTCAACTTTTCATTTAGTGATGTACTGTGGTAGCTTAAAACTAGTCATGATGAGAGTGTTTGCACCAAGGAAATGGGCACAGAGTATAAATCATATTTTTGTTTTATTCTAGGCAGTTATTAAGCATTTACTAGCATGTCACATTCAAATTTCACTTTCTTTAACTCATCAGCAGAAACCATATGAGTTCTTTGCCCCCTCACTGCATGCCATTGCCATTAGCAAAGCCTGTACAAAATGATGTTGGGCATGTAGACTCATTTTACAAGAATTAAACAGCAAATCACATGTACTATGTATGTTTCTAGATATCAATGCGAAATCTATACCTCCAGATGAACATCTTACTCAGTGTAATTATTCTTTTTTAAATTTTTCTCTGTAATACTTTATTCCCAGAAGTATCAGAATTTTCTAAGTTTCAGTTTTTTAATGTTTCTTCAGATAGTAAAACCATGAGATATCTTTATAGCTCGTTAGTTATATAAAGGTGGGAGTGGGAAAAATTACAGTGCTTTATGTCCCAAGGTTCAAGGCTACTATAATGTGAATAAGCTTTTAAAATTTTATTTTAAGAAACTGATACATTGATTTTAAAATAATTTTTTTCAATGATTTGGAAGCCATCAGGGAATAATAAGCAAGGGTTTTGTTTGTTTAAGAGGGCAGGTGAGTTCCACATAAGAAAGTCATAAGAACCCACAAAGTGTGATGATTTCTTTATATTTTTAACTTCAAGAAGTTAATCTATATATCATTTTAATCATATACGCACACAAATTTATGGTAGGGAATTATACAGTGTTCATGCCTAACAGAGCCACATAGATTTCTTCCATTGGCAAGTAATTGAGGATTAAAAATGCATATATCCATGTTGTATTTTTGTGTGTTTTATGTGTGTACATGTATGTGTAGTATTTGTAGTGTATGTAGTATGTGTAGTTTTGTTTCCATTATTGTTTTTTCACCTACATAATTTCAATCAGAGCTGAATTTCCCACTTGGTTTTGGTTAAGGTGAAAGAGACTAAGTGAAATCATGTTCTATTTTTTCTGCCTGACTACTCTATTTTAAGTGCTGGCAATGTTGCAGTTCCTTTTTTCCCCATAGGCTCTGTATAGGAAAAAGAAAAAAATTACCTGTTGACTGCTATGAAGGCAGGAATTGACTTACAAATGGAAACAGACAAGTTCAAACACCCACATTGTTGTGAAGCAACAATACAAAGGCCATTGATGATCAAGCATTGCTGCAGCAGGATCCCTGAGCAGAGCAAACAGGACTTCAAAGGATGCTTTAAGAGCCAAATTAAGTAAAAATCCAGTCAAAGATACCAGAGTGGCAGTGCCTGGATCAAAATGAACCCAGCATATTCTATGCCAAGGGCATTCCTTCTGTTTCTGACACTTTGGATTTTTAGAGGTAGAATCTTTACATTTCTTGAGAAACTTCACAAACAGCATCTTTATGATTTCACTCTTTCTTCGAAGAAAGGAAGTGATGTTGCTTACAGTGGCAAAGTTTTGAAAATTGTCTCCTTTGGTGTTGCTCTTAGGCATCAATCCCAGCTTTGATTGTGACAACTGTGCCAAAGATGATATTCTGAAGGCATTTTGCTGCATTAGACCAAATTTTATGAGCATATAGAATATCTAGAAAGATTAAAATTCTGTAGAGAAGAAGAAATCAGAGTATGAAAATGGACATTAATACTTTATATATAACATTTGAATAAATAGGTGGAGTTTTGTGTTTCTTAATTTAAAAAATACAAAATAAATTTTTGAGTATTGTAAATATTTTTTTTTTTCCTTTTTGATGAGGAAAGAGAGGGAGAAAGGGAGGGCAAATGAGGGAAAGGGGGCAAGGGAAAGGAAAATTAATATCCTCAACCTACTTCCAACTCACTATTTCCTTCTGACTTTTCATTTTCTATAAGAAAATCTCACGCTCTGGCTGATGTGGCTCAATGGATTGAGTGCTGGCCTCAAAAGGTCACTGGTTCAATTCCCAGTCAGGGCACATGCCTGGGTTGTGGGTCAGGCTCCTGTTTGGGGACCTGTGAGAGACAACCCATTGATGTTTCTCTCACACATCAATGTTTATTTACCTCTCTTTCTCCCTTCCACTCTCTCTAAAAATAAATAAATAAAATCTTCAAAAAAAAAATAAAACCGCTTGATGTCAATTCTCCATCATTCTTCCTACATGGAACCAAGGATTGTTGCTTATACTTCAAAATTATGATCATCATATGAGCAGTTTCAATCACATCCTAATTAGAGAATAAGCTCCTTTGTAGGAATAAATGTCTCAAATGAAAACGTTCCTAATTAAACTTTATAATTTGTTTCATACGTAGCAAATAATTGTCAATAAATGATTGTTAATTCCCTCCCACCATTCTCTTTACTCCGACCCATGATTCTTCCAAAATGCAAGACCAATTTGACCATCTCAAAGGAGCTTTGGCTGTGTCACTTGCCTTTTCAAAACTCTCAGTAGTCCCTACCAGTGATTATTAACATTTGGAGAGTCTGGTAATTTTGAAAATATGAGCAAAAGTCATGAATACTCTCACTAGAAACAAGTCATCAATTCAACATTCAACAACCTTGTCACTGCCAATGCTGCCATCTTCATTGGTGTCGTCCTCATGACCATGTGAGCATCAGTATTAGCAGGGAACTATTATGTTCCATGTTGGTTGACACAATTTTATGTTATAGCAGCTCAATAAGGCCAACATCCTCCACTTTACAAATATACAAAAACTAAACTCTTCAAAGGAAAAATGTCAGATCAGAAGTTATAAAACTAGATACATAACTGAAATTTTAACCTGTATCTGAGAGCTGATGTCTTTTTTTAATTATCACCTAAGGATATGTTTATTAATTTTAGAGAGAGACGAAGCAGGGGAAGAGAGAGAGAGAAAGACATTGATTGGTTGCCTCCTATAAGTACCTACATTGGAGGTCAAACCTGCACCCTGGGTGTGTGCCTTGACTGGGGATCAAACCTGCAAGCTTCTGGTATATAGGACAATGCTCCAACTAACTGAACCATCTGGCAGAGCAAGATAGTTGGTATTCTTAATCACTATGTCCAGGATAAATCACAATAAGCCCTAATGTGTTAAATTACATATTTAAGGTTTAATTTTGCCAGTTATTCAGTGATTGTTGTTCAGCTCCTTACCTACCCTTCTACACTTTGCTCTGAATTGGTGGGACTGGGTTATTGAAAACTACATTTTGAAGATTCCTTTAACTCCTAACTTCTTGTTAAGTTCTTGAGAAGCACAGGCAGGAAGGAAGGGAGAAAAACTCTGCTCCTGACTCTTACATGGTTTAATGCCCTTATCCTATTACAGCAGGAGAGGCAAGGTTACTGGAAATTCCAGGAAGTCACAAGTCATCAACAACATTTTAGTAACTCCTGTAGGTATGGAACAATAATAGCTCCAATAATGGAGGCCTATGGCAACAGCAAAGGGATTATATCACTTGATCTAGGAGGGGCATGCATATATTCTTTTTGTCTTTTCTAACACCTCCTCATTTTATACCACCAGTCCTCCCAACATATTTGTAAACAATTGTTGATATAAAAGATCCTATCTTAGATTTAACCATTATAGATTGTATTCTCCTGATTGGATTCAAACTGAGATAGGAATGGTTCCAGATAACTGACTCTCAAATATAGAAAAACGGGATTAATTATTGCATCATATTGGATTTGCAAGTAGAGATAACTCCATTGACCTTGGTAAAAGGTTTCAAGTAACCCACAGAAAGTAGTAACAAACCAAATACTTAAGTTACCATCAGTGGTAGCTTGAAATAAAGCATATTTTAAAGGTAAGAAAGTGGATCTTCACTGTCCTTACCTCACTCTCCTCATCCCCTCAAAAAAGTGAGGTGAAGGATGTGTGAATTAATTGTAATAATTACTTCAAATGATGTATGTGTATATCAAACTATCACAATATATACCTTATATATGTTTATTTATTAAATATACCTCAATATAGCTGGAAACAAATTAAAGTAAAATAAAAACAAATAAATGTAAAACATTAGACTAAATGCTAATGACCTTGACCATTATAGTAGTAATGATTACAATTGCTACTAAAGAACCATGTGACTAGCTGAATATTTCTTACCCCATTAGAGAAATTACAGAAAGGCATGACAAACTCAGAGGCCTAAATTCTCAACTGAAGACACTGAACTGGTTAAATTATATGATGACCTTAACATATATTTTATAGACATAGAATTGATATAGATGAAAATAAGAACCAGGTGAATTTGTTGAACTGACACCTTTGCCAAGCCTCTTACGTCTAGAGCCTTGACTTACCAGGAGTGGGTCCTGACATTTGCGAAGAGTCATTTTGTTACACTTAGATGAAGGTGATTATCTTGAATTCCTGAATCCCCTTCAGTCTCTCTCTCCAGAGGAATTTGCCCCTCCTCCTTCTTCATTTTTTTAATCTGAAGATATAGAGTTCCTTCTTTAAAGACATGTCATTATCTCACCTACAGCAATTGCCTCTGAAGGGGATGCTGAAACTCTTCAAGAGAATTCTTATTGCATTCACTTAATTTTTATAGAGAATCTTTTTTTATTTTATTTTTCAATTAATGTTGACATTCAATAATATTTTATATTATTTTCAGGCGTACAACATAGTGGTTAGATAATTGTATAATTTTTGAAATGATCCCCTAATAATTCAAGTATCCACCTGGCACCATACATATTTATTACAATATTATTGACTATACATCCCTGGGACTATTTGGTAATTACCAATTTGTACTTCTTTTTTTTTTTTTTTTTTTTTTTTAATTGGTGCATCCACTGTGGAAAATAGTATGGAATTTCCTCAGAAAACTAAAAATGGCACTGCCTTTTGACCTGGCAATTCCACTGCTGAGATTATAACCTAAGAATCCTGAAACACCAATTCAAAAGAACCTATGCACCCCAATGTTCATAGCAGCACAATTTATAATAGCCAAGTGCCAGAAACAACCTAAGTGCCCATCAGTAGATGAGTGAATCAAAAATTTGTGGTATATTTACACAATGGAATACTATGCAGCAGAAAGAAAGAAAGAGCTCCTACCCTTCTGCGACAGCATGGGTGGAACTGGAAAGCGTTATGCTAAGTGAAATAAACCAATTTGTACTTCTTAATACCTTCACGTTTTTCACTCAGTTCTCCGACTCCCATCATACCTGGCAACTGAGAGTTTGTCTGCCCCAATGAGTCAGTTTCTGTTTTGTTTGTTCATTTATTTTGTTCTTTAGATTCCACATGTGAGATTATATGGTATTTATCTTTTTCTGATGGACTTACATCACTTAGCTTAATACACTTCAGGTCTGTTCATGCTGTCACAAGTGGTAAGAAGTTCATTTTTTATGGTTGAGTAATATTTCATTGTATAAATGTGCCACTGCTTTTTTTTATCCATTCATTTATTAATGGACACTTAGGTTGTTTACATAGCTTGGCTATTGTAAATAATGTTTCTGTGAATGCAGGAATGCATATACCTTTTCAAATTAGTGTTCTGGGCTTTTTCAAATATATACCAAGATGTGGAATTCCTGGGTCATATGGTAGTTCCATTTTTAATTTTTTGAGGAATCTTCATACTGTTTTCCATGTTTGTACCAATCTGCATTTCCACCAACAGTGCATGCAGGTTCTCTTTTCTCCACATTCTCAACACCTGTTTGATTTATTGATGGCACCCATTCTGACAGGTATGAGGTGATATCTCACTGTGGTTTTAATTTTTATTTCTCTGATGATTAGTGACATTGAACATCTTCTCATGTCTATTGGCCATGTATATGTCGTCTTTAGAGAAGTGTCTATGCAGGTCCTCTGCCCATTCTTAATTGGATTATTTTTTTGGTCTTTAGATGTATGAGTTATTATAAACTTTGAATATTAACCCCTTATCAGATGTATCATTGGTAAATATTTTCTCCCATTCAGTAGATTGTCTTTTTATTTTGTTGATGGTTTTGTTTGCTGTACAAAAACTTTTTAATGTGAAGTGGCCCCATTTGTTTATTTTTGTTCTCTTGTTTCCCTTGCCTGAGGAGATATATTAGGAAAAAATACTGCTGCAAGCAATGTCAAGATTTTCCTGCCTACGTTTTCTTCTAGGATTTTTATGGTTTCAAGTCTTACATATAACTCTTTAATCCATTCTGAATTTATTCTTGTATATGGTTTAAGAAGGTGGTCTAGTTTCATTTTCTTTTTTGCATGTATCTGTCAAACTTACTCAACACCAGTTACAGAAAACACTGTCTTTATCTCACTGTATGTTCTTGCTTCCTTTGTTATTTATTAATTGTCTATATAGGTGTAGGTTTATTTCTGGGCTGTCTATTCTGTTACATTGATCTAAGTGTCTGTTTGTATTCCAGGAACATGCTGTTTAGATTGCTTTAGCCTTGCAGTATAGTTTGATATCAGGTAGCATGTTATCTCCTACTTTGTTCTTCTTTCTCAAGATTGCTGTGGCTATTTGAAATGACTCCTTATTGCATTTAGACTGAATACTAGAGTCATAGTCCATGTGATCCAGGGGGAAAAGGCACAAAATCTGACATAGAAGATGGTTTATTCATTTAGACTTGTAGGGTTTTGCTAAGTTATATGAAGGAAAATGTGCAGGGTATGTGTGAAAATTAATTCTAAGAACAGCAGGCAACACAGGACAAAAATAATGTTAGATTTGAGCTACAATGTTGACAGGGGTGCATGTTCACACTGAGGGTTGTTGGCTCGATATGTTAGTCTGGACAATTGGAAGTAGTTCTAATAGTTTTCTTGTTTGTTTGAAAGAAGCTGAAAATCAGTGGTGACTTACAGTGTATGAAGTGTAGAATCCAGAACTTCCCTAGTAGCAGGAAAGAATTACAAAATTTAAGCAGTCAGAGGTATTGTAGTTGATTTTTCTTGGAGAAGGGCATTGGTTCTTTCTCTCCCCATTCTCCAGTAGGCCTCCCGATAAACAAAAAGGATATTCATTTTGCTATGATATCCAAAAGTACATTAATAAGAGAAATACACCAGCATCCCTTTAAAGCTTAGTGTAGTGGTTTTCCACTGTATACTAGGATGATGGTAGGAGATGATGATATTGAAATGGGTTTCCTGACTTTAGTTGGAATAATGGAATCCCATTTTGGCAGAGACCCTGGCTCCTGCTTAGTTGTCAGATATAAGGTGAGTGCAATTTCTGTAAGGTGAGTGGGACCTAAATAATCATCACCGTTAGAGATATTCTGTGTTGACTAACTTATCATGATGTCACTAGGAAAAAATAAACAGACTACCAAAGTGTGACAGAGAAACGAGAGTCAGTCTCAGATCAACATCTCCTTCTAGAGAGGTCTGGGGGAGATTATGATGAGAGAAACATAATGAGGGGGAGGCATATGCATTAGTTTGGGGGAGATGGGGCAGTCTCTTCCTGAAATTGGAGCACCACCCTTTTTCTTCCCTTCCATGGCCTGAGGGGGATCTGACAAGGTACCAGCAGGTGTGTCAGTTAGCATGCTGATGTATCATCATGAGTTTTAGGGGCTCCAGAGGTCAGATTCAGTACCATCTTGCTTCAGGCAGGCTCTGGTCAACAAAAGTGTTCGTTATTCTAGCCTTCTCCCTTCTTGATTTTACCTTAGTAGTAGTAGTAATAGTAGTAGCAGTAGTAGTAGTAGTAACTAAAATGGAAAGATAAGTACACAAGGTTTCAACAGCCAGGGACCTACAGCCATGGTGACAAAATTATTACTCCATCTGTAAAATCAGAAAAATATTAGATATGCTGAGTAGAGATAAGACTTGAATCTCCACAGTGGAATGTCACACCTCCCATCTGGTTTCCAATGCTAAGTTATTTCAGACTTGGATCACCTTAATTAAGATGAAGCTGGGATCCTTGAGGAGGGAACTTATGACAATGTCACAATTATATACTGTAAATCATCCTCAAAAGTATCCCAGAAGAGACCTGTGTCATAAACAAGATATCTGAGTACTGGTAAAAGAGAAATTACTAAGCATTTCAGGAATTATTAGACCCTGGCTCATGGTTGATGCTGATCCTGGAGATCTGAAATGACACAGTGGTCCCCTGGATAGGGAAGGCTGATGAAGAGCTAGTAAAAAGTGAAGATTTGGTGTAAAACTAGTTCTTTATGGGTAGAGTGATTCTGTAGACCCACCCTATGTTTTTTTTTTTTTTTTTTTTTTCCCCTCCAGTCTCTTAGTGCATGGATGCAAACACATCTTAAAACTGACCAAATTGCTACACAGGTTCACTGATCCATAGGTAATGGGCATACTGGAGTAGATAAAAAACAAATAGGAAGACTCCACCTCAAAATGGTAAATCTAAGGCAATAATGCAACCCTGGGAAAATTAAAGGAAATAATATCACCATTAAAAACTTGAAAGATGCAAGAATGGTGATTCTTAATACATCTTTTTAAATGTATTTGAACTATGCAGAGGTGATTGGACCTTAAAGAATGAAATTAAATTATAAATTGAATCATACAATGACTCCAATTTTATTAAAGTAGAAACTAAGGCTCTAAATGAAAGGGACTCATAGTTAATGAATAAAGTAGTAATGATTGAAACCCACATCTATCTAAATGAGGGACTGTGTTTTCAGTCAGTATAATATGGCTGTGTCCCACTCATGGATTCCAGGGAAATCTATGGGATAACAAATTCTAATCTGCTATACCTCACATTTAAGACCTTGTAAGATCAGAATTACAGAATCAACCAATCTCTGTATCACACACATGCACATACATGGACAAACCACTCTTTTATAAGAGTTTATAGTGCTTTTCTACCAACACAGCCCATTGATATCTTACCCTCCTTTGTTTTGTCTAATATTTTCCCCAGTTAAATATATATACATATATACATATGCATACATACATACACACACACACACACACATATCACCTTTTTCATTGCTATTTAACTCCTCTTATTATTTTGTTTTTCATGCATTTATGACCTGGACTCTGAGTGCAATGTACGTCTTTGGGTGTTATGAACGTCAGAGAGAAAACAGGCACATGGAAAGAAGGTGGGGATCCAGTATATCACAGACTGAAGCTTGAATTTTGGCTTGTACTCATCAGCTATGTGGTTTAACCTATGAGACTCAGCTTCACCATAGTAAAATGGAGTTACTAGTAATTCCTCTTGGGCTTGGGGTGAGGATGGCCCATGCCATTATAAGTGAAAGTGCCTCATGGGCAGAATATGCTTCATACATTTCTCTTCCTATCTGGCACTTTTTCCTACTCTGGGAATCCCTTTTGTGTACCTCTTTAACACTCACAAGAATTCATTTTAAACTGTGGAATAATCAGACTAAAAAAGATTTAGAAACTTACCTCAGGCCACATAGTGGCACAGGAAAAGATTCCAGGTAGCCTGGTACTCAGCATCACCCTAAGAGTGAAACTTGAAAGAGAAATCAACCTCCAAGAAAGGGAACAGAGCCCTGTGAAGGATCTGGAGAGTTCTTCTTTTTTCTTGTTTCTTTTCTTTTTATGTAAATTATAAAATATAATAATAAGATAAATACCAGTGAAAAGTAAATAAAGTGTGTACTTAAATTAATTAGAGTAGTAACAATAATGTTGGAGTTCCCTGTTTTCCCCCAACTCACATTCCCCAGATGTAATTGTTCTGAATATTGGTTTACTGTTCTCTTACTTTTCTTTATAGTTTTATTATCCCTCTACATATATATTAAAATCGCTATTTATTTTGGTTCTGAATCTTATAGGTATGGCATTATGCATAATATATTTTTCTACTATTTGCTTATTTTTAGACTCTTCATATGATTCCAGTTGTTTATTTTAAGGTTTGAAATCCCATGACTTTCAGAACATTTCTATTTCTGTTTTTCAACTCTGAAACATGACCCATCTGAAATTTATTTTGAAAGTGTGTATTTTGTGAGAGGATCTAATTCAATTCTCTCAAAATAACTACAAAGTTTTACCAGAACAATTTATTAAAAATCCCATCTTCTCTCATATATCTTTTGTTGCTTTTTCTATAATTTATTACATTCTATATTATATGTTCTTATATATACTAGGGTTCATTTATTACTCTTTTGTTTCTGTTTAATGTTCCTCCTAGTGTGAGTAACATGTTGATTTGATATTTGTAACCTTATAATATCTTTTACTGTCCAGTGTTTTACCCCCTTTTCTAAATTAACTTTTTTCCAAAAACGTTATAAACTATTCTCTTTTAATGGTCTTTATCTCTTTAGAAGATAAAGATATTTTGTTAAATTATCTTTTGTTGTTCTTTTTTCTCCTGCCCACATTTCTCTAAACAAGAAAAACAACTGAAAGCCAAACTATATTGTGTAGGATTATATTAACATGTAATTTAATTTTGAAAGAAACAAGTTTTCTAGATTATACAGTCTTCCTACTCATGGACATTTCTTTCTTTTTTAAATCATATTTATTCTATTACAGTTGTCACAACTTTTCCCCATTTGCCCCCTCCACCCACCCCACTCCCTCTCCCACAGTCAATTCCCACATTGTTGTCCATGTCCATGCGTCGTTCATACATGTTCTTTGTCTAGTCCCTTCCCCTTCTTTCCACCATTGTCCTCCTTCCCCATCCCCTCTGGTTACTTTCAGTGTGCTCCATGTTTCCATGCCTGAGGTTTATTTTGTTTGTTAGTTTATTTTGTTGAATAGATTCCACTTATAGGTGAGATCATATGGTATTTGTATTTCACCGACTGGCTTATTTCACTTAGCATAATATTCTCTAGTCCCATCCATGTTGTTGCAAAAGGTAGGAGTTCCTTTTTTCTTTCTTTTTATTTTTTGATGCAGATTGATTTTATTTATATTTCAAATGTCAAGATCCATTATAAAATATTTAAAAAATTAAAACAATTATAAAGTCTCAGCAATTAAACCAACATGACACCAGCACAGAAATAACCAAATAGATGAATGAAATAAAATGAGCATTCTAGAAACAAACATATATCTCTAACAATGTAATATATTATTAAATTGATATTTCAAATCAATGGGGAAAATAAGGCATATTCAACAAATAAAGTACATGGACTACTACTACTTCATATAAAACAAATATAGAGCCCTATTTCACATGTTATACAAAAAATATTCAGGTGGGATAAAAATCAATATGTAAAATCTAAGGAGTTTTAGGAGAAAATACAAAATAATATTTTTCTTGCCCTGAAGTAAAATATTCAAACCCAGAAGCTATAAAGTAAAATATTGACAATATGACTATATTCAACATTTAAGACTATATAGTAATGTACATATAAAAAAAGTTAAAGGACAAGTAATAGAATGGGAAAATATTTGCAACACATCTAAAAAAGGGTTAATAGGTTTTTGGTTTTTTTTTTTAGGGAAAAAATTCTACAAATATTTAATCAAAAAATGGATAAAGAATACAAAAAAGTCATTTAAAGCTTTTTAAAAATAATAGAAATAGGCAAGAAATATATAAGAACATGCTTAGTTTCAACAAATGATAAAGTGACAATTAAAATAACATCACTCTCACACTCAGATTAAAAGGTATTAAACATTTTGGTAATATCAAGTATTGGTGACTGTGAAAGGAACTGGGTATGCGTAGTCTCTCTTTCTTCATCTTCTCAAAGCAGTCCCTTAAGTATATCTTGTAGTGGTGGTTTGATGGAGGTGTATTCTTTTAGCCTTCTTTTGTCTGGGAAACTCCTTATTTCGCCTTCCATTTTAATTGAGAACCTTGCTGGGGATAGCAGTTTCGATTGTAGGTCTTTGCTTTTCATGACTTGGAATATTTCTTGCTATTCCTTCTGGCTTGTAGTGTTTCTGTTGAGAAGTCAGGTGCTAGCTGTATCAGGGCTCCTTTATATGTTCCTACCTCTTTCTCCCTTGCTTCCTTTAGGATTGTCTCTTTGTCTTTGATATTTGCCTTTTTAATGATGATGCATCTTGGAGTGGGCCTCCTTGGGTTCTTCTTGAATGGGACCCTCGGTGCTTCCTGAACTTGTGTGACATTTTCTCTCCTCACATTAGGGAAGTTTTCTATCATTAGTTTTTCAAACAGTCTCTCTATCACTTCCTCCTCTTCTTCTCTTTCTGGTATCCTTATTATATGGGTATTATTATGTTTCAGGTTGTCTTGAATTTCCCTAAGCACCTCTTCATTCTTTGAGTCATTTTTCATTTTCTTGCTCTTTCTGGGAGCTTTTTCCTACCTTATCCTCCAGGTCACTAATTCGATCCTCGGCTTCATCTAGCCTGCTTGTGATTCCTTCTACTGTGTTCTTCAATTCAGAAATTGTATTCATTTTCTCTTGTCTCTTATTGATAGTTTCTATGTCCTTTTTCATGTTGATATATTTTGCAGTAAGTTCCTCGTAGTTTCCCTATAGTTTTTGTTCTCTCTGAGCTCACTGAGGTCACTGAGCTTCCTTAGAACCATTGTTTTGAACTCAATATCTGATAGTTTGCTTGTCTCTGTTTCATTTAGTTCTCTTTGTGGGGGTTCCTCCTTTCCCTTTTCTTTGTTTTCCCACTATTTGTGAGGCTCTTCTCTTTTGCTTCTCCTTCTTAAGTTGATCTCTCTTGATTTCCCAACTTTGTGGTGTGAACTTCTATGGTAGGAGACTGCTGTTTTTTTCTTTCTGGATCTGCCTCTGATAGGGATCTAGAGAGTTCTACGAAGAGCAAGCATACTTCCAACGTATACCAGAATTGCTATTCCACAAGAGACAGAAACAAGCACCAGATATAGAACTACTCTTGAGCCTTCTAAAAAATAGGATATGTAGATCTCCTTGACACACATGAACACCCACTGCCACCCCACCCAGCCATGCAGCCCAGTTACCCAGCACCAGGTTCCTAGAGGGCTTTGCTGAAAGTGTGCTATCACTGAATCCTGGACATACCTCTTATTAGTACATTATAATTTAATTTTCTGTTTGCCTGTCCATTATAACAAAACTGTAAGCTTCTCTATAAACAGAAATGAATTTTTAAACTCTATTTTACCAGCACTTGGAGTAGTTCTTGGCACAAATGCAAGATTTGATAAATTGTTGCTGAATGATTCAATGGTGCTAGGTTTGGAATTCATTATTTATTTGTTTTTAATAAATTAGTTTATTCTTGTAGAGACATCGGAAGAAGGAATACTCCCAATCTGAAAATTAAAATCACTAATTGTAAGTGTTAAATACTAGGAGAGTTTGTGGGAGAGAGGTAATAGGGATTGGCCAACTATGGCCTGTGTGCCTATTCTGGTTTACCTACTGTTTTTGTAAACAACATTTTATTGGAACACATCCACTTACTTTTTTATACAGTGTCTGTGGCTGCTTTTACAACTCAGCAGTGCTGTTGAGTAGCTGGAACAGAGCTCATTTGGCCAACAAAGCTAAAAACATTTTCTACCTGGACCTTTACAGTACAGTTTGCCAACTCCTGAGTTGGATCATGTAAACTGCTTTCATATATTTTTATTTTATGAAATTAAAATCCCTATATTGTCCATTTAGGTAATTATGTAATTGTTTGCAGAAACTATTTCTGAAAATTATTTCTGCAACACATGAGATTCTATGCACTGTTAAAAAATTAGGAAATGTATCTGGTCTGATAGGAGTAATGGATTCAAACTAAAAAGATAACATTCTGTTAAATCTTATGTCCTTGTGTTAAGAATAATGTGAATATGGTGATAATATCTTTCCCACCCAGTCCCATGTACATTCATGCCAGAGTCCCTTGGACTATTCTTCCCATGTCACATCATTCTTTCCTCACTTCACACAACATAACAAACACTCACCCTGTCACCTTCTCTCAGCTTGACACAGACACATGAAGGTACAGCCAGATTCAGAGACATTTTATCTTCAGTTACTGTGTTCTCTTTTTTGCTCATTTGTGGGATGAAACTGGCCTTTTTTTGTGTCTCCTCAATGCGGCATCAACACTGGATTGATTTATGACACTAGGTTGTTCTCAAGTTCTTTTTAAACCTTTTTATTGATACGTAATTAACACATAAAAAGTTGTACATATTTAATGTACAAAACTTGTTAATTTTAGAGGTAATTTTATACCTGTAAAACCGTAGCACCATCAAGACCATAAACATTACCTCCTAAAGTTCTCTTCTTGCTTCGTTTGTTATGACTTATAAAATTTTTCTGTGATAAGAACGCTTGACAAAGGATTTATCTTTAGCAAATTTTATGTAGAGTCTAATATATATATAATATAATATTACATATGTGTGTACAATTGATAGGTATGACACTATTCTGTATAGCAGTTCTCCAGAGCTTATCTAGCTCAACGAAATTTTTGTACCATTTGACCATCACCCCCCTCCACATCCCCCTACTCCCAGCCCCCGGAAACTACCATTCTACTCCCTGATCTATGAGTTTGACTCTTTTAGATTCCATATATAAGGTCATACAGTATTTGCCTTTCTGTTTCTGGCTTAGTTCACTTTGTGAACAACCTCAGCGTGATGTTTTCCAGGTCCTTGGTTGAACCTCACGTTTTCCCCCAGTCTTTTACACAAACACACATTTTACTGTTTCTTTTCACAACTATTCCAGATAATTTGGTCTTTCAGGATTATTTTCTTTGCCAGTGAACCCCATTTCCTGGCACTCCTGGGATGATTACTACTCAAAAAAGGAGGCAAAATCTGCCTCACCTTCTTGCTAGGACTCTTATAACACGCATTTGGAAAATATGCTTATAAAAATGCCTACAAACACTATTTCCTGTGGGCTTCTGAACATGCATAAATTGTAAAGAAAAGTGTATTACTCAGAAACTCACATTAGCAGGTACCTTTATGGAGGAAAGAAGCAGACATGGATCAGATCAGGAATAAAAGTGTGGGGGCTTGTTTTATAAAGAAATAATTTATATATGGTTTGTGTAATAGACAGTTATTGAACCATGTCCTCTAAAGAACTGTAATTAACAGTAAGTGACACATGATAAAAATTTAATCAGGTATATAGGAAGTTAGACATGGCCCCTGTGCCACCAAATCCCAAATTATGGTGAGCTTTCTACCCTATTCTCCATGGCAGACAAAGTTATGTGTGGGGGGAGGGGAGGGTCTTCATCTCTGAACTCCATCAGATGTGATCCTGAGCTCCTTATTCTTATACTCGAAATCTCAAATTTAATTTTTTAAAAGAAATTACTGGGTTTTTTAAAAAAGATTTTATTTACTTATTTTTAAGGAGAGGGAAAAAAAGGAGAAATAGGGGGAGATAAACATCAATGTGTGTGGTTGGCTCTCTTGTGTGCCCAACTGGGGTCCTGGCCCACAACCAAAACATGTCTTGACTGGGAATCGAACCAGTGACCCCTTGGTTCACAGGCCAGAACTTGATCCACTGAGCCACTCAAATTTAATTCTTGAGTAAGACCCACAGTTGATTCTACTATTTCATCTGTGTTCTTGACCAGATGCTCAAATTTTGGAGTTTTGTCCACTTGTGTAACTATATATTTTAGGAGTTTTTTTTTTTGGAAAGGGTATAAATCAAACATCTTTTCTCTCTGACCACATTTCTCTGATGACAAGACAAGCATTTACCCATTAGTGATTCTGTGCCCTTGTGGTTTTCTTTCTCTTAATTAGTATCCAGACATCTTTATATGACACTCCTTTGGCAATAAAGTCATGTCCATACCTATGATAGAGCCTTCAGAGCAGACATCTTTGGATCCCGCCAGCCTTTGTCTAATTTAATCCACAATGGAGATAGTTTTATGTGAGTTCAGATTCACTTCATGATGACAAATCCTACCTCAAGTGTGTGCAGTACGTCTATGATTTTTTCACTAGGATTTTCCTCAATTCCTCTGAAGCTTTATTAATTTAACATACAAGCTCAACCCAGAAATGTGAGATAGTTAATGTCCCTTAGGACTGTTTACACCCACTGTCCTTCTGATAGACAACTTGATTAAAAAATTATATATTTTCTATTTCTAGTAAAATGGAGTTGAACACTGTTGATATTATACTTACCAAAGTAATTAAAGGAAGTGAGGGAAAAGAGAACACAAACGTCTTGGATCAACTCAGTGGTGACTGTACTGTGTAGGTCAAATTTGATGGTGCGAAATATTTCTATTGTCACTGGGTTCCCTAAAATCAATGATAATGATGGGATTCCAGAATAGCATAACCCAGGTTGGAACATGCAAGCACCAGAGACAAGTTGCAATGTAATTACTATAATAAACAGCTGGAATCTAAAAAAAGAGATGTGTGGCAGTGCCTACTAAATAATATGTTATTAGAGACAAGGTAGATGGCCAGTGAACAACAGTATTGTTTGATTTATATATTCAACAAGATTAAGAACAGGAGAATAGAAAATTAAGGTCAGTACCATAATGAAAAATTATGATCTTTCATTCAGTTTCTAGATGGAGTCAGTTCTCAGTTCCAGGAGCAGATTCAGTTGAGGAGGTACTCTAATACATAATGCAGACAATAAATATTCTCAATTTTTCCCCAAGGGAATTGTATTCACTTACCAGAGACTTTATATAGTAGTGAACAAAAATAAATAAGAGCTGTTGAAATGACACTGATGCCCAGGGACTCGAATATAATCATGCTTCCATCCCCACTCCCATCTTGGCCACAGTAGAGATTTACGAAGGCCAGGATTAAGACGTAGTCCTTGTTCAAGTTTTAGTCAGTATGTCCAGTGGGTCTGTTTAACATTATATGGTTATTTTCCTATTCCTACGGTGAATGATTGGGATGGATATTTTTAGTAGCTGGCAGAAAACTATGATCACATTTGTTCTCTGACCTGTGGAGTAGATGTCATAGAGGTAGAAATTACCAAGTAAAATTCCTGAAACTAATCCTCCATCCATGATAATAAAGCATAAACATTTCAACATCCTGGGTAGAATTGTAGAGCTTAGTATAACACTCCAAGGCTTAAAAGATGCAGAAGTATGCATGTCTTTATTATCCCTCTTCAATTAATCCATATGTTCCCTGAAAATTCTCAAGTTGAATGTTTCAGCTTTATTGAGTAAGATTACCAGATCCCTGACACTTGGTATGATGCTATTGATCTGTACAAAAAATTATTTTCTATACCGGTGAATAAGGAAGATGAAAGGCAAGTGGCATTTATGCATGTATGATGGTAGAACCTATTTTCTCATATTAGAGTTATAATTGGTATCTTAATTTCAGAAAAACTATAATCTATAGAGACCTCAATTGTTTTAACATCCATAGAATGTATTCCTTGTCCACTATGTCAATCATACCATGACCCAGTGAACAGAAAGTATCAAGTACTTTGGATGCCTAATGAAACACAGAAGGGTCAGAAATGGTGAAATAAGCCCTATAAACATTTACAAAATAGTCTTATTGGTAAAATGGTTATAAACTCAGTAGCATGAGCATGCCAGATCATCCCCCTTAGTGAAATTTAATATTTCAACATAATTTCCTTCTATTCCTAGCTTTTTGGGTGTTTTATCATAAAAGAAGTTTAAATTTCAGCAAACGCTTTTTTTTTAAATTGATTGAGATGATCACATTTTTCCTCTTCATTTCCCCTCCTGCATTCTGTTAATGTGGTATATCACATTGATTTTTTTTTACATGTTGAAACATACCCATGTGTCTAGAATATATCCCACTTCATCACAGTATATGATTTTTTAAAATGTGTTGTTCAATTTTATTTACTAGAATTTTGTTGATAATTTTTGCATCAATATTCATCAAGGATATTGGTCTGTAATTTTCTTCTCTTATAGTGTCTTTGGCTTTAGTGTCAGGTTTTTGCTGGCCTCATTTTATTTTGAAAGAGTTTGAGGAGGATTAGTGTTCATTCCCTAAATGTTTGGTGGAATTGACAAGAGAAGTTATCTGACCCTGGGCTTTTATTTGTTGGGAGTTTTTGTTTGTTTTTGTTTTTTTAATCCTCACCTGAGGATGTGTCAACTGATTTGAAAAAGAGAGAGAGAGAAAAAAAAGTGGGGAGCGGGGAGAGCGGGGAGAGAGAGAGAGAGACATTGATCGGCTGGCTGTCTCCTGTTTGTGTCCTGAAGGGGGGCTGAATTCGCAACCTAGGTATGTGCCCTGACCAGGGATCAAATCTGCAGCCTTTTTGGTGTACAAGACTGCACTCCAACCAACTGAGCCAAACAGCCAGGGCTGTTGGGAAATTTTGATGACTGATTATATCTCCTTGTTTATGGATCTGTTCAGATTTTCTATTTCTTCATGATTAAGTATTTTTAGGTTTGTGTTTCTAGAAACTTATCTACTTCACCTAGGTTATCCAATTTGTTGGTATATAATTGTTCATAGTACTCTCTTATGTCTTTTTTTACCTCTGTAAATCATTTGTAATGTTTCTTATTTCATTTATTTGTTAGTCAATCTAGCTAAAAGTTTGTCAATTTTGTTGATATATTTCAAAGAACCAACTGTTGCTTAAAATTTTTCTCTATTTTTTTTTCCATATTCTGTTTTATCTTGGGTCTGGTTTTTATTTCTTTCCTTTTTTAGTCATAGGTTTAGTTATTTTAATTCCTTGAGGTATAAACTTAGCTTGTTGAAATGAGACTTTCTTATTTTCCTGTAAACATTTACAATGATAAGTTACCATCTTAACACTGTTTTTGCTGCATCCCATAAGTTTTGGTAAGTTATGCTTTTATTTTCATTTATTGCAAGATATTTTCCGATTTCTCATGACCCACTGATTAAGAGTATTATTTAATTTCCACATATTTCAACATTTTTCCATTGTTCTTGATGCTGTTGATTCCATTTTCATTCCACTGTGATCAGAAAAGATACTTTATATAATTTCAATCTTTGAAAATGTATTAATATTGTATTGTGACCTAAATATAATCTATACTAGAGAATATTCCATAGAAAAAAAAGTATATTCTATGTTTTAATGGAGTGTTCCGTATATTTCTGTCAAGTCCAGTTCATTTATCATGTTGTTCAAGTTTTCTATTTCCTATTGATCTTCTAAGTATTCTACCCATTATTAAAAGCAGAGTATTGGTATCTCCTACTATTTTTCTAGAGCTATTTCTCTTTTCAATTTTGTCCACATTTGCCTTATATATTTAGGAACTTTGATATTTAGATGTTTATAATTGTTATATCTTCTTGCTGTATTGGCCTTTTTATTATTATATAGTATCTTTCTTTGTATGTAGTAACCATTATGACTTTATATCTATCTTGTCTGGTATTAGGGTAGTAACCCCAGCTCTTTTTTATTATTTGCATTGAGTATTTGTTATACCCTTTCTCTTTCAATCTGTGTGTTTCCTTAGATCTAATAATGTCACTTGTCAAAAACATACAGTTGGATATTTGAAGAAAGCCACTTCTCTCAGTCTTTATGGACTGGCTCTTTGGAGGAAGTAATCTTTACTAATCAATCTGGCATGAAGGCTTATGGTCTTCTTAGGCCTTTATAAACATGCCTGTTCTCTAGGTCTGTGTGTATTCCTTTTTTCCCAATCCCCCCACATTCATAGATGCCTTTAAAATATCTTATATCCCATAAGAGACTCACCACTGCTTTTTTCCCCAAAGTCTTATTCTATTGAAAGTAAACTTATGTGCTTGCTTTCAGGAGCTCATAAGTTTGTAGATCTCCCTTCAGCTCTTACCTGCCATGGTACCTACAACTGCTTTCAGTGGCCTCCAACTTGGTGTTCAAACTATGCCAGCATTTCTACCAGTGCTCCAAATTAGACAAGATAGAAGCAGCCCTTTGGATATCCCCCAGAGAGATAGGGACAATGGAAACAAATTCCACTCTGCCTTCCATCACTTGGGAAAAACCAAGAATGGGACAACTTCCTCCTGACCACGCTATGCCAGAGAAGGGGCAGCACATAAGAAAAAACACCACAAATTTTCCTTCCATAATAATTTTTTTTTGTTGTTAAACATTCACTTGACTGCTGAAATCCTTAACTGATTTCTAGAATTTCCACAAAGCTACCTCAGTCAATATGTTGTTCATTTTATTTCCATTGTGGAACAAAGGCCTGGAGCCACCATCTGGCTAATGACAAGCCTCAGCACTAGTATTGTTTAAAATTACTATTAACAGCCTTTTGTAGTTCATTGGATTCCTTTCATTACCTTTAAAAATGTCATAATCTTCAAGAAAGAGTAAGTATAAGTACCGACCACTTTGATTTTGGTTACTATGTGAAACCAAATGACATATGATCTATTATCAACAAGTTTAAGAACTACAATTTATAAAATCCCAATGTTTTAATGCTTATTTTGCTTGGTGATTCATCTGTACACATTATTTTATAGGTATGACAAGAAATCATAATATGCCAAATGAAAGAGGTAGAGAAATACGTACTATGTAGGACTAGACAAGTCAGATCATATTGAGGGCTAATATATTTAGGTATCAATTAATGGAAGAGGTAGGATTTGGAAATGAGTAAATGACAATTATATTCTAAGTGAAAGGTTATCATAAATAAATATAAGGAGGGAGCAAAGATACATGCAAAAAAAAAGCATGTCAATATTCAACATCCATTTATGATAAAAAGCTCTCAACCAAGTGGTATAGAGCAAATGTACTGCAACATGAGGTTGCAAATGTTCCCTCACATTCTGTAGGTTGCCCTTTCATTTTGTTGTTTTTCTTTTCTGTGCAGAAGCATTTAAGTTCAATGTAGTACCATTTGTTTATTTTTGTTTTTGTTGCCCTTGCTTTTGGCCTCAGATTCAAAAAGTCATCACCGAGACTGATAATAAGGAACATACTGCCTATTTTTAATTCTAGGAGTTTTATAGTTTCAGGTCTTACATCCAAGTTTTTAATCCATTTTGAATTAATTTTTGTGTACAGTAAGATGGTTTGGTTTCATTCTTTTGCATGTGGCTGTCACATTTACCCGATACTATTTATTGAAGAGTCTGTCATCCTTTCGCCATTGTATACTTTGGGTCCTTTGTCATAAATTATATATGTGTAGGTTTCTTTCTGGGCCATTAATCTGTGTTTTTATACCAATACCATGCCATTTTTATTACTCTCGTTTTGTAATATAGTAGTTTGATATTAGGGAATGTTATGTCTTCAGAGTTATTCTTTCTCAAAATTGATTTGGCCATATGAGGTCCTCTGTGGTTTCATAAAAATGTTTAGGCTTGTTTGTTCTATTTCTATGAAAAATTACATTGGAAAATTTGATAGTGATTGTATTGAATATGTAGATTGCTTTGGGTAGAATGGAAAATTAATGATATTAATTCTTCTAACTCAGAAGTATGTAATATCTTTCCATTTATTTGTGTCTTTAATATCTTTCATCAGTGTCTTTAATTTTCAGTTATTTCATCTCCTTAATAAAGTTTATTCCTCAGTATTTTATTGTTTTGATTACATTACAGAAACATTTTCTTATAGTTCATTATTAGTATAGAGAGTTTTTTTATATTGCAACATTACTGGATTTATTAGTCCTAACAGGTTTTCATTGTAGAGATTTTAGAGTTTTCTGTATATAATATGTCATCTAAAAATAGTGACAGTTTCATTTCCTCCTTTCTAATGTGAATGTCTTCTCTTTTTCTTGCTTAATTGCGCTGGTTAGAGCTTCCAATGCTATGTTGAGCAAAAGTAGCAAGATTAGACTTATTTCTGATCTTAGAGAAAAAGCTTTTCAACATTGAGTATAATGGTAGCTCATATATGGCCTTTATTAAGTTTACACACATTAAGAGGGCAAGATAGTGGAAACAGAACCTAATGAGTAATGTTAAAAATCAGCTTCTAGTTTTATTGTGGCTTTTCTACCTGATTGTTTTCAGCTTGTGGTGCTTAGAGGAGTTTTGAGCAGAGCCATTTCCAAGTAAGATTTTGGACTATGCTTCTCTCCTTCCATAAGTCTTCAGTTGCTTCTCTTGGAGACCTTGCACCTAAGCTAATACAGGCATAGTCCCAACGTGTTATTACATTGCTAAGAAACACAGGCATTTTACCAGAAGTCTTCTTGAGACATATTGTAACTTACTAACCTGATCATTTAAATGGGAGCACTCAGATGGATATTTGAGGTCCCCTTCTGAGTGTTCAGGCCATAGCTGAAAGACTACTATTCATTCTTTCCTAGTAATGAGACAGATGTCCTGTTCTGACAATCTAGATACAAAAGTTTTCAAATAAAATATTTTGAAATTAATGAGCATATATTGGATTTAGTTTCTCTCTGAGAACCCATTAAGTTTCTTACATTTAGCCCAGGGCTTAACATGGCCCACAAAAATCTAACACACGATTTTTCATTTTAGATTCTGTTTGAAAGTAAATAAAAACAAATGGAAAATATAAAACAAAAGCAGTCCCTGGACTTTCAGGATGACTCCGAAGTTTCTTTATGTATTAGCTATTTTCCCCCCAATTTCTAAAGTCCAACAAACATTTTAAGCACTTTTCAAGGAACTGCTCTGATCTTTTACTAGTATGCATTTAAAGAAAGGAAACATCCTTCAGATGTCAAGATTAAATGTGTTTATTTTGAGTTAGTAGGTACAATATCATATTAGATACCAGCACTCCAAGCTACCCCTATGTATTTGCCTCTAAACCTTCACACATTGTCAGTTTCCCTTCCTCTAACATTCCACCACTGGGCCTCCTATTTCTAGCAAAATCATAGTTCAAGTTTTTTTAAAAAAAGTAAAAGCAAGATTGATCACTGTATTGTGCTTCCAGTGCCCCCAGAAGGATAATTGTCTCAAATAAATGTTTGTTTTCAGTGAAGGGGAAAAATTGATAGCATGAGCATTAGTAATGGCACTACTAGAGAGAAAGAACAGAATACATATTAAAAGAAGCATTTTAGACTTGATGAATTAGTTTCCCCTTAGTAAAAAAATCCACATATTGTGGATATGACTTCACAGTTAAGTTGTTCCATTTGTGGGCCACACACTTAAGCGTATTGGCTAGTACATTTTTGCACTGACACAGAAGCAATACAAGCTTTATGTTCTACCATTACACTTCCAGATTTTTCACTTAATATACCTGCCAACCTAATGATTCTTGCATGCATTAGAATTTGCTCTTGTAGTGTTAAGTTTATTTTCCCCATCCCTCCCACTCCCGTAAACATTGCAATATGAACTCTTCACCAAATTGTATGAGAATGTTGCAAAGAACAGCTCTGTGCCACCTCAGGACAGGACTTCCCTGTCCCCTCTCCAGGCTTATAGATGGATCAGTAGTATTGATCACATCTCATCTTCATGCAAACAGACTCTGCTCCCATAATTTCCCCATGCCAGAGGCATATGAGTTGGCAGGTATGCATACAAAAAAATGAATTTAAAAAGAAAGGAAAGGAAAAAAGAAAGTAAAAGCTTTCTTGTTAGAGCCTATCATCCTAGAAGGAATCCATTGCTTTGAATTCACTTAAGGCCTGCACAGGCGAAATGTGTTTCTTCTGAGAACCTCGTCTAACTCGCGTCTGGAATTCTTCAGGCTTTTCTCTCTTCACAAGGGGCTTCTTCTCTGGAGCCTTCATCTTCCAAGACACAACAGGTGAGTTGACAGCTGCTGTCCCATAGACCTTCTGGTATTTGGTCGAGGCCACATAAGATGCCTTTACCGTGAGGACAACAGCATTCATCAGGTTTTTCGCTGCCTGGATGAGCGATGTAGCACTGTCCAGCTAGAGTGAGATACACTTGGGTTAGTCAAGGCACAACATCCACAAAATAATGGTGCAATTTCACAGTACAACAATGCTTTGTTTGTGCCAGTATATAAGACTGCCCCAAAGGAGTGAATTAGTACATGCTAAGGTGAATGAACTATAAAGCAGATACCTATCTTCTCCCATCCCTCCTCCCAAGGTAAAAATTTAAAAAAAGATATGCTATGATGAATAGTTCATTAAAATCCTGATACCCCTAAAACCCTCTTTTGAGCATGTAAGAATTCCAATGTTTACAAAAGTTTTTCAAAGTAGAGTATCTCATGTTATTACATTAGACTGATGGGTGTGATCTCAATTATCAATTACTCATGTTTGAAGAGCATTTGACAGGCACTGAAGAATAAAAGGGTAAGTGGTTACATTGTAATTGTATAGTCCCTCAGTGGAAGTATACCTCTATTTGTAGATTATTTCTCCATCCTGTGATTAGGATTGGTAAGGATGCAAGCAGTTAATAAGAGGAACACTCACAAGTGTTCTGTCGTTTGCTTAAGTGTTTATTAAGCTTGAGTATCCATTTAACTACACTCAGGTCTTGAATATACCTCCTATAAGAATCTCAATAATTGGGCCAGGTTGTTGGAGGTCAGAGAGCATTCAGTGAGACCCCTATGTCCATGTGTTAATGAAATATTGATTTAGCACTATGTGCCAAACACTATTGTCAAAGCTCTGTATTTCCCCACTTAACTCTCACAACAATCTATAAAGTGGCAATTATTGTCATTGTTCTTTTATGATGAGAGGACTGTTGCATGCAGAGGTCTAGTAACTTAGTTTTACACAGCTTAAGTAGTGAAGTCCTTATAGACTGTATTATTGTACCATATTGCCACACTCTTGGGCAGAATAATCTCAAAAAGGCTATGACAGGTCACAACTCAGAGCACAGTAGGTCTAGGAGCTCACCCTCAGACTCTTAGGCCAGGAATTTTTTTTTAAGGTTACCTCTTCTCTGCTTTTAACTAGTTAGACAATGTGGTACATACTGTGCAATAAACCATTCGATATGTTTCAACTTTCTTTTTCCTTCACTCCTTGAACCATAGATGTTAGAAAAGATAAAAACTGCATTTCCCAGACTCCCTTTCAGGCAGAATTCTATATGCAACCTAGTCAAGGGAAAGAATTAACAGTGGGACTAAATTATTCCTCCAGCCTCAGGGATGCTTGAGTGGCTAAGGAAATGTATCCACTGCAGTTAGATGAGGGATCCAAGGATGTTCCTAAACGATGTTGTTCCTAGTTTTTGAGATGATTTGGTGTATAATCTGTAATTGATGGACTATAGCTGCATTAGAGAATTGGCAGCTAGGCCTACAATCTTCTGGGTGCAAGGTGATTAGCAAAGTATTTAAGCTGAGGGACTCCAAACATTGTGGCTGTCCTATGGCACGCAACCTTGTCACTTTAGCTTCTTGTTATTTCTTGAGACCAAAATGTGTCCCAAATAGTGACCGGCAACATGCTGATCTCTGTTCCATATTAATTATTAAAGTTAAGTAAACTATGCCAAGTTAAAAAAAATATTTTGTGACAAATAAACTCAATTCTTCCACCACTGAAAAAACCTATACAGTCAGATAATTGGGGGGAAAAATTGGAAGATGCTTTCTATGTATAAATTCTTTGCAATACTATAGAACTGAGGTTGCACCACTAAGAAAAATAAGATGAAACACCAGTATTACATTGACCTCACATTAATGAAGAGAAGCAAAGTGATCTGTGGATTAGAGCCATGATTCAGCAAACATCATAATTGACTGTTTTGTGAATGAAATCAACCAAATGGATAGGGTAACCACTTACTTTACCACTTCTATTACACTGTGCAAGGTGCATATATATACCAAAATAACTGCTTAACCCAGACTACTTAGTTTATACAGCAAAAGTTTCTACAGCTAGCTAAGCAAAAGCAAACTCTAAATTATTCATGTTAATAGAAGAGAAACTAAGCATGGATTAGTGCAGCGATTCTCAAAGTACATTCTCTGAACTAAGAGTATCAGCATCACCTGGGAACATGTTAGAAGTGTAACTTCTAAGCCCAATACCAAACTCTCTGAATTAAAAATTTACAATCCAGGAGATTCTGATGCATGAAAAAAAGTTGAGAACCACTGAATTAATGAAACCCAAAGACTATCTGAAGGCTTATTTCATCCAATGATTTCAGAGCTTTCACCACATGTGAATTTGGTAACATCATAGCCAGTTATCTGACTGAATTTCACTTTTTCATATTTTCCATTATATTCTCAGTTAGAAGTGTAAATAACAAAGGAAAGAGATAAGCAAGCAAAACTTTGGGACAATGAGACCAGTCATGGTTTCTTAAGAAGCTAGATACTATAACCCTTGGCCAATTGATGGTTTTCTATAAGTCTGTCAGGTTTCAAAAATAAGTAATATTCAGTCATAAAGTTAGTTAATTCTATTGTGTACTATGGGTAAAGAGAGGGTGAAATGATATAATAGCAAAGACAGTTCTCTTGATTTGCTTCAGAGCATTAAAATTAGTAGAAGTAGAAGGCATCTGTTGTATTATTAAATGGTTCCCAAAAAGCAAATCTTGGGAGAGTTGAGTGGATCCAAAGAGAAGAATTACAAGTAATTTGGAGGTTTTTACCACAGATTCCATTTTCAGATAGATGGTGTCTAATTCTGCAGCAAAAATAGGATAGCCTGTCTCTTCTTCAGAGCCCCTTTGCTCTCCCAGCCTGAAGCAGGAATCCTGTGAATAAACCTAATACATTGATCAAGAGTGAGACAGCTCTGAAATATAAAGCCAAGTATTTCATCAAGCCATCTAGAAGGGCAGAAACTGATTTGTGGCAAGGCAAAGCGAGAAGGTGAAGGATCTGGCCAGATAAACTTGAACAAATAATACTCCTAGACAATAAACCCAATCTAAAATTAAAAATAAAATTTGACTTTTTCTTAAAACTTGAATGACCAAGGGATATTTTTGTATGCTCTGTAACCACTTGAATGATTGGGATAATTATCAGTGCAATAAAAATATGCTTTATTTAAAAATAGGTCTTTGTTATGCTTGTCCAAATGGTACTGAAACCTGGTTTCTGGGTGGCACATATTGCTAGAAAATTCACTTCCTAAAAAAGTTATATCAAAGAGTAAAGCTACATGGCCAGGTGATTTTTTTAATACAAGATTTTGGAAAATTTATTTAATGTAATCACAATCTATTATTTTTTTATTTATACTGCAAGCATGGCATTTTCAAAAAAGACATGAAATGATTCTGTATAATGATTTAATAATAATAACCAACATTAATTGAGCAATTAGCAGATGCGTGGCTTTGCTTTCGTCCTTTTAGTTAAATTGCATGATTTAAACTTCAAAACTCCTTGAAGTGAGAACCTTTCATTACCTCCATTCTACAGGTGAGCAAACCGAAGCTTAGAGATATAATGTAACTTGGCCCTGCAGTAACTGGCAAAGTAGAGATTAGGACAAGTACTAATCCAAAGTCCTCCATCTGAACCACTGCACTATTTCCCTGAAACATCCTTTAACCTCTGGGGTCTTGTTTTTTCAGTGACTACCAGTCATTTAAAATGAACCTATCTCAATTATTACCTCTGTCTGGGTGGGAGTCTGTCCTTTAAACCTGGTAACATCCTGTAAATATCATGACTACATCTGGTGAGAACCTCATCTCTCCTGGTCTGTGATATTCAGTCTCATCCTCAGAGCCTGTATCCTTTATAGCTGGATCTCCCAGTCCTGGCTGTGCTCCTGTTATGGTATCAGCCCTTCCCAGCCTTTCCTGGACTTCAGGGTGTTTTGCTGCCTTGGATTCTCCCTCACGGAGGCAGTGCCTGGAATCTGAGACTTGCAGATTTCTCTTGCAAGTGCTTAGATTCTCTGAAGCACATTCATTATGCAGCTGTAATGACTGGTTGAACTCTCCTTGGCTGGGGCTAACCAACACTAATTGGCATTCTGTGCCTCTGTCTGGGCTGTTTGCACTAGCTTTATAATAGCCTCAGAAATGGTTCTAAGCTATCTCTCAAGTTGGCCTGCATATACACTGACTGGACTTTTCCACAATAAGAGACTTGTATTTTTCCTACTTAAGGGTCTTTCCATTCTTACTGGACATCCTATTCAGTTCCTATACCTAGTCTAAGAGAAGCTGCTAATTTTCAGCTACTTTAAAAATAAGAGCCTAAATTTAGCAAATGTGACCATGAGCCGGTCTCTGAACTGGCTACCAGTGTTTCTTTTCTCTCATTCAACCTATCACTCTTGACCCAGGGAATACTATTATGCTCCACTGCGATATAGAGAGCCATACAGTTTGTCCAGTATTGCATTACAAATAAGACATGAAGAAGCCAAGATTTAAAGGCAAACAGCCTAACTCCAGAGCCCAGGAGCTAACTGTTGCTCCATGTTGCTTCCCAGAGCCATGCATGACAGAAGAACACACCACCCCCAAATCTAGCAAGCTGGGCTAGACTAATCCTCTCTATTCCAGTTCATAGGTGCCTGCTGTCCCTAAAAACAGAAATTAGGCTTTTTCTAATTCTGTCAATATTCTTTTAAAATATCAAAGTACTATTTTAAAAAAGGCAACAGATGTTTCCTCACATCTTGTTCTATTACAGTCCATGAAAAGAAATAAGGGTGGGAAAGCTGTTTTATAGCAGATTTTATGGGGTTTTTCTGGCCAGTTTTCTTGCCTGTGTTACCTCTCTTTTTAACCCCACACAACTTCTAATAGATCTCTATTTCCCTACACAATTCTCATTTTGTCTTTTGAATGGAAAGAAAATACTTTGATGAATTGTGATTCTGCCATTAATTAATATTTGTGCTGCCTAATTCCTTACGTCAAAAGATGAAGAGTGTTATGAAAAGGGCTTAGAATAACTCATAATTTATGGGATCATCTGAAGAGTTCTGAAATTCCACGTGTTAAGTTCCATGCTATTTTATTAACATGAAGTTTACACCCCAAGAGGTGTTCAGTGTCCACAGGAACAATTGTGACTGCATGACTCAATCACACTTTTCTAAGTAAAAGTGCAAACACATTTCTTGAAATGCAGAATTCTCATTTAGTCTTCACCCTTAAGTCTATTGCTCAATATTTCTACCTACTAATTCATCCAAGAATCTCTTCAACAACTGATGTGTACCTATTTGTGCCAAGTGTTGTAGTTTAAGGTTGGGCACACAAACATAGACACAAACTAAAAGGCTTAATGCTCTGTGGTAAGTGCTTTAGTAGGATGTGAGGTGCTAAAGGCACAGAGGGAATGGGAGATCTACCCTGAGTCTGTCGGGGGCAGGGTAGGAATATAAAGCTTTATGGTGGTCATGATAACTAACCTCATTTTCATGAATGAAATAGAAGATTGTTGGTGACTGAATGGTTTAATGATGAAGGATAGTTCTCAAATTTATAGCTTGTACAACAGAGTATATATTGATGTTCTTAAACCAGATGATAGAAATAAAAGAGATGAGGCGCTATGATGCTACTTTGGACCTACTGAGTTTTAAATATTCATGTTGTATGTAGTCATCAAAGGGACAGTTGAAATTATAGAATTGAAACTCAGGTGACTAAATATAAAAGACCACATAGTTGTTTATATGGGTTTCACCCACAGTTTCAGTAACAGTGTTCTGCATACTACAGGCATGTAATTTATGTCAATTCTAATTTCTTCTTCTCTTCATATTATTTAGCATTTTTACAGAGACATAATAGAATGCTGAATGAAATGTTAAATCCATTCTTTTATTAGGTCAAAAAGTCCACTAAATGTAATAAGAATTCAGCATTATAATTTCAATATAAAAATCAATATCCTTTTAATAATCAAAGATATAACATCATCAGGAAACATCTTAAGTATTCCCTTGACAACCAAGGCTACTTTCTAGTCTGTTAATTAGCAATCACTCTGAATAATAATGGTGAACTTCCTGGGGCCAACCAGCAATAAAATAAATGCAGTTTATATTTAACAGCTGGTTTTAAAAACACACACATAAAAAAACAGCATAGTCAAACTTGACAAGTAATGTAAAAGAGGCGGAGGGAAATGCATTTGATTAACTATATATAACATAGGAAATGGTTTTAGGAGAGGGCCAGACATGTGATTATAGAAGAGAATTAAAAATTACACTGAATTCTACATTAATCCATTTAAAATATGCATGTAGAGATAGATTCATTTCAAAGTTGTATTTCTATTTTCAAAAGGCTGATTATCTATTACCAAAAAATAATAAACCATAAATGGAAGTTCATGGAAATCCCAGGTACAAAGCAATCTGTCCTTGGATTTAAAATAATGCAAGTACCATGAGTCTACTGACTAAGGTAATTCAAATAAAATTAACCAAATCCATTTGAAGGTTATTTTGAAATATAATAAAACTGAGAAGTTTGCCTTGATTATCTCAAAAAGCTTCTAAGTTCCTGGGAGAGGGAATCCAATCCCATTTAGGCCTACGCTATTTTAATTTTCTCATGTCAGAGCTGATAGTGTTACTGATTTCGAGAATGCTAAAACTGTTCAGCAAATATGGGTAGAGTCCATTTTAGCCACTTGCAGGATCTTTTAAAAGGAATAAGTTAGTGTTTAACAAGGACATAAAGTCTTTTTTAATCCTAATCTGAGGACATATTTCTCATTGCTTTGGGGAGGGGGCAGGTGAGAATAAGAGAGAGAGAGAGAAAACATCAATTGGTTGTTTCTCACAAGCTGTCTAACCAATTGGGGATCGAACCCACAACCTAGGTACATGTCCTGGCCAGTGATCAAACCCACAACCTTTCCATGCATGGGATGATGCTCCAACATGAAGTATTTTAATGGAACTATGCTATACCTTTTCAGGCCTGGGGTAGCGTTTCGGGAGAAGGAAGTTGTGATGGGAGAATTGACAATCAACTGAAAGCAAACACCTTGAGAAACCTGGAATCTTTCCACTGGTCATTTATTTATATTCAATCAGTTATCTGCTTAGAATGAGTCACAAATTGCTTGCAAGGAAGGAAAAAAAAAAAAAAAAGACTTTGCAGTAAGTCAGCTTTGCTGTTAATGAATGGGAGGTTAGAAACCCAGAGCACTGGTGCCTATTATTTGACAAGAAGAACATTTCATGTTTAAAAAAATCCATGAGGCTTTGAAGAGATATTTGATCTCCTTAGAAACTCTGATACATTTGAAGTACCTTGAAATAATCTGCCTACTTTTTCCAGAGTCTATATCAATAACACTCTAAAAACTCTAGCAAGTGCAGAGTAATAAATAGCTCAGGCAAACAAAGACACTGTGAAAAGGTTCAGCCTAATTGCATCTTTTCCCACTTTATGGATGTTTACACACTTGCAAAAAAAGACAATTCCTTTGTGGCAAGCCCTCACTGCAGTGTTCTAGTCCACTCTCTCTACCTCATCAAACATCAACAATGAAGTGAGTTTACAAAGGTGGATTCCTTCCTCTTAAGACAGTGACAGTGGTAAACACAGGCAGCAATTTGCCATGCACCCCTGTGGTGACCACGGCAGACATTATTAATCAATCATAGCACTTTGCTCCCTCAGACTCTGCTGGGTGTCAGCAGTGATAAAATTTCTCTACCTCCCTCCTCCAAGAGGTCACATTTTGACAGTTGTCAAAAACAACTTGGTATATTACCTAAACATTTTACCTCTACTTCTATATTCAATTAACTTGTTTAATATATTTTTGTTTTTGTTACTACTAATTAGATTACTGACAAATCTTTTTATTTAAATGCTTCATATACTCTTGTACACTTATTCCTGACACCATAGTTGCTAATGAATAAAATCATTAAGAAGAAGATGTAAACATTAACATAGTGCAAACCATATGTGGGTTTAATTTTAAATCAGGTGATAAAATTATCTGAATATATTAACAAGTAGGGTGTCCGAAGTGAAAAATGACCATCAGAGGTGTGCTGTGATTATTATTTTTAAAAAAATCTGCATTGTCTATTAGTATTAGAACATTTACCAATCCTGATAACTGCTAGCTAAAATATTGTGAGGTAACTCCTGTACAACTGGATTAATCCCAGGGGCATTCCCATTTGATTATGGGATCTTGAAAAACAAATGTGTTACAACGTTAAGTCATGACCAAATCATGACGGAAAGGACAGAGAGCTGTTGCTTCTCCTGCAGGGCTTCCTTGAGTGACGACAGGGAGGCGGCTGGTGCTCCACCAGCGCTGAAGGCCAGTTTTAGGAAGACTGTATGTAACTGCCCCAGGTGAAGTTGGCAAAGGATTTGGCAGAAAAGCACTGCAATCTCAGCCAGGCTAAGAAAAAAAAATCTCCTCTCGTTGTTGAGAAATTTACCAATTGGCCCTCCGGTAACTTTCCCAACTGGACATATTTGTGTCTTCGTTCTTAATTCATTTAGGTAGGTAGGTAGTGGTTCATCCTCAGCCAGTCCACTGATTAACTGTCTTCATTTGCATTTTTTCAATTATAGGTAAGTAAACCTTGGGGACTCCCATGAAGGTTTAATTACAGTCAACAAATTTCCTAACTATGGCTTAGGGCCATTTTTCTCACCATTAAAGGCAGAACAGTTTTTGCTCAACCCAAACAAGGCATTCTTGCTAACTTTGGAATCCCAAGAAGTAAGAATATTTAGATGTGTTGGCCCTTGGAAAGTTATGAACAAGTATTCATTTATTTAGGCAGTCTCCTTTTTTCTCTACTCCTTCCTCCCTGCAATTTATTCCCCACACTTAAGTATCTCCTCTCTAGTGTGTTCCCACATAACAGAACCAACAGAAAGAAACCCAACAGAAGTTCTAACCATAATTGGGAAATGTTCCTGGGTAAGAAGACAACATTTCTGTCACCACCATCCAAGGTTCATACATTGTAGCAAATCTTCAAAAGGCTAAAGCCCCTTTTTGCATTCCCTGGAGGAGAGCCAGCTAGCAGAAGATCAGCACCTTTGATCTCTCTATTTCCCTGATTCTTCCTCCCTGAGCAGTATCAGCATGACTGGAAGACAAATCAAGGACAAGCCATTGTCCAAGAATCCAAGAAAAATGTCTTCATAAAATGGATGAGCGAATTACTAATGGATCCCAATTTTGTAGGAATGTGCCAATAAGTAATGAAGGCTATTTAACACCTTCCAAAATAGTACCCAGGCTCCAGTGTGCAAAGTGCAACCACTGAGTGCAAAACAAAGCATGAGAGTCAAGGACCATATCTTTGGGTGCTGGTTGGCAGAGGACTGCACCTAGAAAGTAAGCATAATTTGAGATCCCTGGATTATTATTCTCCACATTTTCACCTCTCTTCAGACTCTACCACAAGGAATTGTGTCTCATGTCATATGGCATTATTTGTATGTTGGGGAGAGTCAACTCTCATCCAGCCCACACCCCTCTCCTCTTCAGGCATGCTGGAAAAGCTGGTCAAAGCCTCCACTGCTCCTGGGTCCTGCATAAAAAGAGTAGAGAAGACGAGAAGAGACCCCTTCTCCCAGGGACTGTTTGTTGCCTCTGCTCAGGATCCTAGTTCCCTCTTCCTCACCCCTTTCTTTCAAGTCATTTTCATTTTCTTCCCTCTGGTAAGATATTCTCACATTTTATGTTCTGCCTCCTGCTCTCCCTGTAGCTCCCTGCCTTTCTATCATTTCCTTTTTTATAGTGAAGGAAAACCTGGGCTCTGGACTCAAAGCCCTAGTTCAAACCCTGACCACTAGCTATGTGATCTTGAGAGAGCTACTTAGTCTAGCTCTACCTCAAATGTTTAATCTTTAAAATAAAAATGACAAAAATTATTTACATCTTTTAGGTGTTAAATGACATACTGCCCTTAAAGCTGAGAGCATGGCACATGGTAGGCCCTTAGTAAATCTTAACATGTATGATTACTGTGGTTTATCTTGTCTTAAATCACCATTTCAGAAAAAAAGTCTTTTTAAAATTATATTTCCCCATTCCTAACTCCTCCTGTTTACTTTATCCTTCTGACATCCCCCCATCCAGCATTTTAGGCCCCCTCTAACCCTCTTCTTATTGAACCTACTTACCACCTTGGCTTGCTCTCAGTGCCTGAATATTGTTTTAATGTCTTTAGGATAAAGGCGTAATGAAGTTGACAAGGGGAGTAGAAAAGCATCAAAAACATCTGTTTCTTTTGTAGTTACACTATATTCTTTAGCTGAAGGAAAGGAGGGATTCAGCATGAGAAAATGAGGGTCTTGTGTAAGAAGTATAATTCCTCAAATATCTGAGAACATTTAGGGCTTATAGGATTGGAGGAAGACTAATAGTAGAAAGTCAAGAGAGCTCTAATAGGAGATAGAAGGAAGACAATTAGCCTGGGAAAATGGTATTTAAACGTGTAACTTAAGAGTAATGAAAAGAAATAGTATAAAATATTTTACCCAACCAATTGTAGAGCCTAATTCCAAAAATACAAGCTGTTTATTTTGGGTAGGATATTAGTTCCAGATATTTATTAACATGAAAATGATATTACTTGAAAAGTTTAACACTTTAATTCACTAAAATCTTACATTGTTTTCAGAATTCAGTTGACAGCCCCAACTGCCTCAAAAATAAAGCCCCTTCTGGCCTGGAAGGGCTCATCAAACACTGAAAATTGACCTCCTAAGCCCTGTGCTTTATCTACATCAAAACACATACTTGGATTCCCCAGAGTTGTTCCGTATAGTGTTAAATCTATTTTTCCATAAGATGGGCTATTTTCAATCTTTACCTCAGTCTTAAACTCAGCACCTGCCATCTCCAGCTAAGGTGGGCCTTTGCCATCATTAAATCCATCAATAGACTTGAGGCACTGAATCTACATATTCCTTAGAAATTTTTAAAAGGCTCATCCAACCAGCTTCCCAGAACATGAGTATACCAATTTTATGCCATTGGTTGTACAGTGCTCACATTTATTAACCAAATAAGTTAGCAAAGGGCAGGTTTTGAGAAAAGAAATTCTAAAGAAAAAATACCAAGATGAATAAAAGTCAAAATCTAAGGAAGGGCATTGCCTGGGTTATGACCTGGAAAGACCAGGAAGAGAAACCAAGTAGAACAGGTGCAAAAGAAACCCACAATGGACAACATTAACCCAAGCCACACTTGTCAATGCTCCGAGCCTCTCCCACAACTAATAAAAAAGGATGGTTGATGTATGCCCAGTTGATGTATGCCCAGTTGCTGTCATTTCTTCATCAATACCTTTAGCGGGCATTCTCACTCAATAAGAGTACTTTGTTCTACTGATCCTATAAATGGTCTCACAATTTTCAAAACATAGCTTAGGCTATCTCTAGTGACTGAGGAAAGTTAGCTATCAAGATAAAAACCTATTCATCATCCCCTATGTTCTACCCTCACAGAGGCTATGCTTTGATTAAGAGTAGTATATTAACATCATTTCTCCCTCATTATTATAATTTTCTTCTCATATAATTCATAAAGAATGATCTTTTAAATATAATGCAGAAAACTGAAGTGAAATAATAGAAACATATGTAACAAAATAATTCACTAGCACAATTTCAACTTTTCTTTTCATTACAGAAATGAGAATTGCAACAAGAAGAAATGAATGTCATTATTCAAGGGTTCATGAGAGGTCTTCAGTATAATGTATAGTTTAAAACCAGTAATTTTAATTAAATTAGTTTTAAATTTGAGGAGTTGATCCATAGCTTTTTATAATTGAACACATTTTTCTAGCTACTTTTAAATATATTTTAGCATAGAATAATACCCTCCAATTTTTTTTCTTCCTGATCACTGCTTTTCCCATTGTAAGATGTATACTATCTACCAGTTTTACCACACATTCAAATAATTTCCCAGTGCTCATATTGTCACATATTCAAGTGGGAATTTTCTATCTTTAGTTCAGAAGACAACTCAATGGGTTACAAGCGTAAGCGTTTAACTTCCATCTAGATCACATTTCAGGTTCTTTTGTGAGTTGTTACTTTCTCAAACAAGACCTTTTGATACACAGAGAATGACGTAAGCTTCTGCAAAGGTTTCTTACTGACCCTTCTTAATATTCCGGAGATAGACAAAAGCTCTATGATTCACACCACACCTCTACCCAAAGTCTGTTCATCCTACAGTCTTCCTACTTTGTTATTGGCAACACAGCTCTTCCAACTCTTCACATTACAACTCCATTCCTATCCTTATACCTTCAATTTGCTCTCCTCTTTCTCTGCTTTAGGTTAAAATTTCAAAATCTTACATTACACCTTCTTCTCTCTGATCCAGGATCCAATCTGCCATCATATCCTGCCAACAGCATCTTTGAAATGCATCCATTATTTGACCACCTCTCAACTTCTCAAATGTTACCACCATGACCAAGCCATCAGAATCTCTCATCAAGATTGTGAAATATTTTCCTCTAGTTTGTTTCCTTTCTTCCACCTTTTACCCCCTTTAGTCTATTTTTAAACTAGAGTCAGAATGATCCTGTTAAATAAACTCACATAATGTCACTTTCCTTCTTAATATTGTCCAGTGGGTCCCCACCTCAGTCTGAATCCAAAGCTATCAAAATGGACTTCAGGGTCATAGATTCTGGTCCCCAATAGTTCTAATTTCTTCCTTTTTAACTCCACTCCTAAATACTAGTCCCTTGGCTATTATTCAGACAGACCTGTCATGTCCACACTTCAGGATCTTTGTGTTTTTATCTATGCCTAGACTGTTCTTCCCCAAGATACTGGTAAGTCTTGGTCCCTCACCTTCATCAAGTCTTTAACCAATTATCAGCATCATAGTGAAAACTTCACTTTCAGATTGCAACTCCACTCCTATCTTGACACCTTCAATTTGTTCTCCTTTTTCCCTGTTTTAATATTTCTTTTATAAACTCATAACTATCAAACAAATATTTTCTTCTTAGGTGTATTTTCCCCATCCTCTGTTATATCTCAAATACCTAAAACAGTGTCTAGCATATAGGTCTTTCATAAACATTTGCTAAACATTATTAAATAATTGCAACTTTATGAATGAGGAAATAAGAGGTGACAGGATTGTCCAAAGACACAAAAATAGGTCATAATACCTAGCTCCATACCCAACTCCCTCATGACTTCTACCTGTCCATTCTTCCATGGAAGATTACTGAAAGACATGATATTGACAGGAGTATGGAATTTAGGGACATAATAGAGAAAGTATACTTTAGCCAAATTGTGATACAAATCTTATTGCCTCTTCCTCCTACTATGCCCTAAGTGGTAGAGAGATTCAGGATTAGGCTTTCCTCAGAAAATAGTTACCATTTTATTTATGTTTATTGATTTCTTTCATTGAATAAAATTCTGAACTTCTTTTATAAAGACAGTTCCCCTATTGATGGTATCAGCATCTATGAGACACTGAGCCATGCTTGCTAGGTAAGTGCTGACGTCTTAATAAGTGATCTTTAATCTTCAAAAGATATATAAGGTACAATGCTATCATACCTATTTTCATATGAGGAAACTGAAATAGAGAAAAGTTAATATTTTTGTAAACTTGGGTTTACAAATTTCATACTACCATTAGTTCACTATGACACCATCTTTCCTGACCAGGATTTTACCATGGGCTTTGTCCGCTCTGAACTTTTTAAAAAAAGATTTTATTTATTTATTTATTTTTAGAGTGAGAGGAAGAGAGGGAGAAAGAGAGAAAGAGAAACATCGGTGTGTGGTTGCTTTTCACATGCCCCCAACTGGGGATCCAGTCTGCAACCCAGGTATGTGCCCTGACTGGGACTCAAACTGGTAACTCTTTGGTTCACAGGCTAGTACTCAGTCAAATGAGCCATATCAGCCAGGGCTGTTCTAAACTCTTTATTTCTAGCTATTGGTTCCATTTATCTGGAGCTAAGCATGAGTTATGGTGCATATTAACTATTCATATGATTGAGTCATGTGACCAAGCAGTAGGAGATGAATTTCCTTATGGCACAAAGGAAAAAAATGTAACACCAATTTCCAATCCTGTAATCATGATTCACATGAGATATGAACTAGCCAAGTAGTAGTGATATTATATCGTCTTCTACTTATTTTCTTACCATCAATTAAAAATGTCATCTACATGTTAAAAAAAGTGATTAAGTTACATCTAATTCTCCTTTTTTTCTAGCTACCATATGTATCACTTCCTATTTAGCCAAACATTATGAAAAATATTAATTCTAAATTTCTATATTGCCTTTAGTCTGCCATACAGTGGGCACCGTGATATAATGTGCGGTTGATTGATATCGTTTTTAAAAACCATGTGTGTCTGTATATATAAACATACATACACACACATATATATATACACATATATATATTAGTATGTGTCAAAATGTGTTCAATTACTAGTCTATGGAAGACAGAGCTCAGCAACATCCTTATATTGCATAAAGCACAAGATTATCTATTAGAGTAACTGGCTCTAATCTTGGCTATGCCATTTAGACTGTAAATTGAGGTTAGTAATACCAATATATTTCATCAAATTCTAAGATCTAAGTGAGAAGCCATATTTAAAATACCTTTTAAATTTTAAATGAGTATGTCACTATAAAATATTACTGCATAACTTCTGGGTATCTTTGGAAGTTCTTTTAGAATCTTCATCATAATTTATTGGATCACCTGGGAACCTCAGGCCCAAAAAGCTCTGTACAGAGGAGGGTGTTGCAATAGATGATGGGGAAGTGTAAGGGCACCATAGCCCTAGCAAAACAACAAAAAGTATTTCTAATAGGCGGTATGCTTTTTCTTCCACCTGACAGTAGCCATGACCAGGGATGAAATATGGGTGGGGTGGTCTAGTTACAATCTCATTTTTCCTATTTATGAAGAATGGTCAAGAAATGTGATTCTCAAAAGACATAAGACACAGGAACTTTCTATTAGACACCTAAAACTGGCTATGGAGTGCAGCCCAAGAGACACAGAAGGTCACCCAAAAATGAAGATAAGCCATCCTTGTGATACAAGTAGCCAGCTCATCCATGGATCTGTCCTTGGTGATTCCAGCTAAGTTCTACTAGAATCAAATAACTAATTGCTTATTTACTGCTTTCTCTTCAAAAGCTGTGTATGCAAAAGTCTTGTCTTCAGTGTTAGACTTCTAGCTACTGATGAACAAGTACTTCCTAGTTATTTACTGGCATGTTCTCCACATTAGCCACATGGGGTTGCATGTACATATATCCCCAGTGGGTAGTCAAGTGATGAATTCTCAGTTTAGGCTGCCTCTTCAGTGGACTTGTAAAACAGGCCCATTGATAAAAGTTGATTAGTACTTCTCTTTATTGGGTTAATGTACTTGGGATGTTTTCCAGGTTCAATACACATTGAGCATCCCAAGCAATTATATCTTTCCTACATGTTACATCACATAAATCTCACACACAAAAAAGTGATACATCAATTTATCCTCACTCTTCAATAGGAGAAGAAACTGGCTTAAGGAGAAAAAAACTTACTAGCTAATAAAACAATTATCAGGGATTTAAATGCATCACTTCTGTTCTCAGGTACAGGGTATTTATAGCTATATACTTAGCTCTGACAGCTTTTAGATAAAATAAAAATGAAGGGCATTTAAGGTGCTTGCCCTGAGAAGCTAGGATACTTCTCCACAGAGGTGTCTGCCAGGGCCTGGCCTGGTTTGGAATCTCACAGTCTCTTTCTCTAAGAGTGACTGTACTTTTAGGGAAAGTGCAGCAAAAGCACCAGAGGGTTCCATTCAATCTAAAACTGGAAATATTATTACTTTGGTCCAACAAAGAACCTCTATAGATGGGCAACATTCTGTCTGTTTCTTTGCAAAAGAGGTTGAGCTATACAAGAAACTTTTAAAACCACAGATTAAAGACCAGAGTATCCTCAAAAGACTGAAAATGCATAACAGTATTGCCAAAATCATAGAAAAATATTAGTGGTCCTCTGAAAGAAAGCCTCAAATCTATGAAATTTGAAAACATCTTTGAAAAACAAAAAAGTGCTTCGTGAACTTCCAAGAAAACAGCAACTTTTAACCAGTAAAGAATGATAAACATTAAAGGGTTGGAGAGAGTGTGGTACAGTATTTGCCTCTACTAAAAATCGTGAGTAATATTAAGATTAAAGTTTCCTCAAGGCATAATCCCTATCTTAGAGTCCCTATGAATCTAGCCTTTGACAAAGTTAAATCACCTCCATATTTATAATGAGATGTAAAGGCTGCCTCATTACTTTTTTACCTGATACACTAAAAAATGTCAAGGCAAATTCTTCAAAAACACTACAGCTATATCTTTGAAAGAAAGTAATCTGTTATATCTGGACTGTGTTACAATTCTCCAATTTTCTCTTTAAAATATTAATACTAAGGTATGAAACATTCTATTTCTACCCATAACTTGCTTGATTTCAAGGGCTCACCTACAATAATTTCAGCATTACAGAGCTAAATATCACCATAAAAATACCTGCATAAGTTATTTGAGGTTCAAATAACCCGCTGCATTTCTTAATGTTATTTTTTAGATATAAACTACTGTTTTACTTATTGAAAAAATGTATATATTTGTTATCTCATTAAGATTAATATACAAAGAGAATATCTAAAATCATATGCAATGATAGGTGCAAAGGATTTATTTTTAAAAAGTACTATGAAAACAATTGTTTTAACCTCAATACCCTTGTTTGTAAAAAGCAAGATATTTAAATCATCTTACCTTGTCTAAAGTTTTAAACAACATTCTTGCCAAAGCCTTATTTGCCTTCAAGAGTAAAATGCCTATGTCTCTAAGATAGGAAGATTTGGGGTAACTAAGAATGTCAGTTAAAGACCTTTAAAAGGGATATTAAGATTTTGGCTAGAGGATGATTGTGATGGGTTCTCAGGAGTCTTGTTCCAGGAACTACATGCTGATGCCAGGCTTGGAGCAGGTACTTGGTACAAGACACTGGAATCATTGTACCTGCCATCCTCCTCCCTCCCAGATGGAAGAAGGAAATGCCTCCGTTTCAGATAGTCTGTATGCTCTAAGTCAAAGGTCAAGATTGCAACCAGACTTGTGGTTCTCATCCAGGGCAATTCTGTCACTCCACCCCAGAATATACTTGTCAATGTCTGAGGACATTTGATTATCACCACTGGGGAAGGGAGGTTGCTACAATCGACTGGTAGGGAGACACCAGAGATGTTGCTAAATATTCTACAATGAAGAAACACAATAATTCTTGAAACTATGAATTATCCTGACTAAGTTAGACTAAAATAGTTAAATGGAACAAGCCAAATTTTTTTCTTAGGAAAGGGTCGAAACTAATGTCAAATCCTAGAAAGTTCTCACCTCAACTCCTGGGGCTTCCCTCCGCCCATTTCCTAGACTAATATATTTCAAAGTGTGATCCATGCGTCAGGTGCATCAGAAACACCTAAGAAGAGAATACAGATTCCTGATCTCTGATGTGAGTTTCATAACTGTGGAGGCAGAGCCCAGGAATCTCCATTTTAATTTGCTACCCATGTGATTCTTCTACAAATTAAATATGAGAACCACTACTTCTCTTTTCTGTTATGGCCATTTCATTCTGTATTTTCAGTTATCACCTATCTATAAGCAATTCTTCTAGGACTACCAATGACAAAAGAACATAATCTCTAGGAGGGAAGGACCTCAGCTAGTGGTTTACTGCCGTATGTTCAATGGCTCATCTGCATGTTCAATCTTCAATGGGGTCGACATGATGAAAAGAATAAGAGGGCATCTACATTGTACAAAAGACTATCTTTTACTGGAAGAGACAAGATAGTAAAAAAAAAATAGCTACTCATTTATTTAGTATTTATACCTTCTAGGTTCTGTGCTAAATGTGTAGCACATATTAACATTTAATTTCAATAACAATGTGATAAAGTATATATGAATATCATTATTACTTTATAGATGAAAAATGGGACTCAGTGAGGCTAAAAGGTGACCTTGGGCAAGGTCACACAGTAACTATTGGAATTCAGAATTCATGTTCCATTTAATGGTGGCTAAATATGGGCAAGAAATGTAAACCCATGCCTAACTCTCTCCAGCTTTTCTTTTCTTCAGATTCCTCATATGATGTAAGAAACTCTTGAAGTGGGGAAACATATTTCTGGAAAATCTCCTTAAAGGGGGCTAACACAGCTAAGCCTCACACTGTCACACTGCCTCTAACCTCTTCTTGTATGGAAAATGGTAAGGTGAAGAATTAGCAGTCACCTTGGAGCAAAAAAATGAACTTAAGAATAGTAGCCCCCTATTAAGTAGAGCAGGTCAGAAGGGGTCTGAGTCCTGACGCCAGTTTCTGGGCTTACTATACTGACTCTGAACTACATATAGACTGAGGTGAGAGAGAAACAACTTTATTTGGATGATTTCTCTTATGCATTTGTAATTAAACCTAATTAAAACATGTTCAAGTCTTTATAAAATTACTGATACTATGACTGGGCATCAATAATTAAGGGTACTTAATTAAAAAGCAAAATTTCACATCTAAATATATTTAACATTTTAATATATCATAACTTTCATGTGTGAGGGCAAATGAAACTAACCATGTCACTGTGGCCCTTACTTTCAAATTTCTTTTTGAAATAAATTGCTAATTTGATTAATTCAGTTCTTTAGGTAGGAATTCTGTATGTTTTCATACAATAGTCTTTAAAAGAGCAATCTACTTAATGTACCAGAAAATTTAAAGTATATTACAAAGAAATGTGTTAGCTGGAAAAAAATTACTTGATCTTTGGCTCCAAATCATGATACACTTTGATATATAATATTTAACATAAAGTCAGGTGTTTTCATGTAGGAACAAATGAATAAATTGATGATAGACTTCAGACTCATTTATTGGGGTTTTTCAGTGTGATAAGTTATTTCAATGGCAAAAAGAATGGCAAAGAAGCTAATGTACTAAGCACACATTATGTGCTCATTGTGCAAAGAACCAGGGGGAGAAATGAACATTCAGATGCATTTCCTATCTTTATGGAGCTTACAGACTAATTGGGAGACATAAAATTAAATGCTATTACATTGCAGTGTCATATCAGGAATGACAGATCTCATCATGCTGTGGGAGAATATCAAGGCAGGCTTCCTGGAAGCACTACAATATACCAACCACTAATTTTGTGACCTCCAGGAAGTTACTTAATTTCTAAGAACCTCATTTTCCTAATATTTTTAATGGAGATGGCAGTGTGTTCTCCATGGGATAACTGTGAAAACAGACTGCATAATGCATTTAAAATGCGTAGCACAGTGCCTGGAACATACTAACCTCACAATGTATCTTAGCTAATATATTAGTAATTGCTATTTATTACATACATTTGTCCTATGGAGCAAGTGGCATTACAGTTAACAACCTATAAATCAAAAGTGAAAGCACAGAGGTTAAGAATTTTGTCCAGTATTCCCCACATTGTAACATATACAGTTGATTTCAAAATTCATATCTAACAGCAATACTTTGCTCATCATTTTAACATCTACCTATGAGAATAGGGTATTGTCTAATTAATTTTGCAGTTTATGGACATCAAAACCATGTGGCTGCTACTATTCTCTGCTTGGCTTTTATTTAGGTAAAATGCTAGGCCTTGAGGTAAATAATTTGCCTGGCACATCTTCTTTAACCACCCAAGGTTACATTGCTTGTGTTGGTGCAGACAGGGCTGCACATCATTGGTAAGAAAACAAACAAACAAAAAAGGTCTTTAGGTCATCATGCCAAAATGCCTAATCTAATTGCTCAGTTAATGGCAGGAACTGGCATCCCACCAGTCAGCTGTTTCTAGAATGTGACATTATAACTGTCACTGCCAAAAAAAGTTACTTCAGTTATCAGTGTAAACAGATAAATATGGAGAAAAATCAAGTTTCCCTCTCATTTCTCGGCTTCCAAGTAACAAAGTTCTCAAAAGCTTATGAAAGATTCTGGCAATCTAGAAAAGTGGAACTATATGTAAAACAATCAGGGGGCTAAGCCCAGAACTGATACTCATTGCTGTAATCTCAGACCCACCTTCTCCCAGACCAGGGTTTATTCCCACATCTTAGTCAAATGTCAAATGCCTCCCTACTCCTTCTTCCTTCTTACATCTTTGAACAATTGTATAACTTTCTACACAGACTGACAGGTATAGTGTAACAGCTGTTACCATGGAAAAAAATAAAGCAAAAAAGTTAGCACTTCTAAATGATTATTGATTCAAATGTACAATTATGTAATTAACATACTTTTCAACATAGACCATAGAGGTCAGGCCCTATACTGACAGGACAGCCTGAGTTTTCCAATCATGACAAGAATGTTAATATATACATTTATTTATTTTTCAATGAAGTTCACCTTATTAAAATTAAAAAGCCAAATAGCTCTATCAAAAAATACCATTCACAAACAAATATGGTCCTGCACTGTTGCCTCTATGCCTTATCTTGACAGAACTTGAGAACTGGGAGCTTCTTAGCTCTGAACTTCATGAACTCCTTGTAATGGAGTAGGACACTAAAATATGCAAGATGCTCCCTTAAGAGTATGTAGTCTCATGCCTTTCCTTCAAGGAGATTTAATAGCATCATTTAGTAATATTTTATATGTAAGAACCATCATTTCAGACAGTGCTTTTTTAAGCTTAACCAAAATGCAAACCAATTTTCTCAAGAATATTTTTATATTACCTTTAAGTCTTATTTTTCCAAAGCCTTCTATTCTTAATATTTTAATACTTTGTTTTCCTGAATCTTTTTACAAGGACATAGATATATAATGAGTTTGTTTTGTTGCCTAGTAGAGGTTCCAAAACTTTGATGTAAAAATGAATCACCTGGTATGGGTTGAGGGTCAGATGGAGTATTTACTCACAGATTCCAAGAACCTACTCCCTACAATGATGGGTTCCAGAGGTCTGTAGCATGACCCAGCAGTCTGCATTTCAACAGTCTCCTCCCAGCCTTTGCTGGGTTAGCACACAGACAATCCTCTGACCATTTTGAGAAACACTCATTAAAATCAGAATGGGTGAGAAAAATCTCTTTGTTATACAGCTTCCATGTACCTTTCTAATTTCATCTTTTACCTTTCTCCATCTTTCTACCCATCTCTGCCATCTGATCTACAGTTCAAGTCAGCACAGAAGACACCTATACCTCAATACTGTGAGCATCATCTTTCTCTCCCAGGCTAATCCTTTCTCTCCTCTACCTGGAAATGCCTACCCACTTATCTCTGAAGGCTTAAAAAAACACTACCCCTACCCCTCATGAAGCTTCCTCTTCCCCTTTCCTATGGAATGTCCCCATTATTTTGCATGTACTTGAGTTAGAGTGATTATTATGCTCTATCACAGTTACTAATTCTGTCTCTTTTTCATACTAATGCCATATTCATCCATAGGAGAGTGAATGCCACATTACTTACTCAATAAATGTTTGTTGAATTATAAATCTAACTGATCCTCTATTTCTAAAATCACCTCTAGGGATATTTGAGGGGAGGAGGAAATGCTTTCCATCCTTGTCATTGTTTTCTTGAGGAAAATATAGTCTAATATATCTAACTTCCTTTAATAATCTATATTGTTCCACAAAAACTTTGTTTCACAAAGTTTTAGGTAAGACTAACTTGGGCTTTTTTGGGAGAAAGTTTTAAGAGAGTGTTCCTTCCTTTGTATAATTGACATTAATCCTGTTACTTCATCATTCACATATAGACAAGTCTAGCTTTTGAAAGTGATTTTATGAGATAATATATTCTAAAATTAATTTTTATGTCACGATAAGAAATTAAGAAACATTTTACTGGATGATGTAAACTGAGTCGTTAGAATCTGGGATAGGTGGGTAAAGCAGTTTTCTTCATGGAAGTCCAGTCAGCTAGAAAGGCCGCAGTGAAAACTTGGAAGGCACTAGGATGGTAAGAAATGCAAAAAGCAATGTCCTCTACATGATGCAAAGTATATACTGCAAACTCTCTATAGCAACAGAGAAGCTTTCAAATATAAATGTTCTCCTTTGTCAATGTGAGCAAATCATGCCCAAATCAATAACCACTTTTCATGTGCATTGGGAAAGAGACTTGCATAATCATTTGCAGTTTTATTTAGTGTTTAAACCTTCTTAGCACTGGTTGTTTGAGAGCAGAATCTGATTCCTGCTCAGTGTGCAGAGAAGCTTCCTTTTGCTTTGGAAAACTATCCAAGCTACATGGATTCTCCTCAGCTAATGGACATTTTCCATGACCATCAACATTCCTAAACCTGTCAATGATAATCCCATTGGTTATTCAAAATAATAATCCCTTTCTACCTTCATCAGAAAACCAGAAAGTTTCAGAGGTAGAGTTTCCTTCTGACCCTAATTCCATCCTTTTATTTATTTCTCTTCCACATTTGTGGCTGTGAGTGATCATATGAACTTTTGTGTAACTGAGAAAATGGCTGTCTAATTACATATTGATAAATCATCATTGAAATTCATTTACTTGCAGCCTCCTCAACTCTTCTAAACAGGTATATCACATATTGTAAAGTCAGCATACGATTAAGGGGGAAAAGGCTTGGGGAAGGTATAGGGCTGGACTTATAAGCAATGACTTCAATGTTTGACACATGGCATATCTAAACACAAGATATTCTTTGTAATTTTTATATTCTGTGGTCTTGCTGACCTGAAATGCTTCCCTGCATCCTTTGTATCGCAGCACAAATCTAAACCACTCTGCTCAAAGTTAGGTGAAGCTCTCAGCTTCTCAGAAAGCCTTCCCAGTGCAATACAGCACTCCCCAGGCCACACGCTATTGCTGGGTTCTTCAACACTTACTGTCTTTACCTCTAAGTTGACACGAGGCATGTGTCTAGACTCCCCAAAAGGTTGTACATTCCTCAAGAGCTGGAGCCAGGCTTTACATCTCTTTTATCCCTCACAGCACATAGATCTGTACACACCAATTCTGAACTCAACCCTCTCCAACACCCCAAGGAAATTCTTGCAGTATTGCAAAAGTAATTTTGAATGTTAGAATCTCAGTGAGATCTAGCCCCATCTATTTCCTAGTAGATAGGGTTTTTTAAAATTTCAAAAATCAGAATAACATAGACTTATTGAGTTAAAAAACAAATCAGGTTTCTAAATTAACACATAATTATCTATCATGGGCTTGACATTTTCCATTTAAAAGAACATACATGCCCCACTTATATTATTAACCAGATAATACTATATCAGTATAGGGTACACTTTAAAACCCTATTTTTGGACTGAAATCTTCTTTCCACTTTGAATAATTGTGTGACCTATACAAAAACCTTATCTCATCAACTATTAAATTTCTTTCCCATAAACCATTTCTTCAAAAATATAGTATAAAACCATAGATTTTTATAGCAGGAATATTTTAAGATATATCCATTAGATCATCTAACATCATTTCACAGATGAAAAAACAGAGACCTAAAAGACCTAAGTAATTTATGTTATTACCTTATTATTCAATGACAGAAATAGGACCAGTGTTCAGACCCAAGTTAATGCAACCTCTGTTATACTTCACCATTCCATTTAGAGCACAAGTTATGCATGTATTTTTAAATGATAACTTCAATACATACAAAATGGATTTAAAAACACTGAACACCACTATAAATGACACATGCACATGGGAATAAACGAGTGCATACACAATGCATTCCATGACAGACTTTCTAAATTGGCACGAGCGCACGACACAACCGTTCTTAACTCACGAAGTTTAAAGATGACTGTATTCCAAGGATTTGTAAAATATGAACATTTCTTACCTGGCAGCTGTATGAGGGTTGATAAAAGACATTAAAAACTTGAGCTATGATTAGATGTCAGATTTGTCTGGCACTGAAAATTGTCTTGTACTGGTAGTTTAGAGGGTCTGGCATTTTTTAACAAAAGGTAGGCCAGAGACTTGAGAGGGATCATCCAACATATATGCTTTTGGCACCCAATATATGTCACGCAATGTATATGACTTCACCCATGTGGCAATACTCAGCTGACTGTAAGTGATTATCACCTAAATCTTATTGGTTAGTCATGGCTCTATTTATCCTCATTGTACCTGAAATCCCTGCCATTATAGTTATTTTAAGTTAGAAAGCTCAGGTGGGAAAATAACTTCAGAAATCGCCACGTTACTTCACCCTAGGTAACAAAAAGGGCAGTATCAGTGCTAGCCCATTTTTGGACTATTGCTTTTGAGCTATTAAAATGCAATTATTAAACTGTATTAGTTGGGGGAGGGGGAAGGCAGAGGATCTACACATAAGAGGAAAGCTATTGAGGAGAAAGGACTCTTTTTTCCTTTTTTTTTAAAGTGTTTTTTTAAAGATTTTATTTATTTCTTTTTAGAGAGAGGGGAAGGGAGGGAGAAAAAGCAGGAGAGAAACTTCAATGTGTGGTTGCCTCTCATGTGTCCCTCACTGGGGCCCTGGCCTGCAACCCAGGCATGAGCCCTGACTGGGAATCAAACCAATAAGATTTTGCTTTGCAGCCTGACACGCAGTCCACTGAGCCACACCAGCCAGGGCAGGACTCCTCTTTTTAAACTGCCCCCAATTCTTCAACACCAATTTCCATACTTAGCCAATTAACTCGGATGTAATTATACTTTGAAAAAAATTAGTGATACTTTCTTAACATTTTTCATAATACTGATGATCCACACTAGGGTACTTTTATCCCGCCTCATGAAAAGTAACAGGGCCTAATGTTCTGATGGCCAAGTCCTTTTAAAGACACCCACCCTGATGCCTAACATCCCTTAAAGATTTAACCACCTCTAAAAACTTCCTTTGCCCTTTTATAAAGAAGCTGACATCTTGACAGTTTTAATAGGTATCCAGGAAAGAACAAGAAAGGTGGGGAAAAATGCTCACTCCAGTTGATCTTTTCTTTCTATATACTAAAGCATATAAAAGAAACAATCAGTAACAGAAACTCTAAATGAAACAAAGGACAGCAGCTTTTCACAGTTCTTAACTACCAAAAAATCCTATAAAACAACATCAGTGTTATTACATGCAACAAAAAAAGTAGCAAATTTGGTTGTGACAACTTGAAATGACTGTACCCTTAATCTGCAAGAACGGTGACTCTTATAAAAAAAAAAAATCAGCCTTTGCATTAGAAACACTCACTTGTTTACACCAAAAGCAAAATTGTTGATAATTCTATGTATCACTTTCTTCACAGTTTTACCGCACAATTTTAGAAGAGCCTCTCTGGGCAAACATCAATAAGAATATTCTGTGATCCAGATATCTTTCAAATGAAGAAGAACACATCCTCCTAAGAGAACCTCCTTAGAGAAACTCACCAAAGGACTATAGAATGGATTCATTCCTCATATGCAATGACTTTCAGTCCCAAAGGGAAGAAAGACTGAGAAATAGAGGAATGAAAATACCATTTTCATTTCTCAGGCTTAGATCACGCTTGAAGAGTGTATTTGTGCTCTAGAATTCTTCACCTATAGAGGGAATAAATAAGTAGATCCTTTCCCCAAAGTTGGTTAATAGTAAAGAGGGCTTGAGTGGTCACATCTTTACCTCCTTGAAACCCCATCCGCCTGCTTTCAAAAGTAATGTTTACAATGAGACAGATTAGATTAGAAAGCAAAGTTACTCACCATGGAGGAATCACTGCTTCCACTCCCGATCGGAGCTCCCTCAGCACAGGTTGGGAGGTGGGTAGAAAGTTGACTAGCCCTGCCCCCATCTATGACATCACAATCTACCTCATAAAAGGTAGTGAAAGTGCTCTGAACTCCTGTCTGATTTCCGAGAGATACAGAAAAGAGAGAGTGAGAGAGAGAGCAAGAGAAAAAATAAAACGTACCCTATTGGGATGGGATTAGGGAGGTGGAAGAGGGAGTGGGTAATTGGGAGAAAGAGGCATATGAAGGAATTAGGTGCTGAAAGAGATGGGTGGGCCTCTGTGATATTAAGCAGCCCGGCCATTAGGATTCCTCATTGGTTCTCTTGAACAGGTACGTGGACCATGTGGGAGAAGGAGGATGAAGAAGCACCCTGCCTTGTCAGGCATTGTAGGGGAAAACTGTAGTGGGTTCAAAGGGGATGAATCCCCTACTTAAAGCATTGAAGATCACCAAGAGAGAAAGCAAGGGCTGAAGCTCTTAAAGCCTGGAACAGTACATGGGGGAATCTCAGATGTCTTTTTTGGAAGTTCCATTGCCCTGCTGTGTGACCTTCGCCAAACCTTCAGGCCTCTGTACACCCAGCCAGTAATGATACTAAAGGGATACTTACCTTTTTCATTGGAATCACTGAAGAACTAATGCATTCGTTGTTTCTAAAACTGCAATTCTTTTTATTCTTCCTTTTTGCACTCAAGGGTGGATTGTGTGACAAGCACAATTTAAAAGATAAGCCAATAACCAATGCCTATTTCTACCTTATACCTCTTAAAATGTTATCTTTGACATAAAATATTACTGATAGTCTTGACTAAATTTTTCCATTTATGTCTTCAAACTAGAGAAAAAGAAAAAACCCTGACACAGCAAGATTTCTACAATCATAAGGTGCTCTGCACTGCTGCTCTCAGAAGTCAAGTTTAAGTGACTCAGTGATGCTAAGTGACCAAACATTTTTGTCACATGCAGTTCTGCTACAATCATATAGTTGTAGCTTTGTTTAACCTTTGAGTCCATTTTTTTTTAAATCAGCTAATGTGGAAAAATAATGTGGAAAGAACTTTTTTTTTTTCCCAAATGAAGACTTAGAAGTTTAAAACACGAACTACTCAAAGTTGCCAACTGGGTCTTATGACAAAACAAAAGGAAGGGGCTATTTTGAAGAACAGGCTGGTCTAGAAACCATCCACATGAAGTCATATCTCTCTCTCCATAGAAAATATTTTAGTAAAAGTTTCAAAATAATAGCTTGCAATTTATAGCATAATAAATAGGTAAAGCTTAAATAGCTGTTTCTATATGCAGATAAACAAAATTCCCAGTTTGGAATTATGTTCTTATGTTTTGAGCCAATATAGTCCTATTTCTAGTTCTGTCATTCTTGGCTCACTAAATACATAAGTGTACTAGGTAATCACAATTTAAAATTAAGCAAAATTGACAGATTAGGGAGTATTTTGAAACATAGAAGCTACTAAATTCAAACTAATTACAGGTTTGGCAATATTACTCTCATATTTTACTTCAAAATTAATGTTAAAGACATTTAAAGAATATCCTGAGAGAATTAAAGACAATAGAAAAGAAAAAATATCTGCCAAATGAGAACAAATTTTTTTCCTATATTTGACTTTTTCTGTTACTTAATAGAGGAAGCAGCAATACTCTGTATGTGTTTTCCTTATTCTATTTCCATTTTCAATAATTCAAAGTCTAAATTCAAATTCTATAATTGACAGTTTTTGTTGCATGAGATTTCCCAATTAATGGCCCTATAGAGTCTTATTGTCTTCCAGTTTTTACATATTCGATCATTGACTAGTTGGCTTATCCTTGCTTTTTTAATGCTTTATAACAATCCCATTTTGTTTTAGAAATTAGGCATTTCTTGATTTTACCATTGTACAGAATTCATTTATTATTATTTCTCAATTTCAAAATGACTATTATGTATTAGAAACGTATTTGTTTCATAGCACATGTTGTACAAAATTTAAAACTCATTATTTTAAAAATAGTAGTATACTTGCCCATTTTTTACAATAAATACCTTAAGATATTTTTACTATCTAGCAAAGAAGGCACATTTCTCCCTATGTTAAGATATTAGAATAAAAATGAAGTTAAATAATTTTTAAATATTAAAACAAAACAAACTGGAATTAGGTTATAATCTATTGTTATATCTTATTAATTATCTGTTTACTTGGAAATGAAGCATGACTTCAGGAACCCAATGCAAAACTAGGCTGCATCAAAAGGATGCAGAGTGGTGAACTGTGCTGACATTTTAGTATGATTGAATGTGATGTCTTTAGTTATATTAGTTAAAATAACAAAGCTGTCTTTGACACAGAATACAATGCCAAGGTCAGATAATTTCCTAATTTCCAGATAGTCTTAGGATCTAGCTTCTTGACACTATTTAAGAAAACTGTCTTATGGCAACTATAAATCTGATGCATACATTTTATGGCATTACATAAATGGATTAGTTAGCCCTTCAAGATAAGATACGGAGTAACTGCAAGATTTCAGTCAAGAGACCATTATTGGAGTCATGATTATAAATTTACTCTGGCAAGAGAAATGTAGGATTGGTTTCAAATTTTGGTTTGTTGAAAAAAAGTTTTTAGTTAACTTCTTAGTAAAACAGATTGAGAAAAGTCAGGCGGAATAATCTGTATATTCAGAAAGACTGACCTGCATACAGATGTGTTTACAAAGTAATTCACCATGGAAGATATAATCAGGCAGTTGGCATGCAATTTCACCAAAATGTTGTTATTGAAGAGAAATAGCAAGAGAGAATCCAGTTTTGATAGCACTGGATTTGAATCAGGAGTTCTTAGATAAAAAGATTATGTTTATGATACTGTCTCATATACAGACCTTTAGGCTTAAAAGAGTACATGATTCTTAGAAGATGATGTTGACTGGACCTTCTCCAGGATATTATTATCTCCCAGTTGCAAAATAGATTTGCAAAAGGAAATGGATGAAAGGGGTCAAGAGACAAGTTGTGCAGATTTGACACAACATCTAGCCAGAGTTTCAAGAAGTCAAGTTCATTATCAGCAAGGCATCTACACAGATGAAGGTATTTGGAGAAAAGCAATAAAGTAAGATATAGTATTAATAATGAAAGAAAAGATTAAAGTCTAAATTAAGAAAGCTTGCCTTCAAGAAAATAGGATCAGTATAAAATATTTGAAATGCATTTATTATCCAGAAGAGAAATGACTGTTCAAAATAGAGTAAGACAATGTGTTCCGAAGCGGTAAAAGATAATCTGAACTAAGAAAACTCCACATTGCCCATCCAGAAGTCATTATTACTTGTAAGACATATGGGCCATAACACAGCACATATTTCTTTTTTTGGGACTGTGATCAAAGCCATATTTTATAAATCATTTAAATTAAACTGAAGAAAGCATTTGACAAAATAATCTGTAGAGGAAGAATGTAGGTGACAGTAAGTTAAACACACTTTTATTTGCAGAATATAGTAAATCAAGAAACACAGTGAATGCAGAGAGGTACCCATCAGCAGACACTCTGCTCTTCTAAGCTGAGAATAATGAACAGTAAGATAGACTACACAATCCAGTAAAAGCACAATGGATAGAAAAATTTATCCTTTTCAGGAAGATTATTTACTATTAGAGATAAAGGACTTTGAATACCCTTACCCAACTGATATTTAGCCCTATGTCTCTTATGTAGTTGGAATGCAATACAAATGTTGAATTCAATGAATCAGAAAATATGCATATGTGAACAAGAAATAAGTGCAACTGTTTGAAGTTCTGATTGTTATTTTGTCATTAGAAATTAGGAAAAACATATGGAAATACATCTTTTTCTAGAAAAATGTTGTCAAAATTTTATAAAATCAAGTACAAAACAAAAAATTCTGTTTCTGTTTTGCTATCAGGGTCTCTTTCTTTTAGCTTTTATTATCTGAGGTAATCAAAAATTGTGCAAAATCAATAATGAAATCCCCAGATAATATTTAGTATATGGTTTTAATGTTCATCTTTTTTAAAATTTATTTTTATATCAACGTGCTCATTATCTTCTTTTTCTTCAACTGCCTTTAGTCCAGGAACAAAAAACAAAACAAAACAAACAAACAAAAAAAAAACCCCACAGTTTATTTATGTAACCAATTCAAAATAGTATGTTTCTTGACTGTAGTTGACAAATCCAAGTATATACAGGAAAACCAAAAAGCAAGAACTGAATTACAAATACTATTTCTAAATAAAGGTATTCACTCAATCCTTTAGATTCCTATAATTTGGTTCAATTGAAGGGAACAGATGTATCTGGATTTGCTCTCACATATCCAAAACTAGGTAAAATTGGGAAGAGGTAGCTCCTAAGACACCACTATAGGCATTAATTATTTAAAAATATAACTCAGTGAACATCTTAGAGTAAAATTAGAAAATTATATATAAAGAATATTTCAAAATTAGAATAATGTCTCATTGGAAAATGTTATAAAACAGTACTTCTTAAATAGGGTTGGTTGCATGTGTTTCACAGTTATTAGGTATCTCCCATGTTTCTAATTTCCAAGTTTTCACAAAATATCATTCATTAGCTGCAAAATAATTCTCAGAATTTTAAATAAAATCTGAGGCATTAATTACTAATAGATTAAGGTGTGAATTATTTGCCTTCCTTCTTTTAATTAGAGGCTTTTCAAAACAAAACAAAACAAACAAACAAACAAAAAAACCCTCTAAAACCCAAAGGAATGAAAGTTCACTGATTGAATGGCAGGTAATGGCACTGACATTTCTGGGGCAGAAATATCTGAGGCGAAAATGTCTTCTTAAAGCCACTAACCTTTCTACTCTTACAAGTGTTAATGCCCTCAAACTAAAATAAAAACTCTTTAACCCATAAGTTCAAGTGATACAATTCAATCAATCCACTGAGTAGATCCAAGTTAGGTCAATTCATATATTTCTTCAGTTAAGGTAAAAAGAGTTATTTGCTTGGTTCAGTTCCCAGTTCTGCCAAAATAGAGTCTGTTTTGTTATTTTTTGAATAAGAGCATTAGACTATAAAGACTTTTTCTATGCATAAAACAATTCAGTAAGATAGACAACTAGTTTAATTCCATTAGTGAATAACTGATTTTCTTCAATGAATAGAATGGGTATGGTCACCATCACAGAGTATTTAACTGAAATCCACACTTTGTCACAAAGCAGAATAACACCCTCCCTTGTGAAAGGCTACCTGAAGTCAGGGAGACACCTACACAGGTGTGGTGGAACAGACATAAAGCTTCCTATGATGACTAATGCCTAAGGAGTTTACTTTTCTCATAAAATTTCTTATTTCCCATTTCTTCCAAAAATAATGTCTTGAGTTTGTTAAATGCCACTTTTATAACATGGGAAGATTAAATTTGCACTGAAAAACCACTTAAGGGTTATTTTCTCTGAAGGTTTGCATAAATTGCATTGTGTAAAAATCAATGATGTACACTGATATGAATGTAACTAAGGGAGACTTGATGCAGAAATCAGAATTTACATGGTTATAGTTTTACTATCATAACAGATTGGGGGTAGGATTTTGGGAGAAAGATTGAATTATGCAATAACCTAGTTTACTAGCAAAATGTATGCCAATCTGTAAATGATAAATGGCTCTTTGATTTTCTTATGGATACAGAGTATCTCCACTACCCCTCTATCCAATTTGTCATCTGAACTTTGTTTTTATCTTACTGTCTTAGATCTGGACTTTCCTACTCTCCTTAGATCAGGAAAGTCCTTTAACCTAAATACTTGGCCTATCCACTGTAAGATCTGGAAAAAATTCTTTGGAACTGCTGCAAATACCCTAACCATATACCCCTTTGTTCAAATGAAGCATAAAAATGCATTCCAAACCCAAACTGAAATAGCTAGAAATTTAGATTTTTTTCCATTACTATTATACATTGATCAGTAGAGATGATCAAAAATTGATAATAGAAAGAATCAAACGATATAAAAAGGAGACTCTCAAGAGTTGCTTAAAGTACAGGTCTACAAAACTAGGTACAATGCTTATTACAATGACTCTTTCATCCCATTACAAAATACACTTTTTATGAGGAAAACCAGAACTTTTCAGATTGAATGCCATTCCCATCTCAACAAACCACAAGTTTTACAAATATATGCATATGTGTGTATAATTTCATTATATATATATATATATATAATATGAAACATATATAATGAAATCCCACCTTTTCTTTTCCCTGTATTGTATTGGATCAGACATGCACAGTTGTCAATCATTTGTTTGGTTCTTGATTATTGCTTGTTCTGGGGTTAGGGAGTAAATGTCAAATCAAGTGTCTCTGCTGAGTATATATGTGTGCTGATTCACATATGTATCTCTGATTACATGCCAACGTTAGGTAAGATTGATTGAATATTATCAGTTTCAAAATTTTATAAATGTTTTTCATTTATCACCATAAATGTTCATGTTGATTTTAACTGATTCTAATTTTTTTTAATGTTGTGAATCATAGGCAGTGAAAATGGCTATAATTGACCCATAATTGTCCAAATTTCTCTTTTCCAACTCAAATCCTAACAATGTCACAAATTATACTTGCTCACCTTGACAAACTTTTCTCCATAACTCAACTGAGAGCAATTCAAATTTGGAAAGGAGAGATTTAAAAGGCAAAGAACAAAAGTGCACATTAGGGTGAGTTACTCAGTCCCTCAGGAATAGATTTGGGTCCCACTCAATCAACTTGAGGACTTAGGGAACTAATGTTCCTCATCTCCAAACCGTGTTTCTATATTTTGTTAATATAAAAAATACATGCATAAGCAATAAAATTTATTAAATTTCTAGCATTTTCTTGTGGAGTCAGCTCTACATTATATAAATGTCTCTCCATCTCTGACCTTGAACATCAAATTCCTGTCCAGAGCAGGGTTATTGCTCTGGTATCCTGGCTTCCTTTTTATAAAAAGGAGCCCTTGTTACAATGGAACTTAAAACAAAAAGTGGATTTTTTTAGTTTTATCAGAATGCTTGATGTTCAGCATTCTACATTCTAAAATCTTACATTAGTGTTTCTAATCTTGTTCAGAATAATAAACAAAGGATAAATCTTTGGGTAGCTAAATATAATTGAGGGTTTTGGAATGGGTTTTATTTCTTTAGAACCAAGTGTATATCTTTGTTTTTAAATTTAAAAGAACACATTAAATCCTCTGAAACCTAGTGAACAAATATTAATTAAAAACATGACAATCAAATATTCAGGTAATTTCCATATCATGACATTGAAACTTATTTGTATTCTATACACACACACACATACACACACTCACACACACATATATATATACATATATATATATATATATATATGTATATATATACACTGAAAATTTTTGGCTCAACTTTTTTTTTTCCCCATGATATATATAATGCTGTCATATTTGATAACTATTACCCGCACTAAACAAATTTATGATATGCTATGATTAAGATTCTCTTTCCTTTATTTTCTCTACTCCCCTCTTTTATGCCTTTCCTCCTACCTTCCCCTCCTTCCCTATCTTGCTCTTCTTTTCCTCTTTCAACATTTCTTTTCCCCAAATGCATGTAAACTGGCTTAGGAGATTTAATAAGCGAACACCTAACTAAGTGAACAAAACCCATCTATAGAATCAGAGACTGTTTAATCTTCTGGCCTTTACTGCCCTCTCACTTTAACATTTTTATAATTCTATTTGTTTTTTAAATTATTTTTTCTCTTTTCCATTACCCCCTTAACAACCCAGTTAAGTGGAATTGGCTCCCAAATGCATCTTCTACTTTGAGATTTAATAAGAATGGCACCATTGGCTGTTGAGAAAGGTTTAAGACAATGAATTTAAAAAATTGGTTGCCAGCCAGAAGACTAATGGTGTTTCTTAGACAGCAGTTGTGTGAATGAGCATATGCCAACATACATCCTAAATTACTTTATTTCTTTAGTTCCTTATTATGACTCATGCAGAGCATTTGCACCCATTGTCCTCCATGACCTATTGAGTTTCTCAGCCACCTCTCACATGAGAGGAAGATACAACAGAAGAGGCCTTTCCCAGTTCCTATACATACTGTCACATAAAACATCACTTGCTGACATGGTTTATAATTGTGCACATGTACATTTTTCTAACGTATGTTCATCATGCCAGCACAAGACTGTAAAAAATGGCTCTGAATTTTGAAATCCAAATCATTTTTTTTGGCAAAACGTAAATAATCTATCCAAATCTCTTCAGTTTTAGAAGAAACTTTGACTTCTAACAAACAGATCTTCCTGGGGGCTTTCACATATTTCAGAGAAGAAACCACAGCTTTGAATCCCATGTATATAAACATAGGAAAAAAGGAAGAAAAATTTAAGTATTTCTCCTTTTTAATGTGCATTATACTATAGTTGCTTCTCCTTAATAATACAGCAACTTTATCATGACACGCAACAACATAAGTGGGGCCCAAAGCATTAGGTGCACTTTCTTGGCAAAATTATTGAAAGTTTGAGTGTGTGGGGGTCTCACATTCTTGACGCTCTCAAAACTTTGAAGGCAGTCATTTGTGGCTATTTTGCAAAATAAACATATTGACTTTTTTGTCTATTAGCCATCAGTGAAGGAGGATGAAGAATAAGGAGGAGGCAGAAGTGGCAAAGACAGCAGACTACAGATGCAGGTGTGGCACCAAATAGCAATCAAGCTTGAAAAAAAAATCATGAGAGGCCAAGAGTGGCCTGTAATTGAGCAATAAATAGCAAACCTTTATAATGCACTTGATTCAGAATTATTATAAAGTCGTATAGCATTCCTGTAAAAGAAGCCTTCTCCCATGCAAGGATTTATATTCTTTGCCAATAAGACTCAAAGAAGGAAACAGGCTTCTTGATGGTGTTCTGAATCTGAAACACCTCTGCAAATGCCAACAGTGCAAGTGATAAAAGCCAGTGATGGTTTGGACTACATCTCAATGAGGAAAAGACAATGGAAATGAAGCTTTGAAGGCAGTGATGAACAATGGGTACTGAGAGGATGTTGGAAAGCAACTCTGCCAGTAAAATATTGTCCAGATGAAGTTGTGGAGTCTGAGATCCACAAAGATGCTCTGCGCATCCATGTAAATACTAAGATTTGGAAAGTGACAAATGAAAGCACACAAGGCAAGCTAAACAAAAAGCACTCAGTTCTATGGATGCTATATACAGATGGACATGAAAGCTGAATGGCATGGGAAATTATACCACTGAGGCTGAAGATAAGAAAGGAAGCAAGGGAGATGCAATGTTCTGATCACTTCTTGGCAGAGAGAATCTTGGTAATTACCAACTTGGCAGAAAGAACACATTGCAAGACAGATTGCACTTGGTTGTTGAAGAATGTTGAAGCAGGATCATTTGGGAAATGCAAAGAGGTGACTATGCTTTGGAAAGAGGTACAAAATAGCCAATTTATTGGGCTCTAGGTGGGATTGCATGGACCAGGCTTTCCAGATGGTATCTCCATGCAAGCCAGATCAGCTCTTTTCCCAGCTACGATTTCTGTAAGCCAAACAATATAGGAACTGAAACCTTGAAATTCAAGAATGATTTTTCCACATATTATCAACTGTTCAAATTGATGAATTTTTGAAAATGGCTTGGGGATAAATTGAGTTTCCTGACCAGTGTGATTTTCACCAAGCATTCCCTATGTTGATAATGTTATGTTCCTGGTAATGCCTCACTTAAAAAGGCAGCATCATGGTTCACTGGGAAAAGAACCAAAGGTGGGAGAGCCACGCTTCAGAATTGCATATAGTTTACGATAGCTGATGGCAGCTTCTGTTAAAAGAGAGGGACTGGGTGAGGGAGAGAAGAAGCCAAGATGAAGAACCTCAACACATACGTTTGAAAATCTTGCCAAGAAATCATGATCCTCCTATTTATTGAACTTCTTATTTCTTTGCGTTTAATGATATGAACCAGATACTTATATTTTCATGAAAAAGGAAACACTGGAGTGATTAAGTAAAAAATATATAATTGTTAGTGTTTGACAACTATGTTAGTTTTTGGCAACAGCACATCAACCTGTATTAAGTTCAAACATTCTGGCGTTTAAGGGTTACTGGTAACCTAGTATGCATTGGAACCTGATGAATGAATTTCCATTGTTTTCATCATCTCTAACATGTGAACACAATCCACACGTAGAGAGGCTGGCTCCTGAACAGAGAATGAAAATTACTAGGACTAACAAAAGGATGTAGACTCACAATGAGTAAATATACAAAAGCCCCAAATAATTATAATAGTCACAGCTTGGCAATGAACTTCCAGACTATGAAATTAGTTTCCTTGTGAAGAATGGAGATTTTACAAGGCTAGTATAAACACTGGGTAATTGGAAAATCAAATTGCTCTTTGTGAGTTATTGTGAGGTCTGGAATAATGGTGATAACATTTATTTTTAAACTACCTCCCTATGAATCACTGCATTTTGGTGGTTTTAACAGTACTGTTGCCAAGAATTCTTGCCTTGAAGTACAACAGTGGAAACTGAATTGTGAAGCCCAAGTTCCAGCTTACCCCTGATACAATGAGCTCTCCTCCCAGATTCTGTACTTCTGCCTTCACCTTGCTGCAGATATTAAGCTGATGGCAATACAAGGCAATTCGTTGAAGGTAGGCTAATAAATCCTGCTTACATGCCGAATCAGGACACTATAAAACATTTTAAAAAGTGATCTCAGTTAGTAAGTACTCTTCAGTTTCTAAGACTTGCTATATAAAAGCTGTGAGAAGAAAAGTCTTCAATATCATATACCTTAATTATATCCATTTAACTTTTTTCTATAGCATTTTAGGAAGGCCACAGCCAATAGTTCAGAATAGTTAGCTCTACTTTAATAAAATTCTATTAAAAGAATATTGAAGGTCTTCCAGAAAGTCTTATTGGGATTTCTGTACATTTTTATAAGTATTTCACCAGTTTTCTTTAAAACTGTTGAGAAAACTAAATACTTTACAGGGTTTTTTTTTCCTCCTAGTAGCTTATTCAATGTTCACTATGTGCAAAGTTAATACAGACAACCAAATCAACACATGCTAGGAGGAAATCCCTCTATGTGGCAATCTCTCTGCCATAGGACAGGGTTGAGTTTTAGTTCAATTAGTTGGAGGGAAAATCACTGTCTCCTTTGGCTTTCTAACAAATATACCATTCACTAAAGAAAGTCTATTACACTTTTGGATTTTCATATTCATCAAAATTTAAGCAACATGATAAACTTCCTTCAAACAAAAGACTGAGAAAAATCATGACCACTGTAAGAGAAACAGATGTTAGAAAGAGAATGAAATTTGATGTGTATCGAAATAAACTTGTAAGAATAACAGCAGACCCAGGACTCTGAATGTGCTAGAGTCAACTGTGACCAGGGGTTTTGAATTCTCTTTATGACCAAAATGGTGGATGTCCATCAAACACACTGAGCTTAGATGAATACTTCCACAGACATTGATCTGGCTCCCTAAATCATTTCTGAGGCTTCAATGCCAATGGCTAACCAGTTACTGAAATACATTTCTACTACTATCAAAAGTTCAGCTCAAGATTCCCCAGGCCATTACATTGTTCTGGCTCAATTTGGTGGAACTTACAAAAAATATATAATCACCAGATCCTTGATGAAACACTAGAAGAAATAAATACCTACAGACCAAAATGAAGTATCTTATTTACATTATGAATATGAGGGAAAGACTCCAGCTGCTTTCTTCAAGCTCAAGAAAAGGAATTTTTTTCATTAATACTGTAAAGCCAATGGTTTTGACATAACCATTCATTTAATAAGTGACAAAGAGGTCTATTTTATACATAACACTTACAACTGTGGCATTTTTTTCTCAGTAACTGCACTTATCAAGAAAGAATCCCACAGAGACTGTTTTTAGCTTTCTACAAGTGCTTAATACTGTAATATTTATCCTACTCCAGGGACCGATATACTGAGAGGAATTAACTTTAAAATGATATCTCCCTGGAGGACTGAAAAGTCTTTCAATACAAAAACCTTGCAGCTAATTAAACTGGAAGTTCTATCTCAATGGAACAGTAATTAAAAATGCAACAGTCCGTAAAAAGTGTATATTGAGTGCATATCTCAAATCTTCATAAAAATATTTTCAGGCAAATAATAGGCAACCAATCCACTCCTCAGTGATTCTCATTCTACTCTATTATTGAAGCTGAAGCACTTAAAACACAAATAAGGGCACAATGAAACAAGAAAAATAATTCTTACATCATGAAAATAGGAGCAGAATTTGGAGAGAAATGACCCATTTGGACAAAATATTAGAAACAAATTGCAAGTTGCTTCACCATTGAGAATATTAAGAATATTAAGAATGCCATAAATAGAGTTATATTTACCTTCATCTGTTTATTCTAAAGTCATCATTAAATAACATTTTAATATTTTGTCACAACCTCAAAAGATATCTAGAATCCTGGAATTTGTGTGTGTGTTTTCCAGATATCAAAACTGTTTTGGGCTATGCTTCAACTTGCAAAATTGTTGAAAACAAGTCCAAAGTGCAAAATCAAAAACAAGAATTTCAGTAAAAAATATTGAACTGAATTAGCCTAAACATATTAAGTAATAGTTTTAGCCATGGAGATTCAGAATACAATGGAAAAGCTAACCAAACTTCATCCACTTTCACTCCCTGGAAGAAGTCCGTCCTAACAAAACTCTTTTCAGAACCACCCACTAAATCTCTGCTCACTCTACTCATCCCAATCCCTCCCAACATTTGCAGGGGAAAAAATGTGGCATCCTTTCCTGGTTAGTACATTTTTGTTTCTTTGTATGCATGCATATTTTCAAGTAAATTCATTGTTTCTCCTCTCGTTTAAATGAACTTTCTGGGACACCTATAGAACTCTGGAAAGAATCTCCACCTATGCTGCAAACTTCAGGAAGCCTGGCAGTGATATTGTCCTCAAATTAGCAATTTAGTAACAGTTTGGTCCTCAAACCCTACAGATTTTGGGGGGGGCGGGGAAGGTTCAAATCATGGTAATACTTAATGAATTATCTTTACTAGTAAATGTTCCTCAAAAATTCAAAAACGAAGACAAAACATTCTCTAAGAAATTAAGAAATGTATTCTTAAATACACATTTTATATATATAATTATACAATTAAAATGAGGTAATATATTGTCATATTTTAACTATACTTTTAATAGTTTAATAATGTATTTTCCTTAAACTATTCTAGATTCTGGGATGTTGAAGGTTTTATTTAGAGGACCTGCCTAATATTAAGGAATGAGGGAAAAAAACTATAATAATCAACCCCAAAATAATAGAAGCCTAGGGCCACCCTTGAAGAAGGAAGAAATCTCATCTCTTTGAATGTCTCCAGAGAGTTTCATTGTGTTGTAGTCTAGTAAGCAAATCCATGCTTATACCGTCACCATGTAAATAATAGTTTATATATTTATATTTCAGAATCTTATATTTTAAGACATTTTCCTTTTTAAATGGTTCAAACTATAAACCACAAGTTGCTTAAAGAAATAAGGATCAGTTATCTGGAAAAGTCTATTGCCTCACATACCCTTACAAAAAATGAAACATTATTGCAACAAGACATATTTACAGCAAGATATTAGAGTTCCAGTTCAGGCCAAATAAAATATGAAGTATGGAAAGGAAATCGACTCAAACATTCAAGGTGAGCTTAAAAAGCATTTTAATCTGTATCTTAGTTCGGTCTGAAAACAGAAAAGATACTCTAAGAATATTTCATTTATTTCTGATGCCTCTGAGTCTGGATGAAAATGCAGCTGAAATCTGGAGGTTCTTGATTATGGGGATTAATCCCATTTATACTAGAGCATAAAGCATCATGAATTATGGACAGCATCATTACAGTGAGATCAACATTAACTAACAAGTTATACTTTTTTTGCCTCCCCATTCAGTGTGTTTGAACTTCTGAATGAGGACGGCTCTCTCGGGATATGTGTCTCCTAGTAGTGAGTGGTCTTCTTTCTCAAGGAATTTCAGTCATGGGCCTTAAGAGACCCCCCTGAATTGAATCCACCTCCTGCATCAGCTCAGTCTCAGCAGAGTTAGAGGCCAGTTTACAAAATCTCATTGATTCTCTACAATTCATTTTTCAGAGGTGTTTTATAGGGTATATAAAGTCCATGACAGAACCAAGTGCTAATTAATGATTCCACTGTCCCTCTCATTTTACCTGATCAGCCACAGCACGGGCTAATTTGTCCATTCGAGATCCTGCTTCAGCAATTTTCTTGGCGGCATTAATGACATCAGATGTATTTTTCAATGGCCCTTTACCTCTGAAACAACATATACAACATAATTAAAAATCTATTTTATGAACAGAAACAGACAAACCAATCATATTGTCTGTCCAGGACTCTGATTTTGTATTTGGCTCTGGTCATATTAGAAGAATTTTAAAAGTTTCCTTGATCCATTTCAATTTCCACGTTAATGATCCACTTTACTTTCTCCTGTTTTGATGTGTATGTTCACATTTAATTCTTTACACTAATTTACACATTTTAAACAGTGTTCCATTAAAAAGAGTGATAACCACAAGGTAATGGGACTTCAATATTGAAATACTTAACATGTGCCTATATTGTTATAAGCACTATCTCATATAACAACCCTAGTAGGAATCATCATTCTCATTTTAGAAAAGAGAAAAACAGACTAAAAATCATGAACTCCTCCAAGTTCATACAAGTCATAAGTGACAAATCCTAAATTTAAATGAGAGTCTAGCTAAAATAACTGCCCTTGCATTGCATTCATACCACATTCAACCCTACTACAGTTTTAAGTTCACTGCGGCACTTTGAGAAGCAATTGTCTCTTGTCTGTAATGGGAAATTCTGCTTGGCCAGAATTTCAGAATCCTCTGCAGCTCATATTCTCTCACAGGTTCTGGTACTGATTTATGAGGGAACAGACAAAACATTGTGTGACAGTAGATGTCTTTATGCTTCCAAACTGTGGTGCCAGTATTTTCACATTTGGTTTTCAATTAGGTGAACTGTTTAATATTACATGTCTTTTAAATATTTATTATAAAGGAAAACTATGCTGCATCAGAAATCTTTAAACAAAATATGGCATATAACTTGTCCTTATCTTTTCTTGGAAGATAAATAATAGTTTAAATACATTTATCCTTTTTTTTTAAGCATTGCTACTTAGCCTGGTCTCTCTAGGTGAATCTAAAAAATCAATACAGTTTTTTAAGCCTACAAAATTACATTCTTACAGTTAGAAATGTGATGAAATGTAGACAAAAACTGCTTAGAAATGATTTATTTAGAACACATAAGGTCATATTGAGTGAGCAATGATTGCCACTGTTAGATAATAATGTGGAAGATAATAAAATGGAAGGTTTAAAATGGCTTCAGAAAATTAATGTAAATGAAGGACATTTTGTTCACTTTCCCTCCTAATTTCTGTTCTGCAAATTCTTTTTTCATTAGTAGCTAAAATTAAAATATACTGTGTTCATGTCAAAGCTTAAATACACATGTAGGGAAATCCAAAACTTAAGATAATTTATTTTCCTATGACAACATTAACTCTTCCACAAAGGACATTGATTTTATTTTCAGTTGCTGTTTAGATATTTAAATATGGACAGGGACTTCACATGTAAATTTTATGTAATATGAATAAGTTAAAGATTCTGTGATGCCCTGGCTGGTGTGGCTCAGTGGATTGAGTGCTGGTCAGCAAAGCAAAGGGTTGCTGGTTCGATTCCCAGTCAGGGCAGATGCCTCAGTTATGGGCCAGGTCCCCAGTAGAGGGCATGCAAGAGGCAACCACATATTGATGTTTCTCTCCCTCTCTTTCTCCCTCCTTTCCCCTCTCTCTAAAAATATATAAATAAAATATTTAAAAAGAAAGATTCTGTGATAATCTGGCTTCCTTTCTCTAACACTGCTTTTTTTATTTATCTCTAAATAAACTTTTCCATATTTTTGTTTTACATTTTTAAAGAGAATTTTAGATGCAGAATCTGTTAATGTTTAATAATATTCTTGTTATTATATATTTCTATGTAACTTTCAGACCTAAGAAGATCTCTTTATTTTGCAGTTTTACTCTGACACATTTGTTGTTACTTTTTTCCTTCATCTTAACCCATTCACAAAGAGCTACACTCTGCTTGATTTTTTTCATTACTAACAATCATGTGTGTTTGTTTACTTCAAGAATTTCCAAGGATTTGGGGGAAATCTGAGAAAGCTTATATGATAACTTTCAATAGTTGATTGATTCCAATAAAATGTACTAAGTTTGTAAAGAATATTTATAGAGAACTGAATTTTCTAGAGGCTCAGGCTCCCATCTCATAGCCAAAATGATGATTTGAAGCATGTCTACTGTGATTACACCAGAGAATACAGTTCATAGACTCACTAGTAGATTGTTATTGAACTTTAGGGTTCATGATGTAGACTCAGTCCAAATTACAAGAGTTGCAAGTTGGTAATAAGGGTGTATTTCACAAAACTAGAGAGCTAAATAAAAGTTTTGAGAAGATTAAATAATTCCTCTTTTTCTACTTGAGGAAACTGAAATACAAGGAAGAAACTAAGTGATGATCCCAAGATGACAATGCAGAGAGATTGATACTCAAAGACAGAATTAGGACTGGAACTTCTGCATTCTGAATCACAGTTTAACACTCTTTTTTGAAAGACATATATATCATTCTTATGAGAAAAGCTAAAGTAGTGATTTCAGACAAAAGCAGATAGCTTTAACTACAGATATTAACATGCAAGAAATAATGAAAACCGTAATATCTCACTCAAAATTTCAAAAGAACAGGAAGAAACTAAAACAATTTCAAAAAGGGATAAATGATTCAAAATAATAAAACAATGGAAATAAAGAATCTAAAACTAGTTCAAAAAAGAAAGCAAAATTGATGTAGAAAATATATTGTTATTAGGAAAAATAGAAGAAAGATATTCAAATGTAAAAAAGGTAAGAGTGAAATAACTTTAGAAAATAGAAAAAAGTATAATAAAAGTATTTTTCTTAAATACATATAAATAAATTTGAGACCTGGATAAAAGAACTTTCTAGGAATATATAATTTACCAACACTGACCAGAAAAAAAGATGAAAAATCTAGAGTCTGATTTCCATGGAAGAAATAAATAAGACTGTCAGAAAGAAAACTGATCCAAAAAAATCCAGATGGTTTCTCAGAGGAATTCACTAAACTTTAAAAAAGATGACAAGCTCAATGCTATTTAAACTTTTCTAGAATATACAGAAGCAAGAAAGAATTCAAAAATATTCATTAAATAATATAATACTTATCAGAAGCAGCTAATATAACCTATTTATTTAAGAATTCTTATTTATGTAATAAAATGATTTTTTAATTGAAGAAAAGGGAAAAAAGAAAAAGCAAAGGAAGAAGTAGCATTTGAGTGGTGAAATAGATCTGTACCTGCTCATGAGAGCTGATGGTTAAATTTTCAGGAATATGGTGCGTCAGTTGTCATACTGGTAGCTTGAAATCTGCCAAGATGGAAGTATTTATTCCATGGAAATCAGCATTTGCTACATAAGTGAGGGCTTTATTTCCCTAGAAAATCAGCACACCATTCCAACAGTCAAGGTAGTAGTCACACCCAGTTGAAAGGAAGGGTGTTGTGATCTGGAAGATACATGTGCGGGGCTCCTGGGGCTGGGCGATGGTTATCCAGGTTATATTGTACTGCTATTTAAGTAGCATATTTATTTCGTGTGCTTTTCTTTGGGTATATATTTCATAATTTAAATAATATTTATACACTTACTTTTTGTTAATCTGATGGATATAAAAATTTTCAGTTCTCCTGTGATGACAGGTGGCCAAGTCGCTTTTTATTATTTATTGATAATTATTATTAAACATTCATATGTCCTTTTTCCTGAGATTTTTTCTAAATTTTTAAGTCATGTTTATTACAGTTGTATCAATTTTTTCCCCTTTGCCCCCCTCCACCCATCTCACCCCCACCCCCGCTCCCACAGTCAATTCCCACTCTGCTGTCCATGTCCATGGGTCACTCATACATATTCTTCGTCTAGTCCCTTCCCCTTCATGTGACCATTGCCCTCTTTCCCCATCCCCTCTGGTAACTTTCAGTCTGCTCCATGTTTCCCTGCCTGTGGTTTATTTTGTTCGTTAGTTTATTTTGTTGAATAGAGTCCACTTATAGGTGAGATCACATGGTATTTTTATTTCATCAACTGGCTTATTTCACTTAGCATAATATTCTCCAGTTCCATCCATGTTGCCACAAAAGGTAGGAGTTCCATCTTTCTCCTTTCTTTCTTTCTTTCTTTTATTCTTTCTGTCTTAATGCAGATTGATTTTATTTATTTTTAAATGTCAAAGTCAATTATAAAATATTAAAAAATTTAAAACCACTTATAAAGTCTCAGCAATTAAACCAACATGACACCAGCACAGAAATAATCAAGTAGGTCAATGAAATATAATGAGCATTCTAGAAACAAATGTGTATTTCCAACAATGTAATATATGATTAAATTGATACTTCAAATCAATGGGGAAAATAAGGCTTATTCAACAAATAAGGTTCATGGACCACTATTACTTGAAATAAAACAAATATATAGCTCTATTTCACACATTACACAAGAAATATTCAGGTGAGTTAAAAATCAATATGTAGAATCTAAGGAGTTTTAGGAGAAAATACAAACTAATGTTTTTCTTACCCTGAAGTAAAATATTCAAACCCAGAAGCTATAAAGTAAATTATTGATAATATGACTATATTAAAAATTTAAAACTATATAGTAATATACATATAAAAAAAGGAGAAGTAATAGAATGGGAAAGTATTTGCCATACATCTTAAAAAAGGGTTAATAGTTGCTTTTTTCTGGGGCAGGGAGGGTGTAAATAAATTCTACAAACCTTTAATCAATAAATGGATAGAGATTACCAAAAAGTCATTTAAAGCTTTTTTTAAAACAATAGAAATAGGCAAGAAATATATAAAAGTAGGTTTAGTTTCAACTAATAGTAAAGGAACAATTAAAATAACACATCATTGTCACACTTAGATTAATATGTATTAAAAATCTTGGTAATATCAAGTATTGGCAACCGTGAAAGGAACTGGGTATTCATAGACTCTTTTTCTTCATCTTAAAGCAGTCCCTTTAGCATATTTTGCAATGCTTATTTGGTGGAGGTGTATTCTTTTAGTCTTCTTTTGTCTGAGAAACTCCCCCTTCCATTTAAATTGAGAGCCTTGCTGGGTAGAGCAGTCTTGTTTGCAGGCCTTTGCTTTTCATGACTTGGAATATTTCTGGCCACTCTCTTCTGACTTGCAATGTTTCTGTTGAGAGGTCAGTTGCTAGCCATATCAGGGCTCCCTTATATGTTATTACCTGTTTCTCCCTTTCTTCCTTTAGGATTCTTTGTTTTTTGATATTTGCCATTTTAATGATGATGTGTCTTGGAGTGGGCCTCATTGGGTTCTTCTTAAATGGGATCCTCTGTGCTTCCTGGACTTGTGTGACTTCTTATCTCCTCAGATGAGGGAAGTTTTCCATTATTACTTTTTCCAAGAGGTTCTCTATCCCTTCCTCCTCCTCTTCTCCTTCTGATAGCGCTATTATACTGATATTTTTACGTTTCAGGTTGAAACGTAAAAATTTCCCTAAATGCCTCTTCATTCTTTTTGAGTCTTTTTCATTTTCTTGCTCTTTCTGGGAGCTTTTTTCTATTTTGTCCTCTAGCTCACAAATTTGATCCTCTATGCCATCTAGCCTGGTTTTGATTCCTTCTACTGTGTTCTTCAATTCAGAAATTGTATTTTTCATTTCCTCTTGTCTCTTATTGATTGTTTCTATGTCCTTTTTCATGCTGATATAGTTTGCAGTAAGTTCCTCGTAGTTTCCCTGTAGTTTTTTGTAGTTCTCTGTAGTTCTCTCTGAGCTCACTGAGCTCATTGAGCTTCCTTAGAACCGTTGTTTGAAACGCAGTATCAGAGAGTTTACTTGTCTCTCTTTCATTTAATCTTCTTTGTGGGGATTCCTCCTTTCCCTTTGAGTCGAGGGTATTTCTTAGTCTTCCCATTATTTGTGAGACTCTTCTTTTTTGCCTCTGCTTCTTAAATTGATCTGTCTTGATTTCCTGACTTTGTGGTGTGAACTTCTATGGTAGGAGAACGCTGTTTTTTTTTTTCTTTATGGATCTGCCTCTGGTGATGTCAGATGTTTTTCCTGTCTGACCCAAGGCAGTCTGTTCGAGACTTCCAGGAATCTACTGTCTGTGGCCATCTCCTTCAGCTGTTAATCTAGTCACTCTGCACTCAGCAGGCAGCTTAGACAGCTCAGGGCGGGATAGAATAACTCCTGAGGGTGGGGCTATTGGGTCCTCTGACACTGCTGCTGCTCTGGGGGAGTAGTCTCTGCTAATCAAGATGGCTGCTGCTGCATGGGGGATGAGTCAGCACTGAGATCCTGCCAGCTACTCTCTCAGTTCTCTCCCCAAAATCTCCTTCTCCAGTCTCTCCTCAGGTGTCTCTAGGCCACTCTGCCCCTGCCTTTGCCGGAGACCAGGGTAAGTGGCAGTTAGATTGCGCTAAAGCTGATTCTTCTGTCTCTGAGGTTATAAGGCTCCTCTCTCGCTATTGTTCAGTTGTTTATTCCAGGTGATTTCTCCACAATTAAGTTGTAATTCCAGATTAGTCCTGGGAGAAGGTCAGTGTGACTTCTACTCACTCCTCTACCATCTTGATTCCAAGCTTTCCTGAGTTTTTAATCATGCAAGTCTTTAACATGATTTTCTGCTGATTCATTTGTTTTTACCTAAATTGCTTATTTTTTAGGTATTTTGAATTCTAACCTTTTGTTAGTTGCTCATGTTGCAAATTACTTCTAACAGTTTTAGCCTGTATGCTTACTTTTATTAAATGTTTTAATCCTCACCCAAGAATATATTTACTGATTTTAGATAAAGAGGAAAGGAGTGGAGAGAGGGAAGAAGAGAGTGAGAGAGAGATGAGAGAAACATCGATCAGTTGCCTTCTGTATACATACAGACCGGGGATGGTACAAAACCTAGTTATATGCCCTGACAAGGTATCAAACTCACAACCTTTGGTGTATGGGACAATGCTCCAAACAACTGAGCTACTTGGCCAGGGCTTATTATACTATTTAAAAAATATAAATTTTAATTTTATTGTGGTCAAATCTATCAATCATTTCTACTAGAGTTTATGCTTTTCACATATCTTTTAAGAAGTTTTTCCTTACTGGAGGTGTTAGCTAATGCTATAGTGGTAATAATAATTTATATATCTATATAGGTATAGATATATAAAACACATCAAACTTACACAATATTATGTCAATATAGCTATAAAAAAGAAAAAGTCCATCCTTGCACCAAGATCATAAAAATATTCTCCCATTTTATTGTAAAATGTAAAAGTTTCACTTTCATATTTCTATATTAAATCCATCTGCAGTTTGTTTTTGTATATAAGGTGAGACAGTAACCACAACTCTTTATTTTTCCATAAAATTAACCATTGTCCCTGAACCATTTATTGAAAAATGAATTCTTTCTTTCAGAGTCTTTTTTATGTTTAAATTTTGTATCTTTTATTTTTAAATTCTTCATGAGTAAATGTGTTACTTTGAGAATGTAAATATAAACCCACACATATGGTCAATTAATTTATGACAAAGCACCCAAGAATATCCGATGGGGAAATGATAGTCTCTTCAATAAATGGCATTAGAAAAACTGGGCAGCCACATGCAATACATTGAAACCAGTATTTTACACCATACATAAATATAAACTCACAATTTACAATAGCCAAGTGTTGGAAGCAACCTAAATGCCCATCAGTAGATGATTGGATCAAAAAGTTACGGTACATATACCGAATGGAATACTATGCAGCAGAAAGAAAAAAAGAACTACTAAACTTCACGACAGCATGGATGGAACTGGAGAGCATTATGCTAAGTGAAATAAGCCAGAGGGCGAAAGACAAATACTATATGATCTCACCTATAAGTGGAACCTAACCAACAATACAAAGATGCAAGGAAAATAAGACCAGCAACACTGAAAGGAAAAGAAATCAACAGAGACAAGAGGGAAGGAGGCGGGGGGTGGGGAAAAGGAAGGGAAGGGGAAAGTCAAGGAACATATAGCAAGGACTCATGGACAAAACCAAAGGGGAAGAGCTGAGGGAGGGAAGGAAGGAGGGGGCAAGGGAAAGTAGTGGGGGGTAGGCAGAGACAAATGTATTTGAAAAAATAAATTAAAATTAAATTAAAAAAAAAGACTTGAACATTATGGCCTGAAATTATAAAATCCCTAGAAGAAAGTATAGGCAGCCAAGCTCCTTGGCACTGGTCTTCGTCAATACTTTTTGGGATTGACACCCATAGCAAAGGCAACAAAAGCAAAAATAAACAAGTGAGATGACATGAAACTAAAAAGCTTCTGCATGGCAAAGAATACTGTCAATAAAATTAAAAGACAACCTATGGAACAGGAGGAAATATTTGCAATATATATTTGATAGGGGGTTAATATCCAAAATATATGTTACAATTCAATAGTGAAAAATAGATAAACCATTTTAAAAATGGGCAAATGAATTTAATAGATAGTTTTCCAAAGAAGACATACAGATATACACACATGTCAACAGGTACATGAAAAGATGCTCAACATCACTAATCATCAGGAAAATGAACATCAAAATCACAGTGAGTTATTACCTTATACCTGTTAGAATGACTATTATCAAAAAGACAAATAACAAGTGTTGGCAAGGATATGGAAAAAAGGGTCCCCTAATGTTAGTGAGACTGTAAGTTGATGCAGCCACTACAGAAGACAGTATGGAAGTTCCTCAAAAAATTAAAAATAGAACTATCATAAAATCAGCAATTCCACTTCTGGGTATTTATCTGAAGAAAATGAAGACATTTACTCAAAAATGTATCTGCACCCCCATGTTCACTGCTACATTATTTACAATAACCAAGTTAGAGAAACAAATGCCCATCAATGAATAAATGGATAAAGAAAATATGGTATACACACACATACACAATGGACTAATATACAACCAGAAAAGTGTGATTTGCCATTTGTAACAATATGGATAAACCCTGAGGGCATAATGCTAAGCAAAATTAGTCAGACAGAGAAACACCAACTACCCACCCCACCAAAAAAAAGAAAAGCAACCCTGAGCTTCTGGATACAGAGAGCAGACTGATGGTGATCTGAGATGAGGGGTGTTGGTGAAATGAGAGAAGAGAGTCAAAAAGTAAAAACTCCCAGGCATAAATAAGTCATGAGGATGTAATATTTAAACACTGCTAAGAGAGTAGATTTTAAATTTTTTCATCACAAGAATAAATTTTTATATTTTGTATGGTGATGGATGTTAACTAGACTTATTATAGTAATTATACTATATACAAATATTGGATAAAAATAAAATCTAAATGTGAAAACAGAGTATTATAATAACATAAAAAGTAACACAAGGAAAATTGTTGACTGCCAAATAGAATATTCTAGACATTCATTTGTATTTAAAACCATACATATCCATTCTTTACCTAATAACATTGAATTCAGAAAATTCTTTAAATCATCTCAAAAATCTTAAATATCTAGTGTACGATTCTGAGCATCATGTTAGAGGCTTCTAAGAAAGTTTTCAGACCCAGACTTCTTTGAGTATGGAATTAGCGACATGACCCACTTTCCCCACATGTGAACAGAAGAGAGAAAAGGGATAGAAAAAAATAGCCGTGTCATTTTGTCTGGTGGAGATCAAAACTGCTCATTTCCTTCTGCTTATGTGTCAGGTTGTGTAGCTGTCCTCAACTAGTAGTTGAGTTATAACTGGAGTAATAGCCAATATCTTTAAAAGAGAAGACCCTGAATTCAGCTTATGACAAGTATTTTCTTTTAATGTTATTGTGCAGGTTAGGAATAAATTTTAAAACCCCTTTACATCAGAGAATCTACCACAGTGCTGTCCAAGAGAATTTTTGTAATGATGGACATGTCCTATAATTTTGCACTGCCCAATTTAGTGTCCCCTAGTCACATGTGACTCTATAGAACATTTAAAATGTGGCTTTTGTGAATGAGAAACTCAATGTAATTTTGTTCATTTTTTTTCTATTTTTAACTTTATATTTTGAACTATTTACATAGTCTCAGGAATTTGCCAAGATATATATAGAGATGTGCTAAGCGCAATTAATACAGCCTCCCCCAGTGTTAATATCTTGCATAACTTAGTACAATAACAAAATCAAGAAACTAACACTGGTATATTACATAGAAATTATTCAGATTTGAGCATTTATGCATGTACTTTTGTGTATGTGTGTGTAAGTTATAGGCAATTACATCACATGTGTAACATCATGTCACTACTGCCACAATTGAGGCATGGAATACAAGGTACTCTTGTATTAGTTTTATATCATTCACTCCATTCCTAGTGGCAGTCATCCCTAGATGGTCCCTAGATGATAATCACTAATTTGTTCTCCATCTCTATAATTCTTTTTTATTTCAAGAATGTTATATCAATAGAATCATACAGTAGGCACCGACACAGATATTTTTCACTCAGCAGAGTTTCCTTTAGATTCACAAGTTGCTGCAACTACTTATTGCTAAGTAGTATTCTATTAGATAGCTACACCATAGTTAGTTTAACAATTTGCCCAAAATAAAGGACACTTGGATAATTTCCAGTTTTAGACTATTAAAAATAAACCTAGTATAAATATTTGTGTACAGTTTTTCTGGTGAATGAAAATTCTCCAGAATTTCTGGTTTTAAAAGAAACTATCAGCTTTGCAATTTTATTTCCTCTTAAATGAAATTTAAAAAATCTGGAGCTAGGATTATACTCAATTGGTGAAAGACTGAAAGCTTCTCTTCTAAGATCAGGAAGAAGACAAAAGTGTCACTTTGCTACTTTTATCCGACATACTCCTGGAAGTCATAAGCAGAAAAATTAAGAGAAAAAAATAAAAAGCATCTATATTAAAAAGGAAGAAGTAAATGATCTTTGTTTACAGACATGATCTTAGATGTAGAAACCCTAAGCTTTCTACAAAAAAAAAATTAGAATAAATTTAGCAATTATAGAATACAAAATCAACACACAAAATATCAGTTGCATTTCTATACACAAACAAGAATTATCTAAAGGTAAATTTAAAAAGCAATCTAATTTGTAATCACATGAAAAAGTAAAATATTTAGCAATAAACTTAACCAAAGAGGCAAAAGACATGTACACAAAAAAAAAACTACAAAATATTGATGAAATAAATGCACAAATATATGTAAAGATACCCAATGTACATAGATTAGAAGACATAATATTGTTAATATGTCAACACGATCCAAAGCAAGAAAGATAATCCTTATTGAAATCCCAGTATGTTTTTTGCTAAAATAAAGAGATCTGTCCTAAAATTTATTTGGATTCTCAAGTCATCCCAAAAAGCCAAAATAATATTGGAAAAGAACATAGTTAGGGCCCTCACACTTCTTGATTTCAAGACGTACTATAAAGCTACAGTAATCAAAACAGTGTAGTAATGGCTTTAAGACAGACATATAAACCAACATAACAAAATAGAGAGACCAGAAATAAACCCTTGTGCACATGGTAAAATTATTTTCAACAATAGTCAACAGGAAAAGGACAATGGTTTCAAAAACGATGTTGGGATACCTAGATACCCACATGCAAAAGAATGAAGTGGGACCCTTATCTTATACCACATACAAATTTTAATTTGAAATGCATACAGGGTCTTAATATAAGAACTATAAAACTATAAACTCTAAGCTATAAAAATCTTTCAAGAAAATGTAGGGGAAAACTTTATGACATTAGATTTGGCAATGATGTCTTAGATGTGACACTAAAAGCAAAGACAAAAAAAAGAAAAAGATAAATCTATCAAATTTAAAAAAAAAATCTATGCATCAAAAAACACAACAGTAAAAAAAGCCAACCCACAGAACTGGAGAAAAGATTTGCAAATCATATACCTGACAAGGAGTTAATATCTAGAATATATAAATGCTCCTACAATTCAACACTAAAACTTAATCAACCTCATTACAAAATAAGCAAAGGACTTGAATAGACAATTTTCTGAAGAAGATATACAATGGCTAATCAACATAGGAAAAGATGTGTAATTTCAATAATCTTTAGGGAAATCCAAATCAAAACTACAATGAAATACCATCTCACAGATATTAAGATATAGATGGCTACTATAAAAACAAACATAAATTTAAAAAATATAAAACATAGAAAGTGTTGGTGAGGGTGTAAACAAGTTGGAAACTTTGTGCGCTATTGATGGGAATGTGAAATGGTGCAACTACTATGTAAAACAGTACAATGATTCCTCAAAAACTTAAATGTGCAATTACCATATGATCCAGCAATTTCACTTCTGGATATATATCCCAAAGTATTGAAAGCAAAATCTTAAAGACATATTTGTACACCCATGCCCAGCACAGCATTATTCACAATAGCCTGAAGATAGAATCAATCCATGTGTCCAATGAGGGATTAATGGATAAACAAAATATGATAGATACATACAATATTATTTAGCCTTAAAAAGGAATGAAAGTGGCACAAACTATAACATAGCTTAAATTTGAGAACATTTTGCAATAAACCAGTCACAAAAATACAAAGACTGTATGTTTGCACTTACATGAGATACTTAGAGTGTTGATTCACAGAAATGGAAAGGACAATGGTCATTTCCAGGGGTTGAGTGGAGAGGAGAATAGGGAGTTAACATTCAATAGTACAGTGATTATGTTGGGGAAGATTAAATTTTCTAGGGACAGATGGTTGCACAGCAATGTGAAGGTATATAATGCCACAAAACCATATACTTAAACATGGTTAAATTAGTAAATTTAATTATACACATATTTTTACATGATGAAAAAACAATTAAATACACATGGCTAGTGGTTACTCTGTTGGACAGAGGAGGTCTAAATGAGCCACAGCCATCTGAATAATGTGAAGTGGCACAGAAATAAGAAACAAATGACCAACAGAAAAACTATCTATCTATCATCTTCTACCTATCATTAAGATATATATAAAACAGGCCCATAAAAGACAAGAGCAGAAATTTGAGCCTTCTTGGCAGTGGAAGACAATGCTGATAAAGAGAATGGCTCCACTGGCTGTAGCTCCATCTCAAAATGATGGTTTTCATGCTTTATGTTTCCCTACCTTTGTGTTTCATGTTGTTTTGACTTACATATGTAAATTAGACCAGATTCTCTATTTTGGGTGTTTTAAAAGGTATTTTGAGAAATCCTGTGACCTTAAAGATAGAAGCCATCATATTGTCCTTCTGGAACATGTTTTTTTTTGTTTTGATGGAGTGAACATCAAGCCATAGATTTGGGTATACTATATAGATTTAGGTAACAATTTGTGTAACTTCTCTTTTGGTTATAGGTGATACTTATACAAGGGTCAATATTTAGAAGCCTTCCTGTGAAATAGTAAATTTAAAAAAGAGAGAGATTGAGTCATGGAAAACTATTACTATATCATTGCTATCTACCATTGACCAACAATTCATATTTATTTCATTAAATGGTAATAGGTGTTAACACAAAAAATCAATGTATGAGTACATTCTGAATTCACGTACTCAATACTCAGAATTCTTAAATTTGAAATTAATCAAAATTAAAAACATTTATTTGCTATAGATTTCCCCAAACATCTAACCTGTCAATATATAATGTTACTTTCCAATAATAAGATATAGTATGTAGGAACTGTATTTGCAAATGCATGGAATCATAGAAACCTCTTTTAAGAACCAGGTTCCCTAAAACATGCTTAGGAAATATCACTTTCACCAATCACCTGAAGCACTATGAAGACAACACAGTAGAAGAGTTGAATGAACCTAGGGATTAATGAGGAGTCAGGCGTGACTGTAGGACCATGAGTTAAACTATTTTTTAAGAAAGTAACATTAATATCATGGCCTTAAAGTTGAAGTATAAATTGTACAAAATTGATAAAGAATTCTAAAGATCAATAAATGTAGACCTTAGATAGAAAGTCAATATTTTTATTTCATTCATGAAAAGAGGAGGTAATAAAAGTTTTGTTACAAAGGGAGACGGACAGTTCCCTTTAATAAACAGATATGGTGTGGCATGAACAGAGAAGAATAAAGAATTGACACTGAAAGACCAGTTAAGTGAACCTAGGCTGAGGTACTGAGTGTCTGAGCTGAGGCAGGAATGGAGTTTGAGCAGAGTGGGGTGATTATATTATTTTCAGTCTTATACTCAGGATTTTACAGTTAGATGTACCCTAAAATTATTTTCTTAGCCTGAACCCTATTCCTTTCATGATCAGAATTTATGCTTAATCACAAAAGAAAGCTTGCTTTGTATCCTGTTATGCAATTAAACTAGGGATTCTCTCCAGAGCTACTGCTGTCTCCACCCTCTTCTTATTGGACAATAACTCTGGCATATGCTACTTCTTTCTAAAAATGATATAAGTATGGATTCACCTCATGCATTACAGTGCTTCTGCCATAAGCTAGAAGTTGAGAATTGAACAGGAAAAAGACAGGAGGCATAATCGGTTTTACCCTCCATGAAGAAGTTATTACACAAATAATGAGGCAGAACCTCTCCAATTTTAATAATAATGGAGTGGATATCACTGAGATTACTGAGTCAAATTAATAAATCAGCTACTGATACGAACAAAATAACAAGTTACTAAATGCAAGGGTATTTCTTGCATCCAAATGCCCTTTAAATATATGATTTCAGAAGAGTAGTCAAGTTTTAATTCCTTTAAGACAAAAGTACATAGAAGTTATTAGAGGTATAGAGCTGAAATTACTCCTCCTTGAAGCGGAAAATACAAGGGCAATAAAGGTAATGCATATGATCAAATGCAGTGAACTTGGGTAGAGGCCGCAAAAAAGTCTCAAGTCAGCTACCTCTTTGTTAAGGAAGAAGCTGTGCAGATGAAGGCAGCAACAAAATCTTGTTTCAAGTGTTCTGTTTCCAATTCACACTGTCTTCTTTTCTCTGGTCATTAATTACTGTTCTCCTCCCTTTGCCCTCACAAATGGGCACAAAACCGCTCATCAAGCAGGGGGAGAAATGATCACCAGTAGCATTCTAGACATTCCATTATTCAAGTCAGCGTAAAATGACTACATAAAATCCCTAGGAAATTGAAGTGGCCTTCTTTTCACTTTTAGAACTATACTTTGACTAATAAAAAGTCTGTCTTATTTAACATCTAACAAGACCTTCTCAAATATCTCTTCCTTGAGCACAGTTATATATAATGTAGAACATTATAACTGGCAACATGAGTAGATTCATTATTCACTTTAATGAGAATATTTGTTCAAGTGATGTTATTAATGGATTGCATAATATCCATCAGATAAAGTACTAGTACAATCTTGAAAGCAAGCAAATTAAGTCATCATAGGCCTTAAAAAGCAATGACTGAGGCTGCCATGATAGTATGATTTGTAGAAAATTAAGGCTAAAATAATAGCTCAGGCTGTTTTTTCTACTATTACTATTGTGTGTATGTAATGACTTTGTGAAGCTGACAAAGACTAAATTTACAAATTTGAACTTCTAATGAATACAGTGACATTTAAAAGTCTCAAAGGTCACCTGAATAACAGTAAAATCATTCCGCTAAAGTCAAAATCAATTCTAAAATATTTGGAGAATGGGCCAAGTAATGTTATTAGTACATATTGGCCAGAGGCAAAGGTCAAAGGGTATGGAGGATGAGGTAGAAATGTTCCATATTTTATTATAACCTATAATCAATTGCAGCCTTTTCTTATTAGAAGAATTCAGCAATCATTACAAAATTGTCACCCCCAAGGTGATGTTTTGACATTGCCATATATATTAAATAGTTTTGATAACAAATATCATGTGGAATCATTAAAATATCTTTGCTTACATGTGTCTATGTGTGCCTGTGTTCCCAGGGAAAAAAAATCTACAGTATAATAATAGCTTACAATCTATGGCAGCATAATTTACAAATGTATTACCTCTTTGGATTTTAAACTTATCTATGAAGTTTATAATAAATGGATTATTTCCCCATTTTACAAATAAAGACAAGAGACTGGTCTAAAATTATTTGGGATTTGGACTAAAAATCGAGGGACCTTTTCATTGAGCTTTGCTTTGCCTTAGTTTGACCTTTGTGTGGTAGGAAGGACAGAAATGTCACCTCCCATTAAAGAGGAGACTAACAATACAATGGCAGTAACAGCAATGACCTGGATGAGGGAAAGGCTCCTGACAAAATTCTGACTGGTCTCTTGATATTTTAAAAGCATTGCTCAGAGCAAAAAGGAATAAAACATACATAATTTTTAATTAACCTGTCAAAATTATGAAATCAGTTTGTTGAACCTGATTCTTTGAACGTGAGTAAAAATGAGCTGAAGTTAATGCTAGAGAATGATCTAGCATTAAAACATATTACATGTATATATGTACACTTACACAAAAGCATAAACATATTTTTCCCAAGAGGATATTAACAAATCATTCACCTTATCTTCAGAATATTTAGGTACCTTGCAAAATAGCACAGACCAAAAAAATAAGTCAGCCAATCCCCAGGGGTTTTATTTAAAGACTGACTTAAAATAGATAATTAAAACAATAATAATTACAAAAATTATTATTTTTTCTTTTAATAGGTTTTCCCTAACAAAGAAAAACCTATTTGCTAAGAATTAGGTTCAGATCATTTTGACTTACACATGTAAATTTTATAATATCCTTTCCCAGCTTTTATGTAATATTTTAATTCTTCAGCACGCTTTCACAAGCTAACATACACTGCGATGCTTCTGGGTTTAATGAGAAAATCTTCAACTCTGTCTCTGGGCCTCACCTTGTGAAGTCTGTCATTTCCATCATGATCATACACATCTGCTTGGCCAGCACAATTATATCATTGCCGCTGTCATCCCATTTGGCCACTTCAGCATCCAGCTTGCTTTTCTCTTGGTGGAATATTTCCACCTGCTCAGCTATTTTTGCCTTCTCCTCCTGTGGTAGTTGCGCCATGATGGCCTGTGTGGGTTACAAAAAAGTGTGACTAATGGTGACAAAGGAAGTACAGATAGTAGGTTGACTCTGCCTTCAGATAATAGCAGAGCCAAACCTGACACGATTTATAGGCTGCCCCTCCATTCCGGAAGCTATGTTTCCTCCATCCTGGGCAAGGTAAAAGCAGTGACATCTGATAAGGTCCCCAAGTTCCCCATCCCCACTCCCACAAACAAAAAATATAGAGATCCAAAAGCACATGCACATTGACAGTAACAGAACTTCTCTGTCTCTTTGATGGCATATGTTTGTTCAAAAGAATCTATTCTTGACAATTTTTATATTTGGTCTCAGGAAACTTTCACCAGATGAAAGAATGCACCTCTTTCAACACCGAAATCTGTTCTGAGAAGGGAAAAAAGAAAACAGGCCTTCTGTCGCAAAGGAATTTTAAACACTATCCGAGCATCCAAGTGCAGTGGGGTGGGTAGACTTCCTGTGAGTGTTAGTGAAGGAATCTATGGTTAGATGTCAAACAAAAGTCCCCTACCTGGGGCATTTCAGGGATGGCACACCTATTCCCAGCCCTCTTCCACCACCACTATGAAAATCCTAGTATGACCAAGGCTCCGTATAGAGCCTATGAGTGTGTAGACAGAGATGTTGGAATAGGTTAAAATACAGGATTAGAAAGCAAAGGTTGATTTTCAATAGTCTATCAGTAAGGGAATGTAAGAAAGGAAGAACTACATTCAATTCTCATTTCTCATGGAACCTTTTTTTTGCAAATTTACCTACTCTCTAAAATTTATTTACAACTCCAAATCAATACTTGCCCAGAGCTGGTGAAAAAAAAATGAGGCACCCAAAGTGCTTATTCCTAGATGAGGTTAAACAAGGTATTCTTTCTCTGCCTTCTTCTTTCACCACTCATCCTATAAACAAATATCCCTCCTGGGATATATTTAGTACCACATTTTTCACATCTCTGTACTTTTTGTTGGTGACTTTGCTGTCCAATGTGGCCCCCAAACATAGAGTTGGAATGCTGCGTAGTGTCCTGTGATACACCTTATAGAGAAAACACGTGCATTAGCTGTACTTCAATCAGACATGAGTTATAGTGCTCTTGGCCATGTGGGTTCAAAATAAGTGAATCAAAATGATAAAATAAGATATCTAAACATAAAAAGTCATTAAACAAGATTATACAGGTTAGATTGAAGAAAGTGTTGAGAATAGCAGCTCTCAGGAACCTAACCCTGTGTTACTCCTAGCAGCAATAATTCAACATTGCTAATTAAGTGTTTATGGTAACTATAGAACAAAAGTACTACAAATAAACACAATCATCTGTATTTGGCAAGCGCTGTTTATTAGCAGGCCCTCATCGAAATGTTTGATACCTTGGCGCATCCTCACAAAACTGGGCGCAACCTGCTTCACAGAAGGAGCAGATGAATAAGACTATCAGCCCTAGTATTCCCCTGGTTTTGGGACAAATATGTTCTCCAGAAGAGAGACCAAGAAATCATGAGAGACCTACAGCTTTTGCATGGAACAAGTAAAATAACAGGAACAATCGTTTCCTAAATTGTAAACTCTTCCCAATGTGAGTGAATTGTTTGACTGAGAGATAGCAGATGCTTAATAGAAATACCAGTGGATATAAGCTCGGAAAACTGGTCTCAGTCAGGCCCTGTCACTGCATTGAGTTAACACCTCATTGCTACTGGTCATATCTCTAGCATCTTCAGATATAACACAGGAACAATAAACAATTACCTCAAAGTGTTACGATTGACAGCAAATAAAATAAATGTGTTAATTGTTTTGTCTTACAGAAAGTGAAAGTAAGCATGTGTGAGATTATTGTTAACATTATCTAATCATCATTTCTGTATTAGTTTCCTTTCCATCTACCCCCATAACTTATTACTTAGTTACTATCAAAGGGAAGGATTGGGCCCAGAGTCTATGACTTTTTATAAATAAAAGATTGACATGAAACCCAGACATATATACTGGGTACCATGCTAAGAAGCTATGTAGGTAAAAAACTTAATCTATTTAGTAATCACTCTACAAAATTAATACTATTATTACCACTATTTTATTAATAACAATACCAAAAGCCAAAGAAATGAATTACATTCCCAATATTATACTACTAATAAGCTGTAGGAATAGGATTCAAACCCATCTCAGCTAAAGCCATCCGTAACCACTGTGCACAACTAAATCACCATGCATGGCGATACAGGTTTGACACTGCACAGTGGTCCTGGCTCAGTGAGACAAATATCACTGAAATCACTGTCCACCATGCTGAGCATCTTATAGATGGGGGTTCATCTGCCCAGAGTAAGATATGTCTTTGTCTTGTTCGTCTAAAGGTAACCTTGGACTAGCAGTTGCCTGGATGCTACATATTACAAATAGTCATGTTTACTAATGTCCATGCATGCATGGATGTGACTTTATATAAATAGTACATGTCTGATTGTGTACATAATCTATATGTATATGTGTGTATGTTTGTGTCTATATACAAATTACAATTCATATTTAAATAGCCAGACTGGAATAAATCCTATAGTTAATTATATTTTAAAACACTACATGTTGAAAAATTTTAAAGTACTTTTAAAAACTATTTAAAATGGTGTTTTATATACACAAAAGTCTGTCATAAGCTGGCATATGCTATATTGTACTGATGACAAGAAAGCTATTCCAATGCATTTGAGATAGATTAGGATTTGCAGAAGTTAATACATACTATACGCATTTTCCAGAAGCATTCCTGTCCAATGATTTAACACTGTCCTAGAGTAACTTGTCCTCCACACACAAAATTGATAATCATGTTTTACTTAGAACTCACAAGTCCTAACTAGCATCATGTAAAGCATTCCCTACATACTTTTCTGTAGAAAAATCTGAAAAGCTACCCAGCAGGCCTCCAGACTCTACATTTATCCCAAGGTAGAAAGCAACGGGCTTTTTGTTATCCCAAAAGATATTGAAGACTGTACACTTCTCCGTGAACTATATCAGTTGAGTTTCAACTGTGCAATTTAGCATTTGAATGTTAACTGCCTTGCTCTTCTAATTTTTACTAATGCCCTACCACCAATTTCTCTCTAAGCTTCCTTAAGGTAGGATGCCTCAACATCCTGTACAGAATAGAGGCTCAATAAATATCTTTTGATTGCCTAAACATTTTTCCATTTACCACATCAACATAGTTCAAGAAGAATTACCAGAACAGACAAACATTTTCTAAGGGCACAATTCTGAAGAAAAGCTGGCCCCTTCAAAGCAAATTTGCAAGGAAATGTTATTGTGATTCTAGGGGTGCTCAACCTGCAAACTACACTTAATATTATGTGACTTGGGTGCAGGTATTGTTATATAAGCTCCTGCATATGCAGCTATCAATGAGCTGAAGTCTTTTCCCAAATATTTTAAAAATGCTCTTGCTTTTAAAAAATTCATAATTGACCTTTTCTGAAACTGGAATTTAAAAAAAAAAGGTTATCTATAAACAGTAGATCACAAACTACAAAATTTGCAAGTTAATCAAATTAAAATTCAACATATGAGTTTTAATTAGGTCTTATCAATGTAACTCAGCAGTTTGAAATGTTAACACATTAAGGCCGTTCTAGCTAGGAAAAAAAATAATAAAGTCTGTTTACACTGAAATCAAACTGAATACAAAATAAATAACATGCAATTGCTCATTCCCTCAAACTAAGGGAACATGAGACAAATTATTTTCATGGCCAAGAGGAAAAGGAACAAATCAGCTTTTCTGTTTGTATGATGTGATCACCTAGGGCAGTCTGATGGCTTCTGCCACTTCTGTTCACAGCAGCCAAACACAGCTCTCCAGCTTGCTGATCTGGTTGATCTGGGAGCCCAAATTTGTGGCATCAGACGCCTGAATCCTCAAGGTAGCCAACCCCCTCATCCCAAGTCCCAGCCAACCATTTTTTTTTGTGATAAACTCTACTTATTAAATAAAAGGACAAATCACTGATCCAAGCCAACAACCACTCAGCTCAGAATCTTCTCTTCAATCTAAATCTCAAGAAGCTTTTCTTATAATTATTTTTACAATCTCAGAGAGAAAAATGACTTTTGAGGTCTATAGGCCTCCAACCTAACAAGTGTTGTTTTCTTTTTTTTTTAAATACATATACTTTTATTGTTGTTCAACTATACTTGTCCCCATTTTGCCCCCACCACTCTCCTCCTCCCCACCCACTCCACCTCCCACACTCAATCCTCTTCCTCTTCCCCCCTTTGGCTTTGTCCATGGGTCCTTTATACATGTTCCTTGACGACCCTTCCCTTTCTTTCCCCACATTACCCCTCTCCCCGCTCTCCTCTGGTTACTGTCAGTTTGTTCTTTATTTCCATATCTCTGGTTCTATTTTGCTCACTTGTTTGTTTTTGTTGATTAGGTCCCACTTATAGGTAAGATCATATGGTATTTGTCTTTCACCACCTGGATTATTCCACTTAGCATAATGCTCTCCAGGTCCATCCATGCTGTCACAAAGGGTAGGAGCTCCTTTCTTTCTTTCTTTCTTTCTGCTGCATAGTATTCCTTTGCATAAATGTACCACAGTTTTTTGATCCACTCACTTACTGATGGGCACTTAAGTTGCTTCCAGCACTTGGCTATTGTAAATTGTGCTGCTATGAATATTGGAGTTCTTTTGAATTGGTGTTTCAGTATTCTTAGGGTATAATACCTGCAATGGAATTGGTTTCCTAAATGCAGAGCAAGAGTCTAACATTAAGGCTACAAATAGATGAATATTTGGAAACAATGAGTAAAAGGGCTAGAATTCAATGCACTCATTTCTATTTACTTGGATTTAAAGCAGGATAATAACTATAAGTCGTTAAGGAGTGGGTCCTTTGACTTTTACCAGTCTCAGGCTGTGAAGTGAATTGGAAAATTAAAGTACTTGTCCCATTAATTCAAGTAAAAATTTTCATGCCTTCCTGAATTGTCCAGCTTTCAGGATAAACTGTTTGACCAACCTTCTAATGAATAATTCCCTCATGTTACAAGTGTCATCATCATCTCAATCAGCCTAACAGTATATGATATCCTGTGACGCATTTCATCATGCAGTTCTCTAAATGACATTACAAGATAAGATGCTGTATGTATAAGCAAAAAGATGAGGCATGAAGAGGTTAAGAAAGTAGCCTCTGAGTTACACAGTGTGGTCAGGCCCATATTAAAAATCAAGTCTGTGTGGTTCCAAATAATGCATTTTGTCACCAAAGTTAAATGCCCAAGAGTTGTGGCTGACCACTTTTAGCTATAACAACCTGTAAAAAAAGAGTTTGTAAGATGTAATTTCAAAGTCTGATCACTTGTATACTTCATTAGATCAGGGTACAGTCATTTTCACTCTTTCGCTCATTTGTTCTCTCACTCTCTCATTCTTTTACATAAAATGCTGTAGAGAGGCATCAGATAGGGACACATGAAGGGAATAAACACTCTAATTTCAGAATTTGAAAGCAATATTGGAGTGGGTTCTAAAAGCTTTTTTCCCACCTTAACCTCCTTGTAGATTGATTTAACACCAGAGAGAAATGCCAGAATGAGAACACAAAATAAGGCCATTACCAGGGAGAACTGGCTGCTGGAAAGAGCAACTGCCTTTGTCAAAAACAACTTCTGCCTCCTTTCAATTTTGACCAAGTTAACACACTTCTCTGGTCAAACATTCAACCACCTGTCGTCTCAGCAATTCAGCGCACCCTCTTATTTCCAACTTACAGTCTTAATTCTATGTCTCTGATTTGTCATCATGTAATTACAGGCTAAAGTAGGCTGACTCAACAACTAATGCTGTCTGCTGCAAGTTAATCACACAGACCACTTGATGGATCTCAAAGACAAATCAGCAAGTGCTATATTATAGCGACATATTTTCATAATATTCTGAACCATGTTCATAACTCACAATGAGAAATCCTTCAAAAAATACTATTATCTTTTCACCTATTGAGTGAAGAAATAACTGATGAGGTAGCTGGGTACCATCTGACTTTAGTTTCCACCCATAATGTACTTGATGAAATGAAAGTACAATGGGGCCTTGTTCTTCCTTGTAGAGAGTGAGACTAATTATGCTATTTTGACAAGATGGTGATTAGAACAGTTGTACGGTATGCCTTTGTCTTTGAGAAAACAAGTAAATGGTTGCTGGGCTGTATCAATACTGAGTTGCAATCAATCAAATTGACTTTGAATTGATTAAAGCTTGGACAAATTACTCAAACTTGTCCTTTGTCATTAATGTAAAAATGCTGGTTTTACTTAATTTTGAAGATGAATGACTTGGTTGAAGAATTAGTTTAGTGTTGTGTCAACTAGGCTCAAAAGACTCTCCGCTAACAATCTTCCCAAGTTTCAACATGTTGGGCAGAGTTAAACAGAGCCAACAAGAGATTTTCAAAGTAGTCAGCTTCATACTGTTTTGTGTGCTTTTCTAATGTCACTAGTGATCAGAAGAAATTTCTCTTCCAAAGAATAACCCTTTTCAGAGTCACTTTATTGAGAACTTAATGTATGTCAGGTATTACCCACATTATTTTACAAACATTAAGTAATTAAAACCCTAAAATATTTTTTAAAGTTAATTATTCACATTTTTCAGATGATAGCACTGAAGCTCTTAGAAATTAAGCAACATGCAACAAGCATGGTCCTCACTCTGACCTTTGTATTTCAAAACCAAGTCTGCCTGAAATCAACACCAGTGTATCTTTAATGTTCTGACCATTATGTTCACATTTCCCCATATCAATGTCCATCTTTATCTTCCAGATTATTTAATTGTTGGATGAGACTATCAGGACAAAAGAGAACGTGGGTTTTATGTACACTTTATGGCTCATCTAAAGGCCTAATGCTCTTTGAATTCTCCTTATTTTAACCTCTGGTTATTCCTTACCCCTCTTCCCAAATCCTAAACCAGCACCAGATTTCTGGGGTTTCCTAATCCCTATCCTAAATCATCACCTTTCTCTACCTCATGCTTCCTATTAATTATATTTTCTTAAGTTAAACATAACATAGAAAACTGGAATATCTACTTCTCAGCTATATTATAATTTGGTTGCTTTTAAAATTGAGGCTTTAAAGGAAGGAGAATCTCAGCCTCCTTTGTAATCCCCAAGTATTTCATTTCCTGCTACTTGCCTTGCCTACTTGCTTCTGCCCTCAAGATGACACAGTTAATCAGATTGGTCAGGTTCCAGGATCCTCTTTGGAACACTTGTGTTGGTGGACAATGTCACAAGCGTTTAGGAGTGTTCAAAAGTCAGCCAGAGCAGTGATCTTTCTTTGCTTCCTTCTCCATGCCTTGAACTGGCATATTTCTAGTATGTCTCTATAATTTCCTTTTCTGTCACATGACAGACATATTTAGAGCTACTGCCCTGCCCATAGGTAGGTATTGGTGGAGGAGGGGAGCTCTCTATTGTGATGGTCTTGAACCAATTTCAAAAGATGTGGTCTTGCTTATTAGAGACCCTAAGCCAGAAAACGGAGTAATGACAGCCAAGGCAGTAAAAATTAGTACTCTAATTCTCCATTTGTCATTGCCTTTTGTGTAGTTGACAATCTTGGAGACGTCAAGTAAATCCATGGTGTCTGTGCCAATGCAAGATCTGGACATCCTGCATCCCCTGGCTGTTGATGCATCCAATCATAATTCCCAACCACAACAAAATCCACTATACATGTAAGTGTACACTTTGTTGTGGCTGCTATTTTTTGAGTGATGGAGAGAGAACCAATTTACAAGCAATCAGAAACAGTGGTAGGTATTTCTACTATGTAAAATGTGAGTCACTATAAACAACCCCAGGTGAGAGCACAAATTTCAGAGCCATGAATCTGGGGTTCCAATTTACTGGAAATCAGAAATCCCCTCAAACAAATTTGGTGGACATAGTTTCTATACAACAAGCCAAAGTCCTGGATATCCACTCACCCGTGCACTCTGCCCAGCGATGAGCTGGTCGTCCTCAGTCTGAACACTTGTTCTACTGCGCACATCATAATCCTCCTGCTCAAAGTCAGAATCATCCTCTAGTTCTTCAGGAGTCTAAAGATACAGAGGAAAAAGAAAAATCATTATATTTTACATTGATAACATTTACCCTCATCCATACATTTCATCACTGCAAAAGCTAAATATCCCCCAGAAAAGAGAGTTTGTAGGGGATTAAATATAGGGGGTTGTGTGGGCAGGTATTGGCTAGAATGGAGTCAGAAAAATCAAGCTGTCCTAATTTATATCTTTTTAAAAAACACATTTTGTTTATTACTTCCTTCTGGAGGATTGGCAAGTCTAATTCCGTACTTTTTTAATTTTAAGAAAAGATGTATTTGTGTTATTTCCACCCATACAAATATATTCTAAGATAGAAAATCACCAGCAACAACCAAAATTAAACACATGCTTCTTCTATAGTGCTCCTTTTGCTCTATTTAAGCTCTCTTTTAGTCTCAATAAGCCCCCAAAAGATTGATCATTTCCAAGCCAATGACTAGACCTGATGAAATAATTGATGTGGTCATTAAGACATTTAGTATACGGGTTAAAACTATAGAGTAAGAACAACTAACTATGAACCCCTATGTGACCATGTGAAAACCCCTCTCTTGGCATTGGTTTCGAAGTCTGTGAATAGGTGTTAACAATAGTAGCTCCCTATGTGATTGTTGTGAAGATTAAGTAACTCTGTGTAGAGTATCTGGTACATAGCAAGCATTTTTAAAAGGTTCATATCATTATTACTTGTGATTTTGAATACCAATTCATTCAAACATCTTTTTCTTTATAGTGAAGCCACCAACTACTATATACCTACTAAGAATTAAATAATTCTTTCATACATAGTATCCATTTAGCTCAATACAGCACAATAAAATAAGTTTGGGGACCAAATAGAACCATGGTGTTTGTACCAATGCAAGATCTTGGCATCCCGTGTCCCCTGGCTATTGAACCATCTAATCATTGTACCTAACACCAACAAAATCCATTATACATGTATGAATTTGCTTTGTTGTGGCTGCTATGTTTCAAGTGACAGAGTTCCCACTTCTACTTAGATGAGAAAACAAGGTTCTAAGAAGTTCAGCAATGCGCCCACATGTCTCTGAACTAGCTAATACCAGAACTAGTATTTAGACACAAACACTTAAAGGTGTTTGACTCCAAACATACTGCTCTTTATAAGTTGTTTTGTTTGACTTGTAGTTGTTGTTGTTGTTTTTTTTCCACATCATAATTAGGGCAAAAACTGAAGGTATGGAATGGCTTTAAAGTGAGTAGAGTTAGATAAAATCCTGTCCAATATGTAAAATCAGTTTTGGAGAAAAGGTACAAATAAAACCATAAATCAAGAAATTAAAAAAAAAATCCATCTTTCATGACAATAATAATAGGTAACATGCATTAAGGTCTTTTTATGTACTTATCACTATTGTTTTCTAAGTGATTTACATACACTAACTTAGTTTTCTTAACAGACCTACAATGTAAACAAATTGTCTTCATTTTACAGACAACAAAACTGAGGTGTAAGAGATTATACCTCTTTTAAAGTCTTCTAGGTCTGGCAATCTGAAGCAGGTAGTCTAAATTATCAAGTTCTGTTAATTCTAAGAGGATGAATTCAGGAGGTGGCAATGATGGTGCATGAGGGGAACACAGCAATAGTGATATCCCTAGCTCGTGTGTCATCAGCTTTAAGGTGATGTCACCCACAAACTGCCTCTTGGCACACAGTAGCGTCACCTCTTAGGGCTCTGTCTTTCAAAAGGAATAACTGACCACAAGCAGTACTGATGATGGAGTTGTTCATTCCCGTCCAAAAGAACACCATTTTTATCCTGTTGGTTTCTTTGGCTACGTCAGTGTGATTAATCAGTGTGGTTATTGATGAATCCTTGAGATTGGTCAGACAGGCATAAAATGGTCCTTCATGCCAAAACCAGAGCATGCCTAGTAATTTTCCAAGCTTTGGCAAAGCCTTCTTGTTTTCCTTCTCTCACCATCAGTACATTTATATTTACTCAGTCATCTACACGTGTTCAACTTTTTTTCCACAGGAATATTAAAAGAGGAAAGAAAGAAGTTTTGTTTCCATACTTTATTAACTAAAGCAGAGGTGGGGTGGGCCAAACCTGATTCACATAACAAAGTTTATTTTCATTATGGACAGAGAATCATCTCTGATCATTCCTCCGTTTTCTGGAGAGTGCTGCTGAACAATTGCAGCAAGTTGGTAAATTATGCTGACAGATGTGATGACAAGATTGCATACACTTTTCATCATCAGTTTTTGAAAAGGAGAGAGAAAAGTAAAATGGAAAACCTCACTCAACAGAATAAAGGAGAATATGACAGTGCTGATAGAACTGTGTCCAAACATTTCAGTGATCTATGCATTTAGTAGATGAATCAATGACAGACACAACCTGGAAGCATTAGGCTAATATTTATGAGCTTTTATTCAAGTGACAGTAGCTCAGGAACCAAAATAAAGTCTGCAAATGAAAAAGTAGGAACCTGGATGTGGACCCAGGGAATCTAAATTTTTTGTGCTAACTCTACCCCTCATAAGCCATGTGTCCTTGGCAAAGTCACTGAGAGCTTTTCTGCCCCTCTGTTTACTCACTCATAAAATGAGATAATAATTGCTATTTGTCCTGCCTCCCTCAGAGAATTCTAGAATAAAATATATGAAAAATGCTTTGTAAATTATAAAAGTGAACTAAAGTAATAAGTGATAACTATTACATTTAATAAAATATACACCTAATGACAACAACAAGAATGATAATAGCAATCATGGAACAGGTATTCAGCTAACAGATTTAATCCTTACAGCAACCTACTAAAATAAATTAACCTGCATTTTATAGATGTGTAAACATGCTCAAATTCAAGTAAACCTTCCAAGGTGTCACACCTAACAAGTTGAAGGTTCCAGAGCCCCTGCTTCAAACCATCATAAACACCAGCAGGCAAATGAATGAAACGAAAATATTTTCTTGTGCCTTAACTATGGAGCAAACCCATCCAAATCACCCATATAAATAATTATGTGCATGTGCAGTTTGTTAATTGCATATAAATATGTCTCTTATTCATGCTGTTATTTTTTAATTATTTTTTAAAAGTATGAGTGTTATTTTTCGTTGGTCAAAGACATTTACAAATTAAAGGAGACATGGAAAATAGTGAGAGTCTGCAAATGAGTCCAGAGATAATCAGACTTGTATCATTAGATGGTGTTACAGAGTAAAAGGAATTAATAAAATGTGTAATTGGCTGTCCTGGAAGCTGGAGACTGAGGGACAAGTCTCAGTTCTACACTATGTGTTCTCAGGGAAGGTCTTTTTACTACATTTAAAAACCACTTTGTTCTATACTTGATTCACTGGTTCTTTATCTAATAATAGAAGATTATTTTGAGAGTAGGTCTTACCTGTAAAATGGCACAATTAAAGTATTGGGCCTCTAAAGTCTCTGCCTGCTAAGAGTCTATGGGATTGCCTGGTGCCATTATGAAGGCCCAAAGAAGCCAATGTCACTTTTCCAGGATCACTGGACAAGTTATTGAACAGAATCACTCTACCTGCCTCTGGTCCCCAATCAAATGCCCAATCTCTTCTGCAACAGCTTCTGTAGAGAAGCAAAATGAGAAAAAGGCTGAAGGATTTAGAGTGATTTCACCAGGGTATTAAGGACTATTCAAAGGAAAAGTTCTAATATATATGAGTTTCTTTGGGAGCAGAAAGATGAGGACTTATTGGGTTGGCAACTACAAAAGGAAAGTTGGGTGATACATGAAGAATGATTTCCCAATAGAGCTCCATACCACTGGAATGGATTGAAAACTAGAAAACAGAATTAGAGATTTCCTAAAGCCAACAATGAACAGAATCTCCCCAGTCAGGACTGACTGGCCACTGGCATCTCTACCCTGTATTGCTACAGAGGTCTCCTAACTGATCTGTTTTTTTCTGCCCTTGCCCTATACATTCTATTCTTACCAGTATAGTGACGGTGGTCCCTCTAAAATCTAAATCAGATCATGCTATTTTCCCACTCAGAACCCTTCAATGTCTCCCATCTCATTCACTGAGAACAGGACACATGTGCCTTTCTCTCTGCCTGGAACACATTTTCCTTAATACTTTCATGGCTTATTTTCTCCCTTTCCAAGTCTCTTCTCATGTGTTACAAAGTGACCACCTCTCATAAAGCCCAGACCCATTTTATGGGCTATCCTCTGTATATTGGTTTTCTTCACAGCAGATTAACTGGCATATTGTATGGTTTGTTGTTTTCTGTTGCCTACCAAAGGAATGTAAATTCTTGGGAGATAGGGATTTTTGCTCATGTCTATGCTCAGGGAACCTCCAATAGTGGCGCCCGTAGTAAGGATTTAACAAATATTTGATCAATGAATGACCAAGATCAAATAACTCTTTAAAAAAAAATCATACTAAATTATTTACAACCAAGAAAACAAAACTAGGTTACCTTATGGGTTGTTTAACTCAATAACAGCAATCTGTAATAGACAGGTCAATTTTGTCTCATACGTTGTTTCTATGGTTTCTCCAGTGCTTGGTTTTCCAGCTATGAAAAATTCACTCCAATCCCTGAAATTTTGATAATATTGTTGACCTACATAAGTTCTATTTAATTAATTCATTGTATAAAGATAAATTTCATCCCAGTAGGATAAGGAAAGAAAATATTTTTAAATATATATTTTATTAAATATGTTATTACAGTTGTCCCATTTTTTTCTTCCCCTTTATTCCCCTCTGCCCTGCACTCCCCCACTTTCCTGCATTCCCCATCCCCTTAGTTCATGTCCATGAGTCATACATATAAGTTCTTTGGCCACTCCATTTCCTATATTATTCTTAACCTCCCCCTGTCTATTTTTTGTATCTATTATTTATGCTGCTTATTCCCTCTATCTTTTCCCCCATTCTCCCCCATCCCCTCCCCTCTGATCTTCATTTTCATAATTCTGTTCCTGTTCTAGTTGTTTACTTAGTTTTAGTTTTTTTAGGTTTAGTCATTGATTGTTGTGAGTTTGTTATCATTTTACTGTTCATAGTTTCTGATCATCTTTTTCTTAGACAAGTCCCTTTAACATTTCATATAATAAGGGCTTGGTGATGATGAACTCCTTTAACTTTACCTTATTGGGGAAGTACTTTATCTGCCCTTCCATTCTAAATGATATCTTGCTGGATAGAGTAATCTTGGCTATAGATCCTTGCCTTTCATGATTTTAAATACTTCTTTCCAGCCTCTTCTAGATTGGAAGGTTTCTTTTGAGAAATCAACTGATTGTCTTATGGGAACTCCTATGTAGGTAACTGTCTCCTTTTCTCTTGCTGCTTTTAAGATTCTCTCCTTATCTTTAATCTGGGGTATTATCATTATGATGTGCCTTGGTGTGTGCTTCCTTAGGTCCAACTTCTTGGGACTGTCTGGGCTTCCTGGATCTCCTAGAATTCTATTTCCTTCACCAAGTTTGGGAAGTTCTCCTTCATTATTTTTTCAAATAAGTTTTCAATTTTTTGCCCTTCCTCTTATCCTTCTGGCACTCCTATGATTCAGACATTTAGAATGTTTAAAGTTGCCCCAGTGGTTCCTAAGCCTCTCCTCATTTTTTTTTGAATTCTTTTTCCTTCATTCTGTTCTGTTTGAATGTTTATCTCTGCCTTCTGCTCCAAGTCCTGGTTCCCTTCCCTTTATTCTTGGCTCCCTGTAAATTTTTCTTTATTTCACTTTTCATAACTTTCACTCTTTCTTCCATTTTTCAACCATACTCAATCAATTCTGTGAGCATCCTGATTACCAGTGTTTTGAACTGTGCATCAGATGGGTTGGCTACCTCATCATAGCTTAGTTCTATTTTTGGAGCTTTGATCTGTTCTTTCATTTGGGCCATATTTTTTTGTCTCAGCATGTCTGTTAAGTTGGAAGGGGGAAAGCCTTAGGTATTTACCAGGGCAGGGCAACCCAGGTTGCTGTGTTGTGACACCGTATGTGGGGTAGCAGTCCGAAAGGGAACAATGCTGCTTGATGAGCTCTAGGCTGGTTTTCGGTCACTTTCCCTGCTACCGACAAGCAAACTGGGCCCTTCTAGTGCTGATTCCTGGGTGAGTGGGTTTGTGTATGTTCTGACCCCATGAGTCTCTCCAACAAACTCTCCCTTTCACCACAACCCCCACAGATTTTTTATAGCTAGAGATTTTGAGGCTTTCTTTTCATGCGCTGAAACTCTGGATTGCGTGGTCTGCCTTACTCCTTAGCTGTTCCTCCCAGCTTATCTGCATGCAAATGTGGGACCATCCTGTCTGCCAGCTGCTGCCTTTCCCTGCATCCTCTCCACCCCAGCTGCCCATCTCCCCCCCTCCTATGGGTCTGGATGAATGTTTCTTCTTTAGCTCCTTGGCTGTTGGACTTCCATAGAGTTCAATTTTCTGGAAGTCTGGTTATTTTTTGTTTTTTAATTTGTTGTCCTTCTTTTGGTTGTGCAAGAAGCAAAGCGTATCTACCTATACCTCCACTTTGGCCAGAAAATATTTCTTCAGAATCTGCTAAGGGCCAGATCTATGCAGGTGCTTTATAGTTGCAGTAGTATTTGTCCCATTTTCAGATAAGGAAATGGAAGGATAGAGAAGGAAATTAGTATAACAATGGAATTAGCATAGAATATGTTCTCACACATGCCCTAACTGGTGTGGCTTAGTTGGTTGGACATTGTCCTGCAAACCTAAATGTTTTTGGTTTGATTCCTGGTCAGGGTACCTGCCTGGGTTGTGGGTTTGGTCTCTAGTTGGAGTGTGTAAAAGAGGCAACCGATTGATGTTTCCATCTCATATTGATGTTTCATTCCCTCTTTCCCTCCTTTCCCTTCTCTCTAGAATCAATTTTAAAAAATAGGTTCCCAAACTTTATTGCTTCAAGCACTCTCACTGCCTAAGTAATTTTTCATGGTAACTTTAGGCTAAATAAATAAATAACATGAAAACAACCCCACAAACCTAACAGTTCTGTTGATTAAGCAATAAAAAAATGTACTAATTGGACCTAACAATTTAATGCCTATTATACATTGTATGACTTCTCAAACCTTGGCATACAGTTGAACATGCATTGAGCTTGCTTTTCCCCCCAACCACCAGGAACCCAGTATCACAAATATATGATGTCATCCGAAAGGATGAACAGACCTGATGTTTACACTATGAAATAATTACCTTCAGCTCGTACTTTATGCAATATCTGAAAGACTTGTATGTGTTTTCCTGGACATTTTTAAATATTTTACATTGATCCAGGGTATATGCATGCACAGTTTGGGAAACAGAAAGTTAAGCTATAGACTTTCTCTGAACCCTGTTTTAGCTCCTGTTGTTTCCTATATAACAAAATTAATGGGTTCCAATTATAAAAATTTAGCATATAATTATCATTATAGATTATTTTTCATGGTCATTCTTATGAGAAGCAACTATTGTTTGTTAACTACAGATATTCTGACAATATACCATAATCACCTTCTACCCTACTCACTTAATTTCCAATATCAAATGTTTAACTCTTTTTGTCTTAAATATACATGTGCTTCTCACTATTTGTACATTACTTACCTGTGAATTTTTTTCACTCATGAGAGTTTCTTTGCATTCTCAAAATCAGCACTTTTGTAATTTACAGACATGTGCAATATGGCAAAAATCTATAAACACCCAATGTGCATATTCCATGCTGGGGTCAAACAGCACAGTGCTTGTCTTCTTGTTCAGCTCTTTCTGCCACTGTGAACAAGTATCCTTTCTTCAGTCTATTTAGTGCCACATTTCTTTCATTTTTGTACTTTCTGTTGGTTATTTATCTGATTAAAATGGCTTCCAAGCATAGTGTTAAAATGTTGCTTAGTGTTCCTAAGGGCACGAAGGTTGTGCTGCGCCTTACGGAGAAAATGCATTTGTTAGATAAGTTTCCTTCAGGCATGAGTTATATAGCACAGTTTTCTGTGAGTTCAATGTTAATGAATCAACAAAATATATTAAAGCATCTTTAAACAAAAGCACACATAAAACCAGATTGTGTATTGATCAGTTGATAAAAATGTGACTAGAGGCTCACTGGTACCTAGCCCTGAATTTCCTGGAGGATCGTTGTTTCAGTATTCTCTAATCCAGTGTTCACAGCACCATTATAGAAAATAATTGCTGCAAATAATAAGAATCAAATGCATGTTCATGTGCAAGATTTTCATATTCATTTTTTAAACAACCATGCTGAGGTAATCAGAAAATTCCTATGTAGCTGATAGGTCACCAAGGACAAGACTGAGCACGAAGCAAACAAAAAAACAACCTCATGGAAGAGGAGCAGAGCAGACATTTCCAAGAGAGAAGCAGAACCATGAATGGTATGTTTGGAATATAGGAAAGAAAAGTTTTGCGTACTTCAGGTGGCTGTCTAGAGCTGGCTTGGAGCACTTATTACCATTAAATATGGATTGATTGCTGAAAAGCAAGATATGGAGAGTTGACCCTTCAAGGTCTTTTGTGCATTTATTTTTAGGGAAAAATAAGAAATCAAAATATAATCAACGCTTTGGGAGAGAAGCCACAACCAGTTTTTCTAGGAAAAGAATAGCTCTACTTGTCTTACATTCTTCCTGACTTAGTGCAATGAAATATTTTTTAAGCAGACTTAATCATTATACTTAAAAGCAACCAAGAAATTAAGTACAGAATGAAGCCATTTGGGTGCTAAATGGAAAAGAAGTTTAAAAATAACAATTTGTACATACTGTACACTTCTCTCTTCCTAACTTTTAAGTGATATGAAATCCATCTGATCAAATCATCTGAAGTGTCAAGATGGAAGAATGACACTTCATGTAACAAAGATACAGCATTTTATCAAAAATTATGTTTTTTTACAGATCATAAATAAATAAATTAATGATGGCTATAAAATTCCTCAGCCTCTCAGATGAATGGCTGTCACAGCAATGTGAAGGCTAACAAAGCAGAAAAATGGCAAAAGAGGGAATATGTCTTGAGGTTTAAGGGGGATTTAGTGCCAAATGCTTTGAAAACATAACTCTCATGGTCTATTACTTTATTTTACATGTCAGGAGGTAATGAGAAAAATGATCTCATTTGTTTCAGGCCTGAAAGGCTGAGTACCCTTTCTTTCCTTCTCCTCCAATTTGCCTATACTTTCTCTGTCACCTTCCTATCTGCCTACATATCTGTGCCCTGCACCCTACACATATAGTATTAAGTAGAAGAACAGGAAATATATGACAGTCTCCAAATTCCAAATTTGAACTCTACATGGTTAAGCATACTTAGTATTATCTTAGACAACCAATGTAATGCTCTGAACACTTTGAATTGATCATGGAATTATTTTTTAAAAGACATATTTAACATAAGAACAGGCAAGCTTTCTTAGAGATGAAAAGATCAGAAGATGCTATTTGTGCTCCCAAATGAAGATGTTTGGTGGCTGTTTCAGGAGAAGCATGGATGTCAATCAAGAGGAAGGCGAGACCCTTTCTGGTGATGCTCCACTCCACCTGCTCAGACCACCTTGGAAGCACCATGCTGTCCTCTGGATACTGCAGTGGAAGAGGACGGACCACAGGTGGATTTAACGACTTCAAAAATACCAAAATTTGAGGTACAATTAATGCCATAAATGAAATCCTCAAAGGACTGGATATGTATTGTTCAGAGAAAGCAATACATCACAGCTACTTTATGAAATATCTGAGGGACCATCCGCAGAAAACGAATGATTTGGTTATTATTGTGCTGTAGTGTTTGAGGGGATGTTGGTCTAGATGCTGAGTGATCACCCTGATACACAGCTTTTCCAAATGCACACAGCAGAGACCCTGTGCTTTCACTGAGCACCTTCAGAGACAACTACAGAGGGTGACAGGAGGATACAGTTAAGGGCTATGTGTCCAATACGTTGGAGCTGCTAAGCACTTCAAATGTGTCACATGTTGAAATAACATTTTGGATACACTGGGCTGAATAAAATATATTACTAAAATTGATCTCAACAATTTCTTTCGTTGTGTCTATTAGAAAATTTAAAATTACAAATGTAGCTTACATTATATTTCTATTGGGCAACATGCTCATCAATTCAGCTTTTGCATATTTTAGTTTATTTTAAGAAAGAATTCTGTGGCTAAAAAAGTGTTTTAGAACTAGTATGCCAAACTGTTAGTGAGGTAAGGAAAAAAAAGTTTCATCTTATGATGGAGTATTATACAGCAGTTAAATGGAATGAGACAAGTGATCTATCTTAATAGAGATAAATTAAGGCACATTGTGGGTGAACAAAGCAAGATGAAAATGATACTTAATGAGTTTTAAAATCTAGTTTATTATACAGGGTAGTGCAAAAGTAGGTTTACAGTTGTGAGTACACAAAACACAGAGTTTATTCTTGTACGGTGCATTAATTATTGCATTGCTTTCCATACAAACAGCTGTAAACCTTCTTTTGTCCCAGACTATATATTTTTTAGCATGTGTATATATGAGGGAGAACCCAAAAAACCCAGAATTATCCTCTGGAAGGCAGGCCTCTTGTAGTACAGTCTTCCCTAGCTAGGTGAGTGTTCTAGGAACCCATCCGTATCAGTGAACCAGCTGGCATTCCTGTGGGAGGCTGCGTTCAGCTTCAGTGAATTTTTTTTTTTTTGAAGACTGTTTTAACACATTTGCCCATTTCATGCTGGGTGATTTACGACTACACCTGCCCACACTGCACTGAGTGTTCAGCAGTTTTTGACCAAAAATGGCATGACCCCCTGTCCCACCCTTCCTATTCACCTGATCTCACCCCAAATGCCTTTTTTTTTTGTTTCCCCAGATGAAAGAAGTCCTCAAAGGGAAACGTTTTGCCAATGTGGAAGAGCTGAAACAAAAAACGGCAGAATCACTGAAAGGCCTCAAAACTGGTAAGTTCAAAAACTGTTCTGAGCAGTGAAAAACAATCTCAATAGGTGTATTGCATCAGATGGAGAGTACTTTGAAGGTGACCAGAATTTAAAAGTATAAGAATAAATACACTATTTTTTATAAATAAATTTCTGTTTTTCTGGGCACCCCCTTGTATATAATCACCTAGACTTACACCAACTTGACAACAGAAGACTGAGAATGAGCAGATAGTAGGGAGTTGACAGGGGGAGGTTTACTGAGAGGTTATACAGCCTGACAATGACTGAACTATTTGTTGTAAGGAGAATGTAGCTATGTCCCACTTTATCATCACTATTCTCATTATTAATGCTATTAAGCTAGGTAATCTTCATGTCTTTCCATGCCATGGTTTTATGAGCCTCATGGGAAAATAATGTCACCAAAAGAAACCCACAGAGAATAGCAGGGGCAGCCCTAAGCTGGGATCGAATTTAGGAAACTACACAGGCCAGAAGCAAGCAGGCATAAGTGGTCATTCAGCACAGCCACTGCTAACCCAGGCTTGCTGGGATCATTCATCCCTTTATTAGTACAAAGTTACCAATGCCTGAGTAAGGGAGGAGCCAAACAGCTTATCAAGTTAAACTAAGTAATTAAAAATCAAATGGTAAATTCCATGGAGTCCCTTCGAGAAGGTCTGATAAGCTCTGAGCCGCAGACGCCTTACATACCCTGATCATCAGCACAGCCTTCCGGATGTCCCGAACGCCGTCGTACACCAGGCGAGAGGCATCGATGAACTCGTTCTCCTCAAATGGTTGAGGGACATTAGCACTCAGGGCTTCAATGGCAACTTCTACTTGTTCAGCAAAGCGGGGCATCACTGGGTTGAACAAAGTGAAAAGCAGTGAATTAGGCAATCTTTCTCATGCTCCGATGCACCAGCCCTTGGGCAAGGAGGCAGGCTCTGTGCATTCCAACGATTCTGTGGAGCCGTGTGGCCACCTGTTCAGTATGGAGTGAACCAAATTTAGTGGTCTCTGTGCTGCTTACTTGCAAGAGGGGAAGCAAATCATTACTCCACGAATGATGATTTATTCAACAGAGCAAGTTTTTAAAACTGGCCCCGGCTAGTATACTAGAATATGTAGAAGCACTAATTTCATGGTACCCTAAACTGAGTTGAATTCCACAGAATTGAACTTCTGCTAGTTACTGGATATGAAGCTTTGGTCAAGTTTTCTTAACATTGCCAAACCCGTTTATTTGTCTAAAATATATAATATTTTTTTTTCTTTAGGATTCAGTAGAATAATGCATAAAAAGTATTAGATGGCATCTGGTCTTTAGAAAGCCTCCATAAATATGTAACTAATTTCAGATGCTAAAGTCATCACCAGTGAGTAGCAGACCTTAACCTACATGACTTCATAGTAAAGTGTGAATGAAATGATTCGATCCATTCTACTTGTGTCTGGAATATGGGACTTGAGAGGTTGGAGGTGTGGGGGGGGGGGGCATGGCTGTGGAAGGAGGCTTGTGGGAGGACAGTGTCAGAGGAGAGAGGAAAATCCCAAGAGACTCCAGAAGAAATCCTATGCAGAGACTAGTGAGCTCACAGATAAATGTGGTTGTTCCATGTTACCAGGACTACCTTGGTGTGAAAGACGCATATACACATTTCTAAAATGCTGGCACCTCTTTCTGTGAACTAGGACACCTGCATGTACACTGGAAGTTTGTGGAAAGTAAACTCAGTGGAATGTCTGGAACACTTAAGAAAATGATGCTGATGCACTGATTCTCAAAAATTTTAATTCAATTTGCTGAGCTGTTATCTTGTAACAATCAATTCATTTGGCAAAAGAAAGCCAAGAGAACAATTCATTTTATTTACAAGGGCAATAAAATAGAAATGTCATTCATCTCTTTCCATTTCTGAACTTCCATGCCTGATTCTTTATACTCATTTTTATCCTGAGGACATTTTAACATCCATTTTAATCCCTAGTGTGAGAAACTCTGATAAATTACTGTCTAGGGTCAGAGTATTCAAGATTCCTAAAAAAAATGTGTTTCCATGAGGAAAAGTCAAACTATTTTTTTTTAAAGGAGGGTTAGAGGAAAACAGAGGAACTATTCTTTCAACAGAAATTGTCAAAACCAAGCATGCGTTGGGTAAATTTCCCTCCGTGAGCAAATTCGTTCTCTATACTGTTTGAATTTTGTATTTGGGCTTTTTACCTGCTTTTATGTAAGAGGAATTTGGGGGATTTTGAGCTCTATTGCCTCAAATATGAATCCAATTAAAATATATTTCTAATAACTACCACATTCAACTCAGGCCACTTCAGTTACCCATTTGTGTTGGGAATAATGTCTTTCACACTAAATAGTCTAGCTAATTGAATTTGACCTCTTTAAGCATGAAAATATTTGTGTAGATATTTGGAAATTTCAGGAGTATTTTTCTTAAATTATAAATTCCCTTCTTTCATAAACTAAAAACTCTGAATAATATTAATCCCATTCTATTTTATGTTTAAGTTGCCATCATGACCATCAGTAATTTTACATATTTATGTGATACCATCAGTAGCACTTAGCTGCATAAATTTTTGTCCCTGTCATGTAAATAATGAAGGACCAGTAATCCTACATGTACATGAGATAAACATTCCTACAAATCAATAAGGAAAAAGGAAGAAAATAGATAAAAGTCTGGAATGGGCAATTCACAGAAAAAGAAATCTTATGGATAAACACATAGTAAGATGTGTGACTTCACTAATAATTGAAAAAATTGCAATGTAAACAATGAGATATAACTTCATAATAATATCCATCTTATTGTGAATGTAGATAAAAGGGAAGGCTTCTGTTATAGATCGAGTGAAAATAGGTACATATGATTTTGGCAAACACTTTGACAAAAATCTTTTGAGAGAAGCCTGTCCCAACTGGTGACTTGGGATATTATCTAGAGCATGGCCAAATACTGGCTTGTAAAGAGATACTGAGTAGGAGAGCTGAGTATATTGGAGTCAAAGGAGTGTTGGGTTTTTGTTTGTTTGTTTGTTTGTTTTTTGTCTCTTTGGTTACAGCTGTTTCTTCTTCATAGGCTGTATATTCTAAGAGTTAATAAGAAGAGTTAGATAAAACCTAGAAATAAAAATAACTGTGAGCTCTTTCAATAGACTTTATCCAAGTTCTATTCTGAGTCCCCCAACTGAGGAGGGGGCCACTCTAAGCTTCTCACTCCAGTTTCACAGGCTGTACACCTGAGTGGGTCAAAATGGATGTAGGGATGTAAATCAGGGAACACCAGCATATTAAAATAAGTCCAGAGGTCAAAGTTTTGACTGGGAAAAACAAGCTGAAAAGATATATCATTTGCAAGAAGTTTTAAAATACACAGAAGAGTGCTATGTATAATTTAAACCAATTTGTATCTTTATTGTGCATGTTTTGAAAGGATATATACCACTTTAAATATGGTGGTTACATTTGAGAGGGAAAAGAGAGACATGGGATTAAGTAGAGTTTTTAAGGAGGTCTCAAGTGTATCTTAACTCTAAAAAGTAATAATGTGAATCAGATATGGAAAAAATGTTAATATTTGTTATACCTCCAGGTGGAAGGAGGGTGTCAGTTTTATTAGTCTCTGTTCCTTTTGTATCTTTCAATCTTTTCATAATTCAAATATTTAAAAAGAGATCAATGTATTATTATCTTCAAGTCTGTACTTCTTATAGACTAATGCTTTGAGAAAGTAAAGTTCCAGCTCATGTCTCAGAACATAATAAAAATTAATTTGATAACAGTATTAAGTGAGGAATTCCCTCAGAACTTGTGACTGATCAATTGCTCAATATTTGACCGTAACAACGAACAGCTGGAAGGTTGAGTTAGGGAGTAACCACTTCAGAGGCCTCAGTTCATATGCACCTACCTCTATTTGCATTAAGACAGTTGACAGAGTCTAAAAGGGAGAGCATGATTGTGGGTTACTTTGGGTTTTCTGTGCAAGGTCACCCTGAAGAAGATTCAGGGAGGAGGAAAATGTAGGAGGTGACATTCTCTCTCTTCTGCCTGCCTCTAGGCCTGCTTCTGCCAAAGGGAGAGAGAAGAAAGCTAACATCTGAAGAAACCATTTTCATAAGGGATGCTCTAGGGCCTAAAACATATCCAGTGCTACTCTGAAACCCCGTTTGGAGACAGGAATTCTATTTGCTCGAGCATGGAGTGCGGAATCACTCTAGGGATACTTAGAGGACACAGTCTTGGTATGAACAACAGTGTTGGTGATACAACATTGTTAGAAGAGGCAGAAAAAAGGCCTTTTTCTAAAGAGATAGGACCAGAGAATACTATTACCTTCTCAGGTGAAAAATGTTGGAAAAAGGGATGTGAAATCCTTACTTTCTAAATGAGGGCTCAGAGTACAATTTAGTATTAATATTCCAATGACCTTGTTATACTCCATGAGCTGGCAAAACCTAGAACTTAAACTCAATTTAATTTGATTTTATTTACTGTCACTGACAAGACATCTATTTTTCTTACTGCAAGTCAGGGTTTTTCGGGGTCTGACCCTTTAGAAAATCTTTCTGCATGCTCGCTTCCAAAGTGCATTCAATACTTATTTATTTAGGAATTGGTCAACTGATAATGCTCTTTAGCCAACATACTTTTGCTCTCACCATTGCTGTTCTCCTTCTGTTTTAGTTTTATCTTTGTTTTTAAAAGTGATGACAGAAAAACAAAAGTTTGTAGAACAATCTATCTTGATAGAATCTCAGATGTTAGTTTAACTAGGAATTCCTCTAACACTTCAATAGGGCCTGAAAATGAAATACTCCAAAAGTAAAACTGAGATAGAAAAAAGCCTTTAACTATTTCAAATATGAGGTTGATTCTGCTTCCCACTAATTAGGACAAAACACAGCACTGGCTTTGAGATTCACACATTATATATTAACAGAGTTTCTGATATAGAATTATATAAATAGAAGGTTTTTTTCTACTTTCTGAATTACATCCAAAAAAGTTTAGACACCACTTTACTGTTATTTATCAGAAATCCTGGAGTGCTTTTAATAGCTCATGTCCTGAAAGGCAATCAAAGTTAGAAATAAACTTTTAAACCCTCACTGTACTTTTGTATGCAGAGTGCACACTAGGCCACAGAATGATGACATTCCCGGAGTAATGAAATCAGAGTTAAGTATGCATATAAAAATCAAGGTCGTCTCATTCTCGTGTTGAGATCCTAAACCAGAGGTGAAAAAGATCTGGACTGAATCCTCCTGAGACTTCAGAGGTGAAGCTTCAGAGCATAGGGTGAGTCAGTAAAACGAATGAAAAGTTGTGCTAAAGATGCAAATATGACTGCTGACAACCTAAGAGCAAAATCCAAGGTGAACTAGAGGCAGCCAACCACAGCTTCTGAGTGACCGTCTGAAAGGTCCACACCCAGCTTTATGTGTTCCAATGATTCCCTTTAATACAGAGCGATACAAACAAACATCAGACACCTGCCTATAATTCCTAGCTATCTCTCTCTATTTCCCCATATATTCCTATATATATGCAAATGTTCCAATTAGACTGAATTACTCCTGTCTCTTCTAATATGACATGGAGATATACCATGCTATACCAGCACGTCCATGATCAATCTATTCCCTCAGACTGAAAGGCACGTCTTTCTCTTTTGGCCAGGTAAATTCCTCCTCAATCTTTAATATCCAGTTTATAATTGACTGCCACTGTGAAGCCTTCCTTAATCCACACCTCAAAGTTGGCAGTTCTTACAATTACATAGCATCCTAATTATGTCTGCATTATTACAGTACTTAGAACACTAGACAAGGATTACTTGACATCTCTGTATGTCAACTTTTTCATATAGGAGTCACTATTAGTCAGAGATAATCTCTTCTCCAGTCCTTGCCTGCTAAGCCCTCATTGTGCTTCTGGCACAGTTAACCTATTCAGTTGGGAGGACAAGTGAAAAAAATGGAACGTAAGGAAGAACTCATTTGCCATCAAGTATTTCAATGACAAAATGAGCCATATTACATTTCACATACTAAGTCTTTCTCTTTCTTCCCATCATTTCATATTAGTTCAGTAATTATATTAGAGTTTCATGAGTCATTAACCAAGTTATTAGTGAGCATTCCAGGTTTGGTCTCTAGGGACCTTTCAGAAAGTTGAGCTCAGAATCCTTTCAGAACTACTTGAGTAGAAGCTTCGCCACAAAGCATGGAGAAAATTAATTATTGTATCCTTGATTAGCTCACCAAGGCCAGACTAGCATATCTGTATTTATAGGAGTCACCCAAAGTGGTAGTGCGGTCAACCAACCTACTTTCTTAAGTGTGTTCCTTACAAAATCTTATTACTGCAGATAGAGGAAATAGACAAGGCCCCCAGTTCTAAAGAAAAAAACCAATCTACTAAGTGTTAATAGAAAATAGAAAAATAACATTTGAAAAAATTTAGAAAGATAATAAAATTTCATGACTAGGAGAAATTGTGGCCAATTTCAGTACAGGAATAAGTACATTATACTTCTCCCCTACCCATCACTAATAGTTATTATGCCTTCATTTTATGTTGAAATTAGGTAAAGAATTAGGTTTTATCAGAGTTAACTGCAGCCAGAAATTATTAATCTGGAGAGAGACTCTGGGGGCAATTCCAGCATCCCCTTAAGGTTGGAAAGCATTGTTTGATGTTCTATCTATAGGTAGTGCATTCTTTCCTAAAATGGTTTTTTATCAGATACTGATAAGGCATTTTATTCAAGTGTACCCGATCAAATGCTAGGTAAGAGAAGAGAGTGTAGAGGACAGTATGATATAAACCACTGGGACCTGAATTTGCCCAAAGCAAAGTCTGACTGGCAGTTAGAAGGCTGTGGGTGTACCTTCATAGGTCAGAAGCACATCCATGAAGCATCATCACTTAAAAAGGAGCCTGTCTGAGCCTGAAGCTTCAAGTCATACTCAGTGTACAATCCATATTCACTGAAGTTGTGACACATTTGCTGCTTTGGGACCACTCATAAAGGGTGGAGGAAAAAACAATTGCTTTTTGTTGGTTCAGCAGTTTTAGTAAAGAACTTGATAATCATTAAGTTATGAGTGGATGTTCTAGGGTTCCCCTCATCTCCAAACAGGGAATCTTTCAAAATCCTAAGTTCAAAATTTTTTTTAGGCTGCTTGGGTTTCTACCTGTTGGGCAAGAAGTAAACAATGAAATGAATCTATAATTCTACCTCGTGGATAGTGAATATTTCTTTTCTATACGTAATCTACAGACTCATGTACTTCCACTAGATGTAAAGGCTTTCCTACAAGATAAAAAAAAGATGCCAGAATCTTGTTGAATTACTTGGCTAGGATCTCCTGTATTATCCAGCACTTTTACTTCTCATCCTAATTTTTCACATTCACTCTAATCTTACTTAATTTCCATCTCCAATGGCTACACAGCTTCTGAGATTCTGAGATTAATGTTTGAATCTGAATTTAAGTCAAATGTTATTTTCCTTAGTGATATTAGTATTTTGCTTACATTTTGGTATGTACTAATGATGTCAGTTTTTTTCTTTCCTTTGAATTATGTACCAGCTTTATCATGTTGCTCTGTATACTTCCTTGAATCAGTCTTTCTCTCCTCAACGCCCCTGTGCAATCACCTTGAGCCAGTTTGACTTTTCCCTTCCCCACTATCTAGCTCTGCTTTATTCTTGTATCCTTTTGAGAGATCTTAAGACAGTGGCACTCAGCTAAGCTGTGCTAGCTTTCTTGTCCATAGAAACTGTGAAACAATAATATTTATAATAATATTAATTCATAAATACTTAGGGTGATTTGTTTCACAGCAATAGATAACTAATAGAGTATACTATGCCATAAGTAGAAATATTAGTAAAAATGGTTATTGGTGCATTAAAATTTCTGCTCAATTGTACCCAGAATCATTGGCCTAGGTTTCTTTTTCATCTATGCATTGGGTCCAGACAGAAGTATAATTAAATCTTAATATTTCATTCTGTACAAGTTAACCAATATGAACCTCAGTTAGTTATAAAACAGAGATAATGACAGAGGTGGTCCTTCAGGTTTTACATAAAGTTTAAAAATAATGCATTCAACAACATTTTTATACTGCATAGGCAGTACTTTATCCACAGGACATAAGAAGTAACAAAACAAAATGATCTTTCCTTCAAGGCACACAAAAAATGGAATGTATGTGCAATGCTTACCATTGTGCCTGACACATAAAAGATTCTCAGTAAATGGTTCTTGCAAATGTCTTCACTCCATGACCCCTTGTGTCTATCCAGCCACATACCCTTTTCATTGTGTACAGCAGGCAAAACCATCCAGTCTCCTTGGGATAAAATTTGGAGGTACAACTACATGATTTACCCTCAAAAGTACACCTTGTGGAAGTGAGTTGAAAATAGCACACCAATTAGTGCTGAAATTTCTGAAAATTGAGACGATGGAACAATTTATGTTAAAAACAAAGTATCCCTGCTTTTATGCCCATCTTTTTCCTTGGTGGGCCTACATCATCTTTCTGATGGCTTTGCATTATTAGTAATAAATTTCCTATACTATCTGTCATTGCGATTAGATTTTATAAACTTACCCCTAGTGTGTTCTATTTTTTTTTTTTTTTATTGCCAGCAAGGTCAGTCAGTGTTAAACGTTGTATTCCATTATAACCTCACCAGACCCATGAGGAAAGAGAATCTTTAAAGGTTAAGGGGCTTTGCCAAAGGAAAAAAAGAAAATTAAAATTAAAACCTAGCTTCCCTAGGTCAAATAAAATACTTTTTCTAAAATACCTCCCAGCTTTATCTAATGTTCTTGTGAAACTGCTTCCCTTCTATCTCAAAGTTATACAACTTTATTGTATATTAATTGACTTATTGGATTTGAATCTTGACTATCCTTAAATGCTTTCTGCAATGTGTGGAAATACTACTTAAATAATATCTATAATTTAAATGTTACTGTTTAGACCAATGATAGGCTAGATTTCACAGTGCTTTCTCTTAATAACTCTTCATCAAATTATAAGATGTTGATCACTGGAAGCCAGGAGCTGAGACAAAAGAAGCCCAGCTTACTCTGTTTCTCACCTCTCAGTGACTATTTGTTTACCCTCTCTTCCTTTCTAGACAGCCATCAGCGTCATTCTGGCTAGTTCTGATTCTTTCATCTGTGTGTTTTCTTGGACTTTGTTTCATGAGAGTCAGTCATCTGCTCCCTCTGTGGGAGTTCCTAAAGGCTTCCATTTTCATAGGTTCATGTTTGGAAAATTATAATGTACATTTTAAACATCAAAATCAAATTCAAGTTCCAGAAGGCCATACATAACCCATGAGCTGAATTGTTTGATGAAAGATGAAAAAGCACTGCCTAGAAAAAGGGGAAAAACATCCTCTAAATTCCATTCACGGTAACTACCCTGAGAGAATCATGGAACATCCATCTGCTCTTGTCTAGACACAAATTCCTTTCCCTCAGGAAAGAAAATCCTTGCTTGGAAAGTTTTCTTGTATTTTAAAGTAAGCATTTCAAAATAATTGCAAATGGTGTGTAAATTATGAAGAAAGGATGGCACATTTAATTCTGAAGCTTAAGGAAGGGATAAAGAATTAAATATGATGCTTTATTTAGTTTACAGAGGTTTCTGGAAACCAAGGCTGATAAATACAGTTAAATTTGGCATATGTGAGGTTTAAAATATTAAGATGTAGAAAAATGATTGCTAAAAATTTATTGCACATAATTTAAGATTTTGATCACTAGACTTGTAATTTTTAAAAGGGATACAATCACCAAAATAAGGTATTACTTTGTCAGTTATGTTTTTCATTTATATTAGTAAACAATTTTTAAACTTCAAATTAAGGTTAGAAGAAATGAAGGGGTGCTTTTAAATATTAGGGGGTTAAATTTTAATTAAGAAACAATACACCCTGGATAGAAAGGTAGAAAGAGAACAGATATACACATTAAGACAAACAAAAGGGCAAACAAAGAGTTTGTAACTCAGGGCAGTGTACAGAAGTTGTCTAATGAAAGCCATAGATAATAAGAGTCATGGGGGACACAGAGAAGTGGGGTTGGCAGAAGCCTTGACTAGCAAGGATGAAACCAGTCGGTGCTAGGGAAGGGGTGAAATATAAAAAGACAAACCAGGTGGGGAGGTTATTTTGGGATCATTTTGACCAGAATAAACAGAACTTCTCTGGTTCTTCTATCCATCTGTTCTATCAGGCCCTCCAGCTACAGGCAAAGCTTCTTATTTTTCTTAATCAGACTATTTCTGGAATACACTAGTGGTGTGTCACATGGGCTTCCAAACAAGTGATTGTCAGCATATTCTTCCCTCCCTTCTTTGATTCAAACACCTGTCACTGATAGGGCAGAAATTCTAGGTGAAAGAACTTACTAACACCTCTGTTGTGCACCATCAGTACATCCTGGCCACCAATCCCAGGGGAGGCCATCAGTGTTGATGCCCCTGCATGATGAAATATGAAGGCCCTTCCTCCACTCCATTGTCACTATTGTGGATGCTAGTCCCTGGAGCCCTAGAAGTAACCAGGAAGTACCATGTCCTGTGCAGTCCTCAGAATTCTGAATTCACGATGTGATCCATGCAGATCTGGAGATTCACGTTCTTCATTTTAGTTTTACGTTGACAACTGGACATGAGAAAGTGCTGTTTCTTCCACTATGCTGCTCTAAACTTAAGATATGTAAATATGAAACTGTGAGCCTTCCCATGTTAACCCTATTCCACCTCTCCCTCCTAATTAGAGGCCTATTATCAGAATAAAGTTGTGTACCTTATTGTCTCTTAAGTTGTGTTTTCTTGGGTGGTTCTTTAGCTCCTCATGTTGAGAGCGCTGGGCATGTCTGAGTTCTAGCAGAAAATATTACTTACAAACAAGTCAATAGAGAGAAAATATGTTCATGTTTCTTCATGGCCAGGGTAACCTGATTCAAAGGATGACTCAGTAATGGCCCTAAGATACTAAAATAAACCTGTAAATCTCCATGTTATCTCCCCAAGAGAAATGTGTTCACATTTCATAAGGGGATAAAACCAGGAGTCATTCATATATTTTCCAGAGGTTGTAACAACTTGGAGACCTTTCCTTGAAGAGTTCATTAATGTTAAAGAGTAAAGGTTTCCCTCTTCCTCTTAGGAGGGGAGAGAGGCAGCTGAGCACCAGTTTCTGTAAAAGGAATATATAAAAAATGATAATTTCATGGTTCCACTTCTACAGTATGGGCTTCCCTTGTGTGTGTAGATTTCATCTGCTCTCATCACATACCTTGAGAAGGAGGATGAAGCATGGGGAACTGGTAAGGTTATTGCTGTAATTAATAAGTTTTTTTTTCTCTGAGCCAGAAACCTTGCATTTGCTTGCAGCATAAAGTAAATATAGGTATTTAAGACCATCAGCAAAATCCCTACAATACCTATAGTATGTAGGTTTCAGTCAAACTAAAAGGGTTTTAAGAAAAATTACATATTGCTTGTTTAAAAGATATTAAGTGGATAAAATTTTGTTTTCAGTCCTCCTACACTTCTGTCTTCCCAACACCATGAATACCACAACCACCAAAAAGTAAGACATTTCCTCCATGTCATAATCTTTTTGACCTCTCCAAGAGAAATATTCTGCACCAATAGTAAGAGCCATATTAAAATACATATATTAGGATGTCTAGGCTCAACAACCTCAGCCATTACAGCTTCTGTGGAAATTCCTTATTTTCACAATCAAATTTCAAGGTCAATTATGGAGAAATGAATTTAGACTGTAATAGACCTTTTTAGCTATAATAACTAATGTTTTTTGTCTTCCCAATAAGCTGTCCCTATCTTGTTCTGATATTGATCTTCCTTTAGTCCATATCCCACACATCTAGTCCCATATTTAGGCATACCATGTATACCTAATCTTAAAACTGAATCCCCCTAGCAAAAGGAATCAGTCCAAGTGGAATAAGCGTACCCCAAGTAACCAAGGAGATTGCTTCCTTTAATGTGTAGAAAGGAGGAGGAAAAGAAGTCTCCATATTTATCCTGAAATCTTGAGCTGTAAGTCTAAGACTACTAATGGACACACAAGTATTCTCTACTAAAAAAACAAAAAAAAAACAAAAAAGTAATATCCTATTTTTTGTTCCCATTTATTCAACACATACATATTAAATGTTAATTATATGATAACACTATTCTGGACCCTATGCACTGACAAAAATACCCACCTCTGGGAACAATCTAGTTGTGGACCATTTACACTGAAGAGGACACATTAAACGTCAATAGACTAATAGAGGGTGGTCCCTATTGTCTCTAGCTGAAACTTGAGCTAGATATTAAAAGATGAATTCAACATACAGATGTAGAGAAAGAGAAAAAAAATTACAGGAAGAAGAGTGGGAACAACATGGGTATGTTTTGCTCCAAGAATAAGAATACACATGTCTAGATGGTCAGAGTCTGTTTTTTGTTTTTTTGTAAATTTTTTTTACAGAGGATTCCTGGGCAATGTTTGTCTGTGTTAAGTACAGGCACCAGGAAGCCTGTAGACAAGTGACACACATATTCCCAAGATCAATAATACTGACCATTCTTTGATGACAAAACATCAGCCAGTACATGAGAAACTAAGGCCCAGAGGCATTACCGAATTTGTGTAAGGTCACAGTTTAGTTGGCAGAAGTTAAGGAATTGAGCTTTTCTGATTCCTAACCTGGATTCATTTTACTACATTGTACTGAGAGGCAATGGTATCCCTCATTACTACTTCCAGTTTGGGTGCTTTCAGTTTGGGTGCTTTCAGTTTGCTCATCCTTTTACATTTTCTAGGTAAAATATATAAAAATAATGTAAGAAATCTCTTTTGTTTTTATAAAAACTTTACCAAAGCCTAAAAGCAAAAATTATACCATCTCTACTAAGTGAAAAAAAAGGCTAATCTGGAAAGGCTACATACTGTGTGATTCCAACTATATGACATTCTAGAAATGGCAAAACTATGGAGACAGTATAAAAGATCAGTGGTTGCCAGGGAGTTGGGACAGGAAGAGGGATGATTAGATGGAGTACAGAGTATTTTTAGGAGAGTGAAAAATACACTGAATGATTACATAAAGATGGACACATGTCATTGCACATTACTCAAACTTGTAGAATATATAACACCAGAAGTTAACTGTAATTTAAACTATGGACTTTCGTTGATTATGATGTGTCAATACAGGTTCATCAATTGTAACAAATTTACCACTCTGATGGGGGATACCAATAATGGGGGATACTATGCATATGTGCAATCAAGGAAAATATCCATATCGTTCCTTCAATTTTTCTGTGAGCATTAAGCTGTTCTAAAAAGAATAAAGTCTTAAAAAATTATACCATCTGTTTGGCCCACGTGTTCTCCAAAATAATGAAATTTTAATTTCTGCCTATAAAGTGCTTAATAACATAGAATCCTATTAAAAATACTTTATTTTTCTATTTCTTTTTTTTTTTTTCCCCCACTGAAGAAGGAACTGCTGGCAGAATCTCAAAGATCTCTCAACCTCATCACGTACACATTTCCACAAACTTGCATCAACTATCAAATTTAAAAATGACATTTCAATATAATCTGTTCAGTGAAGAATGAGATACTCTTTACATATCTAAATATGATATCACCAAATGTATTTTCTCCCCACTCAACCTTCTGCAGTAACCTGACTTTGTAAATAAGATCTCTGAAGATGGGTCTGGTCAAGCATGCACTTACTACCAAGCTGTTGACAATTTGTTATAATTCGGGTTTTATTGAAGAGCCCATCAAATATGTAAGCATGTAATAAGGCTGATGAAGACTGAGTTTATTGTGTTTTCATCAGCCTATATTGGTTTTATAAAAAATAAATAGGTATAACATTGTCCTTTAATTTTAACATCCTCGTAATCCACACAATTTTTCCTCAAATTTAACTCAACATTCATATGAACTCAAAAAGCACTCTTCAGCAAAGCACAGTCTTTAGCTCTCTCTCAGTTTGTAGCCACTCAGCCAAGGCAATCAAGTGGTAAAGTGAGAGTTTCTCTTCAGAGACCCACCCCTGCATCATTTATGTGTCTAAACAGGGGCTGGCTTGTGTTTACAAACCCCTTCAGCACAAAGTCTGCTCTAGTCAAAAATTTTTGAACATTCTGCCTTTTTAAGATTCCTCTTTATTATATACTCTTATTCCCTCCCTTCACCATATTCTATGGTCAGAACACCTGATTTCCATTTTTCCTTGTTTAAACTTGCCCCTATTTGGGAAAATGTCTTTCTCTTTAGGGAAGTTATTTTCAAAAGAGTTACCCCTTCCCAAGAACATGTGGCAATATCTAGAGAAACTTGGTTGTTACAACTTGTGGGGAGAGTAGGGAGGACGTCCTACGCATCTAGCAGGTTGAGGCCAGGGATGCTGCTAAACCTGCTATTATAATGCACAAGACAACTGCCTTCCCCCCAAAAAAGAATTACTGAAGCTGAAATGTCAGTAGTACAGAGGTTGGGAACTTCTGCCTTATGGTCTTGAATCTAACAACTTAGATATAAAATGAGGCAGAACCTTGTAGGTTGTAACAAGGCAAAAAAAACATGATATTTTGTCTTCCATGTGCTAGACTTCTTTCCATTTTTCTCATCCTTCCTCTTGGCACATTCCCTTCCTTGAGCAATGCCGTTGTGTTCTCTTCCCAAAATAAAATGTCCTCTGAGGACAAAGTTTGACAGGTTCAGATTTTAAAAAGTGACCAATTCAATGTGACTATAATTTTAAAAAACTCAGGAACAAAACATTAGCCAAAACATAGAAACTTGGCCATTAGTGATATGCATACGAGTTTTTATTTTGAGGGCAGATGTCTCCTTAGCATTACCAGAACCTTACAAAAGGACTAACTCATTTTAGAAAATGTGCGTGCGTGCGTGCGTGCGTGCGTGTGTGTGTGTGTGTGTGTTTTCTTTCCAACAAACTCTGCACAACAGTAAGCACAGATCTGATCCTATGGTCTTCCTCAAACTCAACAATTCTAATTAGCAACAAATGAATTAACAGCTAACATTTTTGCCTTCATTTCGTTAAGAGCCTCTCTCCTTATACATAAAGAACCAATTCTGTTTCTGCTTAGAAAAGATAAGAACAATTAGTAACCAGCAAAAGACTCCATATTCCTTGCATATTCTAATTCTTGGCCCACAAATATCCACTTTCCTTTGACATGTATTTTTTTTTATTTTTTACTGAAATTGTGTACAAACTGCCTATTTTAATATCTTTTACCTGGTTATTTTCCTAGTTATCCTTAATAGATCCCGAAAAATAGAAAATATCTAAATATCTTCCTCATTGTATCTGCTCGATTAAGAATTAAATGTGGATGGCAGAATCAGGAGGGTGCCTTTAGTTAGGTCCCCAGAGTGTTCAATCACCATAAGGGAGGGCTGGGATGAGAATTTTAAAAGCTCTGGAAATTAACAAATAAGAGCAAAGTCTTGATTAGCAACAACACAGAATGGATTGTTCTGTTTCATTGATTTTCCTTTTTGGTTAAAAAAAAAATCTACCCAATAATTATACACATTCCAAGACTTTGGTGAAAATTATGTTAAAATATCTCAATCAACAAAGCACACTGTCCTTTTAAGTGGATGTTGACTCAATGGGCACCACTCCTTCTGTCCATTAAAGCATCCCAAGATACAATAAGAGAAAAAACCCAACTATGTCTTGAACAATGCCTAAAATCTTTGTGTGCACAAAAATCACATGTAAATTTGTTACGCGCTCTGTATCTTTCATCTGCGACAATTATTCCAGCCAGCCATGAGCAGGCATGCTGTCTCCAGGTGTTCTGCTTTTCTCTGATGCCCTTTTCCTGGTGTCACACCTAAGGGAGTGCTGCTATGTGTCAGATATGCCATGTGAAGCTGAGATTTTGAAAGAAACAGAGCTAATGGACCAGAAACTGAGAGCCACAGGAATGTGAGAGGGTCCCTTAAAGGTGAAATAAAAGTCCTTAAATTGGAAAGTTCTATGCCTATTTCTTAATTCTTCCAAGTGAAGGTGGAAATACTGCATGGCCTGCTGTGCTGCTCTGTTGAGTTCATAGGGCAAGCCTATTTGAAAGAAAACAGTCCTGAATTTTGGCTAATTAAAATATAAGTAGATCTTATTATTGCTATTGTTATTATTTCTAATTCTAAATCTCTGAGGATTCTCAAGAGCAGCAATCTCTGAATATGCTCTTTATTTTATCATATTACACTATTCCCATTCTGCTTATATTTCAGAGAGAGCAACCAATGTCTATCTTTTTTCTTAGTATTCAACTAACAAATATGTACAGAAATCTTTGTAAATAACCTTTCCTCTGTAGATGGAAACATGTTTCTAATATGCAGAACTTGGAATACTGCTATACCTGACCTTTGAGAGTCATGTATACTTTTGAATAGCCCAATGGGTTCCAAAGACTATGTGCATACTGCAGAAGCCACCCATGACCACCAACCTTGGGGTTTGAGGAGAGGTCCTTCTGTGCAAACGTGGGACTCAGCTCATTATGTATTCATAACCCCATGCAATATAGATTTAAATTCTCTGTGTTCTTTCCTTCCCTGAACTTACTTTCATTTCTCCCATTTTTACAAATTCACACAGCATGAGGGACTTTAAAAATGGTCTGAAGACAAGAGACACTAGTCAAGAGCATAAACTACTAAAATTAGGCCAGCTTTTTTCTTTTCAAAGTTATGAGTTGTTCTACTAACTCAGCGGAAGTAAGTCTTTCTTCCATCCAAATGTACCAGAGAGCTATAACAGACTCGCATAAGGAACTGTGTCTTACCACAGCACTGATTCCCCAGAGGGCAGTCTCACACCCCTGGAGGGGACCATGTAAGTCTTTTCTAGAGGGGCAGGGAATATGCTGAATGTTTAATCCTTTGTCAGCAGCCACCACCTCCTTTGTTAAGTCCTCCATAGCCAGGCACTACCTAGATTTTTTTATGTTTCCTTCCTACTGGTTGTTCATCCATAGTCCTTCTTCAAGGTCTATCTTCTCAAGAAATAGACTAGGGAATAATTTTCAAGTTCAAGAGTCCAAGTTCCAATCACATCTCCACTCTTTTCTAGTCTTGCATAACTTTTCCATCTCTTAACTGATTTTATTCACTGCATTTTCATTTGTAATTAGAAATAAATTTTTATTATCTGCCTACTTCATAAGGTACTTGCAAGAATCAAATGAGACTGTATACAAAAACTACAGTCTTTTAAAGCAACAAAATCATTATTCTGCTAAAGTTCTACCAATTTAAACTCAAGAAACAAAGACAGCACCCCTTCCATGATGATGTGTAATACAGATTCACAAAGGCCTATATAATAGGACTGATTTATTCAAATATGGAAATGAATCACATGTTCACATTTTGGTTGAATCTAATAGCCATGTTTACCTGTCTCAGAGAGCAGTTTTGTAGCTTCCAGCACCTTCTCAGTATAAACACCAGCTTCATAGTTCTCCATCTCAGCATTGATGATGTGTATGACTCGAGCTGCCCGGCCCCGGATGGCCCCTGCAGTCCGGTCCAGGGTGTCCACATCCCCCTCTTGGAGGGCTATCACACACTTGTTCACGTCCTCCAAGATGTGATTTTCTGGGTGGGGGGAGGGGAGACATGTACACATGTTTATGATTTTACATTAGACTTTAATAACCAATCTAAGATTCACCACTATCATGAAGCATCATCTTGTACATATCCGTATATGCCTAATAACATAGAAAAGGACAAAGTGTATAATACAATAGTGGTTCTCAAACTTGAGCACAGCCTGAGGACTTACAGAATCATATGGACTCCTGGGCATCATTCCCAGGGTTTTTGATTCAGTCTGAGGTAGAGCCCAAGAACTGCATTTCTATCAAGTTCCCAAAAGATGCTTTTTCCCAGTTTAGGGACCATACTTTGAGGACCACAAATTTTGTTTGTTTCATTGTTTGAGATCTATTGCATGGAAAGGTCTTTTAGAAGTGGTTGTGGCAGCTAATACAAAGTTGACTGGCCAAACAGGAAAGTTTCTGGGCATGACCAGAGCTTTTTTCTAGACATAATCAACTTTGGGTGCATGTTTGTTTGCTCGTGTTTGTATTAAGGACTATTTAGGGGAAACCACAGAATGAACAAACATCACCCAGTCAATCTGCTAATGTCTTTCCATACACAAGGCATATGCAATGGGAAAACTGATCGGGAGAAGATGGTCACAGAGTTCTCCACAATTAAAATACATTTCAGTCCTGTGGCTGGTTCCCTCAAATTAGAGTAAAAATCTGAGATCACTTTCCTGCCATTGCCCAAAATAGGACACAATCAAGCAGGAAGAAAGGCTTTGTTCTCTACTAGCATAGAGAAAACACATGACCTGGTCCCTCACAGTTTTGCAAGCATGTAATTTTGTATTTCCAATGTCTAATGGAAGATTTGTAATCATATCCCTGCACATTCTTTAGAAACAGAATACCAGGGAAATATTTTAAAAATTTAGTATTTTCAGTTTGAGGAAAGAAAATAATTTAAGCTGAAAATTACACCCCCCCCCGACACACACACCAAACAGATAAATAGAAAGAGTTTGAAACTAACAGAATATTTGTTCTTATATAACATTTAGTAGACAATTGCAAAGTATAACTTACTTTTCCTTAAGGAATATCTGTTTTGACCTCAATAGTATATGATTTCCTCACTCAACCATTACAAATTTGTGATTTCTATAATCTCTAGTTCTTCAATTTCAAACATAAATTAGAACAGAAAAATAAATGAAATATTTAGTTTAACTTTACTTTTATTGTTGACACTATTACAGATTCCCCATTTTCCTCCCCTTTGCCTACGCCCTCCCACATCACCCCCCTCTGTCTCTCTGGCCATCACCACACTATTGTCTGTGTCTATGGGTTATGCATTATTATTCTTTTAGCTAATCCTTTCATCTCCCCACCCCCTTCTGAAAGCTGTCAGTCTGTTCCGCTTACCCATACTTCTATTTCTATTTTGTTTCTAAGTTTATTTTCAGGTATCTTAAAGTCACAAGAATCCATATTTTCAGTCCCTGCTGGATTCCTCCAAACAATTAAAATACTCCGATCCCCAAAAGTGAGTAACTGAGAACTCTCCATGTCAAAAACAGGCATCCAGCTGCCATTTTCTTTGAATAGCCTAGTATAAGAATAGGCATAGCTACTGCTTTTCTGTACATGGTTTAAAGATGGAATTATGTAGTTCAATGAAAAGAATTTGTTAATTATATTACTTATTTCTCTGGAGTTATTTGTTTTTTTTTTTACATCACACAACCCACTTAAGAGCCAATATCTTAAAATAAAAAGATAGTTTTAAAAAAATTCTATTTCCCACACTAGAATATGTGACTAATTTAATTAAAGGGCAAGAAAAGAATATGCTTTTGTATATATAAACTACACATAGTTGAAGGAAACCAGCACAAGTTGAAAATCCATGCCATAAAAAACATTGCTTTTAATTACTCAGATCATCTACTAATTTTTTTCAATGGTAAACAAGTTAATCATATCACACGAACAAAGTATTGATTCAGTTTTCTGAGTCAATTCTTTTTTGGAATGTTAAGATAGTTTACTCAGTAATTCCCAATCTTCTCCAATTAGAGGTACCACTTCAGGGAAAAAGTAAGTCACAATTCCCTCACATAGTTACACTGCTATATGGCACATATATAAAAGCTCTGATGATAAAGACTCTTTTTAAGTAGACTTGCATTTTACTAATCTAAGTACCAAAATTATATAAAAGGAGCTATATCTGTATAGGTAGATATGAGTTAATCACAAGACAATACTTGATGTAAATGCTGGACCCCTTTTAATAGTTTCTCTCCTCTGATTCCCTACAACCTCAGGCCTGGGGCCAATAGGTTTGGAAACACACTGATCTGATACTTAGCAAGAAGGACAATGAATCATTTGAAGGCAGAATCCACGCTGGAGTCATATTTGCATTCATGACTGCCTCACACACAAGAGGCAATCGAAGAAGAAACACAGTGAATAAATCTGTCCATTGAAAAGAGACAATCAAATATATATTTTGATACTAAGGTATTTTCAAGAGAAAGAATTCATTAAGTCAGAAAAAAGCAGAATGCTGTTCCAAGAAAAGAACATAGAAGTGAAAGTAGTAATAAAAACTGTGTATATTCCAGAGATGATTACACTGCTAGGAAAAGCTGCTCAGGCACTTTGGATATTACACCTGGATATAAAGCCTGGTATTTAAACATATCATAAAACGTTTGACTGCAACAGATTTTGTGATAAACTTCCTTCAGTTTTTGCAACCTATTTCAGAAAAGATGTAATTTTGTTACAAAAATCACTGATGATCAAACTACTTCATCATTATAAACCTCAAAGCTATTGTTTCTAATTCAAAAACAAAGTTCACAGTATGAATTTTTAAACAGAAACAAACTCAAGACCCTGGAGTCAAAGAAAAGAAAAAGAAAAAACAAACAAAAAAAAAAAACCCCAAACTTTTGGACATTATGGGATTGAGTTAATAGCTTTTTCAGATCTTAGATGCCTGCTACTCCGTGAGCAAAACCCAGGAATTAAACTGTTACATGGTTAATGCCAATATGCTCATTTAAAAACAGTATTACAATTGTAGTTTTTGCCCAATGGGAAAACGTTTAAATGCTCTAACACAGCCATTCCACTTCTTTATGAGCCTAGGCCACATTGGAGAATTGGTTTTGTTCTTGTAATGTTAATAGCCAGAATCATTGCAACTCAAACTTGTTGCACTCAGACACACAAGTTCAGGTAGCATGAAACAAACAAATAAACAACAACAACAATAGAGAGAAAACTGTAAGCCTGTAAACACAAAGATCTTTGTCATTGTTTTTTAAATAGAGTTTCCTCCCAGAATAGATATTCCCTTAAGAAGACACTGATACATAAAATGTCATTACTGCCGTTTGAAAATATCTTCTGGGCCAAACTCGCAATTTATCGATGCAAATATTTAGGCTCCAACTTGAAAAGTGATGAGAAGTAGTTTCTCCAATTACTGGGCTGTGTCCACAGCCTACCAGCAGGAGGGTGGGCTGTGTCATTATTTGTCAAGCCTCTCTGTGGAAAGGTGCCTGCTGTCTCTGAAGGCATGCTCTAGCAGGCCCTGCCGAGGCTGGCTCCCTGACGGCGCCTGTTCATTTTCCTGTCATGGCACACTGAGGCACTTGTACCATTGGGGTTGGACTGCACTGTGTTATCAGCGGAAGCCAAAGCCTTTTCTTGTTGCCAGTAATAATGAGTTGCACAAAGGAATGACAGGGAGAAAGGTGGCAAAGAGGCAGGGGTGGTGTGAGAAAATTAAGAATAGCTTTGCACTATTGAAAAAGTCTGACATAAGACCTGCCCACCTTGCTTCTCCCCATCCTCAGAAATATTTGTATAGTCATCTAAAGGAAAGGATAAGTTAGAAAAGTGAGAAGTTCTGAAATGATTCCTCTTTGGAAAAAGGAATGTGTGGATATCTTCTACTCATTCGTAGCTCAAAGGGATGAAGGTTAAGCTTTCCAGGGGCTACTGGGACTGCTCTGTGAGAGCTGAAGCTGGGTGCGAGTCCCCTTGCCTCTTTCGGGGGCCCCTGCAGTCATCCTGGCAAAAACTGAGTACACACTAGAAAGATATTCAATATTATTGGCCACTCTTCTATTCCCCACTATCCAAGTCCCCAATGTGCCTATCCAAACCATTCCTAATCTCCTTAAGAGAGATGCATTTCCTGGATATATCTTGTGTGATGTTAGGACTCAGCCATCAGAAAAGCAAAAATCCCTGAAATGGCAACATATTGAGTTCTTTATCAACCAAACCCTAGGTATGGGTATATTTAAATGAATAGCTGCTTTGACAAGTCATCCAAAGTAGAGCACCTTGGGAATGAAGAACAGGATGGATTTCTGAAAGGAACCCAAGAGAGAAATGAGGATGCTGGAGGCAGGGGAAAGAGAGCTGTGAGGAGAGGTGGAGGCACCAAAGGAAATTTCTCTTCTAGCTTCACTTACTGAGAATCATGGAGCTTTTGAAAAGAGGACAATCCGAATTTTAATACCCTCTCCACCAAGTTACCTACCCTCTCAATGACTTCGTTTTCTCAAAGGAAGATTTAGAATACCAAAACCTGTTTTATAGAATTTTGGCAAGAATTCAAGCAAACAGCAGAGAGTTGGGCAAATTATAGACACTGAGCATGTGTTAGCTTGTTTTTCCCATCTGCCTTGTCCTGCCCTCCATGGTTTCAAAGTTGGCTTTTCGATTATCCATCAGATCTATAGATTCAACTATGCTGCTGCCAGACAAGCTTGAAACAGAAGCCCCCAGTGGAAATTCATTTTCTTTTCCTTTTCTTCATGAAAAGGAAAGAATGCACTTAAGAAAAATTCCCAGATACGACAGCCTCCCCTGGAAATCTCTCCCATACTGTTGCAGTCAGGGGCCCTGCTGGCTTGGTTTTACTAGCAGTGCTGTGGCCTTTCCCTCTCATGCCTCAGTGGTCAAGAACAAGTATAACCTGGTCAAGGCCATTGCTGACTGACTTGACAGATGTGAGCTTCACACACCTGTGGGTGGAATCAACCCCTGGTCAATTTGAACGTTTCAAAGATCACTTGGTTATTTGAATACCTCACATTGGAGGCCAATGTTTCCAAAGACCTCTTCCCCCACTCCACACACAGAGACTTTCTATGTGAACTAAGCCAAACGTGTTTGGGGAAAAAGGCCCATTTGTTGGCTGGTGGTCCTATTCTGCTATAGCACTGATGAGTCCCATTAAAGATCAAAATAGTCACTGACTACACTGTTATTCAAATGCACTAACATCCTTCAGTCTGGCTTCATTTACAAGGAAGAAAGTTACAGTTTCAAGGGATCACTAGTTCTATTTGCTTTTTCTCTCTTCCTTATACAACCTCATAGACAAGTGCTCAAAGCCTCAATAGCTCCCAAGTGCCTTCTAATGGGTTCATTCTGTGGCTTATATTTCTTCCTGGCTTATGGCAAACCTGGGGAACTTCACTTATTGCAAAAATGAACCCCTTAACACAGCCAAATTGAAAAAGCAAGGTTGTTTTTTTTTTTAAGATTAAAACATAAACCATGAGAATTAATCAATCCTATATCCCATGTCCTTATTCAGATGGGTGATTCAGGTGCATCCAAGACCATCCTGTTTTTAAAAACACCAGAACTAGAAAAGAATCTAGGTCTTCTTAAATAATCTGTTTGGGCTTCTGATCTTTATTAGAAAGTTGTGTTTTCCCCCCTAATGCTTTGACTAGTATCTTGAAATGAAGTGCACATCAAAGAAGAATTTTCAAGAGGGTATGAGAGTCACATTTGCAGAGATGATTGAAAGCTCAGAAGGACAAGAAGAGTACTTGAAACACAGACCCATGACATTTACAAATTATCCCTTATCTCATCCTGCTCTCCTCCTTCAGCCTCCTTCCAAGGGGCCTGTTTCTGATTACCTGAGACAGAAAGAAAGTCATCCACTGAGGTGATGTCATCCACGGCCTCTGTCAGCACTCGGACCTGCTTCTCCCACTGGTCTTTGAAGACATCCATATTGTCCTGAGCAACTTTGCTCTGTGGCCGGGCAGCCAGGGTGAGAGCTGCATTGATGACCTATTTGTTAAAAACAATCCAAGGACATATTGAGAACCCTCTTCAAAATACCGTGTTGAAACCAGGGACTATGTAGTTTCTTTAGATAAGTGGGTTCTCAATGTTCAGAAGGACAATCAAAACATGAATGATGAACTAGATCAGCAACTACCATTACTTTTTGTTTGCTTTGCTTTTCTCCTCTTTTAAGATGCAGTAATTACCATCAGATTTCAGAAAGTGTTTACTGGACAAGTCTATTTATTTATCACAGATATGGCAGAAGCATAACTCTTGTTCTACATGTGCAGCTTATAATTTAGTTGTTGAGACAAAGTAAATAGATAAGGAATATTTAAGTAACAGCCCAAAACAAGTAAAAAAAAAGTCAGTATGAGTAGAAGAGACAATAATTGCCAGTGATTCTGAAGAGACTGAAATTCACCCTGTCCCTTTCCCTTTCCCCCTTTCTTTCCCCTCTTCTTTCCTTCCTTCCTTCCTTCCTTCTTCCCTTCCTTCCTTTCTTTTTCTCCTTTCTTTCTCTATTTCTCTCTCTCTCTCTCTTTCTCTCTTTATTTCTTTCTTTTCCCCTCCCTCCCTTCCTCCCTTCCTCCCTTCTTCCCGTCCTACCCTTCCTTTTTTTTTTTTTTTTTTTTTGATAAATTTAACAGCCCATAGATGTTCGGTAGCACATTCTGGTGAGAGGAAAGAGGGCAAGGCAAAGAAAAGTGTGGCATAAGGGCTGGAGCATGGAAGATCCTGAGTTTCAAGTCACCATCCAGTTTTTGAAACAAAGTGAAAAAAGCTTACCTGGGGACACAGGCTGTCAATCTGGGTGGCTGCCATTCGAACTAATTTCACCCCTTCTTCATTGTTGGAGATGGAACAGGCCAAATTTGCAACCTGTATTGAAGAAAATTTGAGTGAAAATTACACTGAGGCAAAGGGAAAGTGTACTGTTGCATGACCCTACACCTTCTCTGGATAGCGATACATCCAGGAGAATCTTTCACAAATAAGGTTAGGCTACCTTTCAATGTTGAATCATATGTTATTAGTTTTAATGCTAAGTTAGGCATTTCTTCTAGAATAGGGTGCTTATAACAAATTATTGCTTCAGGATGCTCATGCACACACAATGATGCATTTCAACTGCATTGCTGTGAACCGTTGTCTGCTACGGTTGTCCTACAGCGTCACTTGAGCTCCCTTAGACTCATCACTGAGTGCAGAATTCTGTAATTTGGGCCAAATAAGTACTTAATTATGATCACTAAGATGTGCTACAGGCAATGCTTTGAATTTAAAAGAGGCTCATAGAAAGCTGAAAATCAGTGTGCTCTACCTGAAGGAACTCAGAGCTGCCGGTAGAATCTGTCAGGAAGATGCTAGTCCACCATAGCCAACTCCAATGTTTTCAGGGGCTGCATGGGTTGGATAAATGTGTAGAAGAGGCCAGTATAATCCATAGGTAGCAGTGGAGTGTGTAGCAAATGAGAACAGACAAGTCTAGTATAAAGGTATTCAAATGTTTTGCTTTTAACACATGAAACCAACCAAAATAGTTGAACTGAATTCGAGATCCCAGGTCAAGCATTTCAATTTGTATTATTCCTTATCTTCAAGGAGTGAGCGTTGTTAATGCAAATTCAGATTGATTGGCCAAGGTCAACAGCACACAAAACCACCATCAAAACACTGATTGGTCCCATCAGGCTGGTGTCAAGAAGAGAGGAGGATGGGGATTAGAAAGGGCAAGGGATAAGAGAAGGGGCACCAGGCCTGGGAGCAGTAGAGCAAGTAGAACAAGTGATTAGATGAGAGACAATCCCCAGGAGCCTCCTGGCCACCTGCCCTGTTGTATCTGGCTCACTTTTGCTCTCAAAAACCATGCTTTCCTATCATGTCTTAATGCCCTGGGATTTACACTGCATTACACATGTGTACAGTTCCTAGTGTGAAAGAAATCTTAGTTAAACAGTGGGGAGCAGTGGGAAAAACACAGACCTGGAGGTCATTTGGAAGACTACTGCTTGTCAGCAAGAGGAGCTGGATAGATGGTAATACTAGAAATACTTTTAAATACTATTTCAATAAATCGTTAGTCCAAACAATCCTGTTTTGAAGTTTTTAAGAACATAGTATGTCTATTACAATAAGAATATATAGTATTATGACAGACCACAGAGTTCCAAACATTGTCATGTAGTTTCTTATATTTAATACTTCACCTTTGATTCTTCAGATACTCTGACAACTAGGTAAATTAGTGAAGACAAAGTCTGTGAGAAAGACAAATATACCTTGATACTAAATGCTCAGGGGTAGGAGATTCCTTGAAGGCAGAATAAGAACTAACAATACAGATTCTCAATTTATTTTTGTTATATCATATTATCTCCACTCTGCATTTTATTAATCTTTGTTATATTTTTATTCTAGTGTATTTTATATTCCAAATGCCAGATAAATAATTGGTGCTCAATATGTGTTTATTGAATTAAAGAATAGTTTTTATTTATTTATTTTTACTGAATATAGTGATTTGTAATGCATTATGGATTAAAGCTATTCTCAAAGGTAAAATTAAATCTCCCCCTTTAATTTGTCTAGAAAAATGTTCACATTACCTACTGGCATATGTTTACGAATATTACGGTACTAAACAATGCTCCCTACATTCTCGTCCATTATTTGACACCAGAATGCTGTGTTCCCTGTCCAACGTGGCATGAGAAAATTTGGGATGCTATGGTGAATTTCCAAAAAAATGTAAATTTTTTTAAATATAAAATTCTATCATTTAATCTTCAACTAAATTCTTCCCATTTCTGCTATTGTACAACCTTTCAGTTTATAAAATAATTTCAGATAATTATTTTGTTTGTTCTTAATCAACATTACTTGATGTGTAAGAGAGACTTGAGGTCACACTTTTGCTCAGCTGTGAATATTTGCTAAAGAGGTTTGCATGACCTATATAACAACAACATGAAAACTTAGAAATAATCCAGGAACCAGGTCTTGGGTAATATTCGCTTGCATTTTGGTAAGAAGAGGAAAGAAATACCCATACTCTCAATGAGATAATGACTCTACACCAAGCATTTAATGACTGTTAACATAAAAATACACATAATTAAGAGAGAGTAAGAGAACCAAACATGTATATCTTGGTGGAAGGACAAAATATTACTTATAAAGTGTTTTTACCAAAGACAAACAAAAACCTTGGAAACAATCAGCCTTGTGATCACTTCTGAATTTACAGAAAATTCAGGTGACAAAGAAACATGTAAAATGAAACCACATAAATGCATTCATGAGAATTCTGATGATGATAAACTAGTAGGAAAGTCAGACTTTTTTTAGTTCCTGAATAGAAAAAATAAACTGTAATACACACATCCAGAAATATGGAAATAAATAAATACGAAAATAAGAGTACATTGTGAAACAATAAAAGTATTGACTAAATATTAGATGATATTAAGGAGTAAAATGATATTTCAGTTATTTTTTAAGTGTCCATATCTTTTAGAGATTAATACAGAGGTCTTTATGGATAAAATATATTTGGGATTTGCTTTATGTTTACCTAGGGTAGGAAAATTGAATGGAAGTATAGAAGAAACAAGATTAACCAGTAGCTGATAATTATTGAAGCTGGATGAAAGTATAAAATTGTTAATTGTACATGCTGTGTATGTACTTTTGCTTGAAGTTTTCCATAACAAAATAATTGTTTTAAAAAACATAGCAATCTCAATCTATTATATCACCAGCTCTGATGAAATACACTCTTTCCCTTTAAGAATCTGAAAAGGGCACAGAACAAGTTAGGTAGAAACCTAAGCATGGTTTGGAGTTAAGGCTTGCAGGCAACAAAAGAGTACCAGCCTAATAAGCATGGAAAAGGGATACTGCAACTGGACTGTCCATCACAGAGGTGACTTACACACCGAGTCTCTCTAGACCTCAGTCTACTGCTCATGCTGATTGCAGGTCCCCAGGAAAAAGCTGAACCTGGGAGCCTAAGGGTCAAGATGAACTGGGCTCTTCTGTAAAGAAGATGCCAATCAATAATTCTGTCTGGTGATAATGTGTTTTTCTTTGTACTGTTTTGAGATCTTCCTTCATCCTTTGTTTGTATAAATTCTATTATGTCTTAGATCTAATGTAGGAACATCACTGCCCAACAGAGTATTAGTAAGGAGCAATAACACTAGCAACACTTAGCAAAATGTAAAGAGTGGGCAATTGCCCATAGTTCTTCAAGTATTCTCTTTAATTTACAGATCCAAAAATTCTAAAGCCTGGCAGCCTCCACTCTGCAATGTACTCCTGCTCTTTAAGTCCACTTAAAATCAGAATTTCATTTACCTTATATTGCATTCTAAAACATTCTGAAAATATTTCCAATATAATGCTAAGCTTTCACTATCTCCAAAGGCAGACTTGTATATTTTAAATTGATCATGGACTCAATCCACATTCTTACCTTCCTATTTTCCTTTGGCTTGCCTTTTTGCTTCTCACTAGACATTGGTACCTTAGTGACTGTGAATATGGTTTCATATATTGTGATTTCTAGAACTCTGGCAGCAAACATTACGTTTCAGTCTTGAAGCAGCTCCCAATCAATAATGCAACTTGAAAGGCCAGTTGACATTCCAACACCAGCCCAAGACTAGTGCACCCAGTAGGTATTTAAGAGTTGTTTAACTGCTTGTTCTTTATAGCCCTTATGTTATAATATCAGAAACTGTGACCTAAAAAAAGTCCTATTTTTCAAATCAAAATATTTTCTCCTTAAAAAAAATTAGCATGATAACCTTCCTAATGCAGGGATAAGGGGAAGGGAATGATATAGTAGAATCATTAGACATTTGAAAAAGATTAATAGCAATAACAGACAATAGACCATTAATAGGTTCGTGTTACTAGATTGCAACCCAAAAGATGTTGAGGAGTATGGTAAAATTTAATAGATTTTTGAAACTTGCTTGCGTCAACCAAGCAAGTAATATTTATAGGCTGGCTCTGGCCCCTGATTTCTCCAGTCTTGAATTGTTTACAACTTAGCTGAGTCAACAAGAGTCATTTGACCTTCCTAGAGGCTTAGAAAACAAAGTATGCTGTTAACTGTTAAATGTTGGGCTATTTTGATTGATTTGGGATTTCTGAAAGTGAGTAGGCCTATGAATAAAGTTGGCACAGCTCCTTGGTGAACTAATTATACACAATTCCCATCAATCTTTTATGAAAGGAAGATTCCCTGCTGCCCCCCTTCCCACAAACACACACACACATAACTTCTGAGAGCATAATGAATTTGGGGAAGTAGAAACTGCAAAGATGAGGCCAAGTCTCTATGTCTGACTTAGTGCTTTAAAAATGGTTATCTCGGAGAAAAGAAAGGAGCTTAGTAATCATCACTAAATCACATGTTGCTGAGGACAAGAACTGAATGGGTTCAGAAAAAGGAGCAATCAGTACCCCTGGGTGGAAATCAGCGAACACATGGAAAGTTAAGAGAGCCATCTTAATATTTCTTTTCTGATTGATTAGCACAACTTTCTGGATGCTCAAAAATTATGACATTTCTGCTCTTCTGGAGGCACACTGTATAAGTAGGTGTGACAAACACTATCAGTAGGATTAGAAAGACAGTAAACCAGCAAGGAAAGCTGATGCTGATTCAAGAAAATATCTTGTTCCTTGAACTGAATTTGTACTACAACTGGCATTCATTCCCTAACTTTTAATAATCACCTTAGCAGGCCAAAAAAAAAAACAAGTAGAGATAGTCCAGGGACACTGACAGGAGAGTTAAAATTGACAAATTCAAAAACGTGTGGAAGCTTCATGAAAATATATTGCAACTATTTAAAATGCAAGATATTTTTAATCACACAAAAAAAATCCTGGATAGCTCAAAGTTCAAGATGAGTAGTATAACATGACTGTGAAATTTGGTTTTGTGTGGACATCACTACAGAAAGCAGCTTCGCCTCAGAAATGCCATAGTCTTGTTTGAACACTTTCAAGAAAAGCCAAAATGCCTGGAAGGCTTAGCTTTAATTAGACATTAAAAGCCTCTGCTAAGAAAGTGTTTAACTCCAAAGTGATATGAGGTACATCAGAAAGACCAGAATGTTTTCTTCTTTTCTGGCTGCCCTGGAAATCAAATTACATTTTTTAAATATGTGTAATTCTGTTCAATTTTAGATGCCAGTGCATATTCAATGCATTAAACCCCTAAACACTATCATTTCATTAATTTTTCCGGCTTTAGGTGTTTTAAGATTACACTATTGAAGTAAATCAGGACAGCAATCCTGAGGTTTATAAAGTACTTGCTTCCCATGTTCATATTTCATTATCATCATAAACTGGAGGATAAAATGAATTAACTTACCATTAAAAGGGAACTTATGGAATTTCCAGTGACTACATCCACATGGCCATATAAAACCATAAAGGAAGAGATGATGGCACAAATTCCACATGCAGTTATTCTCTATAACAATCATGGCAATGAAGAATGCTATGGTCTCAGTCTGAAGGTTTTTTCAGTTATCTGCACTGATAGGATTAGCACACAAAAAGGCATTAATATATATGTGCTCATCTTGTCTAGAATTTTAAGGATCCTATAGAATATGCCTTCTGTATTACCGATGGAATTTTACAGGTCAGTAAAAGATGAAACAATACGCTTCCCTGAAATGTTGAGAGAAAAGGCAGTAGCAGCTGATGTAAAAATAGGGATTTGACCTTAAGATGATGATGGACTTCCACAAAGATGGTCCTAAAAAAAAAGGAAAAAGACCTAATGACCAGTCTCGTGATTTGATATGAACAGAGCCCCAGTGTTGTGGCCACTCCAGATAATGTTAGCAGCATTCTCTCTTCCTGGCTGAGATCTGTTTTTGTTTGTTTGTTTACTTGTTTGTTTTTATTATAGTATGGTGTTATAGTTGTTCTATTTTAATTTTTTTCCTTTTTATTAAATGTATTGGAGTGACATTGGTATATATATTATATATAGTATATATGCTTTAGGTGTACAATTCCACAATATATCATCTGTACATTATATTATGTGTTCACCACCTCAAGTCATGTCTCTTTCCATCACCAATTATCCCCCCTTTATCCTCTCCTGCCTTCCCCACACCCCCATTTTCCTCCTGACTGAGGTATTTTGGAATCCTTTTAAAATTCAACTGCCCTGAAAGAAGATGAGTTTATCAACCTGATTACCAGTAAGTGGGTTTCTGAAAGACAGAGGAGACAACAGGGATAATTTGATAAGAGAAGGATGGCTCAGTAGAGGTTGGCAGATGGGGCAGCATGAAAACCCTGGAGCAGGAGAAAATGAGAAACACGTTTTCATGCTTCCATTTTAAAAGACTTCTCCCAAGAATCTGATTCTTGTAATTATTCTATATATTTTAACTTTTTAATCATCTAATGGTAAGATCCTGGGCTTTAGAGTCAGGCAGCTATGGTTTACATCTTGACTCTTATTCTTTCCATCCAGCATGTTGTGTTAGTTGTATGGGCCTTAATTTCCTCAACTATAAAACATACATATAAAATAACAAAGTGGTGATAAGTCTGACATAAAAAAAAAATGGAGAGAGTGCTTAACCCAACACCCAGTAAGAAGCTGACAGATGTTAGCTTCATATTGTGAAAGGTCACTATGAAAAGAAGTATTTTAATAACAATGCCCAATCACTGATGCATGTATTCATCTATTCAAACACTGATACCTAGAATGTGCCATTGACAGAGGTAATCAGATATTTTTATAGATGTTATATTTTAGTGAAATTAAGTAAGTGCATTTTTAAAGTTCATATTGTAAAATTTACGACAAAGAAAATAAAGTGGAAGTGATGAGAGTAGAGAAAAATCTAAGTGATCATTTGCATCGTTTATCCTTCAGTTATATATAATTTTTATAAAGTTGCAATCTCAGCATGTATCTTTTTGTCACTGTTTAATATTACACAGCATATATTTTCCAGATTCTTTATATAATTGTAGTTATTTTTCATAACTGATTAAGACTCCTGAACATTTTTGCTTTATGTGTTCAGTCAATTTGCTCTTATCATACATTTAAAGAAGTCTCCAATGTTTGTTATTACGAAAAACAAAGTTATATGTATCTTTAAGTATCAACTTTTTGCCCCTCTCAGAAATATACATTCTAGATCAGGGACACTGTTGTGGCACTTACTCACATATGGCAGTAGAGCCTGCTGAAAGGTCCCCAGTAATGAATGAGCTGCTAATTCTCCAGTGTCACTGGCGTTATATCCCATACTCCTCAGCACAGTTTCTCCTTGCCTTATTGGCCACCACATCAATCTCAATGTCTTTTCACCCTTCATTCTACAAACCACAGGTGGGAATCAGGATTGCTAAAAGTCATTTCACGTTTCTCCAGCTAGACTGTTAATTCATGCATGATATAACCCTTCACTATACCTAGCACAAGTACTCAATTACAATTTTTTGATTTTACTAAATCTCACAAGTTCAATTCATCCTGTATGAAGTAGAGCACCATTCAACTTGTCATTACTTAGTCATCCCTAGAAGGATCCTGAGTTCCATGATCTAGAATTGGGAGCAATTGTATGTTCTATGTTCCGTGCTTTTTGGAGTTTACCATCAAATCAGCATTCAGCAGCTAATACTAAATGAACCTTACACAGTATCTGCCACATGGTGCTATGAAGCAATTATTTTCCTAGACCCACCAGGCTTCCTAACCTCCCTAGTACTTATACACCTATGAGAACACAAATCTGCATTCCTAGGGCTCCTCAGGGATGCAGAACTGCTCTTCTGCCTGTGCTCTTAGGTATACACACACCACTAGCAAATGCTGTTTGCATACCTCTGCCCAAATTAAAGTGATCAGTCTGCCCTGGTGACTTTAATGGAGGTAATCACCAGTTCACATTCATGAACAAATTAATGTGCTTGCTTCATAGCTGAATCACTCAGCATAAATCTATACCCTTCTTATATAAAAACCTCAATGGCTTAAAATAATGCAATAAAGCACCACCTAATGCCTTCTTGATGTATGTTCATCAATAACGTGTGGTTGTGTGAAAAAGATAGGAGAGACTTGCCATGTGTTATTTAGAATCATGCAATAAATGCAATGCCCTTTTAATTACTATGGGCATCCTGGGATTTTGTTTTACCCATCCTTTCACTGAAAAACTGTATTATTACCCTCCACTATCAATTGGTTTCTCAGAGTCCCATATAAGTGAAATATTAGTTGACTTTCATATATGTGAAATGAATATACCCCCACTGCATATTGGTGGGCCCAGAGTTCCAGGTTATCTCTAGCAGTGGATAAGGGCTGCAATGAACCATCCATGTTTAACTTTTACCAGAAGCCAAGGGTTTTTTGCAGAATAGTTGAATAAATGCAGGTATTCTTTATTGCCTTGTCTCATATATTTCAAGATGATAAGTAGAAGCATGGAGTTAAGGCTATAACCACAATGCAAAGGAACAATAACCATCTTAATCAATATTATATCTGACCTTGGGCCTCTTTGTACAGAATTCCAACTTAATGAGGGTGACAATCAGAAGTTCCCCCACTTTCTCCCCTTTGTGCTTATGGTTTTGTTGTTTGGGGGTGGGGGACAATAGAGGCAGGTGCCTCCACCAAGTAACCTCTTAGCAATAACCTATGGTTCAATTAAAAGTCCACTGAAGACTGGTCAGTTGGAACAGACTTCTTTTCTAAAGCTCTTCCGGGTTACTGCCTACACCACTGGCAGCTACTTACCACGTACTATCATTTTATTCCTTATTTGTGGCTATGTACAGATACATGAATGAGTATATATAGAATTAGAAATATGTACATATATATACAGGGAGGGGCAAGAGTAGGCTTACAGTTGTGAGTACATAAAACAGTTTATTCCTATAGTATTATTTATTAGTTATTGTATTATTTTCCACACAACTTGTAAATCTACTTTTGCCTCACCCTGTATGGATATGGTACGTGTTTGATTCAATTTCAGCCTCCTTGAAATATGGTTGTTTTGTTCAACCTTGTGGCCCCTATGGCTCCCTGTACAAGATCTTGCACACAGAAGATATATTTTTGGTCCCTGGATATTTTCTGACCTTCTGCACTTACCTCTGTTGAGTCTTACTCCCTCTTATGACTGTTTAGCCAGCAAAGTATGCTAACTGGTTAGTCAAAGTAACTAGTCACTAAGGTAATATTTTCTCCTCACAGAGAAAATAATATTCTCTAATATATTCTTCTAAATATAATATCTTAACCCAATTAAGATGTTCCTGAGTCCTTAAGAACTTTAAAATGTACACTGTAGAAACTTTAGGCCCCTAGGGAAGCTGTGGAGAAGTATATAGGGACAGCGATCTTTCTTTAAGCTCTGTCATCTTTATCTAAAAATTCTTCTGTCTTTCCTTCCTCTGATCACCTGATTTTGTGAACAAAGTCTTACTGCAGCACATCTTTGCCCATTCACTTACAAATTGCCTATGGCTGCATTTGCACTACTAGGGCAGAGTTGAGTAGTTGTACCAGAGACCACAGGACTCACAGCCTCAGGTTCTCCTTTGCCTAACATCTAGAAATGTTTTTCCCCAGCAATCTGACATTATTAGCCCAGTGAGTATGCATACCCCTTCACTTTCTGACCCCTGCAGCTTTTTGCTTGGCTGTGTCATGCAGGACACAGTCAGAAAAAAACCTCCTCATTTCATTGATAACCAGAGCTTTTACAAATCTCTACCAAGCTGAAAACTCCCTTGTTGAGTGCCCTGTATCCCCTTCCTTCTATGAGCCACAAGTCCCTACAGAGGCCAGCAAATATGCCAGTGTCTTGCTCAGATCTGAAATCTAACACAATTCTATGATGCTCAGGACAGAGCAGCGTGGTGTCAGAGGGCAAGCCCCAGAGTCATTCCATGTCACCTGGGAACCACCTCTAAAAGGGCCCTTCCACATGAAACCCCTTTTGTTCCATGGTGACTTTTAAGTAGCCGCCTCCACCTTGTTGGGCAACAGATGCAGCCATCGCAGTACAGAACCTTGGCCAGGCTTGGATCCTGATTTCATCTACAGGCCCTCAGGAGACCATGGCCAGCTCTAGGTGGAAGCAGCAGCTGTGCTTGAAAAAGCACATGTCAACTTCCAGCCAAGGTTACGTCCATAATCAGCGCTCCCAGGAATAGGCCAGGCTCACAATACCTTTCAAGTGCGCCTCAGCTTGGCAACTTTCTGCCACAAAACTATCTTGCTAGCATCCTCAATCGGTCAGTTTTTCTCCTAACCGAATTAGCCATCTGGGTGAAAGGCCACCCTGCCTGACCTTTCAATCTGCTATGTGAAAACAAAAACAAAAACAAAAAAACCCAAAAAATAAAAAAATAAAAAAACTTCTGGAGACAGTATTCTGGCTAATAGTTCCTGAGAAGAGCAAGGAATGAGGAAATTCTAGGCATCTTACTTCTGTTCAGCTTTGTATTCCCCAGGCTGTTTATGGAACTGTCGGCTTTTGTCTCTAATAGGTCCTGCATTGTTTTTCTATAGGATTCATGTTTAGTAGCATAGTTGTTTTGGGAGCATCAATAATACTGTGTGTGCCCATAGAGGAAGGGGGACAGAAAAAGAGGCCTATGAAGATATTTGGGGGTTATCATCAACGTAAATACCCTCTGTTAGTTAAGTAACTTTTGACTATTATAACATTGCCTAAGGCCTAAGTACTTTTTACCCTTTAAAAGGTCTTAAATCCTATTATTTCACAACAGAATATATTATGTATGTAGATAAAGATGTACATTTTTTAACTGGCATTATTTAGTGAGGAAATATGATTAACAAGCTATGCCCGTGAGCCAAATGTGGCCACTGGCTTGTTTTTGTATGCTCTTCAAACAAACAAACAAACAAACAAACAAAAAAGACTTTTACCTTGGTTAAAATACACACAGAAAAATATGTGGGCCTATATTATATGGCCCACAAACCCTAAGATACTTACTATTCTTAACAATAAAGTCTGCTAACCCCTTGAATATGATACTGTTGTAAACATGAAGACTGCTCTGGTATTTGTTTGCTTGTAGACCAGAACATAAGTTGTTCCAGCTTCTCCAGTGCTGGAAGTATTTGCTTCTGTTTCAGTGAAGTCCTCTGTACTAATATCACTTCCCAATCTCTTCTCTGGTAATATTTCACAAAGGCAAGGACCTTTTATATTCCTTGCACCTTTATATTCATTTATTTACATTGACCTAAACAGTATTACATCATTCATCATTTCACCAGATATAGCTTTTCCAAAAATCTAGTCTATCTTCTGGGGCTGAAGAGCTGCTAAGCTTGAGAATGGTCCAAAGAATATGCCCAAGGCTTGAAAGGGAATTCACAAAGAATAAGTGCAAAAAAAGCATGTTAGAAGCACTATTTCTAGAATATGGGCAAAACTCCCAAAGGGTCTACTTTGAAGAAAACAGCACTCTTCTGGATGAGTATGTTCTGTGTGGGGCTTATACCCTGTATGTGCCAGGACCCATTAAATCTATAATAATGTCTGAATAAAGGAGCCCAGCTCACTGGTTTACATGCGGAGAATATGGGACAGAGCTTTAATATTCAAAGCATTGTCCACAGGCCAGTAAGAGTTATCACAGCATGGGGGGGCGGTGGGCGGAAGCCAGAATCTCAGGTCTGCGCCAGACCTTCTGAATCACAGTCCACATTTTACAGAATCCTCAGTTTATTTCTCAGAGCCATTACAACTTTAAAAGTACTGGCATAATGCAACTGGCATGAGATATGAAACTGGATCATTCTGCCACTTGGGCAAGTAAGTTATGTTCTTTAAGTTGTCATGTCATCCTCTATAAATGTATTCAGATGCTTAGCTTTCAGGAGGATAAATTACTAGAAGGTGTCAAGCAATGTTCCCCAAAAGGTTATAAATGTTCCCCAAAAGGTTAACTCCTGTTATATGATTATGTGAGCCATTATAATGTAGTAAATACTAATGCACAATGAGAAAAGTCAGTTGATGGAAAATGGTTGATAATTTAGTCTGTGTTTTGAAAAATGGTTTGACACTGACTATAGGAAGTCAATGACTAACTCAAATGGGACATAGTGAATAACTCAGAAGGGGTTTTAGAAATTCTCTAATGCAATGGTTCTGGACCTGGTTGCATATTCTAAACACCTGAAACATTAAACAACAACAACAACAAAATACCAATGCGCAGGCCCAATATGAGATGCTGGAGTGGGTCTTGGCCATCAAGAGATTTTTATTTTTAAATTTCATTGGATGATTCAAGTGTCTAGCCAAGGTTGAAAACCAGTCATCAAATCCCAACACTTTTCCATATGCTCCACCATCACTCATTTTACCATAGAGAATTATTCCAAAGGCTTTAGAAGACTTGCCCTTGGTCATGCTGCTAGGTTTCTGCAAAATAGAGGCCAGGACCCAGATCTCTTCTTCTGTCATTCTTAACCATGGATGGGCATTGAAAGCTTCATGTATATTGTATTTATACATACACACACACACATATATATATATAGATATATATATAATCAGCCTGAGATCCATTCTCACAGATTCTGTGGTGCCTATTCTTTGGTGTGGACTAGACATGGGGATCTCAAAGCTCCCCAGCTAAGCCTAATATGCAGCCCAAGTGGAGAACTGTCTCCCCATTCTAAATTTAATCTAATCATACTCTAAATTCAATTACAGCATTTCCCAGTAGTGTTTCCTCCTCCTCTGAGTCTTCATTCTGTGTCCATCAGTTCTGATATCTCCTAATGAAGACAGATCAGACAGAGCCATGGAAAGTTGTCTTTCCCAGTGTTTTCCAAGTTTTCCCCATCATGAAAATCACCTGGGTGCTTATGCTTGTATTTCACCAAAAGTTTCTGATTCTGGAGGTCTGCAATGGGCCTGACAATTTTTGGTTTCAAAAGACTCCCCTTATGACATTTATGAGGCAGATTTCAGATAACCCAGCATCAACAGCATCACTTGGGAACTCATGAGAGGTGCCCATTGTTGGCACTACCCCAAATCTAAGAACCCAGGAGCTCTGGTGGGGTGGGGCCCAGCCACCTGTGTTTTAACCATCTGTCCAGGTGATCTGCATGCACTCTCAAGTTTGCGACCCAGAGATCTACCACAAAGTCTTCATTTGACAAATGGTACCTAGTTTCTGATTTCCAGCCAACAGGAATGTCCCCTAAACAGCACCTGTTTTGGTTCCTTTAAAAAAAGAAAAATCATTCCCATATCACTTTTTGCAAGCCTCTAAGTAGTCTGGGAGACTTTTTTTCTTTCTTAACACTTTTAATTAGAAAGGCTTAATTACTATCATAATTTACAAACATTCTGAGTGAGAGTGAGACCCTATGATTTGACACCTAAAAGGACACTTTTCTGGACATTTTGGGTGGTGAAGTCAGCTGGGTTATCTTGCTCTCAGATTCTCTCCCCTGAAATGCAAACCTGTGCACACACACATCCATATATAGTCACTCCAGGATTCCTAAAGAAGTTTACATTTAGGGGGATCCTGGATACCTGAACCTTGTTTAAGACTTTCAAAGTTACTATTTCTTTCAATTCTCACAGCACTTGAAGTAACAAGAGTTTCATTTGTGTGAGTATTAATTGTGTACTTTCTTGAGAAGTTTCGTATGTATTTTCTCATGATACCCTCATACATCCTATGAGGTAGGTACTAGTATCATCATCATCATTTTATAGAGGAGGATATTAAGGCACAGAGAGTTTTCCAAGGTCACACCATGGCAAGAAAAAAGTCAGGCGTTTGAACGCCAGCAGACTAAGTCCAAAGCACATTCAACGCATGCTTATGCGATGTTCATTTTCCACTCACCACAAACCTCAAAACAGGAAATAATTTGCTTCCATTTTACAGATTACAAACAAGAAGCTAAGAGAGGGTAAGTACATTACCTACATCATACAGTTAATATCTGGAAGAACCAATATTTGAACCTAGAGTCCATTTCCATGTCCCACGTGTGTACGTCATAGATATGTATTATTATTATTATATTATTATATATTTTATAACTAGGACTGTTGTACCCTCTGCAAATTTACCAGTGGGGAGGGAAGCCTTCCAACTTTAAGTTAGTCACTTTAAGAGGTATTTAGATAAAGCTGACATGATAAGAGTAATGAATGCCCTTCCAGCAGAAAATACACTTTCCAATAGAGAAAACAAAGGCACAAAATAGACAATTTGATATTGAGGGTGAAGAGCAGGCTGGAGAAGGGAGACTGGAAAGTCAGGCTTAGTTAACTTCAGTTTTACACCTGAGGCCAGTCCTGCTCCTGAGCTTTACGAGACACAGATTCAGAGCCACTTCACTTGACGATGGTATCAAGTCATTTCCCTCTTACTTCAAAGACATGAGAGAGATCACTGACACAGAATGGAGGTTGGCACAAAACAAGCTCCTTCAGATTGGAAGAGGCATTGAGTCCCCAAAGCCTTCAGGGACCTGCCTTACCAGGCTCCAGCTCCCAGGCAAGCACACACACTGAACCCATCTGACCAAGCGAGGCAGGAGACGGTTCCTGAGTGGCTGTTCCAAAGTAAAATTCAGGAAACTTTGAAGCTTATCTCTAGCTAGTTTCCTGCCTTGGTGAAGAGAAAGAAGATGGCTACAGTCATTCTAAAAAATCTACCTGTGCCACTCTGGCCCAGCCTAACCTGAAACGACTCGAAGAGGAAAGAGTTAGCCAGAGGACACTGGCTTCTGCTTCATTCGTTCACTTGCTTGCCTAATGTGTTTAATTAATCACCACGGTCGGCTCGGTGAAGTCAAGCAAAATAAGAGGAAGAGCCATCATTTCTGCCTTCAAGCAACCCCAAATCTGATGGGATGAGGCAGCCCTGCAGGAGCAAATGAAGTGAGATATGAGCCATGCTGTAGAAGGCTGTGCCAGCTGGAGTGGACACACACAAGACAGGGGGCAATTATATTTTGTGGGAGGGCTTGTAGGGGTAGGGGTCACTCAGGAAACACTTCAATGATCAAGTCCAAAGTCTTGCACAAGGCAGATCCTAAGAAGGGGAAGAAGGAAAGGGTAAGTAGAGGCTGGGGGCATAGGGAAGGAATTCCAGGGAGAAAGAACAATATGAGCCAGGCCCAAAGAGCCTGGGCCATTTGGATGTTGGCAGGCAGTTCATTAAAGAATGGGTGTGAGGGAGGGTCAGCAGGTAATACACCTGGGGCCGAAGTCAATGCCAGGAAAGGCAGAAATTTAACTTTCCCCTATAGGCAATGGAGAAGACTTTTAGCATCTGAGGAACGATTGGACAAATGTTTAAGAAGAACACTTGGGCACTTGTTTGGGATGTGAATAGAAGGAGAATGAGACAGACAGACAGACTGGGGTCTGCCTCTAGAGCCAGATTACGGAAAGGAAAGTGTGTACCTGCTATATATAGAATAGGAAGAAACAAGGTGCATGAAGGCCAGTGCACAAGATACCATTTTATGAGTTACCTTTTCTGACCCCTATTTTATAGACGGGGACATTGAGACTCAGAGAGGTTAAGTACATCACCCCACTGGTCAGGTTCATAGCCAGGACTAATCAATCCATGGCCTGTCTTCCCAAAGCCCTACCCCCTCTCCCCAGGTTCTTCTTGTAGTTCCATCTCCTTCTGCAGGCCTGCAGTCCCCACCGACAGCTACCCTGTTGCTGTGACAACCCAGGGAGCAGTCAGTAACTCCTGAGACCAAGGTGAAAAGGCCCTATTTTGTTTGTGCTTACCCTACTCATTCTACCTTAAAAGTCAAATTTAAGCCCCATACAATCCAGGAAGCCTTCCTCAACTACCCCCACAGAGGTTAATAGGATCTTCCCTGTACTCTGAAGTTCTACAATATCAGTTTTAAAAATTTGTCTCCGGTTTGGTTATGTTAAAGCTGTTCTCCTCTGTGAAGATCTTGTCTTCCTAATTATAACATATGCTTCTCAGAGGCAGGCACTGGCTCTCCCTCCCATGAAATGTGATGCTGAGAACACAATGGGTGTCAAACCCTCCTGTGTGCCAGCTTCTTTCTGGCTGCATGTCATTGTGCCACTCACACGCTCACAACAGGGGAGGGCAGCTCTGCCTGGAGCCCAGCCTCCTCACATGCACAGAACTGCCATATAAAATGTCCCACTGGGGCATACCTACTGTCATTTAAACTTTAATTCCAGGAAGAGGAATTGGCATTGCCTATCTTCCTCTCTCCAGCTTCTACCTTACAACTTCCTCTTCACACAGGCCTGTCATTGTCCCCAAGGCACGAACATTCTCCCCCTCCCGCTTCTCTTTCCCATGCTCCCATCATTCATATGGCGTTTCTCCTCTCAATTTACAGCTCAGCTTTATACATCTTTTTTGATTGTATTAAAAGTTGCTTCTCTCTGCTGACTAGTGCCAACCTAATATTTACTCAGCCTTTGTCACACTGACACCTCAGCTTTCGTTTCTGCTCACCAATCTCCTTGAATTCTGCTCTCCCCTATTCAGCCTGCTTGAGGTGTGCAAGACTGCTATAAATGGTTTTTCATTAGAAAGCTCCTCCTGCTAACCACATAGAAATGGTATCCAGATGAATCTTAACACTTTCTTCCTAAACAATTTCATACTCTCCTGTGACCTTAACTATTTTCATCCTTGATTTGACAGTTCCCAAACTCTGCCTTCCTTCTCCCACTTCTGATATAATATTCTGAGTTGGGCCTTCTGCTCCAAAAAGGTGTCCCACAATTATGTTGAAGGTATAATTCCACAAAAAAACTAAAACCAAAACACTACCCACCCACCTTCTCAGTTTCACTATCAGCTCATGATATACCAATCTCCTAATTACACAGCATAGAAAACTAAGATTGTCATTTAGTTTATACACAAGTCTTATCACTTTTAACTTAACTGTAAAGTGTGTCCACTTTGCTTCCTTCCAATCTCTTTGCATTGTCCTAGTTCAAATCTTTATCTAATTGTTGGCGTAAAATACAGCTGGTTTCAGATAGTCTATAGAGTTCTCCCAGATGTCTCCAACCTGGAACTCCAGCTTTACCCTTCGCCTCATGGGTTCACAGCCTGATCCTCTCACAACAAAAGGCTCAGCCTTTATTGAAATCTGTCTTTTCAGCCACTATTTTAAGGATGCCTGAAAAACAGCTGAAGTTTATATTAATCATTAATCACCCTAATGGAGCAAGTATTTCTGCAACCTAGCAGAGCCCAACAAATAGTTCATATCTCTGCATTTGGACTTCAGACATGATCTCCACTTGGAGGCACAGAATACTTGTTACACATTAGCAGTAATGCAGGACCCAGGTTCCAGGTCTGCCCTGTTGGCAAATTCTAGGAAAGAAAAAAAAAAAAAAAAGACTAGCAGATGACACAATTTAGCAATGAAATTGTTATGGCAAGCAATCACATCATGGGGCATCTATTCCTTGAGTAACTTTACATTTTGGCTCCCCTCTCTTCATTTTTTTTAAATCCTCACATAAGGATACTTTTATTGATTTTAGAGAGCGAGAAAGAGAAATATTGATGGGTTGCCTCCCACATGCACCCCAATCAGGAATCAAACCCACAACCTTTTTGGTGTATGGGATGATGCTCCAACCAACTGAGCCACCCAGCCAGGGCTCCCTCTCTTCATTTGATTTATTCCCCAGGATCTAATTCTTTATTCCCCATGACTTTTCTGGTCATTCTGAACTGATACCGTCTCAATTCAGCTATTCAGTGTATTACTTCCCTATTGCTGCTATAACAAATTGCCACAAAATAAGAGGGTCGTAATAACACATGTTTAGCATCTTACATTTCTGAAGGTCTGAAGTCTGACATGAGTCTCGCTAGGCTGAAATCAAAGAGTCAGTAGTGCCGGGTTCTCTTCTGGAGGCTCCAGGGGAGAATCCACTCTTGTCTTCTCTACCTCCTACAGGATGCATGTATCACAGCTCCTTTCCCGTCTTCAAAACCAGTAACGGCCAGTCGGGGCCTTCTTATCTTGCATCATCCTAATACTAACTCCCCTTCCCTCTTTCATTTCACAAGGGCCCCTGTGATTACACCAGGCCCACCCAGAATATCCAGAATTATCTCTTTATCTTCAAATCAGCTGATTAGCAACCTTCATTCCACCTGAAATCTTAATTGCCCTTTTCCATGTAAGGTAATGTAGTCACAGGTTCCAGGAATTAGGATGTGGACTACTTTGGGTTGGGGCACTACTCTAACTACCACATACAGTCCTACATAAAAGTTTAAGGCTTGCTTTAGCATGAAGGCACCTCTCCTTCCCCCGATGGGACTATAAGAAGTATGCAGAGGCACTTGCTTAGATTCTTTTCTGTCCTTCCCTTGGCAGCTTCATCTCCTGCTCCTCCAAATTCTTAACAGTTTTCGAGACCTTAAAGTGGGGCAGGGGATGAGAAAAGAGCAAGTGAAACAGGACCGTCTCTGCTTGCCGAACAGAGATGCTGCCCCAACCCAAGTGCTGGCTGGGCTTGCCGGTCTTCTGGGAGGCTCCATCATCAGTGGCCTCCTCTGCCTAGGTCAGTGCATCTTCATCCCACTGGTTCATTGCCCCTGCATCAGCGCCCAAGAATCTCTGGTGTTTCCACTGAGGTTTATTCATGCCCCAAGCTGCCATCATGAATCAGACCCATGGCTTACTGCACACCAAATCCCTCAGGCACAGGAAATACAGTCCTTTTCATGGACAAATGCTGGGAGTGTAGGCCAATTCTAGCGCAACCAACCCTCTGCTGTGTCACTGTGGAAGCAGCTGCAGCATCGTTCTCACCCTTTAGCCTCTCCCAACCTGTTGAGCCCCTGTCCTCTGTGTCCCCCATCAGCACGTGGAGGACTTGCCCAGCTCTGCCAATGCTTTGGTCCAGGCCTATTTCTCCTTGCTAAAGATAGGGTCTAGCTCAGTGCACCATCAGCCCTCTTAAAAAATGTCTCTCCTCTAACATCCATGTATTAATCTCCTTATATCTCCAGAGTGGGTGAGAATATTGAGTTTGCTAACTAACTTTCAGCTAGCTACTTAGAAAAAACACACCTCATGGTCTTACACCTCAATTTAAGAAGTGGTAGCTAAAATTTCTATTTTAATAGCATTCCTGGTAGAGAAGGAATGAGCTGATCAGGGAAATACAGGGAGCAGTCCCTATATGTGGAATGAAAAGGGAAGGGTTTCTAAGCAATAGTGGATCTAATGAGACTCCATTCTAGATAGAAGGACAACAGACCAACAGACCATGTGGTCAGCGAACAAGAGATGTGGCCAGTCTCCTGGAGTGGTCCAGTATGTGTTGTCCCATAGGGTGGTCTCAAGAATATCAGTTTCTCCAAGAAAGGAAGCCTGTTCTTTATGGGTCTGGGTCTGATAAGCATTTTGGCCCAGATACTTTAATACATCTGCAAGAACTATTCTGAGACTACTGTGCTGTGGACAGGAAAGAGACCAGCATGTAGTTGTTTCCTGCAATATAAAGGAAATATTACTAAACAGACAAGTCACCGTTGAATAAGTAAAACATTTTCTGGGACACAGAGTCCATGGGAGGTCAGAACAGACCAGGTCAAAACATCAGTTCTGACCTATTAAAATATATAGTTCTGAGCTGTGACCAGGCCACACACTGAGGGTGATAGCGCTTTTACCAACATTTGTGCAATATGGAAGCATTTTTAAAAGGACCCATAATGTCAAAGCTAGAAGAGGATTTAGAGAGATCTAGGCCATGCCTCTCATGAAGAGTTGGAGGCCTAGACAGAGTGTGATTTTCTGAAAGATGCTCTGTTTACTAGTGACCAAGCCAGGACTCGAAAGTAAGTCCCCTAACTACTATTCTAATGATCTTGACACCTTTTTCAGTCTGGATTAGCAATGGCTTTCTGTATTTTGTTGTTTCATCAGCACAAAGCACAATATATGGTAGTGTTCAAAAAAATATTTCAAGGACTTCACAATGCCAATTTGTTTTCCTTCTGAATTTTCTGTTCCTTGGCTTCTTTAGCCACATCTTCTTTTCTATCTTAAATGCTCCTGGTATTATAAACATACTCACACACACAAACTGAAGTGTCTATTTTATGCTTTCTATCCTCAAATCAAGCTCCAGGTTTTTCTTTCATATTTCCCACTGCCCCATTATAACTTACTAATTGTGAGCTCCTTCTGTCTTCCCCATGACAACAAATAATGTTCATAAGTTCAAGAGGGAAAAAAAGTTCTTGTTTATGCTAGTAACTAAACTATCTAGCTCTCTAAATTGCCCAGGAGTAGACATAAACAAAAGGCAGTATAAGTTAAGTTCACAGATAAATCTATTACCTATAATTTAAATACTAAATTCAGATTTAGTCTCTTGAGAACTAAGGCCAACAAGGCAAATACTGGGTTGCATAAGTTTTGTGTTTTTTCATTAACAAAAAGATACTGATTCAACTGCAGAATCCAAACCTTCCCTGAAGTTAAATATCATTTACTCATATAGATAGTCAAGGCAAGGATATTTAAGAATCTATTAGAAAAATACCACTAAGTGTGTTTTTATGTTAGATAAAAATATTTAACTCCAGATAATAAGTATTGCTATTATTATCACTGACAGTGATAACCAAAGGCCTGACACTGCAGACCATCCTAAAACAACCAAAAAGTAGAGCCAACTGAGTTCAAGGGTCACGTAGAAACTCAATAGAGAACAACTCTATATACTACAACATGTCCAATATTCATAGTGTGGGTGTTAGGGCAGGAGTATTATCCTTTATCCAGAAAGACCAGAAGAACATGGGATGTTCTTGGACAGTTGGAGACTTCCCAGTGTCATAATCAAAATCTGTGCTTCTGTGGGTGTAGGAAGAGGGGAAGAACTTGGCAGATGGGGAGAATGATGTTCCCAAACCAGAAGACCAGATTGATCCAATTATTCCATCATGACATTCCACTCCTACCCAGAGATCACCAGCTCATTCTGCTTCTAACCAAACATTTCATCATTAAACTGGATGTAAAAAAAGACATTCTTTAAGAGTCACCACAACAGTCCTTTGACGTCTTAAACTATAAAACCACAGGTCAGACTCGATGTTTTTAATATGAATGTCTTTAAATAAAGTGTAGTACTGTTAACTCACAGTCTAAATCATTCTGTAGTGTTCTGCCTTAGAGCCAATTCACTCAGTTACTATCCTGTCATCTGAAGGTATTTTACTTGTATTTCCTAGGAATAACATATGTTGGGAAAGTGAAGTCTGGCCAATATCTGATTGGTGTGATCCATACAGAAAAGCCAAATTTTACAATACACATTGATGATATAACAATTCAGTTACCTGGATCAGTAAAGTCACTATTCAGAACCAATTTTAGACAACAGAGATTCAAAGAGATATTATGCAGAAAGCAATTGAGTGCTGATGCGATGCTATTGTTATTAATGCTTTGGAGTTATGTGGCCAAGGCTCATCCTGAGCACCCTTTTTGTGACAGGATTCCATAACGCTACCCTCAGCTGGAGATATTTTCTCAACAGAACTTCTTTGACGCCACCCATCCCCTAGGAGTCTTTTCTTTGCCTAGTGACTGACAAGTTAGAGGATGAGTAGGTGCCTGTGAGTGGTCCTGTAATTCTTTAACTCAAAGGAGTAACTCCTACAGGCAATTTCACAATTGGGGCAGTGAGCAGCTGGGCTCAGGGCATCCTACCGCTCTCTCCACGACAGCAAGGAATAAATGTGATTACAAACCAAGCAAATTCTAATAGGAACAGTAGAAGAAAGGCACCCTTTACCAGTGTTGGGGAGCAAATCCATGGGTGGTCCCACTTTTCCCAATCATTGCAAGTTAACTGCTCCTTTGCTTCCTGATGTAGCTGGTGGGGAATGAGCCTCCAGGGCTGACAGCTAGAAATTAATTTGATCGATTTATTTTCTGTGTTTCACGTTTCAAGTGGGGAAATGCTTTCCCCATCCTGATGGAGCAAATTTATGCTTCCCCATTCGCAGAAAACACATTTATAGTGCCTAACTAACAGAATTCTTTTGCTGAAGGTCAGAAATAAATGTTCCCATCCATCTCCCTTTACCTTTCTGAGCAGCACCAAGTTGTTTTCTTTTTTAATTTCATGAAAAGAAAAAAAAGGGAGGACTGTATTCCAGTGAGGGGGTAGGGTGAGAGAAAGACAGCAACTGGAACTTAGGAGTTTTCTACTGCAAACACAACTTAACATATCCCTCAAGAGAGGAATGAAGCAAAGGAATAAAAATGTCTTCAGCTTTTACATGGAAGAGAAAATTTCACATTTGCCTTAACTCAAGTAAAAAGAACACCATTAGGTAAGTACTATTAATTTATCATTTTTAGACAAGTGGAATCTGGCACCTAATTTGTCTATATTTCTTGCTCACTTAAGACCAAATTCCATCCTTGGCAGGTAACTTCCCAAAACTGCAGAAGGAACTAAACATGCATGATGGGGACTAAAATGATTAATCTTATTTTCTCAGGGCATAAATTCACTCTTCATGAAAGATGAGTATTTTTCAACTTTTCCTTAAAAATTCACACGTCCCTGAGGGGGGAAAAAAAAAAGCTGACGTTTGTCCACGCTGACCATTTGCTCAGCTGTCTGTTACACATGACCTACTCCCTTTGGCTGCAGGAGTTAATCCTGGACAAGGCTGAGGAGCCCTTGGGATCAGAGGGGTAGCTTTAATGGGAGGGGGCAGAACTGTGTGGGATGATAGAAGCAGAAAGTTCATTGCACAGAGCCACTCTGCTTTGAGGTGCTGAGCTGAGGCAAAAAAAAAAAAAAAAAAAAAGAAGAAGAAAGAAAGAAAGAAGAAAGAAAAGCAGAAAGAAAGAAAACCAAGTTCCCAGTTAGATTATGGAGCCCTGTCCCTTTCATCTAAAGGGCATCTTTTAAACAGACATCCAACACACTCCTGTTATTTTCCACTCTCTCTATTTTTGCAATGAGAAAATCTTCTCACATTAATTAAATTTTTATGACATGAAATGGCCAAAAGGGGATGCCTATTAGCCAATCAGCTCAGTGTGGAACAAGTGCTTTCTTGAGCATGTCTGTGTCGGGGAAGAAAGGCGGGTGGCCTGGAGGCTCCCAGAGGTTACCCTTAGGTGGCCCTGTGTGCTGCCACTCTGTCTCTGGAGACTGGAGATGTGCTCTGCCTGATACGTTTCATGGGCTGTCTCTGATGGGGAAGAGGTCTCCAAACTCTAACCTGAAAGGAGTACAATGAGAAAGAGGAGGGAAGAGAAGAGGCAGAAAAGAGAAAAGAGAGGTGGGTAAGAAGAAAACAAGCATAGATGTTAGAAAGGAAAAAAAAAGTCCAATTTGATTCCCTTATCTGGACGTGGGAATGTTCTGGTACCAGAATATAAAGACAAAATAGTGATTCATTTCAGGGAGGCCAAGGCTTCTACAATTCATGTGGAATCTGAAAGCCTGGATTGATTTTGGCTGAGGCCACCAGACCTTGGCTATTATCCCTTTCTGTTTTGTTTTCTACAAAGCAGAACAAGGACTAAATTAGGTCCTTGGTTTCAGTTTCTTTACAAATACAAGCTCATGTGTTGAATAATGGAAAAACACTTCGAATTTAAAGAATGCATAGCAAAAGTTTCTTATAAGCACTAAAGAGGGATAAATGCTTTCTCACCCTAATGCAGCTCAACAGAAAAAGATTCCAAAGAGCCTCGGCAATTGAAATAATCAATTTCTACAAAAATGCAGGAGCAATAATATCACTGAGATGTTAGAAACTTATCGAAGGCCCAGGTTCTCCCTTCTGAGTCTCAGCTGTAGCTTTGACTTTCTGACCCATCCAAAAGTATAAATGAGGAGACTGTCAAAACCTTCCTTTTGTTCTTTTCCATTAGCAATACATTTATCATCTTACCTCTTTTCTCATATTGGAAGCCCCGAGACACAAGAATATAAATTTCTATTAGAGAACAGAGCTGGCCCTTCTACTGGTGATGGGGGGTAGCCACTAGCAGAATTCTGGGGGGCAGGGGTCTCCTAGTTAAAACTTAGAAGAATAGGAGGGAGAGAAGATGGAGGCTGAGTAGGTGAAAGCTGAGTCCACTTGCTTGTGCTTCCAGCATAGATTTTCAGCTGATCTTCCAACAAGTGGCCTGAACAACCAGAAGAATCTTAGATGATGTGACTTTTTGGAGCCAAGGAGTACAGATGATGCTTTGCACCACCCAATAAGAGATTTTATAAGTTAAAGGGAAAATACCGTGCACAAGGTATCTGCAGCAGAAGAGAGAACAGACTGAAAATGCAGCTTAGAAGTGCCCACCCCTCCTGGAATGGGGGGCCCTGGTCCATCACAGGGAACCTCCAACCCTAATCAGGAGAGACTTGAGAGGATATACAGAGTCTGGGAGACTCAGGTTGCACACACAGACCAAGCAACATGTCCATAGCTGCAGCACCAACCAGGAGAGTTCAAGAGAGAAATTCTATCTCCTGCAACTGTTGGAGGCACTGGCAGGTTGCAGCTAGCCCTGACCAAGAGGGACTTGTCATCTTTTGGGGAGGTGGGGTGCGTGGAGAGCCAGGTAGTAGCTTGGTGCTGCAGTGTGTGTGCCACACAGGGACTTACTTTAAGAGAGGAGCTGAGGTATGGCTGGGCAGGGACCTCACACATGCAGCTGCCCTGCCAGCAAAGAGGCCAGATGGAAATCATGGTTCATGTCCACTGATCCCAGCTGGCCAGGAAGAGTAGAAGGCAGCATGGCTGGCAAGCAGGGGGCTGCATGTAGAATGGAGGGTTTGGGCCTGAGCCGCCTGAGGGAGCAGTGGGCTAGGAGCTGGACAGGCAAGAGCTGAGCACCTGAGACTCTGCAGCAAGGCAGGGCCACTCACACCATGGAATACAAAGCTCTGGGAAGATCTGGCTGGTGTGACTCAGTGGAATGAGCACCAGACTGCGAAGCAAAGGATTGTTGGTTCGATTCCCTGTCAGGGCACATTCCTAGGTTGCCGGCCAGGTCCCCAGTGACAGGCGCACGAGAATCAACCACACATTGATGTTTCTCTCCCTCTCTTTCTCCCTCCCTTCCCCTCTCTCTAAAAATAAATTTAAAAAACAAACAAACAAAGCTCTGGGAAAAGAAAGGCATGCCCATCCCCCACCTGCAAGATTCAAACTCTGCAGAACAGTAAGGTGAGGCTCAAGAACCCCCTGCTGGGCACAGATCTACAGGGGAAAGAAAGAGAATCTCCAAAGAGCCCTTTATGAACTTTTATCAGATGCTGTGCTGGCTCCTCCTTGGGCCCTGTTCCACTGAAAACAGCAAAACAGAGAGATTAGAAATTGGCACAGCAAAAGGTGTTTAGGGTCCCACCCAGCCTTGGCTCTTACACAGAGCTTCCATCAATGTCAAGCAAGAAAGAACTGACCCTTTTAGACAGATTGGCCCCTCACATGAAACAGACAACTAATTCATCTGAAACATTATTGGAACTAATCTGGGACAGACCAAGACATGTGATGCAAGGGTGAGGGAACATATACACCATCTTCCCTGAAGACTGAACAGTGCCTCCCAGGAGAGAGCCAAGAATCACACCCTCCGGATCACACCAAAAGCCCACTCTAGAGTGAAGTGGAGGTGGTACGTGTGGTGGTGTTGGATGTTAGATGAACCACCTCTGGACCTTGTACTGATAAAAAGCCATCAAGGCAGAACAGTGAAGACCAGCCAAGCCTGAAGAAGACAGCCAAAGACTGTGGATTGCTTGTAGCCTCAACAGGCTGCATAAAGCTAGACTGGGAAACCAGCTGACACTACCAGGGACAATTCCAGAAGATGACAGTGGGCCAACAATACTAGACTACTGAGATTAATTCTACTTTGTTCTTTTTCATTATTTTTTATCCTGCATATCTTCTTAACATCATTTCTTTGTCTTCAATTTTGTTTCTACTATTTCACTATTTTTTAATTTTATTTTTCACATATAATTTATTTTTATTATTTTTTATTTTTATTTTTGTTTTATTTCAAATCTTATATTTTACTCTTCCCTTCTCTTACTCCATTTTGCCTTCATCTTTTTCTTATTTTTGTTTTAAATTTTACTTTTCCTTTTCTAAACTTTACCTCTATTCCTCATTCTTACTATTTCTCCTCCCTTTATCATCTCAAAACTGTCTTTCTTTACATTACTCATCTCACATTCTTTTTCCCTTTCTTATAATATCCTTACTCTAAATCTACCTTTATTAATATTTGCTTGGTTGTCATTGGTATTGGGGTTATTGTTGCATTTCTTCAGTTTTATTCCTAGTTGTTCACTATTATTTTTAATTTAAAATCTCACATTTTACTGTTTCCCTGTCCCATTCCATTTCACCTTTCCTCCTGACCTGTTATTTTCATTTTAAATTTTATTTTCTCCTGTTTTTAGCCTGACTTCTAACCCTTACACTTATTTCTCCTTCTTTTATTCTTTCAAAATCATTTTATTTTCCTTTAGACATCTCACAACCTTTTTTTCTTTTCTTTCTTTCTTATAATATTCTTATTCTCTTGTCACCTTTGTTAATTTTTGCTCATTTGTCATGAAGATCACTGCAGTGGTTATTTTCCTTCAATTTGGTTCCTAGTTTTTCAAACCCTGTATTATCTTCCTTCCTTTTTTTACTCCATTTTGCCCTATCCCCTCCTTATTATATTTATGTTGTAAATTTTATTTTCTCTTTTTTTGCCTTGTTTATATTCCCTATTCTAATTATCTCTCCTTCATCTACCCTGTCAAAATTATTATTTCCTTTAGTCATCTCATATTCTTTTTTCCCTTTCTTTAACATTCTTTCTCTTTCTACCTTTATTTATCTTGGCTCATTTGTTGTTGATATCACAGTAGTGTTTGAGGGTGGGTTTTGTTTGCTGGGTTGTTTTGTTTTGTTCTGGCAACTCCTATACAACAGCATATAAGATGTGGTTGGGACTGACTCTCAGTCAGCCAGTCAGAGAAAAGCCACCAATGAACAAGCCAACAATAACCAAAACCCAAGTACAACAAGAAAGCCCACATAAACCACATAAAGGGCATCCCTAGAGCATCCAGCTCAGGAGTTGAAGGAGATGACACCATTGAGTCTCACAAGTTCCCTGACACAGATGCCACCTCACAAAGAGAGGAGTCAAAGCAGATCAATCTCATAGGCAGAAACAAACAAAAAGAGTCACCTAAAATGAAGAGACAAAGAAACAACTCCAACTACAAGAAAAAGAAGAACCCACGGAGAGGGTAATAAAATTGAGGCAAGCAATTTATGAGATAGAGCTCAAAATAATCATTACAAGGATGCTAGAGGAACTTCAGCGAGAACTACAAGGAACCCAGTGGGAACTACATCATCATGAAAAAGGATATAGAAACTATGAATAAGAATCAAGGAGAAATAAAGAATACAATATCTTAAGTGAAGAGTACACTAGAAGGGATTAAAATCTGGCTAGATGAAGCAAAAGATGAAATCAGAGAGTTGGAAGACAAGGTAGAAAAAACACCCAGAGCAACAAAATGAAAGAAAAAGACTAAAAAAGAATGAAGATAGTTTAAGGGAGTGGCAGGACAACCTGAAAAGTAACAATATTTGCATCACAGGGATATTAGAAATAGAAGAAAAGGAGCAAGAGATAGACAACCTATTTAAAAAAATAATGACAGAAAACATCCCTAACATGGAGAGATAAAAAGTCATGGAAGTACAGGAAATATAAAGAGTCCCAATCAAGATGAACCCAAAGAGATCCTCTCCAAGACACATCGTAATTAAAATGGTAAAATTTAAAGACAAGGAGAGACTCTTAAAGGCAGTGAAGGAGAACAGCCAGTAATATACAAGAGAGCTCTGATACAGCTATCAGCTGATTTCTGAACAGAAACATCATAAGCCAAAAGAGTCACAAAATATTCCAAGTAATGAAAAGCAAAGACCTACAACCAAGGTTATTCTACCCAGCAAGGTTCTCATTTAAAACTGAAGGTAAAACAAGATGCTTCCCAGACAAAAAAAGAAGGAAAGAAAGAAAGAAAGAAAGAAAGAAAGAAAGAAAGAAAGAAAGGGTACATCTCCACCAAACCAGCATTGCAAGAGGTGCTAAAGGAACTGCCTTAATACAATGAAGATAAAGAGAGAGAGGAACACAGGCACAGAGGGAAAAAATGGCAATAAATGAATACCTATGAATAAAATGTAAATAGATCAAAAGCTCCAATCAAAAGACATAAGATAACCGAATGGATAAGAAAATATGACCCACAGATACATTCTCTACAAGAGACCAATATCAGAACAAAAGATTTACACAGGCTGAAAGTGACAGGATGGAAAAAACATTCCAAACAAATTGGACATGAAAAAAAAAAGGTAGGGTTGCAATACTCTTATCAGACAAACTAGACACCCAAACAGAAGCCATAATAAGAGACAAAGAAGGTCACTACATAATACTTAAGAGTGTTGCCCCACAAAGAGATATAACCCTTGAAAACATCGTATATGTACCCCATGTAGGAGCACTTAATACATAAGGAAAATCTTGGAGGACTTTAGAAAGTAGATCAACAGCAATACAGTCATTATAGGGGATTTTAACACACCACTGCCAACAATAGATAGATCATGCAAAAAAAAAAAAATCAACAAGGATATTGTCCCAATGAATAACTCCCTATATAAAATGGACTTAGTTGATATTAATGGAGAATTTCACTCTAAAGAGGCAAGATATACATTCTTTTTAAAAGCACATGGATCATTTTCAAAGATAGACCACATTGTAGGTCACAAAATAACCCTCAACAAATCCAAGAAAATTGACAACATATCAAGCATGTCCTAGAATCACAATGGCTTGAAACTAGAAACCAACCTGAAGGAAAAAAACTCAAAAACATTCAAATTCATGGAGACTGAATAACATTTTATTAAATAATTAATGGGTTAACAATGAAATCAAGGAAGAAATCAAAAAGTACCTGGAAACAAATGAAACTGAACACACAGCAACCAAAAACCTATGGGACACAATGAAGGCAGTCCAGAGCGGTAAATTCATAGCAGTACAGGACTACCTAAAGAAGATAGAAAAGTCTGAAACAAACACCCTAACCTTACATCTAAAAGAACTAGAGGAACAACAACAAACAAGCCCAGAGTAAGTAGGAAGTAGGGAATAATCGAGATCAGAGCAGAATTAAAGCACATAGAGACAAAAACAACCCAAAGGATCAATGAATCCAGCAACTGGTTCTTTGGAAAGATAAGCAAAATTGATGAACCTTGAACCAGATTCATCAAGGAAAAAAAGAGAGGGCCCAAATAAAATCAGAAATGAAATAGGAGAAGTAACAACTGATACCACAGAAATTAGTATGAACAACTGTATGCCAAGAAAGTTGACAATCTGGGCAAAATGGATAAATTTCTAAAAACATACAGTGTTCAAAAACTGAATCAAGGAGAATCAGAAAGCCTGAATAGACTGATAACAACTAACAAAATTGAAGCAGTAATCAAAAATATCCTCGCACAACAAAAGCCCTGGACCAGATGGCTTCACAGGTGAATTCTATGAAACATTCAAAGAAGAACTAACTCCTATCCTTCTCAAACTAATCCAAAAACCTCAAGAAGAGGGGAGACTCCCAAAATCTTTTTATGGAGCCAGTATTATCCTAATTCCAAAACCAGGTAAAGATACAACAAAGAAAAAAAATTACAAGCTGATAATTTTCAGCCTGATAATTACAGGCTAATAAGGGAGTTGTCCAAGAAGAGGATATAACCCTATTAAATAGATATGCACCCAACAGAGGAGCACCTAAATATATAAGGAATATCGCAGAGGACTTTAAGAAGGTAATCAACAGCAACATAGTCATTGTAGGGGATTTTGCACCCCACTGTCAACAATGGATAGATTGTGCAACCAAAAAGCAACAAGGATATTGTTGATACTGATGAACATAGATGCAAAAATTCTCAACAAAATATTGGCAATCTGGATCTAGCAATACACTAAAAAGATCATACTACACAGTAGTGGGATTTATCCCAGATATGCAAGGATGATATACTATTAGCCAATTAATAAATGTAATATACCACACAAACAAAGGGGAGGACAAAAGCCATATGATCATATCAATAGATGCTGAAAAAAACATTTGACAAAATCTAGCACCAATGTATGATTAAAAAACACTCAGCAAAGTGGGAGTAGAGGGAGTTTACCTCAGCATAATAAAAGCCATATATGAGAAACATTCTCCCAATATCATAACTAATGGGCAAAATCTAAAAGCTTTGCCCCTAAGATCAGGAACAAGACAAGGGTGTCCACTTTCTCCAGTCTTATTCAACATAGTACTGGAAATTCTAGCCACAGGAATCAGAAAAGAAAAAGAAATGAAAGGCACCCAAATGGAAAAGAAGGAAGTAAATCTTTATTTGCAGACAACATGGTAGTGTATATAGAAAACCCTACAGTCTCCACCAAAAAACTACTCAACCTAATAAGTGAATTTGGTGAATTAGTGGGATACAAAGTCAATATTCAGAAACCAATGGCATTTTTGTAAATCACCAATTAACTATCAGAGAGAAAGTAGGGGAAAATCCCATTTACTATAGCAACAGGAAAAATAAAGTACCTAAAATTAAATTTAACCAAGGAGGTAAAAGACCTGTACTTAGAACACTGAAGAAAGAAATTGAAGAAGAAACAAATAAATGGAAGAATATACCATGTTCATGGATTGGAAGAATTAATATCATTAAAATATCCATACCACCTAAAACAACCTATAGATTCAACGCAACCCCTATTAAAATCCAATGGTATATTTCACTGATCTAGAACAAATACTCCAAAAGTGTATATGGAACCACAAAAGACCTCAGATAATATAAACAATCTTGAGAAAGAAGAATAAAGTTGGAGGGGTCACAATACCTGATATAAAACTATATTACAAGGCCACTGTAATCAAAACAGTCTGGTACTGGCATAAGAACAGACACATAGATCAATGGAACATATTAGAAAGCCCATAAATAAAACCATGTCCCTATTGTTAATTAATACGTGACAAAGGGGGCATGAGCATATAATGGAGTAAAAATAGTCTCTTCAATAAATGGTGTTGGGAGAACTGATCTGGTAAATGCGAAAAAAAAAAAATGAAATTAGACCACCAACTTACACCATACACCATGATAAACTCAAAATGGAAAAAAGACTTAAATATACTCATAAGACACAATACCATAAAAATCCTAGCAGGAAACATAGGCAGTGAAATTTCAGATATCCCACATACCAATATTTTTGCCAATATACCTCCTAGGGCAAAGAAAATAAAAGAAAAAAATAAACAAATTGGACTACACCAAATTAAAAAGCTTCTGCATGGCTAAAGAAAACATCAGCAACATGAAAAGGGAATTGACTGTATAGGAGAACATATTTGCCAATGATACATTGGACAAGAGCTTAGTCTCTAAAATATATAAAGAACTCATATGACTCAATGCCAAGAAGACAAACAATCCAATTAAAAATGAGCAAAGGACCTGAATAGACACTTCTCTAAAAAGGATATACAGGTGGCCCATAGACATATGAAAAGATGCTCAACATCACTAACCATTCAGAAGTGTAAATTAAAAACGCAATGAGATACCACTTCACACCAGTCAGAAAGAGGCCATAATAAACAAATCAACAAACAGGTGCTGGTGAGGTTTGGGGAAAAGGGAACTCATACACTGTTGGTGGAAATACAGGTTGGTGGAAATACAGATTGGTGCAACCACTGTGGAAAACAGTATGGAATTTCCTCACAAAACTAAAAATGGAGCTGCCCTTTGATCCAGCAGTTCCACTCCTGGGAATATACCTGAAGAACCCTGAAACACCAATTCAAAAGAACCTATACACCTTATGTTCATAACAGTGTTATTTAAAATAGCCAAGTGCTGGAAATAGCCTAAGTGCCCATCAGCAAATAAGTGGGTCATTAAGGAAGAAGGACCCCCTACCCTTTGCAACAGCATGGATGGAACTGGAGAGTATTTTGCTAAGTGAAATAAGCCATTTGGTGAAAGACAAGTACCATATGATTTTACTCGTAAGAGGAGTCAAATGAACAAATAAAGTAATGAGCAAAATAGAACCAGAGACATAGAAACAAGGAACAGACTGACAGCAGGCAGAGGGGAGGAGGGAAGCTGATAATGGTGGAAAGAACAAGAAGTGACTAGTTAAAGAATGTGTAGGAATGACCCATGGACTAGGTCAATGGTGTGGGGATTGACTGTGGGACCTGGAGGTGGGCTGGGCTGGGTGGAGGAGGGCAAAGGGGGAAAAATTGGGACAACTGTAATAAAATAACAATAAAAAAAATGTATAAGAATGGACCTGAAAACGAGAAGTTTCCATGTGGAAAGAGCAAAAAGAATGGCAGTTCACCTAGAAATTAAAGGTACAATGAGATTCATCTCCTACGCTTGAAGGCATTTATTTCCTCTAAGAAAATATGCTGCAAATCTCCCTGCAAAAGAAGAAACCAGGACTTGAGCCACTTTTCTCCAAGACCAGCTTTCCCAACTGAGTGAGTGCTGAAATGGGCTAGAAAATTAAAATTAACATAATAAAAATCTTAATGTCATCTTAGGGTACTTAGTTCTGCTCACCAAGATCTGATTGTCCTCTCCCTTCAGACCACAATAGGATTGCATCCAACCATCCACCTTGTGGTTGGATGGGACCATGTGACTAGTTCTGGATAATGATTTGGGAATGGAGGTTTCAAGTGTTACTCATGTGCTAAAAGTGAGACCCTGTAGAGCTCTCTTTCCCTCTGGTATTTAACCAACAATACTTGACATGATGACACTGAGATTTTGGAGTATGTTTTGTTAATAAAGCATAACCTAACTTAGCTTGACTGATACACAATCAGAGATTACATGAAGGAAATAGGAAGCTCTGCAGTGGCCAAAGATTCCCTCTTGAGGAATATATAAGAAACCAGGTGAAATGGATATAATGTTGCACAGAAGTCCTTGGTATGTAGAATCTGCCAAGAATGAATACACTGGCATTGGCTGAAGCACAGCTAAACAACTGTCCTTGTCAGAAAAACAAGAAAAGAAAACTGGGCTGTAACTTTTAGACTGAAGTCTTGAGAAGAAAACTAAAGAGAAGCCAGGTAGATTTTTTTCTCTCTACTCTACATTTATGCTCCTGAAAGAGAAGCTGAGATGATGGTCATGGTTATGCAGATAGAGTCATGTGAAAAAACATGGATCATGGTAACAGAACCACAGAATCCTGCAAAGCAAGGGATGCATCTTCACCTAACTGTAAAGAGAGACTTGTGAGTATACTCTCTAATGTAAACAGGGGAGTTATAAAAGAAATGTTAGGGAAAAGAGAAAAATGTCCCCCAAATAGCTCAAGTCTATATATTGCCAATAGAAGATAACAGTTGCAACATTGATCATGTACTTTCAAGGGGACAAAAGTTAGTTCTCAGGAGGGTGGGGGCAAAAAAATTTCTGATATTACAATGATAAATGAACTTCTAAAAAGCCACAATGTATAAGCACATATAAAGTATATCTGTGATATTAACATTTTATGCAGAAGGTGATTAGAAAAAAAATGTTTAAAAAAGGTTACTTAGGGGGACAATGATGAAAAAATAAGGTTAAGAAACACTGGCATAGGTGAACAAGTACGGTGATTTTTAGAGGAAAAAAAATTAAAAAAAGGATCAAGATAAATATTTATAGACATATATATGTGCCAAAGCAGAAAGTGTGTCTATAATAAACCAGGTCACTCTGAAATGGTATCCAGAATTAAAGACAACTTTAAAATTTATACCAAGTCTTGGTGGAAAAGAACCATGATCCTTTCTTCTATTTTCTATTCATGCCCTCGAAGCTCATCAGAGAATGCCCACCCTGCTTTTCCTTATTCACACTCTTTGTGGGAATGCAACCTAAAAGTTTATATTCTAAACCTATAGAGCCTCAACCATGGAATTATTACCAGTTTTTTCTTTGAACTTCTATTTTTAAACTTACTTTTTTGAACTCACCTACACATAAGGTTCTATGCCCTATTTTTCTTTCCTTTATGTTATGAATTCCAAGAGGTTATGGTCAGATTTTTCCAAGGCCCCTTCCTCCCTCCCTCTTTTCCTTCCTTCCTTCCTTTTTTCCTTCCTTCCTTCCTTTATTTTTATTTTTAACATCATCTAACAGAAGAGAATTAAATCCAGAGCAATAGTCACCATTGTGGCTTCCAATGGAGATATTTTTCATAAAAAATCACCCCAAACTCTAGTACAGTGGTAAGGGGTGCAAGGGGACAGGAGGCAGAGCTCAGGGGATCCTCCCTGGAGGCCTGGTTCCTAACAGGCAGCAGTCCACTACCAGTCCCGGGCCAAGGGTTTGGGGACATCTCCTCTAGTAGATGCTGTATTTCTAAAAGAAAGGGTTATATAGTTGGTCTAAGAATAAGATGGAATATGCTACTACTATTAAAATTGACCTTGGTCAAAATTTTGTAATTTGTATTAGGAATCCAGTATTCTGTTCCCTACCATGTTGAGGAAACAATAAATAGCAAGTGACTGCAGATCTCCTTTTAATCCTTCATATTTTGTCCAGTATGTTCCCAACTCCAGGTTCAAGGATTTTTACAATGATGTATATTTTGTCAATATACAATGCCACAGGCTCATGTTATAGAGAGTCTTGTTCCATAGGAAAGGGGTGAGGGTACTGTCTGTTTGACATGGTACTCACTGAACTAGAAAGAACTAATATAAGTGAAGTATAGCAGGTGTGCTTTGCACTCATCTATGACCTTGGCCAAATGTTACCAACAACCCCAGTATCTTGCTCATAGTGCCTAGGCAGGGCTTCAAAATTGTTTTTATCAAAAGGCTTCAAATAAATAAAACTAATGTTAGTAAATGAGCGTAGGGGGTCAATCTGAGTGGTATCAGGAACTTTAGCCCCATACAACCTGGGGCCTGGGAAAGGACCCATAAGTCTTGTCCAGAACATGGATAAAACTGGAGGCAAGCAAGACCCAAGAATAACTCTAAGGGCCCTCGGGGGGAAATCAGGCTTAGAAGTAAATTACACTCCTTGAAGCATACTTTGTTTCTCTCTCAAGCTCTGTTAATCTTACACCAGATAACCAACTCAAGGCTGGGAAAGAAATTTATAAAACTCCTGGACCCTGACCCAAATCCCACCTGGCTCCATAATGTTTGCTCAACTCAGACCTGAAGCAGTTCGGTGTGTTCCTGCTATTGTCATCTTTAAAGAACATCTATTCTCTGCAAGCATAAGCTACTGATATAATTAGATTACCTATACATTCCTGTTACTTATCCCCCCCCCCCCCATATCCCTCTCAATAAAAGCCATTGAGCGTAGGGGCTCGGGGCATCCTTCTTTAGAGAGAATCACCTTCCCCTTTCCTTGTCAGACAAACGGTGTCTGGAAGGACTCATTATTTCATCCGCAGCAAATCGGAGCACCCTGCAGGACAGAGTCCCCCATAGATGAGGTAAAATTTTTCCTGGAGGAAAGTTCTCTAATATTTTTCCATCTCTGAAGCTGCTTATATATTTCTGCCCTCAGACTGGCCCAACTAGACAAACAATGAGGGCTCACACGTAGTTCTGCAGGCATAACAAAAAGAGGAATGAATATTGAAGGTGCCTATTAGTTGGCATCCCAGTGAATGACTGGATATGTGACTTTCCATATTAATTTCTGTGCTTGCTCATTGTTTCTTTGGAGACACTAAAGCCTTTCCTTCCGTTATGAGCAATGAGATTAAAATGCAAGTGTCCTGGGAAAGACCACCCAGTAGCTCTTTGCTAACAAACATATAAATAACCATGAGCAGATTCACTTCTGTGACTGGACTTGATAAAGAACTTACAGACTGGAATCCACTGCTACAAACCCAGAGAGTATGGTGGGGAGCAGGGTGGTGGAGACACACATGCACATTTAGTAGAAGTCAGCCTGCTCCAGGATTATAGGAGCTACTGTTTTATTTTGTTAACTCTTATGCCATAATAACCCTGAATTCTTGCCCTGAACCCTAAAAGTTATGCCTTCTCAGATTTGTTGCCTGAAGGTCAATTAATTTTCTAATGACTCAAATATCATTATAACTAATGAGCATCAGTAAATCACAGAAGCTATGACCAATTTTATAGTAGACATCCAGAAGCAACAACTAAAGCCCATACATCCTCCTTGGAGATGATCTAGAAAACCTTTGTCATGTATGGTGTATGAGGTGGAGGCACCTTGATTGTTGAGTTCAGTCTTGAAGGATGAATAGGAAGACTTTTTCCAGCGTATAGAGAGTATGACAGGTTTGTCAGTAAGGGAGAAAAACAAATCAAAGGTGAGTCCAGTTGAAACAGGAGGGAGATAGATCAATAAAGAGACTTCAGATCAATAGTATAATAAAACATTTCAAATGAAAGATTATGAGGTCTGAAGCATAAGGGAATATAGAGAAAGGAGTAGCTTCATGATATAGTTGAAAGCATATTTCAATAGGTCTTAATCATCAAAATGTATCCAGATTGGTGTTTGGAGGGAGTGTATTTCCTTTTGTAATAAAAACCAGTGAGTTACTGGTCATACTGAAAAAGTTTAAACATAATAAGGACCTCATTTTAAAAAGTTAACAGAATTCAGGAACAGGAAGCTATAGAATTCATATAGTGAATAATTTTACAGTGTCTACTATGTGCCATAAACTATAATAAAGTCTGCAGGCTACTAAAATAAATAGAATACAGATGTTGTTTTATAGAGATTCACAATAGAGTCATCAAGGATGAAGGGGGGAAAACATACAGGTGGGTCAACAAACATAATAAAGGATTAAGTGCAATGAGCAGAACAGATGAAGCCTTATTTCTATCCTGAGAAGTTCCAGGGCGGTTACTGCTTTTCAGGCCTGCATATCCCTGACCCTGTAATCAAAGTGGTGTGATAATGTATGACTTCTAATTCAGGCTTTATTGCCCTATTACTCATATGTAGAGACAAGTAGGACTATCCATTAATTGGCCTAGCGTGTGCTATGTGTTGCCAATTAGCTAGATGGGTCTGACGACATCCATTCTCCCTGGGGGAAGGACCACTTATTCTCAGGGGCCTGGGCTCCCCCTTCCCTCATTGGAGGTGCTGTGTTGAACTGGGCTTCAAAAATTATGAGTCCCCCAAGATTTTCAGGTGCCAAGAAGTTGACATTTCCAATCACTCCCTAAAACAGAAGACATCTCTATTCAGTCTGCCTTTTTCTTGAGCCCAATATGTTGATTTCCCTACAGAAGAGTAGCCCCACACATATCGCATACGAAGAGAGTATCAGCGGATAGTCTCCCTGAGGGCACCACTGTAAGGTATCAGTGTTGTCCTGCCCTCAGCACACTTCTCTGAGGGATAATGAGGGAATAGTGGGCTCAGAGCCAACTCTTGCTGAACCAGGGCTGGGAAGAGTGTTCCCACTAAAGTAAACAGGGGCATTAAAATGTGGATAGCATGTTAAGCCCCTAGTCTGGCCCTGAGCTTCCTGGCATGCAAAGTCAAGGGGAAGCAGGTCAGAGACATGCTTGTCATTGATGGCAGGAAAGAAAGGATCAGTCCCTTAAAGTAAATGTGGTTTCAAATGGAGTGAACTATGTGAGGTCAATGGTTTCCTTTACCATGTGCCAACATAAATGTAATCTTGAGTTTCTTAGCATAATCCCCATAGATCAGTTCAAGTGTATGTATTTCAAGGAGGACCTAGCAAATGTGATCTTATCAGAGTTAATCCAGGGATAAAACATAGACTAGAGAGAGAAAATTCATGTTTCATAAGGTAAAGATGTGAATCCTTCACAAACAACAATAACAAAAAATCATCTTACCCACTTCTTTAGAAAGCCCCATCCAACATTTAAGCAGCAAGCGTAAAAAGTTGGGAGAGAACTTATGTATCATGCAGTGCCACCTTCATTTTACTGAAAATTAAACTAAAGACACCAGATTCTTTTATAAAGTGGCAAAATCATTTATTGCCAGGACTGATCCTAGGTCTGGCCCTCCCTGGGGCGCAGTAAACTGCTCTCCCCCCAGCTCTGAGCAACCACACTATTCAGCCTCTCTCCCATTGCTGACAGGACGTAAGGCCCGTTCATCACCCGTCAGTGCCAGTTAGTCTCTCTGCCTAGAGAGCAAGCTCTTTGTCTCAAATTTGTTTCCACCTTCATAGCACTTAGCCCAGGCCTGGCAGCAGAGTAGATTCTTAATATTGCCTGACTAATGGATGTGAGTAGAAATAAAGTGAGAACTTTCCATTAAAAGTGCAGACCCAGCCCAAGTGCCAAACTCCAGCCTGTTTCTCAGTTCCTGGCAGTAAGCAACCTACTGGGGGAGAGCAGTGATGTTTCCTACAAAATATATGATGTGAATGCCAGAGCCAAGTGGTACTTTTCAATAAAACTTCAGCCAGAATTAAGAAAACATTAGTATTTATACCTTCATGTCCCTCCTTATGGGTCAAAGGTGCTATAGAAATTCAAAATGATAAGAGCAGTAAACTTGTTATCATTTTTTTCTGAAACATTAAGACTAGTTGAGCAGGCAAAGTAGTTTTATTTTAGAAGGACATTTAAATATCTATGAGAAAATCAAAGTATGTGGGGAACATCAGTTTACATAAAACTAATAAACATCCATCCTCAATCTACCACCACCCAAAATTGTAAAAGAAAGAGTTGCCTAGATGATGGTGATGATGATGATGATGATAAAAAAGTCACTGGGACTTATTACATGTCAGGCACTTGCTAAGCGCTTTATACATATTTCCCTGTTTAACCTTTACAGCAACTCTAGGGGGAATAGAGTATATTGTTATCTACATTTACAGATGGAGAAACTGAGGTGCAAAATGGTTAACTTTCCACTGTAATGTAACAAGTATCTGCTCCAGAATTTCAGCACATGGAGTCTGACCAGGAACTGCAAGTTCCCAGGATGAACTCTTTCATACAATAATCACTAACACATATTGAACACATAAGATGTGCCAGGCATGCTTCTAACTATTCTAAGTGATTTTCTGTGTAGTAACAGATGTTGTAATTTGTTATTGCCATCCCTATTTCACAGAGGAGAAAACTAAAGCACTAAAAGGCAGAGGAGTTCACACAGGTGACAGAGTAGTATGCAATGGGGCCAGGACTCACACTGGGACAGTCTGGTTTCTGCACCCATTGTTGTAACAGGTGTACTCTATTCCTGTCCATGAAAGAGAAAGAAATGCAAAAGCTGTGTTTTAGCTTGTCCATTGCTCCCACATTAGACAGACCTTGGCAGGATGTCATCATCTACAGATTAAAGTTCCTCAACAGCCTACTAACTTGCCTCCTGCTTCCCCCTTGCCCTTCTAAATAATCCATCCCTCCACATGGCATGTAAGGTAGACTCCACTCAGGACCAACAACTCCCTACAGTAAATGTCCAAAGTCCTTCAAGTTGCCCATCAGGCCTGCCATGATCAATCTGGATACTCCCACCCTCTCTGTCCTCATCTCTCTAAACTGCTTTTCTCATTTCCCACAAACCAGCCTCCAACAGCTCTGAAATACCAGAGGTTCCCCTCTAACACTCTGTTTCTTACCTGGGTACTTGCTCTCACATTGGTCTTTCCGTGTGGAAAGGATGTGCCCAGGATTATCTTCCAATTTTAACTGGCTTCTACTAATCCTTTAAAGATATAGCTCAAGTGCTGTCTCCTCCAGGAAGCCTCCCTTGGATTTTCTAACCAGTCACTGTTGCTAAGTTATCTGATTGACTCCACTGGTCACTCAGGGGTGACAAAGTCCATTAGTGACCACTGGTGCTTCCAGACTAACGTCTCCTTGGCCAGTGGTTCATGCACTATGCCTATAAAATCCCACTAAATTCTTTTGATGCCTCTATGTTTCAAAATGTTTTCAGTTGTGCACTAATAATAAAGCTGAGGCTGACGCTGTTGTCACTTTTTTTGGGAATACGTGACATCTAGGAACCAAACAGGACTATAAATTACCTAGCTGATGAAAATACTTCATGTATCCCTTGAGACTGCTTTACAGATCTTTTATAACTGGCTCAAACAGCTGTGGTGTTCTCAAAAAAGGTACAACATTTATAGTTAACTTTTTAACTAACTTCAATAGCACAAATAGCTAAAGAAAGAAGTCACCTGGAAATAGTCACACACAGGTACATTTGTGGGGCAGGAAGTGAGTTAGCAAGACATCTGCAAAATTGTGCAGTTAAATTTTACCAAAAAAGGGGAAAAGTTCATGGGGTTTATTTGGACTTTAGAAACAACTTGAATTGTCTTTATCTACATTTGAAGTGCACACCCCCATTAGAATTATCCTCCATCCTTCTTCCTGAATTAACCCATAACCTTTGAATCAATTTGAGAAAGAATATACTGTCAGTTTTTAGAAAAGAGAAGACAGTTGTTAATATGCTTGGTCTCCATTTCTACTTTGTTACCCATGAGGTACACATTTTAGAAACCATGGGCATACTTAAAGGATATTCAAATGAGATAATTATGTTTTAATTAATTTAAAAAATAATAAGGTAAGATCTTGACACAATATGTGTTAGTTACTGACTCCACAGGTGTGAGAAAGGTAATCATTTGATGTCTGAGCTGGGCCAAGTGCTGTGCTGGGAACATTTCATCAACTATCAGGAACACCTTCTTCCGGTCTCTCTCACAATCCAAACCTCAACTCACACTTCATGTCATCAGGAAACTCAAGCCAAACCTGATGTTCCCTTTTTGGTTTGGGACTGAGACTTAATCTTTTGTTATGCATTTAACTTACATAAAGTATCTGTTCAGGACAAGCAATTCAACAAGGACTCAATGCATACTGTTGAGGTTTTGTGGAGCATGACGAATATCATCCCTAGAAGTTATATCCTTTCAACAAGGTTATGAGCTGCTTCATGACTTCCTATTTTGGCCCTGATCTTGGACCTTTAAGCCAATGCATCCACCAGAGTAGTTATTGCTCTCCAATGGAGAATCATGGGCCACTTGTTTAAAATCTTGCATTCATTAAGCAATGACCCTACACAAGGCACCAATTTAAGGGCTTCTGTGCATAAGTTCATTGAATTTGCACTATAACCCCCAGACATTAGTGGTTACTAGTCCCACCACACTGGTAAGAAATAAAAGAGACCTAGTGACAGTTCCCTAATCAAGGCCTTACAGGGTCTATGTGGTTGAACCTGGATTTGAAGTCTGTCCTTACCCGCCCTTGCTTTGTTCCTGCTGTAGGCAGAATTCTAAGATGGCCCCAAGATCCCTACCCTGTGATGTACATATCCTCTCTCCTCCCTTTGAGTGTGGGAGAGATTTGTGAATATGAGGAGATTATCACTTCCATATTTGGGTTACTAATCAGTTGACTTTGAGTTAATCAAAAAGAGGTTATCCTGGGTGAGCCTGACTGAATCAGCCCTTTCAAAGCAGGTAAAGTGTCAAAGACATGATCACCTGATGATCTCAAGGAAGATGAAAAGTGCATCTTATAGAGAGGGCCATGTGTCAGGGGACAGCAGGTGACCTCTAGGAGCTGAGAGTGGCCTTTGGTTGCTGGTCAGCAAGAAAGGACATATCCTGCATTTGAAGGTGCTGAATTCTGCCAAAAACCACACAGGCTCTGAAGAGGAAGGTGACCACCCAAAATGAAGGCAGCCTGGCCAACACCTTAATTTAAGCCTCATAAGGTCCTGAGCAAAGAACTTATGAGGGTTAGACTTTTCACCTACAGAAAACTTCATATATATTTGTACTGTTTTAAGCCACTAAGTTTGTAGTAGTTAGAGTGATTGTCGTAATTTGAGCAAAAAAACAGCCATAGAAATCTAATCCAGTTCCCCTGCCTTTGCTTCTATCCAGTTCCAATCCAGCTCCTGACCCTTTTTCTCTGTATCCTGACTGCAGATCAGCCACTTCCCTTTGGCCTCACAGACTGTTTTCTGGACTCTGTCTTCTGGGCTTGGAAAAGCTGGGCTCAAATCAGCCGTTTCTTGGCCTTTCTCCTGTCTCCCGTATCCTCCCTCCATTCTTTGAACTCAATCCTGGCACTGTCCCGTGCTTCCCTTTTTGAAGTGGCATTCCGAGCTGGAAACAAATTGGGTGCAGGACTTACTAAACAACATTATAAAGAGACCTAACTCCTTAAGGAAACCTTGATAAAGTCTCTACGAACCATGAAAGGGTTTTGTTTGATTTCTTTTATTTCTGTTTTTTTTTTGAAGGGTTTGGAGGTACAGAGCTTCAGAAAGGAGAAAGAAATGCAAGTGGGGTTCCAGTCTCCCCATCACCCGCTTCATGCAGAATAGCTCCAGCCAGATTTTGTTCCAAACAAAGGTTGTAATGCTAATAACTAAATAAAAATTCAGTACCATCTGTGGGTATCATAGAAGAGTGGTCCTAGCCCTGTTGATTGTGTGATCATAAGAGAAACACTTAAACAATGTGGGCTTTAGTCTAGTCCAATACAAACTGAGTAGATTGGGAAAGACGATATCTCAAGCCCCTTCCATCTAGCTGTAACACTGATTGAAAAATGGGTGTCTCACATTTTGCATTTGGCAAAATCTCTTGGCCTGCTGAGCTAAGGACTGCCTCAGAAATAAAAGTCTCACCCCATCCAAAACTGAGAAGGGCCTTACTCCTCTGCCCAGCTGCCAAGTTCCCAGAGAGCCATTTGCCTTCTCTCCAAAACCACCAGTGTGCATATGGAGGGCTTCAGCAGACAGGTCCGGGGGAACCTCGATCCTGACTCCAAGGGCAGGCTGCTAGCCTAGCCTGCTCACCTATACTTGCCAAATTCCTTGGGATCAGGGAATGCAGTGGGAAAACTAAAAGCAACTTCGTGGTAGGAGAAAGTAAACAACATAATCATTGTAGGAGCTTAACTTGGAAAAAAATGAAAACAAATGCTGTATCATCTTATAATTTGTCTTGGAGTTTAGGATTCCTTGGTGAGTTTTCTTCAGAGGGGCTGTGAAAATGGGGCCAGCGTTGCAGGCAGGCTGAGTGGGCAGATACACCTGCAGAGATGAATCTGGAAAGATGCAGGACTTTCTGTGTCTACAAATAAGCATGCGGCAAGCATTTCTCTGATGACAGAAATCCCTTTAAATTGGGTTAAATCTCATCGGTTTGCAATGAGAAATAAGTTAGAACATTAAAACATCCTTGGAGGAGAGAAGTCAAAAACTAAGGTTTAAATGATTTCTGGTAGGAAAGTTCCAACTGTCAAACTTTGCAGGAAAGAGCTGTGACTGAGAAGGGGCATTGCTCATTTGTTTGTGTATTTTGGGGCAATGCTCTTTCTTTTAGGCTAGGCACTACCTTTGTTCATAAACGACAAGGTTACAACACTAAACTAGGTGTCTCTGACTCCATAGCTATGTTTCCCTTCTCATTATTCTTCTAAAGAGGTCCAGAAAAAAAAAATGCGTTATGACACACTTGGACAATTTCACAGAAACCAATCTTTAACAAAACTCTCTAGTCTCAGGCTGAGTATTTCAGTACAGTGAACATTGAACATTATTGGCACCACAACCAAATTGCCACAGATTCCTCCCAAGCTTTGTGTTCATCACTCACCTTCTGTCTGCTTGGTGCCTGAGGATGGTCTCCAGAATATTCTTTGGGGGTCACACTGAATTTGGTTAGAATCTCACCTTTATTTGGCTTTTTCCTCTTTCCTATTTTGCTTGCCCCACTCCCTTAAAGGTGCTCCTCCAAGCATGTTCACAATAAATCCCTCGCACCCAACTCTTTGACTTAGGGCTACTTCCTGGAGACACCAAGATGCAACTTTTTGAAAATATTTTCAAGGAATGATATTGCAGTTTTCCCCCTATTTTACCTTATTTAATAAATTTCTCTTTCATCAATTCTTTGGGGAGTGTCTAGCCCCAGGTTATATTGTTTGTGTTCTTGGGCTGGTAGAGAGCTAAAGCCACTCTCTCACCATGTGTTTCAATTTGTCACACTTAATTCTATAGCAAATGTCTGGAGGATTGGTTAATAACACAATGTCAGCTTTTCTCATTTCAGCTATCTGGTCAAAAGAATATGGCTCTATCTTTCAGAAAGAAAGAGTTACAATGACACATTTTTGATTGTGTAGAACCAAGTTATTCTCTTTCTGAGATGGTGAAAGCATTCTGATTGCTTCAAATAATGGGACTGATACTGGCCTAAGCAATCAAGTGTATAAGGGGTATAATAATCAAAATGTAATTTATCTTTGTATTGGCATTACTCCAAATAAAGCAGAAATTTCAATCTTTGGACCTATTCAGTTTTCTATTAGAAAGAAAACTAAACTGAAATAGAGGAAGTGATATTTAATAAGAATCCCTGTCTGGCTTAAGACATTCATTACTTCTGAATTAATCTTGCAAAGAAAGAATCAAAGTGAATCTGACTGAGAACATAAACATTCACTCCTCTCACCTATAAATAAATATAAACAAACAAACAAACAAAGTATGTAAACTTATTTTAAAAAATGAGCCTCCTGGATCAGAGAAAGAACTTGAAGTTTTAATGAAAATAGTTTCTGAAGAGAAAAGAAGCAAACAAACATAAATTTGTATTGTCATGCAAAGTTCTGAAGTCTTTAGGGCTGTTATACTGTATAACTTGAGGCTATAGCATGTGTACTTCGACCCTTTAGCACTGAGTCTGTGGTCCTCTGAGTATTCTATAAGAAAAGAAGGGGAACACAATTGCAGAAGCTATTTTCAAGTTTGGGTGTACTCAGTAGCACAGCACTCTCCAATCTCTAAATGACAGATAATGGTCCAGTTTTGCCAGTTCTCCTCTCTGCACCACTGACATATTACGTAAAACATTTCCCATTGCCTATTAGATCAACAATTAATACTTGACAGATGATAGGCATTCAGCCAATGTTTGTTGGATGAAAGAATATATAGATGAAGAGAAATGGATGGCTCACAGAGTTAATGAAAAGATGGGTAGATAGATGTATTGGTGGATAGGTGGATGGCTGGATGTGGATAGACGGATGGACGAATGAATTACGGGATGGATGGTAGATAATAGATGGATGGGTGGATGGAAGGGTAGATGGGCTCATGGATGATGAATCATGGAAGGAGAGATGAATGGATTATGGTGGAAAGATATTGTGTAAAGTAGGAGGAGGAAGAATTCTCAAAAAAAGGTAAATAAAGTAAACTTTCCTCTTTTTCCTGTACCTTCTTTTGGAGTGTATTCTTAGGCAATCTCTGTTATTTAGATCTTTGCCCTGTATCTGATTAAATGTGCTTTCATGAGAAAAAGTGGTAAATTAATTCCCATAAAAACATAAAGATTAATAGAATTTAACTGAATCACATGATTAAAAACTTGAGTAATGTACAAGCTGCTTTAAAGAAAAAAAAACAATGCAGCATCTTGAGAATATTCACTGAGTTCACTGCTACATAGATGTTGCACAGCAGCAGGGGGCACTAGTCACATAGAATAATGTGAGAACTATGCCTCTCTGAGCTGTAAAATATGATGACTTGGTTTAGAGTTTGAGGAACACTGGGTTACATCTCTCCCAGGCTTACTTCTACTTTTATCGGGGCCATAGGAATCATTATATAATTATGGAATATTGACCATCAGTAAAGAGAGAGAATTGGGGAATTTTATGAAGATAGCCCTGCCTAGCACTCTTGAAAAATTGTCCCACATAGGCCTATCTCATTCTACAGAAATCACATAATTTACTGGTTGATGGACACCTTTATTTTAAAAGTATTTGGCTTCATATCTGAATGTAAATTGACTAGGTTGAAAGATTGAAGGGGTGGTCTTTTGAGTTGTAAATTTATATACCTCACAGAGCTGTAAATATGTCAGAAGCCAGTCCTCCCTCTCTCTCTCTCTCTCTCTCTCTCTCACACACACACGCACACACACGCATCCTGCTACTTAGCAAGAAAAGTGTTACATACTCAAATTCACACCCACAAACATATCAGACATATCTGAGTACTGTGGAAAATATTAATTCAAATATATCAAGAAATCAGTGAAAACATTTTCCCATTTAAGAGAGAGATGAGGCACGGGATGTTGAAATGTTGGCAGGTATGCCACTGTCCTCTGTAATGTTCATTTGTTTGAGCAAGATCCACTTGGAAAGAAAATCAACATGAAATCTTTACTGGATTATTTTCTCTTCTTCTCCACAGGCATAAAAATAGGGAAAAAAAAAAGAGCATCTAGAAAATTTCATTCCAAATAAGCAATATGCCAAAGGGGCCCTTTAGAATTCACATGTGAGAGAAAGGAGGGAACAATGTGAAAAAGAGAAAGTTTTAAGATCAAGGTATTTTTTATTTGGTGGGGGAACAAACAGGAAATCGTCATGTGCCTTAAGAAAATTCTAAGAACATATGACAAAAGTGTGGAACAGTAGGTATTCAGTCAGTCACAAGTTATTACACAAAATGACTGCTCTGCTAAGCCAACGAAAGCTCAGGTAAACTGATCTGTGAAGCCATGTAGACCATAGCAATGTGACTATAGGGCTGCCAGTGTTTTGTGAATGTCTATGCTAATGGAGAGGGAAAGAATAGTCTGAATTATGTGAAAAAAGATAACTTGGTGATATGCTGTACACAGACTGCTTTACTTGTTTATCAATTTACTCAAAGACAGGATACCTCCTACTTGAAAATCATAACTGCATTCCTTTTCTATTGCTGTATAACAAGTAACCATATACATTGTGGCTCAAAACAACACACATTTCTTATCTCACAGTTTCCACAGGTTAGGAGTTCAGCACAGGGTACGTGAGCCCTCAGCTCAGGGTTTCACCAGGGTGAAATTAAGGTGTCATATGGGGTCTGAGACCATCTGAGGCCTCTCTTCCAAGGTCACTGATTGTTGACAGACTTCAGTTCCTTGAGGCTGGAGGACTAAGGTTCCCACTCTCTTGCCGCCTGTCAGCAGGCTTTATCTCAGCTCTTAGAAGCTTCCTACTATTCCCTCCTTTAGGCCTTTTCCACATGACAGTTTTCTCCTTCCAGATTAGCAAGAGAGTCTCAGTTAGCTAAGATGTAGTTTAATATGACATCACATAATCAAAGGCATAACGGTCCCAACACAGTCATAAGTCCTTCCCTCACTTGATGGGGGGCCATATACAGGCTATGTACCCCAGGAAACAGTAATCTTGAGGGTTATCTTAGAATTCTGTCTACCACCAACAGTCTCAGGCTACTACAAGCTCACCAGAGAATGCTCATGTCCTGCCATAGGGATCGCGTATGCTCTATTCCCATTAGCATAGCCATACTGTTCTCTCCCTGCCTGGTTGACAACACCCAAGAGTATCTTTGAGATGTCTAGAACTGAGAAAGGAACTAGCTTCCTGTCTTTTTAGTTCAGTCACAGGTAGATTATTCTCCCTTGCTTTAGCCACTCAAAAATGTGGCATCTTTGGTATTTCAGGAAATCAGTTTCATTACAGTCCTCAACTCCCCTGTGCCTCACACAGTTTAGCTGCTCAGTGAGTGCCTGTTGAATGAAAACGTCATGCTCCCTAGTGCCAAGACCTGCACAAGTACACACATGCACAAAAGAACACCCAAGTGGGTGTATACATGTAACCACAGCAGCCCCCCATGCACACACATATACTGTCATACGCAGATTCTCTTAGCATTGCCCCCTGAGCACATAGTAGTTTCCTGGTGAGCCATTCCCTGTGGCCCTCCAACATCCAACGTCAGTCTTTAAGTGCTTAAAGAGAGAAATTACCTGCAGAGCGTGCCACTTAGCCCTCATGTTTTGGGCTGGCCCAGCTCTTAAAGATGATCTCTCAGGGCATGGATCAAGAGTCAGCCCAAGTCTGCCTTAGGAGGAAATAAGACGACAGAAAGGAGGAAGAAAATGACCTCCATGTGAATATCCCTAATTCTCAGGGACTTTTTTTTAATACAACAGTGGGGCATAGAAAATAATGGATTTCATGTGAATAAATGTTTCTGATCATTAAAATCAACTGCTTTTAAAAAGAAAAGTAATAATTTATGAAAATATTATTATAATGAAATAATATTTTAATAATGCATTTACATTTTAAAAGGAAAATAACACATTGTTAAAATAACTCCCAAACTACATTATACAGTTTCCTTCTTTCTTTTACAGAGTCAGTGTAATGTATCATTTTCTTGAGGACCTGGGATCATCTTTATATACTGAAGTGCCTACATGCAGTTAAAATTGAGGTAAATAAGACTGCATAGCCACAGTCAGTGATTTTTTTCATTATATATTTTAAGATAGTCCTTTCTATAACTCCTGTCCCTGTCTCAGAGGCTTCTGTCTTGTGTTCATCTGCACTCCAGTACAGTCCTCAGTTTAATTAATTCCCAGTAACTATTTCCACCATCTCCTGTTGATACATATGTAGAATTGGCTGTTTAAATATGTGGGAAAGTAGAGAGAAAAGCTAAATCAACGACAATTATGGGGTGACAGTATTGCTTGGTATTCCTTCTGGCAGATCGTGGGATAGTAAAACAAGGAGAGTGTGAAAAACTAAGTTGAAAAATCCACTGAAAATTAATGAATCAAACTCCAAATATGTGCTTAAATATCTTAATCTTCAGCAAAACTTTCCAGCCTCCACTTTTCAGAGCAAAAAATAAACCTAAAAGCCCCTCCCCTCTCCCTAACACAACCATCTCCCCACTCCCAACAGCTCTAATGTACTTGGTTCATGTTTCTCCTGAGTCACATATTGCTTTAAAAGGAATCGTGTAGATGATGAATTGGTGAGTCACAAACATGGGGGATTGAAAGTCCTCTAAAATTAGTAACAATTCAAAATTAAAGTGGAAAGCACTAATTTTTCAAATCTCAAAACACAGGGTATAAAGAGAATTTTAACGGAAGTCGAACTTCTCTTTTTCATTTATATGCAATAATTACAAATCCAATTGCTTGAGCAAATAGAACAATTAAAAGCTCTCTAGCAGCAATGCAAGCCATGAAGAACTAATAAAATAAGAATAATCATGCAAGAAGAATAAAAATACATTTCTTTTTGTGTAGGAACATTTCGACACATAATAATAGCCCATATACTATTATATCCTCTGTTGTTGGGTTTTTTTTCATGTCAAAACTGTTAAAATGGGAAGAGAGTTCAGATTTCTGGTGAAATTCAGGCTGAAAACAAGGGAGATGGAATCCAAATCCTTGAAGATTCTCAAGACTTCATATGAAACAGGAAAAACACGTGTATGGAGGAAGTGCAGCTGGGATATATTATGGAGAAAACTTGAATTTGTAAAAGGGCCTCACTGTAGTGATTTTGATTCAGTATCTGGTTTCCTGAGTGGCAAGATGACATCTTAGAAATTTGGAGTTGTTTGCTCTCTTAAAAGTCATCCAGGCAAACCAACTATGCTAAGAATAAATGGTTCCTACAATATCTCCCACTTGTAGTCTCAGCTACTGCTGGTTGCAAATAATACACAGAACCAGGAGGCACCACATTCTGTATATGCTGATTAAGAACAACCTTTCCTCAACATTATTTTTGATCATGAAGGAAGGTTCTAGGGAAAATTTTGTGATTCAGTAAAAAATTATCACTTTCCTGATTTTGATTCTGATTTTAAGGGAGATATGTTACAATTGTAAATTTGTTTGTTCTTTGGATTTGCTCTTGAACTCATTGTGACACCTCACCAGTCTCCTCACTAATGGGTGAAGTAATATCTTTCAACAAATGTTCACTTTTATTCCATAAGAGTCATGAATCTGTCTTTTATTAGAAATTATAACCATACAGAAGCACAGTATACATTTAACATGACCTAAAATGCACCTTCATCCAGCTTTGCCTTAAGTGGCCTTAAACTAAAACATGCAGAATAGTTCTGATCTCTTTTCTACATCATGACCCAAAAAATATTTTAAAATGACCCTCCCAACCCTTCCCCTACCCTTAAGTTTTCTCCACATAAGAATTCTCCATTCCTCTGTTGTTTATAACTAAGAAAAAAAAATCTACACATAGTATCCATTACCATACCTCGAATACTAGCTCATTATCAAACAGTTTGTAAAAAATATCTCCCATCATCAGGAACAGCCACTGTTAGTCTTTTGGAGAATGTCTTTGGAGTCTGTTTCTGGTTGACATTCGCTTGTTCCGCAGTCCACAACCATCCCAGATTGCCTGCTGAGGGCTGTGTGCCTTCTGCTCCAGTGACTCTTCCTTCTGTTCTTGCTTAATATTGTTATAGTCACTGTAAGTTCAACTCCCTGTAGACATCATTTTTGATAACTGCCCCAGTTTTTAAAACTGTACTTCTTATTTTTTTCCAAGACTGTCATTCTTCTAGACATTCTTCTCTAAAAAAATTTCCCATATTATCATGCCTCACTTAACATGGAACATGATGAATTCAATACAGCCTTGCTGTTCTGGTCCTTTGGGGGGCAGAATAAAACAGGCCTAAAGCCCCTACATGTGGAAAGCTCACTCCTGTGAATACTGCCTCATATCACAAAATCTTTTTGATGGCAATATTGTACTTTTGAGTCATTTTTACATTTTCAGTGTATTAAAACCACCTATGGGTTCTTCACATGTTCATCAGACTATCCATTCGGCAACTTCTCTGTGACCACAATGGGCCAGGTTCTGTGTAAGAAACTAAGAATTCAAATGCATGTAAAATCACTTACCCAGTGGAGGAGACATACATATCAGCAAGCAATAAAAAATGAGATGTTCATTCTAAGAAGAGACTAGGTTACACATAGACTTGCACGGTCCAGTTGATTTCTATGAGAGAGGTGATTCCAAGAAACCCAATGGATCCACTACACACTCACAAATAATCCAGTTAATAATCCTTTTTGACTTTTGATAGTTAGCATCTACCTAATATGCCCAAGGGTTGGGAAATTCACCTTCTTACCATTTTAAAAATTTAGGACACCACTTAAACTTTATTCAGTCTTCCAGGAGTGTATAAGCTTTCTTCAATTATTCAGTGATCTCTAACTTCTATTCCAAATGTTCTCTGGGCACTCTGAGTTGTATTCAACTGGTCTAAGAGAATTCCTAGAGAAACTAGAGGTGCTGGCCATTGAGGTAACATCTGTACTCAGAAAATGAGGAATGGTCATCAATGACAACAAGGTAAGAACACTTTTTGGTGGCCATAGAAAATCTTTGCTCCTCACCATGGTGGAATGGGCAGCTGGGCAGCTCTCACTGGATCACAAGGAGTCACACTCATTTGGCCCCATATAAATTTAGACAAAATTAGAATGCCTTCTGTAGACTTTTCTACGTTTCACTAAACCCTGATCACCATTGTCTGCACATTTATGCTTTTTCTCCCTCTACATGGAAAGGAGTGCTATTCATTCATTCATCCAACTTTCATCCATTTGCTTTTGAGTAGTCCACTGTTTGCAGAGGTAAAAATTACGGTCTCTGCCTCTAGGAAGCCAATAACCTGGTGAGGGAGAAAGACAAGAAAACTAGCAAATGAAATTCAGGTGTCTAAATTGAAGGTCTGAAGTGTACCTAGGTAATTATGGTAGCAGAGAGAAAGGATAAATAATCTAGAAGGAAAAGGAGGGCTAGTTAGAGAAGGAAGCCAACCTCTGTTTTTATCCTGGAAAGAAAAATCATCCCAGTGCTAGTGTAGCAAAACGTTTTAGGCAGTGGAAATATCACATGCCCCAGCAACACAAGGATGAGAATGCGGCCCAGCAGAGAAACTACAAGTCGCTGGTGAATCTGCAGGATAGGGTACATGTGGGGATGAGAGGAAAGATAAAAAATGATAAAAAAAGAAAAACAGGAGTTAGGCCATCAAGGGCTTCATACATCAAGCTGAGTTTTACTTTCCTTCTAAGTAAAAGGGGAGTTTAAAAGGGTTTTAGAGATTATTGGGTTTCAGAAAGCCATCTCCAGTGATGGCATGGATATTCAACTGAAGAAGGTTAACTCTGGGAAATGAGACACCAAGGAATGCTAATGAGTGCCATGAATAGCGGCAAATGTCAAATTACAGTGGAACTATCTTATCTAATCCCCTTCCCGGACAAGCAGGATTTTACAGAACTGAGACCCGAATGAAGGCTCTCAGGTTTGCCAATACTACCATCTCTCCTCCTCACTCCCAGTGCAGTGCAAGATCAACCAGAACCCCCAAGATGGTTCTGGAATAACCTAGAATTGATACTGGAGTCTAAGGCTCAGCTTTGGACACAGTGAACAAAACCAGGTTTGAAAACAATGAAGAGCAGTGATATTAAACCATTGAGTCCTTTAAGTGGACAATGCAATTTTCCATGTAAACAGGTTGCGGTCTTCCTTCAACTAGGTACTTTAAGGTTTCCTTTGTTTCCATAAGCCTTTCAGTAGCTTTCTAATATATCCCTTTGGATTATACTAGCCAGGGTCTCTGGCTTACAGCCAAAGAACCATTAATTATTCTGCCCTCATTTGTCACATCAGGAAATTCCATTCAGTAACTAGCCCAGCTATGCATGGAACAGGCAACACTTTAACCCACATCTGTCTGTCTTCAAAGACGGTGATCACAGCATCCTACCACCTTGGGCTACAGTTGGATCTGTGGGCAGATCAAGGGAATGGGGGCCATTCTGGTCACTACACAAAACAAGCTGGATTCCTATATGAATTTATATTTCCACTGTTATGCTCAGACTGCTACCCATCACATTGGGAATGACATAAAACCAGTTTGACTCAATGCTGTTTTTCTCAGTGTAAGATGTGTCCAGCTCCCTGCGGTATGCTGATAAAATATGAAGTCACAGAAGTACTGTGTAATTACTCAAAGGTTGTAGGTTGTCCTGGCCGGGTGGCTCAGTTGGTTGGACCATTGTCCCATACACCAAAAGGTCACAGGTTCAATTCCTGGTCAGGGCACATATCTAGGTTGTGGGTTCAATTGCCAGTTGGGGTGCAATTCGGAGGCAACCAGTTACTGTTTCTCTCTCACATTGATATTTCTCTCTCTCCCTTCCTCTTTTCCCCTCTTCCTTTCTCTCTAAAAGCAATAAACATATCCTCAGGTGAGTATTTAAAAAAAAAAAAAGTTGTGGGTTGAGGAAGTAACTTGGTTACTAATTTAGAACACTTTTTATACATCAAAATAAGCATAGAAGTATGGTAGAATAGAATGCAGAAATAAAATAATATTTTAAGAAAAACCCTAAATTTCTGAGAAAACTAATCTCTCAGCTGGCAGCTTGAGGCTGTGTCCCTAGACCCCTGGGCTGTGCATTCTTACTACAGTACATTTAGTACAGGTAGTTCTTTGGAAAAGATGGCATTTGCATTTTAACATGAAACCAAAAAAATATATTTCTAGTACCAAAATTTCAGAAGCAAACACAGCACAAAGGAATAGACCTTAATCCCCTAACAAATCAAGCTGGTGGCAAAGAAAGAAAAAATTGTCAGTAGCCAATTATTTTGGGGGAGATAACATGTTGTTCCTTAAAAAGTAAATAACACACATTTTCATTAGAATTTAAAAAAACGATAGGTAAAGCTCTGAAATAATGTGGAAAACAGCTAGAATTAGTAATTATGTTGATTTGTCTAAAACAGGGTGAGCAAGTTACAGCCAGCTGGTCAAATCCGGCCCACAGCCTGTTTTTGTATGGTCCCACAAGCTAAAAGCAATTTTACATTTTTTAAAGGTTGAAAAAAAAAAGCAGAATAATACTGTGTGACACATGGAAATTATATAAAATCCAAATTTCAATATCCACCAATGAAACGTCCTTAGGACCCCGTCGCACCCAGGAGCTGACGTCTGTCTGTGGCTGCTTCTGCACAGAGAGAGCTGCGTGCCTGTACACAGAGTGCAAGGCCTGCGGCGTTTGCTCACCCGTGCTTCACAGAAAGCAGGTGCCAACGCCTGAATCTAAAGCTTTAGATTGGACATTTAATTGCTTTCAAATAATTTACACAACTCCTCCTTGGTCTCATTTGACGAAAAGATAAGAACTATTTGTAATTTGAATGTACATCTCTACAAATGACTGCTGAAAAGGGGCTAAAAGCAGTTGGTTTTCTTAAGTAAAGAGAACATGTTATGCCCTGCCATTCACATGATTATTCTGCTAAGTGATTTTTCATAGATATCAAAAAGGTTAACTTTAACCAAGGCCTCATTCACATTGCCTCTCCTGTCTCTCTGGACCTGTTTCCTGTCACTCGAAATAAGTCATACGTCACTTCTGAGACAACATTGGGACCTGAGTGACCTCACAGTTGGTCTCCACTTATACCCTATGCTCGATTAGTACTAATTTGTTTCCCAAAACAGATAACCTTTTCTATTTTTTAACATAAAACACAGGATAGATTTCTTTCATTACCAGACTGAGCCCTTAGGTTGAATTCCTACAGTGTCTTTCCATAATCTGCGTGTTAGAACATTAAAATGAAATTTACTACAATGGGAATACCTTTTGAGCTGACATTACTCGGAAGGTTTACAACTAAGGAGTGGAACTGTGGCACCTGCCACAGAGATACTTTCACTTCCTCCTAGACAGAATCCAGGTCTATTAACACTTTCAAAACATACTCAGAACCAACCTATCAATATTCATTTTTCAGAAACAAGAAGTGAAGTATTTATTTAAATATCAGAACATCCTCATGTTCTCTCAACAATCACCGTGCCTGGGGCTAATGCGTTCAGGGTGAGCTACTGAAAAAGAACCTGGAATATATTAGTCACATCTGTATCTATAAGGTAGTTAATATGGTGTTTTGGTTTTGTTTTTTTTTCCCAGACTCAATACACCAGATCTTCCTAGAATTTAATGATGGTTTATATTTTCTGTTTGCCAATCATTAAAATGAACTGACTTTTATTTTCTCTCCCAAAGTTTCCATCAAATGAACATTATCAACCTCCTGGATTATATCCTCTTTCCTGGAGAAAGCAGTAATTTTAAGCCTCATTGTGAACATGATTTAAAAAATTTCTGTGGCAATGTATGGAAAAGGAACTGCAGAAATGTCCATCTCAGGGACGGAACAATTTGCTGGATGCTGCCAGCTCATCCAAGTGGGAGCGCTTGCCTGGCATAAAATGATGAGACACACGTCACAAAAGCATATGCAAAGGATGGAGTAAATGTCACTCTGTTGGGTCAGAGACTCTAAAACTGATAACCAAATTGCATGAATGTTTTTCAAAGGACACCAAAACCAAAATATGCATCCAGCAAAGGAAATGAAGAATGGACCAGCCCTGGGGAGGGTGGTGCGTAGGGGAGCGTGCACATGCTGAACTGATCATTGCTACTTTTATTCTCCTAAGATGTGGATGATTAATGGTTGATTTATTTTGAATTCATTATATCCATCTTCAGCAGACATTTGCACAGATACAAACTGGGACTGCGTTTTGTGAGTACAAATTGGGATTTATTCAGTTGTCTAGGGTCAGTGGACATGTAACATGCTTTTATGAACTGATAGGGAGCAGGGAAGAAACTGCATTAGAATGGAAGTTGCATAACAATAAGCTGAACTCACAGGTGGCTATCTCTGACTCCTGCGCCTTCGTGTTTGCCCAGGTGGGAAACAGTGCTGATTTTCACCTCCTGCCTACCCTTATCTTCACAGTAGACGTTAGACACAGAGTCAATGCTAATGTGGAAATGTTCTCTTTTTCTCCTGGATCTTATTCTGTCTCATCACCTGCCACTCAATAACTCCTGAGAGACTGCACAGACTGCAGCAAATTACGGGATTTAGGGAATCTCCCGTACCCAAATATGGGGGCTGACAATCAGACATATACCCTATTCCAAGACAGAGGTAAAAAATAAATAAATAAATAAACAACCCAAAGTCACTTTCAGTAAATTTATGGATTTATGAAATCCAATAGGCTTTGAATAATGATTATATTTATAATCCTGTGCTATATCCATAGAAGGTAAACACATCCTCTGATGGCTCATTTTTTTACTATGGTCTAAAAACAAATTTATTCATCAGTAGATAGCTAATATTTTTTTCAACAACTGGAAAACTGCAAATAAGGCATAGTATTCCATAGACCCAAATGGCCTAGCCACTCACACTGAGTTATTCAAATACTTTCCTCAGCTTTAAAGCAGTAAAAAGTCACCATAAATAAAAAGAACTACAAATTTGATCATTTAAGAACTTCATGCAACGAAAATTAACACAACTAAAATTGAAAATTGTCAGAAGAAAAAAATAAAAAAATAACAATTTGGTATCTGTCATATAGGGAACTATTGTAGGGTGATGAAAAAGCCTTGGTTTGGCACCATGGAGACCTAGGTCACAGTGAAGATTAAATCGTACAATGCATGAAAAGGCCCAACACATGTTAGTGTCATTTAAGATTTATATGAAAAACATCAACACTCACTGGAAGTTTAAACAAATTATACCATAGGGACTAAATTGATTAAAACTATACACTTACTGAAAACAGTGATGCAGGGCTATATGTACAGACATGAAAAGATGCATACAATGCTTTGTTAGATTAAACCAAACCAGCACAAAATACAATATGCGATCATAATTTAGACCCTGGATCAGAAGAAAGACATTAATGGAAGAACTGGCAAAATCTAAAAAAACTCGGGAATTTATTTAATAGCAATGTACTAATCTTACCCTCTTGGTTTTGGTAAATGTATAAGGCTAAATATGATGTAAATATTAGAGAAAACTGGATGAAGTATTAAGGGACTTTCTGAATTATTTTTTCAAGTTTTATGTAAAGCTAAAATCATACCAAGTTAAAAAGTTTATTTAAAACAAACAAGCAATTTCTCAAACAGTATAGATAACACAAATAAAGTGTACACAAAAATTAATAGTAAGTACAGATATAGGAAAATTTTCTTGACATATATTACAACTCTTCATTGTGGTTATTTCAGGATTAAAGTTAAGGCATCGATGAACATTCTCTTATTTTATTTCATATATTTCTATCATAATTGAACTTTTAACAATGAACATGTATTAGTTTTACATAGTCATGCATCACTTAATAGCAGGAAAATGATTTGAGAAATGCATTGTTAGGTGACTTTGTCTTTGTGCGAACATCAGAGTTTGCACTTACATAAACCAAGATGGTATAGTCTACTACTCACTAGGCTATGTGCTACAGCTTATTGCTACAAATCTGTATAATGTTACTCTACTGAATACTGTAGGCAATTGTAACATAATGGTAAGTACTTGTGTATCTAAACATAGTACAAATACAGTGTAAAATATGAAAAATAATACACCCATATGGAGCACTTACCATGAATACAGCCTGCAGGACTAGAAATTGCTGGGGATGAACAAATGAGTGAATGGTGAGAGGAAGTGAACGCCTCTTTAAGGGCATAACTGGCCACTACTGTAGACTTATACATTCTGTACACTTGGGCTACACTAAATTTATAAGAATTTTTCTTTAGTAATAAACCTAACTATAATATTTTTATTTTATATACTTTATTTTTTAAACTCTTCAGCTCTTTTGCAATGACACTTAGCTTAAAACACAAACATGCATAGCTGTACAAAAGTATTTTTTTTCTTCGTGTCCTTTTTTCAATACTTTTGTTCAACTTATTTTTTTTAATTTTATTTCTTTTCACTTTTTAAATATTTTTGTTAAAAACTAAGGAACAATACACACATTAGCCTAGGCCTACACAGGGTCAGCATCATTAATATCACTATCTCCCACCTGCATTACCTTGTCCCACTGAAAGTTGCTCAGGGGTAATAACAGGCATGGAGCTGGCATCTCCTATGATGAGAATGTCTTCTTCTGAAACTCCTCCTGAAGGGTCTGGCTGAGGCTTTTCTTGAGGAGGTGTCACTCTTTTCAGCAGTATGTCTGTAGTGGTTGGTTTGGTTTGTTTCTTTTTTTTTATCATAGATTTGCTTGTGAGCAGTCAATGCGCCATGACCATTCCTCTCTGTTAACAAAAACCTTTTGGTGTTGGGGTCCATGTTTTTGAACATTTTAAGGAGCTTGTTGAGGTTTGCATAAGTGTCTTCTAAACCCTTCACTGGGAATTTATTTTCCTGCAGTTTCCTTTTCTCTTGTCTCTTCTTCACACATTCCTGTTCCAGTTCCAATAGCTAGTTCCTCATTAGTCAATTCCTCAGGAATCTCCAGTAGAAGCTCCTCAATGTCATCTTCATCCATGCCCAAGTTAAAGTTGCTTGCCATCTCAAACACAGCCTTGTTTATTTTTGCAACCTCCTCATCTTTGGCAAATCCTTTAGAGCCATGGACAGGCCTCTTGAGTATCTACTTTCAGATGCCATTCACATCATTCTTGGTAACATTACCCCAAGCCCAAGCAAGGTTCCTGATGCAATTATAAATAGTGTAATCCTTCCAGAATTGCATCAGTGTCTTCCTCAGTTGCAGCAATAGCCTGCGAAAATATCCTCCTCAGTTAGCAGGCCTTAAAAGTTGCTATAACTCCTTGGTACACTAATTGGATCAAAGAGGTGGTGTTGATATTGGGATGAAGAGCATCAGTAAAAGAAATATGTCCAGGATTATTGTCAAAATAAGCAAAATCTTGAAAGGTGTGTTATTCTCCAAACAATAAGTCCTTCTTCGTATTGCTGGCACAGCAATTCAAAAGGGCATCTTGCAAGAGGAGCAGGATCATCCATGACTTCTTGTTGTCCCCATGGTAACTGGCAGTGTTTGCTTATCGATCTGCTGGAAGGCCCAGGGGTTCTCACTATGCCAGATCACAAAGGGGTTCCATTTGTAGCCTGCAATACAGCCTCCAAACAAGACTCTTATCGTGTCCTTAAAAGCCTCGAAATCTGGCATTGACTTGGCCTCCTTATGAATGAAAGTCTTTTCAGGCATCCATTTCCAGAACAGGGAGGTTTTATCCATATTGAATATTTGCTCTGGGAAGTAATTTTCCTCTACAATCAGCTTATCTAGAGTTTCCAAAAATTCTTCAGCTGTTTTCACATCAGCACTCACAGAATACCATGCACTTTCACATTATGTAATGAATAACGATTCTTAAATTGTTTAAAATACCCAGAACTAGCAGTAAATTCAACATTGTAGCCTGATCCGGCCTTTTCGTAACACACTGCAAACAAACTTTTGGCTTTATCATGGTCCTGAAAAGGACAAATTTTGTGACTGGTCTTCAATTCATGTTATTAAAAGTTTCTCCATGTCTGAGCTGGCCCTTCTCAAATTCTTGTTAGTTTTGTTGCTTTCAGTGACTTTGTTCCTTTCATAGCTTCTGTCACTTTGTTTCTGTTCTTCAAAATGGGAGCTATGGTGAAATGGAATGTGCCTGACATAACATAGCCTAACATGGCATACTGTTTCACAGCAAACTTTTTGTATAAGTAGAAACAGTACACTAAAAGTAACAATTATAGTACAGTAAATAAAATTATAGTAATTTTATAGTACAGTAAATTATAAAATTATAATTTTATAATTATAATTTTATAGTACAGTAAATACATAAACCAATAACATAGTCACTTGTTATCATTATCAAGTGTTATGTATGTATGTAGTTATATGTGCTATACTTTTACAGCACTGGAAGCACAATAGGTTTGTTTACACCAGCAACATCACAAACATGTGTGTACTGCATTGCACTAATGTTACAGTAACTACTAGGCAATAGGAATTTTTCAGCTCTATTATAATCTGCGCAACCTCTATTATATATGTGATACATTATTAACTGAAATGTCATTATGTGGTGCTTGATTGTAATCAGAAATATATAATATATTAAATGTGTTTCCATGGCTATTATTGTTACTATTTAGTGGAGAACACTATATCTCAGTGATGTCAAAGGGCTACAGGTATTTAAGCAAGATAATATTTGAACATAAGCTTTAATTGTGGAAGTCTGAACTATTAGTCACTACTCAAAAATGCCTTCTGGAATTTGAGCTCCCTGGAGGCAAGGATAGTATTTTATTTATGGCTGTACCCTCCACAATGTCTAGTGAGGCACTTAGCATATCCAAAGCAATCAATATGTGTTTATCAACTTCAAATGAATCCCAGTATGAATATTCTTTTTCTAACACAAATGTAATAGACTTTCCATTTATAAAAGCTTAACTATGTACAGCTGATTTCTAATATGTTTCTTGCTTGCACTTAGGAAAAAATGCATTTTTACAGAGTCTGAGGGTGTAATTAGGGACTGGAAAAGAATTGAACTAAATTTAACATGAACAATAATGCCACATGAACACACATGAACACACCAACAAATATTAAATGCCACATGAACACACATGAACACACCAACAAATATTAAAATAAAATATTAAAATCCTAAAACTTAACTGGCTTTGCAGAATATCATCACAGAACTCAAAATAATACATCATTGAAACAAAACCCAAGGATCCAAGATGTCAGAGGAGTAAGTAGAAGCTACATTCACCTCCTCCCAGAAATGAACTGGAAATAAAACTAAATTAAAGAAAAATCATTCTGAATAACCAACAGAACACTTGCTGGAGAGAAACTTTATAACCAAGGATATATGGAAGAAACTACCACAATGAGACTGGTGGAAAATGTAGAGGCATAAGAGGGTTTACTGGGCCTCCATGGGTGGCAGCTAAAGTTCCAGAGGGATATTTCAGTGGTTGGGGGGTTCCTCGTGAGAAATATGAGGTCTAAACCCCAAACTCGGCTCCCACTCTAGAGCACCAGAACCAGTAAAGGAACCCAAAAAACATCCGGTTGTGAAAAACAGTGGAGTTTGTGTCTACCAGGGAGAGACAGCTAGAGAAGCAGAGAACATCTTAAAGGGTCAGCACACAGTATTTTCTTTGCAGTCACTTATCCTGGGCTCTGGCAGAGGGAGGGCAGAGTGGACTAGAGATGTATCAGGAGAGTCTGGGGTTGGTGGCTTTGGGGTGAGAGCTGAGGGATCAGCCACCACGGTCCCTGTGTCGAGTCATTTCCCATACTGCAGAAGCCATCTTTCTCACTCAGAGCACTGCTCTCCATGTGGCATCAGCCTGTGGGTTAGCAATAGCCCCACCCACAGGAATCCCTCTTGCCCCATCCTGTGGAGCTTAAGCTAGGCTGATGAGTACAGCCGGAGGCTATTTCAGTGATTAAGAGTAACAATGAAGTGGATCTCCTGGATCTCTGGGAAATCTAAGACTTTAGCTGAACCTCCCTCAGCATGGTGCTGGTGAAAGCTAGCCTTGGTATGCAGCCTTGTTCTTTATGCACACACCCAGGCCCAGCAGAGGGAGCCACAAGCTGTGGATTGCTTATAACTCCAAACAGGTTGCCAAGGGCTGGTCACAGGCAGTGTCTAAGGTAGGTCTGAACCAAACTCTGTACAGATCTACCTAATACATAGAAACAAATACAAAGAAGCAGCCAAAATGGGAAGACAAAAGAACCAGTCCCAAATGAAAGAACAAGAGAATTCTCCAGAAGAACCAAATGAAATGGAGGCAAGCAATTTAACAGATATAAAGTTGAGGGTAATGATTGTAAAGATACTCAACAGAATGAAAGTTGACATAGAAACTAAAGACCCAGACATAAATAAAGAATGCAATATCTGAAATAAATAATAGACTAGAAGGAATAAACAGTAGTTTAGATGAAGCAGAAAATCAAATTGGCGATTTGGAAGACAAGGTAGAAAAAAACAGTGAAGTAGAGCAGTAAAAAGAAAAAAAAAAAGAATTTTAAAAAAGGTGAAGAGAGCCCTAGCTGGTGCGGCTCAGCGGATTGAGGGCCAGCCTGTGAAACAAAGGGTTGTCAGTTCGATTCCCAGTGTAGGGCACATGCCTGGGTTGCAGGCCAGGTCCCCAGGAGGGGGCACGCAACATGCAAACATACATTAATGTTTCTGTCCTTCTCTGTCTTCCTCCCTTCCCCACTCTAAATATAAATAAATAGAATCTTAAAAACAAAAAAGCAAAACAAGACACTTCCATTTTTTAAAAAAAAGTGAAGAGAGTTTATGAAATATTTGGGACAACATGAAGCATAACAATGTCCTCATCATGGGAATACCAGAAGGAGAGGTGAATGAACAAAGGATCAAGAACCTATTTGAAGAAATAATGACTGAAAACTTCCCTAATATGGTGAAGTAAAAAGATATTCAAGTCCAGGAAGCACAGACTGTCCCAAACAAGGTGGCCTCAAAGAGGCCTACACCAAGACATATCATAATTAAAATGGCAAAGCTTAAAAACAAGAAGAGAATCCTACAGGCCACAAGAGAAAAGCAGTTACTTAACTATAAGGGACTTCCAATTAGACTGTCAGCTGATTTCTCATCAGAAACATTTCAGGACAGAAGGGATTGAAATGAAATATCAAGATGATGAAAAGCAAGGCCCTAAAACCAAGGCTACTTTACCCAGCAAGGCTAGCATTTACATTGAAGGAGAAATAAGGTGCTTCCCAGACAAGAAAAAGCTAAAGGAGTTTCCTGACACCAAACCAGTACTGCAACAAATGATAACAGGCTTGTCAGAAGAAGAAGAAGGAGAAGGAGAAGAGAGAGGAAAATAGTTTAAAAAATAAAATGGCAATAAATACTGTATTTTGTCATGTATAATGAAAACCCACATTCAGGTTTTTTGTTTGTTTGTTTGTAAGATTTTATTTATTTATTTTTAGAGAAGGGAAGGGAGGGAGAAAGAGAGGGAGAGAAACATCAATGTGTGGTTGCATCTCATGAGCCTCTACTGGGGACCTAGCCTGCAACCCAGGCATGTGCCCTATACTGGGAACAAACCAGCAACCCTATGGTGCACAGGCCAGCACTCAATCCACTGAGCCATACAAACTAGAGCATGAACACTCACATTTTTGGCCCAAACTTTCAGGAAAAAAATCTCAATTTTTTAATTTAATGTTTTATTTATTTATATTTAGATATTTGTTTTATGTATATAAAGGGATTTTAGCATTTATTTTTTAACATATTATGGTACAAGAAATTTTATGTAACAAATAATTAAAAAACACAAGAATAGAGGCAAAGTATTTCAATGCTACCCATGTATAATACACATCCTTATTTTTCCCTCAAAACTTTGGGTAAAAAAGTGCACATTACATGGTAAAATACAGTACACATCTATGAATAATCAACTGAAATGCAAATAGCTAAAATGCTCCAACCAAACAACATAGGGTTGCTGGACAGATAAGAAAATAAGACCCATATATATGATGCCTCCAGAAAGCCACCTCAGATCGAAAGATACACATAAACTAAAGTAAATGAATAGAGAGAGATATTTCATGCAAATGAAAAAGAAAACACACTTGGGGTAGCAGTACTTATATCTGACAAAATAGACTTTAAAACCAAGCTATAGTAAGAGACAAACGAGGAACTACATAATGATAAAGGGAACAATCCAACATGTGGATATAACTAGTAAACATTTATGAATGCAACATAGAAGCACCTAAATATGAAAAGCAAAACTTGATAGACATAAATGGAGAGACTGACAGACATACAATCATGGTAGGGAATTTGAACACCTCATTTACTTCAATGGATAGATCTTACAGACAGAAAATCAACAAGGATACAGCAGCCCTAAATGACATACTAGATCAAATGGATTTAATGGCCATCTTCAGAACATTTTTGCCCCAAAGCAGCAGAATATACATACTTTTCAAGTGCACAAGGAACACTTTGTAGGATAGACCACATGTTAGAACACAAAATAAGTCTCAATAAATGTAAGAAGATTGAAATCATATCAAATATCTTCTCTGACCACAATGCTGTGAAACTAGAAATCAATCACAAGAAGAAAACTGAAAAACACTCAGACATGGAAGCTAAATAACATGGAAACAATACAATTAAAAAATAAATATAAACCACTGCTCTAAATAACAGATAGTGATTGAATATATACTAGCCATATTTAAATCATTTTTATCTACCCAACTCCATGACACTAAAAATACCCTGGCTGATTTGTTTTAGTTGTTTGTTTTTTTCTTCAGTTCATTGGTTAAAGCACCAAAACGTTTTGCTATTTTGTAAAATATTTATTAAAACTAAAGGTTAAAACCTTCCATTCACTCTTTCACTCCTAAAACACATATGGATTCTGTCACAATACTATGGCATCTTGAAATCTGAAAAATGTTATTACTTAAATGGGCTGTGTGACCTTTTCATTCATTATTCCCATTCACAAGACGTTTAGCAGGGCTGTCAGGCTGGAGGTCCTAGTTCCATGCTCCAGGGTGAATACAACTCAGTGGCTAAATAGAATCTCAAATAATTAGGAATGCAAATGAACAGAGAGGTTCAGAGAAACCCTGAATGGAGTTATCAGAAGGGTAGTTCTTGGAGGGGTCAATGCAAGAGTAAAGGTATTTTTTTTTTCCTTCCTGGCAAGGAGTGTTGTTTGTAGTTGAGTCAAAAAGATGAATGTTGTCACCTACTTTCCAAAAACATGCTGATAAAAAGATTCCTAGAGGATTTCACAGAAGTTATGTTGACAGTGGATTTAAAAAGAATAAAATCTACATGCACATTCCTTGTCTGTTTCAAGAACTTGGGGAAAACACAATTATACAATATTATGCAAAAAAAAAATAGTAAAGCATTTTCAGAAATCATTCATGCATCTGTTCTTCTGTTTGTTTTGTATAAAACTTTCTGTCTTCATATTGTAAGTATGTAAATTATCACAGAACAATAAGTTTCATGTTTATTATATGCTATCAAAATAGTAGTTCCTTATATCTATCCTATCCTACAGCAATTTCCTGGGTTTCCATTCCTCTTCTGCTCTTCCCCTTCCTCCCATCTCCATGCAATGGAATGGACTAGAACAGGGGGTGTTTCCTGATACACATGCATCAGGATTTCACATATTTTAATCATGCTCTTTTTTAGCCTACTTTTATTTATTTGTTTTTCTCCTCATCCAAAGATACGTACATTGATTTCAGAGACAGAGAGAAACATCAATGTAAGAGAGAATCATCGATTGCCTGCCTTCCATACACACCTCAACTGGGGATCAAACCCATAACCTAGGTATGTTCCCTAACCAGGAAATCAAACTTCCAACCTTTTTGGTGTATGGGACAATGCTCCAACCAACTGGGCCACCCAACCAGAGCAGCCTAACTAGTTGTAGAGTCATTATTAATAGCATTGTTAATTTTTAAGGAACTAATGACGTCTCTTTGTTTTTGTTCTTACTTTTCCCTGACCATTTTCAGTTCCACTCTGTTCATACTCATTTATTGAACAGCATTCTAATTCTCACCTACCAAGCATCAAGAACTACTATTCAACTGCTCTTTTGTTGAGCATCTCCTATGTGTCTAGGTTATTATAAAGGCTACACGTAGAGCAGTATCACAAGTCTTTCTTGAGGTATATTGACCACAGATGTGTTCAAAATTCCAGAGTTAAGGGAGCATAATTTATCTTAAAAATTTAAAATAGTTTCATCACTTCTGAAGCTTGCTCCATTGCTGTCTCAGAGACACTGATCTCATTGTACAGCCATTGATCAGTTTGCAAAGGTACCTCTGGTCCCCAGCATCAGTGAACCAAACAAGATAGTTTTCAGGAATGAAGAGTAAGAAAGGAGAAGAGATAAGAGTTCTCCAAGAGCAGACCAAGAGAAAGAAGATTGATGTAAAGAAAGGAATTGTAAATGAGCCTACATTTCTGAAAGGTACCAGGAAATGATGTGCTAAACAAGCAAAAGAATGCCACTTCCAAAGAGGGTGCCACTACTGTTACTAGAACTATGTGTACTTCTCAGGTATCAGATTCCATATCTGTATGTAAAAATCTCCTGGTTTTTAAATATTACCAACTGTTAAATGATAAAACATCATGCAGATACATACTGTAGAGTTAAAAAAAAAATCTTGCATTTGGACAGTGACTGTCAGTTTTAGCCTCTGAATTAGCAGCCATTCCTCTAAATGAGAAGTCAGCAATCTATGGCCCTTGGGTTATAGCCAGTCCACTGACTCTTTTTGTAAGTACAGTCTTCTTGGACCACAGACATTCTCATTCTTGTATGTATTATCTACAATTGCTCTTGCATTACAATGGCAAAATTGAGTAGTTGTGACAGAGACCCCCTGGCCCACAGAACCTAAAATATTTATGATAAGGCCATTAACAGAAAATTAGATGACCCTACTCTAAATATTCCTTTTTCCAGCCACCACCTACCAGTGCCAGGAACTGTTCTCTTGTAACTACCACACATGGCAAAAGAGCCTCTCTTGGAGTTCTTCACTGAGGGATTAGGTGCAACCCACACACAGCCATGTAGGTTTCAAACCGTTCCTGGTCCATAATTCCAATCCAGACTAATGTCCCACAGACCTCTGTAAGAAACAGAAGGACCTGAGGCATCAGCATGATAGAAACCTATTGTCTTTATTTCTAAATAATAGTATTTGATAGAATTAAAGTAAGAAAAGATCTTGGCAAACAAATTCTCAACTTCTTTTTATACATTGTTATTGAACATTCATACTTCATAGCAAATAAGATCTATTTGGGGAGATAATATTCCCAATATTGCTATCCAAACTTGGTTCTTCATCATACATATACTTTAGAAATTACAAGGTTGTTTCTCTTTTTTTTCTCCAAGAAGTAAAAACACCTGTTTATCTCTTGGGTCTATGAAAAGCATGAAGTCTTTTGTAGTACCATTTTTTCTCTAATTTTTTCCTTTCATACACTTACAGATTTAACAGGAAGCCTTTTAACCTGGGTCCTTAATTACAGTCCTTGATCCACAGAAGCTGTGAAGCAGAAGCTTAAAAAGTATTCAGTAGTTAATAGTAGGCTATTATTTTGTGTCCGTCTCATAGACGATGTCCTCTTTCTACCAGGAAAAGAAGAGAGCAAACACTGAGGGCCTTTGGTTGGTGGGCACCAACAAGTACGTCAAGCTTAACATCCTTCTTGTTCCTGCCCAGTCTGTCTTTACCAACAAAATGCATCATTGAGTATGAAGTGTAATATTATACCAAATACTCAGACACTTCTATTAAAATGAACACTATTAAAAACAATACCTGTCTTTTTATTGAGCCTTTACCTTGTATCAAACACTTTTAAGTGTCTAACTGAAAGATCTAATTTATTCCTTAACAACAACCTTATGAAGCAAGGATTATTATTATCCCCATTTTACAAATGAAAACATGAGCACGGGGTGTTAAGTAAAAGCACATAATATCCCCCCATAATAAGAGGAGACTTACTTATTTCATAACTTGTCCTGAACCAGACAGTTAAACCTGAATTGACTATAAGGGAGTATAAAAGAATAAAGATTATTTCCATATATGAACTGTTCCCTTGGTTGAACTTAGCCACTAGAGTTACTTCCATTGTTGCAACTAGAGAAATGCAATTTAGCATTTTAACTAAATCAAGGTACACTAGTAATGAAAAGGACTATCTGGAAGTTCAGTTTTCAACTAATTAGTGGCTTGGATGGACATTGCACTTTTGTCTGAAAAACTTAGAAGTAAATGCCATGAAAGGCATTTAGAATTAAAGCTAGGAAATCTGCTTGAACATAAATCAATACCTGGGCATGGAATCCTGGACTCATTCACATATCAAACTATCTTATCAAAGTGTTTATCTAAGGCTTATGTCTCTAGGTTTAAGTGTCTTATAAGGGAAGAAAAGAAGGTGCAGATAAGAAAATGAGATACGGAAGGCAAGGAGTTGCTTGCTGTCCTGTGATAATTAGGGTAAAAACAAGCGATGAAAGCTCAGACTTGTAATTCTCAATCAAATATCCTATTTATAGATGGGTGGTGTTCTGAACTATTAAAGGCATCACACACAGTCCTGCATTGAAAATTCAAGATAACAATCTAAGTTTATGGGATTTTTCATCAATAGGTTCATGTAACTTAACAGTTCTGGCCTAAGTTTTCTTATGGGTAACAACATCTACTTTCCGCTATCGCTTTCAAAAGTACATGGTTGTTTTCAAGAGTGGTCTGCAAACTGTTACCAAGCCATGTAATAAACACAAAAATACAGAGTAAGCATTTAAAAACACTCATAAAAATTTGAGAGAGTAATTTTATGCCTGTTATATTTAATTTTTTGAATTGGGTCTATATTTTGCTTTTTGGTCTTTCTAAATTTTATTTTACAAGTTAGTCATTTGGATTTTACAGGAAACTGCAAATTATTTTCAATTTTAAAAATAAAACAGTGATCTTTTCATATATAAGAAGCATCAATTCAGAACCATTTGGTCAATTCTGTGTGGGAAAAAATATATAAATTTTTTCTTTTCTCATTTTCTAAAATTTCCAGTTGTAAGCAAGTGAATTTTAAAATACATAAACATAAAAATAATGGTTAAGGATTTAAAATGTTTACTGATTGGTTATATGATTAATTACATTTAGAGGTTGCTAGTCTAGGAAATCGTATAAAGCAAGATATGAAAATGTTACATCTATTTCTAAAACCTTACAAAATAAAGGGTCCATTGCCTCAAGTCTGTATATCTTTTATTAAAGCTACCTACATATGTTTATATTGCTGTATATGGAAACAAACTTTCTCCTACATCAAGAACGGACTCACTCAAATTTTTTACCTGCAAGTGGAAACTTAGATTATTTCATCTAAATAAACTCTGCAATACTAGACCCTGCATCCCTAGCACATTATCTGGAATGAAATTGTATTCAATAAACTGATTTTGCATTATAATTAGATATTGGACTTCTCTTTCTAGTGACAGTTCAATTTATGTTTTAGTTACCCATGGATGAGAAATCCAGCTCTCAAGGCAGTACCTTTTATCTTTGTTAGAAAACGAGAAATCGGTTTGAAAGCTTTTCTCCATCTGACTTAACAGTTTTCACTAGTGGTCCAAGTGCCCAGCCAAGAATAGGCAAAGTAATTCCTACCCTCCTTGCACATTAAAGTTCTCCAGAAACTTGAATGCAGCCTTCAGGTCTCCCCTCTGTCTTGTCTTCATCGTGCTGAACATTCCATTCCTTCAACTGTCCCCATAAGAGCTTGTCAACTTCAGAATTATTGATATTTTAAGACAGATAATTCTTTGTTTTGAGAGACTTTCCTGTGTGTGCATTGTAGGCTATTGAGCAGCATTCTTGGTCGCTACCCAGGAAACACCAGTAGAATTTCCCCCCATGCATTCCTAGTTACAACAACTAAATATGTCACCAGACATTGTCAAATGTCCCCTGGGAGGTTAAAATTGCTTCTGATTCATAACCACTGCTCTAAGAGTGGCAATAAAATAGATCCTACTAATGCTCAGAGAAAGAAAATTTTTCAATAAGTAAGAAAATGTTTCCAAAATTAAAAGTAACTTCCATTGACTAAGGACAGGCTAAAGATAACAATTAATTTTTATTTACCATTACTAAAAACTACTTGAAATAATCAAACCAAAAATAAATATTATGCAGATAAGTTTCCTCCATATCGTTTCATGACTTAATAGCTCATTTTTTTCAGCATCAAAAATATCTCATTGTCCAGATGTACCAGTTTTTCCATTTGGCAATTATCAATTGCCGTGTGCTTTCTGTGAACATTCATGTGCAGTCTTTTCTGTGAACATACATTTTCAACTCCTTTAGGTACTAAGGAATGCAATTGATGGATCATATGGTAAGAATCTGTTCAATTTTGAATCTAAAAAGTCTATATACTGTGTGATTCGAACTGTATGACGCCCTGGGAAAGGCAAAACTATGGAGACAGTAATAAGATCAGTTGTCAGGGAATAAGGTAGGGAGGGAGTGATGGATAAGCAGACAATAGGGAAGTTTCAGGGTGGTAGAAGTTCTCTTTCTGATATTATAGTGGTAGAGTCATGTCATTACACACTTGCCCAGACTCAAAGAAAACACCAAGATTCAAACCTTAATGTAAACTATGGGCTCTGGGTGATAAGGATGTGCCAATGTAGGTCCACCCATTGCAAAAAATGTACCGCGCTAGTGAGGGATATTGGTAATAGAGGAGACTATGCAAATGTAGGACCTGGAGATATACAGGAAATCTCTGCACTTTCCTCTCAATTTTGTTGTGAACCTAAAACTGCTTTAAAAAAGAGTCTAAAATTTTGACTTTTCAAGTCCTGTTTCTTCCTAAATAGTACACATGTGCACATGTGTTTATGTTAGCTAGATACTAATGTATCTGTTCCTTATCAGCGCCATGGCATCTGCACACTTTTTGTCTGAATTCTCAAAGCTGATAATGAGATCTATAAACTCTAGTCATTTCACTAGTCCAATCATATATGGTCTTAATAGTAATTATTCCATCAAAACCATAAAACCTTTTGGTGTGTAAGAGAAATGCACGGTTTTTGCTTCTTTTTTGCCTGATGGTAAATGGTCTCTCTACTCGAAAATTAACAGAATAACATCATGAAACCTGAGAGCATGGCCACTGCTATGAAGCCATTCCTTTTTGAGCAAACACAAAACACAGGTCTACTCTCTGAAGCTGAGCAGGTTAATCACATATAATTAGTTTAATTTCATTTTTGGAGGACATAGTTTTTTCCACTCCATGATGCCCCCACTTGATTCCTGAAGAGAATTTGTCTCTCACGTCTGAGGCCAAAAAATAGATGGGAAGGAAGAAGTGTTGCCATGCTGTCAATAAACCCAGTTGTGGATCTGCCTCCCTGATAGGCATCAACCTGGGTTTAATGTCTTGTAAATGGAAGACGGGTAGAGGACTGAGCCAAGGGAGAATATATATTGAATTATTCGTAACCCCTCAATACATAAAATACTTAGTCTTAAAACAATTATCGGAGTCTTTTTTACTCTTGATGCCAAAGTACTTCTTTGACTTTTTTTTTTGAATCAGCTGTTATCATAGTCTGAGTCAAAGCACAGTTTTCTATCATTAGTGTATTGAATCATTATTTTATCTTTTTACTGAGAAAAGTAAGTTGAGGAAAAGAAGAAATGAGTAATTTCATATAGCTCACCCAGTATCTGGGTTATGAGAAGTGAGTGAAATATGTTTCTGAGCAGACATATTCCAACTGACATGAATATGAGAGAAAGTGTTCTGTTCCCAAGTGCCACATTTCAGCCTGACTTCCTAGCTCGCTCAGCACATTTGCTTCTGTGCTCTTGGGGTGAATCAGACATCATCTGTGGTCATGGGTTCAGCTCATCAAAGGACTGAGATGCTATTCACTCAATGGTGTCTATCTCAGTTTTCACAAGTCAGGTAATGTAAAAGAATGAAGAGATAAATGACAACCCACAGGGCCTCAGTATCAGCAGAATTGGGGACTGTTATCCGGAGGGCTGGTGACTAGGGTGGGCACATATCCCATGCCCCCTGAAGACGACCATCATGTTCTAATCTACAGAAATGTGGTCTAGGATTTCCAGAGCCTATTTTTTTAAGACAATTACACAATATGTGGGTTTTGGGGGGCAGGGAAGGGATAGGGGTACACTCTAAGTGTTTAATCATTTGTAACAAATTCCATTTTTCCCTCTAAGAGCATATGAAGCAATACTTCAGGGACTATACACGTTTCCTTCACAGGCCTTATTCATCTGCAGGCTGGTAGTTCGAGACCTCTCCTGGAAGTCAGACACTTAGGAAATTAGATTATTAAACTTGACGCAGTTTTGTAAATGCATATCTAAACAAAGTTATCACACTAGAGAATGTCAAAGCCTGAAACAACTTCAATAAACTAATCCCCCACCTTCACTTACAAGGTTTTATAGGTGTTTGGCGACAAAAGAATTTCCTGATTCACATATAAGAAGTCTTTACATTCCATCACTTGACCTCAAATCTGTATTTAAGAGTTCCAATCTTTTTCTTATGAAAATCAATAAATAAATTTGTGAATATTACTCTTTTTAACATAATTTTAAAATGTCTTTTTGAACTCTCTCTTCTTTCTGCACCACTTCTCCATTTCTTATATCTGCAGCTGCCAGCACATATATATTACATGAATCAACAGATATTACCATCAAAAATAGAAAAAAAAGAAATACAAAACACTCTGATAATGCTCCAGTTATTGTGAGCTCAAAATGCATTTATACAATTTATACTTTCCAGTGAAGAGAAACTATTGGCCATCCCATTCACTGACACATGTATTTATTATTAAGACCGAAGAACTCATGAATAGAATCATTAATGTATTTGAGAAAACATGTATCGTATTTGCTTAGAAAAGGGTGCCAATATTCAATAGTGACTTCATATAATACAAAACTGAGAACATCATCTCTAAAAATGGGAAAAAAATGCTGAGAGAAAAATATCTAATTCAGAGATGCCTCATTTGCTTAGGCTTGTATATCTCTGAGATTTGGGCCTAACAGATGATTTTTTTTTTTCCTTCAGAATGAACATCTTGCTAAGTTATCTTAGGTCTGACCTTCTGATAAATGACAAACTGTATGCTCTTCAATGGTGCACCACCAGGGAAGAATGCTACAAAACTCTCAATATTCAATTTCCTTGCTTTTGTCCCGGTATATAAAAATTCTCCCATGGTTTTATTCCTGTTTTGCAAATTTAATTTCCTGCTGCTACTTCCAAGTAGCTATCTAATCGGGCTGTATTCCATTGATATTTACCCTAATAACAGGAATTTCATGGCTCCTCAGGTAATTTCAATAAAGAGCACTGGATAGGCCCTTTGGTTTTCCATTTAGATACTGTACAGATAATCTAAGGACTTTGTGTTTTACTGGTTTTATAATGAACATTGGAGGGAAGTAGTTCAATATGTGTCAGAAAATGTAACTACAATATGAGCTAGGTCAGAATCAGTAGGCAATCTCAAAATTCACCTCTTAAGAATTTCAAGCCAGAAACTGTCCAACTCTTGTTTTGTGGTGGTTTTGTTGTTTTGGGGATGGAATGAGGTATGGTGGAGGTAAAGGTGGTTTTCTAATGGAAAAGTATGCTCTGAATATGAAACATCTACCCTTATTCTCTGCCTAAGGTATTCTTTGTCAGCATTCTGGCTGTTTACAGAAAATCTAAGGCTTAGGGCAAGAGTCAAAAACTTAAATGCCAACAGGAGCCAACCATGTCACTCAGATGTCTGCATGTTGCTTAATTATTCTTCATTTCCATAAATAAATATGTTTCTTCTCATTTTTATCTTTATATATATACACATATACACAACCACACATATACACACACACATATAAATAGCCTTGGGTCATTATTACCAGTCTCCAATGTACACCCCTACTCTGAACAGCACAGTTTTCTCTACCGTTCAGATAAGGGCTCAGTCGCTTCCTATCTTTAATTGTTCTCAAATAGTACTGTTTAAATTCGATTTAACTTATAGGCAGAAGTTATATATACCAATATTTTGGTGACTGTGTGGTGCCTTTAATGGGTCCAGTAGAGGGGTGGGTACCCAGTAGGTATTTAATACATATTTACTGACACGTTAAAGGAGATGGGATGGACTGAGTCAGACCTCATCCTCTCCCAGCCCAATAGCTTGTTTAGTGACAGTAAATGGAGGCCTGATCATTAAAAAATAGTAATAATAAACCAGTGACAATCTGCCTGATTCAGCTAGAGAATGTGTCAGCTGATCCTCTTTCCACTGAGCCCACAGTTGTTTCATTTTGGCTTATGCTTAACTAGCCCTGCTCCGGGTTCCATCTCTCTGCACCATAGTTAGATCTGGAAAAAATGTGCCTTCTTGGATCCCAGCCCCCTCTTGGACATCTCCTCTCCCCATGACACAGCTCCTTCCTCCTTCAGGAGGTAGGGGAATTCTTCTCCATGAACATCTAGGAAAACCTGGCACTTAACAAAACCAAGCTTTATTTTAGTGAATTAAAACCTAAAGTTGTGGAAAATCATCCTTTCAGGGAATTTAGCAATAAGTGTTCAGAGAATGGGAGTAGAGGTTGTTTTCTTGGCTCTGACCTCTGGGTGCACAGTTCTCCTCTTAATAGGAGAATTACTTCATGTGGAACAAATGCACTGCAGGATTCCTGAGAGGGAAATTTGGTATCCTTTCTCCTGATCTCTTCTAAACTAGTCTCTGTTTCGGGGTGGTTTCACTGAGAGAATGCCATTCCCTCTTCAGCCATGGTAGTCCATAAAGCATGTGACATTTTGGGTGCCATTATAGCTGAGAGTATCCCTAGCCACTCCTGACCACTTCCTTTCATTTACCTGCCCCTAAATCCCACCCTTACCTGCTGGTCCTCTGTCTTTCCAGTTTTGGGTCTTTTTAAACCATGTTTGTATGTTTTTAAATATACTTGGCGGGTAGGGAGCTCTCTTACCCCCAAGAAAATACCCAGTTATCATCCACCATCCCCCTGCCTCTTCCTCTTTCTTATCCATTCATCATAGGAGACCAAAGTGTGTGTGAGTGTGTGTGTGTGTGTGTGTGTGTGTGTGTGTGTAGTATGTGTATATATAGCTTGCAGTTATACACAAACACACCCATAAAATCAACAATTTAAAATCCCTCACAGTCTATCAACACAATAGCTGGTTATTGTGAAGCCATACTACACAGCCATATCTATGAATTAAACTGGAAAATCAGACAAACTTTGTTTTGATACCACTGTCCTCAGTGACAGCCACCTCATGTTAGTTCCTTCCCCAATCTTCCCCCAACCTCTATACAGCTTCTGCCTCTAAACAATACGGATCTTTCCAGGTGTTCTGAAAATAGAGGCTGTGACTCCTTCACCTTGGAATACCCGGCCTTAAAGCGGGGCTTGAAACATAGTCTGTGCTTAAAAAAGATGTGCTGGATGAATGAATAAAGGAATAAATGCAATTCTCCCTCCCAAACATATTAACAGTTCCAGTCTTTAGGATTTAGTGAGCTCAATCTTGTGGGAAGTAACATATGTTGGTGTGGAACATCCAGGCTTTCTCATGGATAAGACATCACCATTGTCTCTTGCCTGAATTTTTACAAAGGCCTCCCTCTTTAGTCTTTCTGCTTCTGCTCTTCCAGACATTTTCCACATAAAAGTCAGAATGATCTCCAAAACATGCAAATCATATTATGCTTAAGACTCCCAAGTTCCCATCGCGATGAGGATAAAATGCAAATCCTTTACCATGGGCTACTTGCAATGTTCTTCATAATCTGACTCTTTACATCATTCCAGGTTCTCTCCTGCCTCTGAGCCCTTCCATGTGCTCTTTCCTGGGCTGGAACCCCCCTCCCCTCTACACTCCTTCTTTCCCTTCAGGGCTCCGCTTCAACATCACTTGCTTAGAGAAATTCAACTTGAACAGCTCATCTCAAATTAATTCCCTTCCCATTTTTTTTCTCTGCCTCTGAACTCAGTCTGCTTGTTTCATAATTTCATCATGATGGGGAATTAGCTATTGATTTGTCTGTTTACTTGTATTTCTTGTATATTTTCTCTATCAAATATATTTAGTAAGGTAGGGAGGGGGCACGTCTGTCTTTGTCAGTGTCTCCCCACAATATCTGCTAGAGAACCTGGTACAGAGAAGATATTTAATAAATGTTTGGTAAATAAACCAACAGTAATAAATAAACAATGACAACTGACCTTCCAGTGACCCTCATAGACAAGTGAAGCCCTGATGTGATGACTGGAAACCCTGGGAAGGGGGGAGCTGGGGTCAGAGGATGCTGTCGCTTTCCCCAAAACTACTCATAGCATTTTGGGATCTGGAACAAGACTCCAAAATTAGAATTTAAGTTTGGAACTCTTTGGCTCCTAGGAGTTCTATGAAGCCAAGGGACAGCTGGTTCATGGCCCACAAAGCTTAGTCTAGCCCTTTTCTTTCTTCTCCACCCTTAGCGCTACCTTTCCCTATAAGGGGCATCTCAAACCTCTTCCCAATAGCTTACCCTGGCCACCCCTTTGCCTAGAGGTGTGTTCACCAGCGACTCAATCTGCCTTCAAGAGAATGGATTAGGAAAGAGTTCCAAGCTGGTCCTAGATTTGGTTGTGGGCTATTTGGCAGGGATTTCTGGGTGGTCTAAATGGCAGAGGGTGCTGGCTTTTCATGAGCAGGCCCCCTCAGCTACAGTGACTCCTCTGCCTGTGGGAAGGGGAATACTGGGCGAGGGTCACTGTGACAGTTAGCTCAGGAGAGGGGTGTTATTGCCCTTGTATTGACTCTTTGTAAAGGTATGTTAACATGGCTATTGCTAAGAATATAATGAAAAGATATTTTGAAGCCAAAAATAAGCTATGTAGAGAAGTTAGTAAAAACAGGTCTCTTTTGCTTAAAGGCCCCACCAGCCAATATCATGGGCTACTTGCTTACCTCCTACTTCTTCTCCACCACACACCTGCCCCAATGACTATGCTTATATCCAATGACCTACAATCCTGCCTATGCTCATGCCCCCAGAGGCAGACATGCTGAACTCTACAATGAAAACTTGGCACTGCCACATGTCTTGCTTGAAAGATACTTTTTCATCTGGAAAAAAAAAATTCAGACATGGGAGAGTTCATTGCATTTGGTTGGTGATATATGACACTAAACTACCAGTTGAAAAAATATCATATGGAAATAGCTGGATACCAGTAGCTGCCTTGGTGAACACTGAATGACTGACAGGCCTCAACCTCTAGGATGTGTCAAATGGTGAGAATAGTTAAATCCCTATTAGTTTGGGGCTTGTCAGTCTTTCAGTGTTCACCAAGGAAGCTAGTAGTGGCCAGCTCTTTTTCAACTGGTGGTTTAGTATCAGATGTCACCAACCAAATGCAGTGAACTCCCTCATATCTGAACACTTTTTTCCAGATGGAAAAGTCTATCTTTCATGCAAGATATTCAGCAGTCACTGGCCTGTCAGAAACATGACTCTCCACTAGTCATACTGAGTGACAAAAGTCTATCATCAAATAATTACCAATTATTGTGGTTCTGGCTGTTCAGGAACATAATGAACCCCTTGGATATCTTTTCCTACAATATCTCTGACACAGAAATATATCAGTGCAGCCTGGAAATGTTCATAAATTTATCAAAACCTAGAGTCTAAAGAAAAGAAAGGAGAAAGGTCTTGCTCTGAGATAAACAGAGGGGGAGAATTGAAACTCTGGCGGAGCAGAGTTTCAGCCTTTCAGCCATTACACTGACCCAGAAAACAACAGATCTGCCTGGTCTACCTGTACCCTCTACACCTTCTGCCTGCCTCCTGACACCTGCCCCAGAGTACAAGTCACTAAGTCACTGAATGGCAGAGGTAGAAAATTTAGCTCTCATTTTGTTCAATCCTTGTGTTTTGTGGATGACAAAAAAGGCTCAGAAAAAGGGAGGCATTTGTCTAAGGACAAAATTCATCATTATAATTATCATCATCACCATCATAATTAAAGCTGCTAAATTTTAACTGATCACTTATTACTGATGAAGCCCTGTGCTAAGCACTCGAAACTCATCATCTCAACATAATATTGAACTCGTGAGTCTACAGAGGTGGGTTCTAGTCTCAAAAATAGCATAAGTAGAAGTAAAATCCATCTCTACAGCCTCAGTGTTCATGTCCTTCAGTTACATAAGGCCATCTCCATGTTTACAAGTGTGAATATCACTGCATTTAACATGGTTCTTACTGCTCTTGTTTTGTTTTTCAAATGGAGCCCAAATTTTAATGCTATATAGAAACTAACTTCCATTTGGTTTATTTTACTTTATTTATAAGGCTTTGTGCCTGATAACTCTTGACTTTTCCAAAAGTCTAACCTGTCTTCAAAGTATAAAGTTATATCTACTGGGGATATTCAAAAGAATAGGCCACAGTTCTTCTGTTGTTTCCTTACAAGTTGCTCTGTGTATACTGAAATACATATCAATAAAATAATTATTAGGAAAAGTATAAATCTTTCCATAGAAAATCTAACATTTCTTTATGGATGAGAATATTCTGGTTTGTTCGTTCATTCGTTTGTTTGTTTGTTTCTTTCTTTCTTTCTTTTAGAAAAAGACAAGTCAGCATTGCATTGTAGTTTCAACCTCTAGGTGTCAGGAAACTCTAATTTCTTAGAAACATTGAATCACAAAAAGAGTATCTTAGATTATGAAAGAGAAGGTAGATTTAAAGAAAAAAATGTATTTTCAACTAATGATAGACTTACAGAAGCTACAAAAATAGTACCTATAAGTCATATGTGTCTTATAAGCCACACAGCTGCCTCCAGCGGTGGCACCTCCATGAACTATAGTACATGGGTACGATACCATCAACCAGCCTGGAGGCCTGAATTTTCACCAGTTTGTGCATATATTTCTCCCTTCCTTCCTCCCTTCCTTTATCCCTCCCTCTCAGCCTTCCTCCCTCCCTTCCCTCTCCTCCTCCTCCTTTGGTTTGGTATGCCCTTGTGCACGATGACAGAATTATAGAGTGGGAAAGTGTATAGAGTGTGAAGTAAGGCTGAGTTTGAAAACAGCTCTACCTCTTTCTGGGACCTTTAACCTCTTTGAAATATTTTATCTCTCCCTGTAAAATGTTTCTTTGTATTAGGGTATTTGAAGGCATTAATGGTGAGGTAATGAGTACCTATGACGTGCCTGGCCACAGGAGACGTTCCTGAGCTACACTAATATTTTATGAGACCTAGAATTTCCCATCACACTGGCTTGGAGGTAATTACATCATGTGGTATAGCCCCATACATATCACCTACTTAAAATATATTTGCTGATGATTTATTAAGAGGAGAGAAATGTAATATATCTGTTATATCAACTGCAACCTTCCCCTTCTTATCTAAAATATGTCCTGCCTTGGGAAATCCCAGATTTATAATCTTATTTTCATTGAGCATTTTGATGGAAATCCTGCTGGTACTGAAGCAAGATAGCATCAAATAGAAAGAACATCCTGGCTGAACTCACAGACAAATGCTATGGGAACTGTGAGCACTTTTCATGTATCAATCAAATGCACTTTTCCATCTGTATCTGAACACTGAAGGTCACAGTTAGAGTTTCAGAAAACTAAATGGGCAAAACAAATAAAAAGGAATGCTTACTTTGAAAAAGGTTTCTTCCTTTTGCAAAAATATTGTTTTCACCATTTTTAAGAGCCTCTGCTAGTACATTTTAAATTATTTGATATGTTAAAAAATGGATTTTGCCAGATAAATATCCTCCATAACTTTCCAGAAACACAGATACGGTGCATATTTCCTTACTTCGTTAACATTACTCATTCATAAAGTGAAGGAAGGAAGAAACAACAATAACAACAAAAGAATGGCAGTCTTGATTCTTGCTGCTGTTTGGCAGACAGGCATGATTTCTTTTCAGCATGTCTCTTCTTTTTCTCTGAGCATCTTATTTGGATGGAAAGCTCTCTATAAATCACCACAATAAAGCCTAAATAACTCCCTCTGGCAGGATTCAGATTTTCATTATTTTATACACTGAACGCCAATGAGTTTTCCAAATCAATGTTACAACATAAATGTGGCAATTACAATACAAGGTATGGAGGAAGAATGCGTAAGAAGTTACTTTCTTGTATTTTTGGAGAAAAAGGGCAGGAAGAAACAAAAGGTTTTAAAAATATACACACACAAACAGGGGCAGAGGGGCTAGCTGCAGATGCCTCGTGGCCATGTGTGCCAATGATTAAAGTACAGCTAAATAACCATATGAGACACCTTATTAATATTTTATATTGGAAGGAAGGCATTTCATTTCAGAAAATGAAAATAAAAAGCACTATGCCATATTGGAACAGAATATAACATTCAGGAAAACATGACTGAAGGTTTGGGCTTATTAAGTATTATTCTAAATGCATCATGAAATGAAAATTAAATTATAAAATGGAATTCTTTCGCTTAACATCATTTCTAATCCCCTATTAAAAAGAAATAAAGAATTTAGGGAAAAGAATGGGAGACCTGGGGAAAGGGAAGGAGGGAGGTAAAAATGATTTCTTTTTCTCTTAAGAATTGGCCTTGGTAAAGGGCAGCTTTGACTTCCAAATGTATCAGCTAATCTGAAAGCTTGGGAACAGGATCTGAAGGAAGTGGAGAGCTTTTCTTTCTGCCTTCTTCAAGCCTTCTCAAAGTACCCATAGAGATCCCTGCTCCTGGTAACATGTGTGAAATTTCTTTAATCTGTAGTAATTGACATCTTTGTCCTCCCTCCCCCATTTATAATGGCTCTATAGTTGATGATGCTCTAGGAAGGACCTAGACCAGTAAACACTGACTAAACAGTCATTAACTTTGGCCAATGCAATAAATATTATTATAATTCATACTTGGGATTTTAAGTAGCTGTCACCACAGGGTGGGAGGAGGTGCAGACCTTTAGACAACTAATTAAAATGCAGTAAAATAAGTGTGCATACATATTTTAAAAAGAGGTATGTCCAGAAAGTATCCAGCCATGTGCTATGAGAAATAGAGACATTTATTGAAGATAAAAGACACAAGAAACATTTTATATAAGACAATGAGGTACCTTCAAAGTAGGCACCTTAGGACCTCACAAAGTTTTCCCAGTCACCATCAGCGGCCCCATCATATTTTCCTGAATATCATTCAGAGTCTGAAATCTCTTCCCCTTCAAAGGTGATTTTAGTTTTAGAAAAAGCCAGAAGTCACAGGGTGCCAAATCTGGGCTGTAGTGGGGCTGAGTCACCTGGGTGACTTGATGTTTTGCCAAGAAACTCTGCATGAGACATGATGCATGAGTGGGCGCGTTGTTGTAATGAAACTGCCAGTCACCTGTTGCCCATAGCTGTGGCCTTCTGAATCATCCAAATAGCTTCCGCAGAAGAATGTTCAAGCTTAACGCAAAACTTGATGCAGATTTGTTGCTTTACTTGCTAGTCATTTTTAATGTAATGGCCACATAGTACACATGTTCACTCAATGGCATTTACCGCCCCCACTGACTAGTGCAGTGAAGTCATTATTATTCATGCACACACGTTCCAGTCCACTCTCCTTGGCTGCCAGGTTACATCGATGATGTCGCGCGAACCGCTCTCATTATACTAACAATGGCTGGACTTTTTCTGGACAGACTATATATATATAGAGAGAGAGAGACAGAGAGAGACATACTCTTACAGAACTATCCATATGTATATATACTTATAATATACATACATATACATGTATACATAGATCCATATACCTATATATGATACATGTTTATTTTCATTCTTTCTGAGTTTGGTTAATTGCCTATAAAATAAAAATATCAATGTGTAATTTACAGGAGTATTAATGTAATTAAATTCAATAACGCATAGGAAAGCTCCACCACAAACTTCATGGAGTAAAATCAGAACTCATTCTTCTTATTATCCCAAGTTCCAAGTGTCTACATGCTGAGGTTGTTGATTATGAGAACAGCCTGAATATGAAAAGCGATGAAAGTTCTAAGGAAACAATTCCTAATAACTCTCTTTGGGATGAAATAAAAGACAAAATAATGATTTAACCTGAGCCTGATGGCTCCCTCTCTGTTCACTAACTCTTCTAAGAGATATTGAAACATCACCTCAACTAATCTAAGGCCTTTACATTACTTGAAAAGTTACCAACACCTCAGAATGCATAAAGAAACACAGATCTGGTGCTGGGTTGTTTTATTTTTATTTTCTCCTGCTAAGAAGCCTATGTTACTGAATAAAGAAGTGAAAAAAACATGAACTTAAAAGGGACATAAGATAAAGGAAGAGTTGAGAGTACCATTAGAGAGATGATGAATTGCACAGAGATGTGTCAGAGGGTACTTAGTAAGCAGTGGTATGAAAAGGTATTGAAAAAGAGGTCAGAGATGGAGGCATAAACCGTTATGCAAGCATCACTTCACAGGACCAACTCACAGAGGACCAGATAAAAGATGAGAAAGCCTGAGAAGGTCTGGAACAGGAGCCATAGAATTTGGAATAATTAGTGTGTCAGCCAAGTGGAAAGAAAAAATACAGTGATGGTTTCAGAGCCGTGGTCAAGCACTTCACCAGAAAATAAGCTATAAAAGATCAAAGGGAAAATACTATGGAAAGGGTAGGATAAGGATTTTATAAAAGGGTAAAATTGTGACTCCATGACAAGAAAGAACACAGTATAGAAGAGACACTGTTGAGGATAAAATCTAAAGAATGTATATACCCTAATTCCTAGGTGTTTGCCACTTATATCTAGGTGTCTTTTCAGACAGAAAACCTGCTCTCAAGATTAATACTGACTTTTTAAAATATGCTATTTTTATATTTTATTCTATTTTTAATTTTTCTTATCCTCACCTGAGGATATGTTTGATTTTTTAGAGAGAGGAGAAGGGAGAAAGGGAAGGATAGAAACATCGAAGTGAGAGAAACATTGATCTGTTCTTCTCCTACTTCCCAGAAGAGACTGAACCCCCAACCCACGCATGTATCCTGGCCAAGAATTTAACTCTTGACCTTTTGGTTTATGGGATGACACTCCAACCAAGTGAGCAATGCTGGCCAGGGCAATTAATAGTGACTTCTAATGAGGAAAGTTGATGACCCTTCAACTCATTATTTATCAAAAGAAAAAAATGAAGAAGAGAAAAATGAAGAAGACAGACAATTGTACCTAGATTTGGCATCAATTGGAAAATCAAATGATTAATCTAGTCATGATTATTCCCAAAATTTGAATGAGAAATTGATGTTGCCTATAACAGATATAACTCAAGAAACAGCCTGGATAGACAATTCACTTGCAGCCCCCAAGCCCTGCAATAGGAAGCAGCATAATGTTGCAAAAAATAAAAATAAATTTAAAGCTGGAAAGTTCTGAGTTCAAATCTCAGCTTGGCTATATACTAGCATGCTTAGGCTTAGAAAAGTAACTGTGCCAGGCTGAGATTCATCAACAACAGGACAAAAGACTCTTGCCACTCAGGCAACGAGAGAATGTTTTTAAACTGTCTAGCATGTACCAAGTACTCAGTTAACAGTGTTCAAGCCCAGATTTTTGAGGCTGGTTTCAAGGTACCTATATGCATTGAAAATATAAAATAAATTGACTAACTTTGAAACAACAAAGGCATCACCAAACCTTTTATTAGATGGCATTCTTGCAAAATACATCATTAGGAAGGCTATGGACAAAAGTTAACCAACCAGACCTTGTTGACAACACTCTCCACTGGAGTCCCTCTTCCAGAACTGCTATAGGAGCAGCTCAGGGCACATTTCTTTGGTTATTAGCAAAGGTGAAAAATACCATTCTTCTGAGCAGGGACTGACTTCTGGAAATAGTCTGTGTCATCTGGATCCAAGTCTGGCAAATAAGATCTAGCTGAAGTGTGACCACCAAGCAATGAGACTGATTTTCTCCTGTGGCTCATCTAATTCAGAAGACATTTTCAAAAAGTTCTGAATTCTATCAAAATAAAAGCACCAGTATATGAAGCTAGTGATATAAGAACCATTGAACATAGAGGCAAGAATTATTGTATGTGTGCCAATAGGAGAATGGATGGCAAAAACAAACAAACAAACAAACAACTTGTATTATAAATCTACTGTTAAATATTATGTAGCTACTGAACAAAATGAGTTAGAGAAGTTTTTCTTAAAGTGTGTCCCTAGAACAGAAATGTCAACATTGCCTGGGAACTTGTTAGAGATGCAAATTCTCAGGCCCTGCCCCAGATCTACTAGATGAGAAATGCTAAGGGATGTAGCTGACAATCTGTATTTTAACCAGGCTTCCAGCTGATTCTGCTGCATGCTCAAGTTTGAGAATTAATAACTTGGAGAGATGTCCTCCATTTACTTAGAATAGGAATGTTTGAGATATGTCATTTAAGAAAAGCAAGTTACAAACCAACAAGGAACATTAACAGTTGAACTAGATTGTGCACGTGTATATGTGTGTCTATGGGTAGAATAAAAGTGAGGTTAGGGTTAGTTGCCAGACTCTTAAAATAAATAAAACTGATGATGGTGGGGTGAGGACATATGGAGAAAGGGTGAAGGCAGGGGCACAGAAGGAAGGGGAAAGAGAAACAGAGGAGGAAAGACAAACAGAGAAAGAAAGAAACAGAGACAGAGAAAGACATATACATTGTACATAATATATAAAGGGATAGGTTTACTAACTGCATTTCTAATACTCTGCTTTTTACTTAAAGCCAACCTTGCATTCCTTTGAATCTCTTACTCCTCAGCAAGTGTTAACAGTTTCTTTTTCTTCTGTAAGCCTCATGTTAAGATCTAAAAAGCACTGCCTGAAAGTGTGTACATAATAAATAAATAGGATATGGACATACTTAATATGTATTATAATTCTCCAAAGACCATTCAAATGTGTGATGGTTAACTGGCTGTCACTCAAGATTAAGGACAACATATGTTAGTTTTCACATTTCTACAGAAAGGAAGGCTGAAGATTGACAACTGTTTGCCAAGAAGACCCATTCACAAACATATTTTTTTTTTCTTTCATATACTGAGCTCAAATTATCGTCAAATTTAGGCCATACCTGACTCACACATAGTAACCAGATTAAGTTGTGAGAAATAAGTAATTTGTTTTCAAAGTCTCGACATTTTCATAAATGTCTAGCAAGTCTGGAGATTTCCTGAGTAAACCCTGGGCAGAGGGAAGCCTTGTGTGTCTTGGAGCACCCTGAAGGCTCACTCAACCCGCAGCACACCGAGGTGCCGTGAGACTGCCCCAAGTCTTTGCCTGCTCAGCAAGCTCTCGCACACTGCCCCAGCAGGTTCAGCCTGGCCTGCAAACACTTGAGCACCCTGACATAGGGACTGAGACGTCTTTCTTGTGAATCAAAACTAAGTGGCAAAGGGAAGTCAGTATGATATACCCAAGGCAGACTCTGTTAGTGAAACAAGATTATTGTCAAAAGCACAGAAAAGCCAGAGGTAAAGGAAACAAGATCAAGTATATGTGTGGGAGGCATCCTGGCACAGATTTGATACACTCCAGGTTAGGATCTCAAGCACTAAGCAAGGCAATAAGGGGAAGCTGCAACTTCCAACAAGCATCCTTAACTCCTCAGATTTTGCAAGGCATTTCTTCTCTGGCTCCTGCTTGGATTCACGTTCTCTGTGAGATCCCCTTAGGATATGCAGGACCTGTCCCTTTCTTACTGAAGTCAAAAATGCACAGTTCCTTTGACATCTCAGATTTGAATATCTTATGCATGTCCTTTAACTTAATAAATATCAAAGTTGGTCTGTGGTCCTTTTGGCCTGCTCTCCCTCTCCCACCAGCACATAACATGGCAGGTCAACCCGTTCAGTGGTTCTCAGCCTAGTGGCACATTAGAAGCACCTAGAAAGCTTTTTTATGCCAATGACAGACCCCATCTTAGACCAATTCCATCAAAATTGTTGGGCAGCAGGGGGATCATGGGGTATAGAATTGGCCATTTGTAACTTCTAAATTTTCCAGAGAAGTCTAATATAAACCCAGGAGAGAAAACTACTGAACTAGCTCTTATGCAAATTCCTAGAAGGAAGATTAGCACTTCCCATGTGTGGTTGAAAGAGGTGAACTTTAAGGTCCTTTCCAAACAGGAGGAGGGTCAGTGATTTTTAGGAAGCAATCAGCTACAAATATGATTTTTCACAAATAGCAGTAAAAGGGATTCTTCAAGGTTAAAGAGAAAGACTTTTGCAAAATGAATTGGAAAATCGAGCCCTCTATCTAGACAATTCCAACCAACCAAACATAAAAATGAATATAAATATGTACTTTGTAGTTATGTCAATAACCTAATATTTTAGAGAAGCAATTTTTTTTATAAATTTATTTTTTGTTGGTCTCAAGGGTCCAGAAAATCAACTTTAGAATTTGACAGTCTACTTCTTAAACTTTACCTAACTCATTTAACTATAAATAAATCAGGCTCCAGTAGCCCACATCTAATTAATAGACACTGAGCCATATTAACTACAAAATACATCACTATGAATAATTGAAACATCCAAGGTTTTCAGACAGTCCCTCAGTTTTACCCAAAGTAACTTATCAACTGCCCTAAATAGAATTACCCTAAATATTTCTTTAAAAAAAAAATCAAAGGAAAGTTTGATTCTCCAAAGACTTAGAATGAATTTAGACAAAATGTACAACGTATAGCTGCAGCTGCATTTACACAAAGATGGAAGGACAGAGATATTCCTCCTTAACCATCCTCACATGCAGCCTAACTTCAACTCTGGAAAGAAGTAGCAAGGGCAAACTAAGTAGTAAGGGATAGTGACTTCTATGAGCTGAAAAGTTACTACGAGGCAGTAACTTTTCACACATCCTAAAGTAGGTCACCTCTTTAAGATTTCCTTCTTCAGCAGGAGGTGAGGGAGTTTGGAAGGTTCTAACTTTTAAACAAAATAAAAAAAAAAACCAAACATTAACAAGCAGAAAGACTAACCAAGGGAGATAATGAGGGGAGTAAGTGTTTAACACTCTGAAAAAAATAAAATAAAATTTAGATTATCAATCGAAGAAGGTTTGTTCTCAAGAGGAAAGATAAAGAAAAGGAATGTGAATTGAACCATCAATTTACTGTTGACTTTGAATCTACTGTGTATTGGGCCTTGAGAGAGATGCAATGATTAGTCTGGAAAGCAAATTTTGGGACAAATCATGTGTCTTAGAAAAGCCAAGAAAGCAGTTCCCTGCATCAGTAATACTAATACTAATATTAATAATAGATAAATATATTATGTACCAGTATTGTACTAAGGAAGCTTTCATACACATTCACTTATCAAATTGCCTTAGATACCTGATAAGGTATCTATTATTCATTCCCAATAGCAAAGGAAACTGAGGCTCAAAGTGTTTAAGTACCTTGTCCAAGGTCATTCCATTAGAATTATTGGCTGGATTTTCAGAAGACGATCAAGCCAACTTTAAACCCTGAGTCTTAAACATTTTATTTAATTGCTTACAAGAATTGGGAAATCAAAGACAACTTTACAGTGGTGACATAAACAGCTTTGATTAATCATACAATCCACATTCCAGTTGAATGTCATGCCAAGTGGTCTTGCTCTGGGGTCTAATTACCCCAGCCCGCCACCTCAACACCCCAACAGCATAGCCACCTCTGCCTGCATTGCTGGCAATTCCTAGGGTGGCATTAGGGCTGCTGCAGAGCCCACGGAAGCTACAGTGCAAAGTACAGGGGATGCTAAAGTGAAAGGAGAGGCTTCTCTCTGAAAACATATAATATTATATTACACATTGGAACATCTCTCTCAATGTCAGAGCAGGGCAGAATCGAAGAAGGTTTGTTCTCAAGAGGAAAGATAATTCCTCTTTTTTAAAAGAGGGCAAAATGTCTCCACTCGTACAAAGGTCCAGCTTCTTCCCTAGTGGTAATGACTAGGTAATGACTAGGAACTCAGTCAGTACCCACATCTGTCCTAGATACAATAAAGTACCATCTCTCCAAATCAAAATCCTCATAGTCTCATGAAAATTGTTATAAGGGAGGTAACTGGTCACCCATTAGTATTGCGTAGTATCGGGACCTATGAGACACCCTCGAGCCAGCCTGTTTGAGTTCAGTTCCAAACCTCTCTTTCTAGCCATGTGACCTTCTTCATGTCACATACTCTGTGCCTCAGATAATCACAGGTTTGTTTTGATGATCAAAAGCTTCAGTGCACGTAGAACAAAATTTGGCATGCAGTATCCATCTACACATACAATTCCTCCTCCCCTTGTCTAACATTGTGCTGTCAGAGATTTCCTCCTCCATGGGAAGCATTGGCCTTCTTCTACAATCTCCATTTAATATTCAAAGATCACATGAACAGCACACGTTAGCCACCACCAACTTAGTGTGAATTAGGTATCATATTGTTTCCTTCACTTTAATGAAGATAGGATCTGTCAGAGTACACTTCTGCCCAGGGAGATATAGAAAAGGAGCTACAAGGTGTAAAAGGTAAGGTGGGCTGAAGGCATGAAGTACACATTTCTACAAACATAGGATTTCGTGGAGACTTAATCCACTGGAGACTCTGATGTTGATTTCAAATCTCTCCTAATCTCCCCTGGGGGGAAAAAAATCTTGCTAATTCTCCTTCCCTTGCTGTCACCTTGGTTACACAAAGTCTTTCTGAACCACTCCTTATATAAGCCCATTCGACCCTGTAATCACTAACTGGGTCATAGTTCCTCTTCAAGTCTTCTTTACTGCCTCTGCCTCAGTGGCCCCACTCCAGACTTAGGTGGGTGGTCTTTCTTTTTTACATAAGCATATTGATCACACCATTGCTGTTCTCTGATTTCATTTATAGGTACAGGAAGGCTGCCTCATGGCTCCCTGCCACATCACCACTCTACTTAACCACTTTGCCATTCATTTGCCTGGCCTGAATGCCAGTGAGCTGAAACACAGTGATCACTAATCTGAGAGAAAGAAACTTGTCTTTTGGACCAGATTCTGCTGCCCACAAGGTATGTGGCCTTCACAAAGCAACTCACCATTTTGAGCATCTGTGGAAAGAGGGAGCTGAGCTCCAGGTTCCCTTCCAACATGAACATCCTCTGATTAGATTTCACAGCTTCCCAGTTTTCCTTCTGACCTCTGGCTCCAGGCTTTCCCAAAGCTAGCCCATCAACAGAGAGAGAAACACTGACCACCCGCCTGCCAATCTGTGCTCAGGGCGAAGACTCCACTGGGAGACGATGATCAATCATACGCAGGGCTGTCCTTGCACCATACGTCAGCTCAGCACACTGTCTAGGAGGTTGCAGATGGAGACCTGGGAGACCCATCATGCAGTACGCTGCCCTGCAGAACTAATACGCAGGAGCCAGTGCCCAGGGTGCTTGCCCTCAGTCAGCCTCAGTGGTTATGTGTATACACACACACACACACACATATCAAAACAAACAGAAAAATCCAGACATTGGAACATCTGCAATGAATGGGTACTCATGAATAATAATATTCAATTGCTGGCACCAAGTGCCAGGCACATACTGTCTCCTTTAATCTTCAAAACAACACCTGAACATTAGGCTGTGACTTCCCGGATCCACACAGAAAGTGCAGAATAATTTAGGCAACCTAAGTCATACCCTGACAGTCCAACTCATCCCAGAGCTTGTCAAGGTAAATTCTGCCCTGTGCTGCCCTTCAGGACCTTCCACAACAGTTTGTACTCTCTTTAAGGGAAAATCCTTAGGTCAAGGCAAAAATCTATCTTCTTATTGCAGCCCCTCAACCCTTCTTTTATTGGATCCTCTCCCAATGTAGATAAAGACACTCAACCCAATCAATTGTAACGTTTTAAGATAAAAAACAATTAGACCAGATTAATGGTAAATATGTGGCTTTGCCTTTGTTCTCTAGCAGCGTCCCTGGCCAAGTCAAAGGTGGCTCAATATTCTTTGTTCCCTTTTTGCCCTTTCATTTTTTTCTCCAGCAGCATGTTAATAGAAGCCACAGTTTTGAGAATTGTGCAACTAATTTTTAAGTGATTGAAGTAATTTATTATTATTCCAGTCAAGGAAAGTTCCTACAGGGGCTAGGACATCTGGTAGCAGTGCCCATAGAATTTCATTACACAAAAGCTTAACATTTAGCAGCAATCATCAGCAAGAAAGATATGGGGGAAAAGAACACAGACATATCTTTTGATTTACATTCAGGTCAGAGGATCAAATGATTCTGAATGGAATTACATTAAGTTACCCCATCTGTCCTCACGTTCTCCCACACTCTTGTTGTCTGAAACCTTGTGATCCCTCCAACAGAGAGATATGTTCTGGATGTTCCTTATTTAAGCAAGTTGCCAGCTCTGTGATGGTTTCTCTTCTCTGTCTTATTTTTCTCTTGTTTTTGTTTTTGTTGTAACTGCTTCTGTGGGCCTAAACAGAATTAGCTGAGCATAGCTCATGTATAGCAAACTCAGTAATCACGAAGCCACTGCTAAAGCCCACAGAGGAAGCCTGTTTTAAACGCAAGGTATCAAAGTCTGCCCACTGGCTGCCTCCACAGTGTCTGTACCAATACTAAAAATTGATATGCTGCTCTGAAATTGGCATTTCTGAGATACCACCCCTCCCCATGTTCCTCTAGGGGTATCAATGAAGGTGGAGGGTCACTATCAAGCCCTACCAGCCTTGGCCATCTCAGCCTATTCAACCTTGCCCAGAACCTGAGGCAGGAAAACCTGAGCAAGGGATACATTAGGAGACCCAATCTCAACAGTTTGAAAATGGAAACTCCATTTGAGGCCCCCATGCTTGTTATCTGCTATGAATTTTGCTCAAAGTGCCCACAGGAACATTAGGCAACAACCCCTTAACTAATGCCCATTGAGTGTAGCCAGTCCACCTCCTTGGACTTCAAACAGGTCCCAGGCTCTCAGTTTCAACTTCAGCTCCACCAGGATTGAACCAGCCCCACACTTTCACCTCACCTCCTCCCACCGTGACCTGGGTGATGGACTCTGATGCTCTCTTCTCATTCTAGCTGACAATCTCACAAGAGATTGGATATGCCTTCTTTATCCCAAGAACAAATCTCCCCTATCTAAGAGACAGATTCTTATTATATCCCAAGGATACCCAGTCACCATGACTGATTAATTTCACCTTCACAGATAAAGTCAGATCCTTTCAATACAAACCCAGATCTGATCTTATCAAGCTTGATGGGTTGAACATCTGACCCTTTCCAGAATGTTTTGTCTAATTTGGTTTTCCCAGCCCACTCTCCACGGAGCACCCAGTACCACCAGTGCCTCCTCTCCTCCCCGAGAGCTCTGAGCATTTGAGAGCAAGATAGTACAAATCGGGGGTACAGCATATGACTCTGGCACTGGGTTAATGTTGCCTGAGATGTTATAGAGAGAGCTGCTCCGATGATCTTACCAAGTTTGGCAATCAGCCCCATGAGACCTGAATAATTTGGGAAACAGGTGGACTTTTATGGATCACTGAGCACATAATCCATGGCTGGATTATAGCCATGGTCCCAAGAGCAGTGATCGGGTCTGTTTCACTCACCAATGTTTATAGCACCAAACATAATGCCTGGCAAACAGGAGACACTTGATGAATTCTTGTTGATTAAGCAAGTAGATGGATAATTTATGTTAAAGTCCTAATCCCTCAGTACCTCAGAATGTGACTGTATTTGGAAATGTCTGCAGTGCTTTTAAAGAAATCATTAAGATAATATGGACCTTAATCTGATATAACTAGTGTCCTTATATGTAGAGGAAATTAGGAAACAGACACACTCAAAAACCAAGTGAAGACAAAGGGAAAAAAATGGCAATCTATAAGTAAAGAGAGGGGCCTCAGAATGAAATCAACTATGCTGACACCTTGTTCTGAGACTTCTAGCCTTCAGAGCTGAAAGTAAATTTATGTTGTTTAAGCCATCCATTTGTAGTAATTGTTATGGCAGGCCCAGGAAACTAACATAAACATCTGTGATATCTGATAGGATGGTTTTTACATTCTTAATACAGTGCTTGGAACATACTAAGTACCAAATACATTTTAAGTATTGTTATAATTAACTATATATCAAATATGCTCTGATATACAACCACCCTCATTTTCTAGATCTTGGGATGTTGTCCATATCCAAATCCAATTTTTGCCATCCTCTTTATGCTTAACTTAAATCTAATCTTGTACATGTTGATTTAAATATACAGAAGAATAATTTTTTTCCATTTAACTATAATTATTGGATTGAGAAATTAACATCAGTATGAAGGGATACTATATAATTTTTCAATGTAAATTATAAAATCTTCTTATTTTGGCTGGGTTTTCCTTAATTTCAAATAAAATCCTAAACATTTTCTCACCCCTACAATGATATCAGATATTTTACTCAAATTGAATTTGAGTTATTGCCCAATCCAAGAGAGCAGGTGCTCCAAATTAAAGGGTTGGACCATATATTAAGTATAGGTTCAGGATAGTAATCCTCAGACTCAGTCTGTGGAGGCGAAGATCCAGTCCAATAAGAATATGACAGCAACTACTATGCAGTGTGGATGAGAGGTCAGGCCTTTGCGTCATAAGGTGGGCCTCTTAAAAAGACCTACTCACAATGGCACGGATTAACACTGAAGGGTGAGGGACCATACAAAAGATAATGCCCAAAACGTTTTCAGAGAAAGATAAGTGGGATGTATAATTTATTCCAAAGTGGGAAAGAAAAAAAATACACACACACACACACACACATATATGTATATGTGTAGATATACATATATGTATCTATATATATACATACACATGTGTGTGTATATTTATGTACATAAACATTGCTACCTGAATGGTCAGAGGCTATTAATGAATACTTGGGTAAGACAAATAGACAAAGAGACTATAAAACAGAAAAGGAAACACTCCTCTCAAATTCCGTTGCTGCATATTACCATCCAGCCCTGTGATTCCATTGATTTACCTGTGCTGTATCAAATTTTAATCATCATAAACCATAGACTAATACAGAACTGCCACCAACAAGTACCCTTAGTAGAGACTTTGATTAGTTTGGACACCACGGAAAAATATTTAAGACCGTCTAGCCCAGAAACGTGAAGATAAAAAGGAAGCATATGAAAAAACTTTCTTGTATTGTTTTTGCAAAAACTAAGTATGACATTCTATTTCAAAGTTAGGACTTTCAGAAAATACATGAATAAAAGAAAAAAGATGCAGATGGAGGGTTAAGAGGAATAACCCCCTAACAAGTATAATTACCATAAAAAGAATCCCTTGAGAAAAAATGACAAATTGGTTTTTGTTCCCTGGGCTAAATTACAACAGATTTACCTTATGGTCTTAGCACATCTTAATCCTTTAGATGTTCACTTCATGTTCCCTTTTTCTCAGTACCTGAGGCTTGACTACATTAAACAGGAATGTTCTAAACTGGGCCACAGCACTAGCTTATCAAGACATTAATAAATGGCCCCTTAAAAAGGTATATTGCTACAACATAGGAATTTGTATACTATATCTCACTTAGAGATTTATAATGCCCATAAGAATATTAAAGGCCTGAAGAACTTCTATAATTATGGAAGCTGTCTGTTTAAATTGGCTTAATACAAGGTTTTCCAAAGGCTATCTATTAACATCTCAAGAAACAATGTTTTCAATCGTTTGTGATGTGTCAGTTTAAATACTATTGTTTCTGTGCCTAATGTCTGTACATTTCCAACACTGCAACTGTGTGTTGAGAGAAGATGAGACACATACCTGAGGTGTGTACCCTGAACGATCAATCTATTTTTCCCTGAAAAATCCAGGAGAGTCAACCACAGGCACTTTATTTCTTAGTTCATGTCAATAGTAGAATTAACTCTCATTTCTCTAAGCATGTGCAGACATAGCCATAAATACTCTTAGAAGCATCATCTATTATCAGCATACCTGGATGAAATGCCATCCTTGTTCTTGGCTGCACATCAAGGCCATCGTGAGGGGTAAACAGAAGAACACATGGCCCCCAAACTCTGTGGATTTATACCTAGGTCTGCCTGACTAGTCCTGTGTTAGGCTCCTTAATCTCTTTGAGGCTCAGTATTTTTATTGAACAATAGATAAATTTCACAGGCATCCTAATGTCTGAAGTCCCAAGGAACTACCAGTTTTGAGTTGAAAAATACAAAGTTAGTTAAACATCTTAAATGTCCCTGCCTTAGTCAGAGGTTCTATTTTAATATGTAGCAGGAGAGAGATCCATTAAAAAGTATTTTAAATATAGGAAATTATTTGGAAGCAAAGACAGAAGGAAAGACAGAGATAACTGAAAATATCCATGTGAATTATGGGTGATTTCTGATTTGTTCTTCCTAACATTTCTGCACGTTATACTTTTGCAATGAATAAGTATTATTGTTGCAATAAAAAAAAATAGACCAACAGAAGTTTTAGTTTTGTTTTTAAGTCTCCTGAGTCCTTAAGCAGGTTTCCACCAATTTAGAAATCCTTCTGTGGACAGCTTACCAAACATTCCAGACTTGATGTGCAAACCAAAATCACCAGTTTGGTATAAGCAGAACTGTGCCTTAGAAAGGCATGGGGCCTGACATCAGCTCCAATCACAGAGGTGTTTGCATGTCAGGAATCAAATGCATGGCAGGAATTTGAGGCTGAATTCCTGAAGAAGTTCTTGTAGCAATTAATAGAAGGAAAGAAGGATAGAGAGAAAGAGGGAGGGAAGGAAGGATGAGAGGAGAAATGAAAGCAACATTGCAGATCTGTCCACAATTTCAGCATCATTAGTTGAGCACCTGGTTTTCCGCAGACCCTGCTAAATACAAAAGCCCCTGGGTCACATTAAACCTTATCATGGTAATATGTAGCTTAAAAAGGCGGAGGGAGAGCGCCACCAAGAAATGGGACTTGTGAAAATTGTTCAACTGAGTTTTTCAGCCTTGGCTGTACACTGGCATCACCTGAGAACCTTTGCACTGGTTGATGGTCAGGCTTCATTCCAGAGCAATTGCCTTAGAATCCAGGGGTGGGTCTCAGGCTAGAGTGTTTGAAGTTCCCCAGGCGATGCTAATGTGCAGTCAGATTTCAGAAACACATAGGGTAGGTGAAACACAGGAATTAAAAACAAATCTTACTTTTCAATTTTGCTGAATGCTCCTCAGAAACAAGAGTAGTTGATTTTCCTGGACTCTGAAAATTTTCAGACTACAGCTAACTGAGCGTGAAACTGAAAATATGGAGAATTTATCCTTCTTGCTAACCATCATCCTAAAACTCCGCTGCTTAGTAAATCCAGGCTGGTGAATGAAATGGTGTCTTTGTTTCTTTAATGAGTGCGGCTCACTGCTCTACAACCTGGGATCCTCACAAGATCTGAAGACAAAGAGGGAAAAGGTGTCAGGGATTGGGTAGAAACAGGCGAAAGCCCAGGGCTTTCCTGTGCAGTTGTTCTTAAACTAAGAATCTGATACTAGTCTGTTTAGCTATAATTTGACTCTTTCCAGAAGTAAGTGCAGTAATAAGGCTCTGCTTCATTGGGTTTTACTATTTGACACTTTACAATAAATATTCAGCAGGACCAACTATTGATATGTTCACATCTGTTTTGCTCTTCTTTGGAAAAGATATGATGAAATGGTAATTTTGTCCTGTCCCTCGTTCCTTGGAAACTGGGCAAGCTTCTGAGTTCCAGGGTCTACGTTCTATTTAGTCACACCCAACTCCATCTCCACTTGACCCCTTTGCCACTTCCTTGAACACACGTTAATGGTGTTTTGGGTTTCTGCTGCTTAGCTAAAGAAAATTCCCACCCATGCATTATGATTAGAAGATTTGGGTCCCTCAAGGGGTCATCAAGCTGAAGGTACACCAGAGTGGAAGGAAAAAGAAGGAATGGGCCTAACTGATTGGGGGAAGAAAGGAGAAATTATTCTACTGGTGGCTTTTCCTCGCTCAGAACTAACAAACATGCTTCTCATACACCAGGAGGCGTCAAAGCATCCGGCCATGCATGAGATTCTGCAATAAACTGTTCATACTCAAGCATGAATGGAGTCGATGCTTCCCACCCAGGCCTAGAGTAAGATAAATAACAGTGTGACAATTCCACATTGAAAAGCTTGTTTCTACACTTCCTTATGTTGCCCCCAGAGTTTTTGGGAAGGGTCCAGCCATATTAATTTGCCTTAGAATAATAAAAACAAGTGCTATTCTTGTTTATGAGCTTCACAGAGCAAACACATACCCATTACACATATTACCCCAAGAGATTTTCAGGGGAGGAAATAACAGATTGACTCTGAAGGAATTTGGTTCATTTGAGAGTATGTATTACAGGAGAAAAACTACCAGACAGCATGCTGGTTCTTGGAAAAGAAAATTTGGATTACCAATCATCAGTCCTAAAATACTCCACTATGTTAATGATAAAAATGACACAAAGCACAGAGATAAGATCCTCCATTTAACTGAAAGAACATCTAACTTCCACCTATTTTCAGCAATGGCTTTGCTTTTGATATTGAACATATTCATGAGGGTCATAATTCATATCAGATTTATGGGGGAAATAGTGGAAGTTTTGAATGTATGTTAAAGACAGCTGGTAAAATCAGAATACATTTGCTTTTTTTTAAAACAAGCAAAATTCTTGTTTCCCCTGAAAGAACCCTAGGAGGAAATTCTTTTCTATTCAAAACTTTTATTTTCACCAAAGAATAAGAATAAAGATAAAATGAAAATGTATACAGCTAGTCCTTTCAAATTTCATATGACTGGATTCTGCTTGTTAGAAACCTGTTCTGCTTTTAGAATTTCTAAAAGTAATTTTGTTTCAAGTCCACAATCCACCATGTTGAAATGCCCTGCTGAGAGAGGTATTAGCCTAGATTCCATCCTTTCCAATGTGTCTTCTTCATTCCTTTCTAACAGTGTTTATATAATTTTTTATACTCCAATTAATTTGGTGAAAATTTTTAAGTAAATCAAAGAGAACTAGAAACTAATGAGAATTCTAGGTATTGCATAGAAAAAAATTTAAAAATCATACAATGTTTCACAAGCATGACTATGTGGGGCATTCATTGGAGAATAGACTTTAAGACAGTGTTCTAGAATATAGTCTATAACTGAGTAGGTCAATGTAATGAGCAGGTCAAGTGTGGACATAGTGCAAGGCATTCCCTCCAAGACAGTGTTTCTATGAGTTGGTTGCATTATACTCGCCTGGAAAACTTCACAAACATTCAGAATCCTACACTTCATTTCAGACACACTGAATGAGACTGTTTTGGGTTCAGGAGCTTGGAAACATGGATTTTGCAAACTTCCTAGGTGACTCTTGGCAATTTAGAAAATCCTGTTCTAAGCACCGTGATTCTGAAAAAGGTCAAGAACACCCACACACTGCTGTGATGGCAACATTCCACACATTTTATTTTTAATTAACCTTTGTCACTACTTCTAAATATTTACTGAACACTTTGTGCAGGAACAATTACTATTACTAGAGTCTTTTCATGTATGCAATCACATATAATGCCAATTTTTGAAGTAGGTGCTAACAGTGTTCTCCATTTTCCTGATGAGGAAGCACTGGCACAAAAATGCTGAATGATCCACCCCAGGATACACACCCTGTGAGTGACGAAGCCAGGCTTTGAAACCAGGGCATCTGATTTTAGAGGCTGTGTGCTTAACCAGGTCATTATAAAATTCCAAGTAAAGAAAGACATAAAAGTTGAACTTCACATTCCTGGTTCTCTGGGCTTCCTACAGCACAAACACAGTCCAGGTGACCCTGGCGATAGCATCTGGAGCAGTTTTTAAGAATAGGGTCTCTGCATTGTGTCTGAATCACATGGGATAGGCACCGGAACCAGGGCTGGCTAAAAGTTAAATTCTCGGATTCTAACCCAGATCCACCACACCAAGTTTTTAGTGGAGATAAAAATCAAGAATTTTATCATGTTCCCCCAGGTGATTCCTATACACAGTAAAATTTGAGAATAATCGTATTAGGTAAATATAAGTTCACAGCAGCAAGATTAAACTTAAAGGTGACAAAGTTAATTTCCCTACCCTTAGGTTATGATCTAAAGGATAAGGTCAAGGCTGTGGTTCTCAGTCAAGGGTGATTTTCCCTCCCAGGGAGGCTGAGCAGTGTCTAGAGATATTTTGGTTCATTGCAAGTGAGGGGATGCTACTGATACCTAGTGGGCGTAGGCCAGAAATGCTGCTAAATATCCTATAATGTGGAAAGCAGTGTCCATAACAAAGAATTTTCTGTCCTAAAGTGTCTAGAGTACTGAGGTTGAGAAACTCAGCATTAAGGTATGAAGAAGAAGTAAAGCCTTGTCTCTTACTTTTCCTCAGTAACAGGCTCCTGGTAGAGACAACTTTTTTATATCTTTTCTACCCATCATTCTGACCATCGCACCATTATTCTAGTATTTATGTCTAGCTAAAATATCCTCTCTATTCCTCTCTACATAACCAAATTCTACTGTTACTTCATGTACTAACATTTGTAAATGTCCCAACTCTTATCTCCCTAAAATCAAGTTTCCCTAGCTGGTTAGATGACACGGAATCATAAAGTTTATAGCTGAACTCAGCTGATCTCTCCAAACATTTTCTATCAAGGAGCAGCTGAGACTCAGAGAGGTTATGGAGCAGTAGAAATTACACAGGCTTTGGATTCAGGCACATCAAAAGTTGAACCCCAGCTTTGTCCTTCACCAGTTAGGAGGCCTTAGGATGCTACTTTAACTTGTTCAAGGCTCCCTTCCAAACTTCACAAGGCGTTTGTGAGGATCCATGAAATGCATGTGAGGTGTCCCATGTGACATGCACAGGAAACGCACAGCACATTTCCGGTGCCTTTTCTTTCCCAGAGACTTTCAAAGGCTTCCCTGAATTATCAAACTAATAATACCTCATTCTTAATGTGCCTTCAATGTGATGCAAGCAAAGTTTTAACTTTAAGGTCTCAACAACTTTTTGAATTGGGCACTATTATTAACTTCATTCTCACAGACAAGAAAATTGATGAGAGGTCTGGGATTTTCCCAATGTTTCATTGCTAGTTAATAACAGTCCTTGATTTTACAGCTCTGAGAGTCCCATTTCAGGACTCTCTCATTTCACCACACACTATATTACTCAAGAAACTGTGATAAGACCACAGGTCCCGTTTCCAAGAGTTCTTTCTATTAGCCCACGCATGCTGGCTTTGTCTCACCAAGTAAACAATAAATGGTAAAAACAGAGGTTATGTTAAATGTTTATTCTCTTTCCCTTTTGATGCAGAGCTCACAGATAGTGTTCAATAAATAATTGTTAATGGACTGATAGGAAAAAGGAATGAATGGCAACCTGCAAAATTAATTTTCTCACTCTGTCAGTTTGCATTAATCCTATTATGGGCTGAAAATTATACCATTTGAAAGCCAAGATACATAACTAGAATGAGGAGGCTTGTTCAGCCTCCACTATTGCCTGGTAATTTTATAAAAGCAGGTGACATTTCTCTGAATCAGAACTAAAGAGCATCACTCACTGTGTACACATTGGCCCAAAGCACGAGTAAGTGACCTTTGTCCCATAGGAAGGCTGTCTTTATTCCATATGATTAATAATGTTTCTGAGCTACCAATTCATCTTTTCCCCAATTGCATATCCCAAAGAAAGATTAAAGCAGGTAAAAGGAAAAGTGCGAGGATCACTTCCTTATTGCAGGCCTCTCTCATTGCCAGCCTCAGGCAGGTCTTACAGGAGGTAAGCGGGAGAGACAGAGAAATGGAAATTCTTGACCCTGTCAGAGCTAAGGTCACTCTGTTTTCTGTTCTAAGGTACAGGGAGACTAGTTAACGGGAGAAAATAAGACGGGGATGGCAAAGATGATGTGAGCCATTGACTGGGTCTTTTCTCAAGTCACTCACAGTTGTGTTTTGTTTGGCAAGGGGAGGGGTTTACACATTTAAACTCATTAAGTTTTTTCTCCTCTTCCAGAAGAGGCAAAGGTGTTACCATCTCCACTTAACAGGAAACAAAGAAAAAAGGGAAAAGAGAGAGAGGATTCACAATCTGAAGTCTTACACCAAATGGCCACGCTCTCATCTCAAGAGATGGCATATCAGGACCCCTTGGAAACAGGAGAGGTGAAGATATCAAGACGCAAAAGCAAGATGTAGTTAGAGTTCCACCGGGGATGGGAGTGAGTGTGTGTTGAGGGAATGTGAGTTATAAGAACTCACTATGTGGCTCTTGGTTGGTTTGGAGTACTTAGCACTTATACTACAGTCTTATAATTCTGACAAAGGTTTCCTGTGTGGTCCCATGGCTGGGTAATTAAACAAACAAGCATTAAAATCCATTGCTTCAGCCCTCTGACCTTCTCTGGAGAAGTATACATCAGTTAATGAAGAGTTTTGAGTGACTGACTCATTAATGACCATTGACCACATCACCATACTGTCCCAAAAAGGGGGCCAGGAGGGGGATTACTAGAAAGGCTGAGACCTGGAATGTGGATTGATAACTGGAAGAGATATGCGAGAATGGCCCACATAAAGGCCTGCTTATTTACTTTTTAGATAAGTAAACAAATAATTTTTGTCATACTTGTAAACCTGTAACAAGAATATACACAACTCATCTGCTGGCTACTAGTATCCTTGCAATGGATCCTCTGAGGTCTTTAGGCAGAAAGATGCAGAAGAGGGATAACACCACCTCCCTCCCTGGAGACTGCTGGCAAGACTGGGGTCTCTCTTTGGTCCCTAATCAGAAACAGTATTTATTTTTGCCAGCCTGGCTTCTTCTTCAACTGGTGACATAACTAAGAGAGATATAACTCTGAGCTACAGCTTCTAGAATAACAGCATCAACCATATGAGAAACAGTAATAACAACAATGAATAGATGATGATGATGATGATGATGATGATGATGATGATGATGATGGAGTTTACAGGGCACTCACTATTCACCAAAAATGGTTTTGTGAATTCACATGATATTCTCCACTTACTCTTCACAAACTCCTACAAAGCCAATATTATTATTATCCCCATATGTCAGGTGAGAAACCTGTGGCACAGAGAGGTAAAGTAGCTTGCCCAAAGTCACACAACCAGAAAAAAAATGGCTTGAATATTTGAACTCAGACAGTTCAATGATGTTGCATAAAAATCATTATAGTGTCACATGTCTCCTTACTAGGCAGACATGTTTTCAGTTCCAACTCCATAAAAGATCAACTTTTCCTGTCACAGAGAGATGAAGTCTACCACCCGCCATCCTAACCTGCCGAAAACAGTGAGCTCACAGCATGGTAGCTGCCAAAAAGAACCTAGGATAGAGATTCAAGCTGCAGGAGTGACATGCAACTAATCCCTTACCTTGTAAAGAAGCAAAGGTACTTGCTACAAGAGGCTTCCAATTTAGGCATGAACAGGGTTCAAATTCTTACTCCAGAACTTAGTGGATGTATGAGTTTAGATGAGTTACTAGACCTACTGAGGTCTTGGTGTCCCTAATCCTGGGGAACTACTACCAGACTCCTAGGGTTCTTTGCAAATATTAAATGCAATAATGTAAGAAAAGCAGCAAGCATAAGATCTACTATGTAGTTGACACTCATTAATTGGCTGTAATTATTATCATTAGCATCATACAGGAAGGGAGTCAATGTTATATTAAATAAGGTGAAGAAGCTTCTGACCAAGCACAAAAGTTTTGACTATGTTTTCCCAGAGACTAACAATTAAACCCTTGAATGAAGAATTGAGACTTTTTGCATGAATGGAGTTTCCAGAGAGTGATTTCATAGAATTGTCAAAATCCTGTATAGACAGGCCTATAACTTTTGACATACTAAATTAAGATATTAGCAGTTTCTAATAAAGGAGAAAATGTGAACTGGCTATGTAGACCACTATGCAGCTTTTAGAGTTAATTGAATGTGATTGAGATAAACATACATTAAGTATAGATATTTACTCTTTTTCCCACTCTTCTTCTTAGGAGGCAAGCTATTTCCATTTGGAAATAGATTGATGATCAAAGATGCAGAAATGAAGCTGTGGATAAGTAGAAGATGAAAATAAAGATACGGAGGGTCAGAGAAAGAGAAGAAGGGAAGTAAAAAGAAAAAGGTCCTAGCCCTGGCTGGTGTGACTCAGTGGACTGAGTGCTGGCTTGCAAACCGATAGGTTGTCAGTTCAGTTCCCAATACAGGGCACAGGCCTGGGTTGCAGGCCATGTCCCCGGTAGGAGGTGCGTGAGATGCAACCACACATTGATGTTTCTCTCCCTCTCTTTCCCCCTCCCTTGCCCTCTCTAAAAATAAATAAATAAAAATTTTAAAAAATGTAAGAGAAGATGAAAATTATTTTTTAAAAAAAGGCTCTAAGGGCTGGGGTTCTAAATAGAACAATCACAGCTAATATTTCATTAGAACTTTCCACATGCCATGCCCTACTTTAGGTTTGTTATTTATAAGTTATCTCGCCCTCACAAGCATGCTATCATTATTATTATTACTCTAGAGATGAGTGAACTTTTTTACAGAGAGTTTGCATAATGTCAGGATAGCCCAGAGAACAAGTGGTAGAACCAAGATTCAAACCAGGCAGTCGGAATTCTAAGTCCATTCGCTATTAGTCACTCTGCCGTATCAGAAGAGATTGGAGTGGTAGCCTGTAAAAGGACATCTGAGGAAAGGAATAGTTTACAAAAGAAAAATTATTAAGAAATTTTTTGCTGCATACACCCCTTTTCCCCTGTATACCCCTTAATCAAAACATCAGTGGAGAGCCATTGAAGCTATTCTTCAAAGCGTTCTGAGCTAGACCTATGCTTCCTTTGGGACATGTCACCCCTACAGAGACTAGCCTTAGCACTAGATCAAGAAAGTCCACTTGTATTTGCATTACAAATACAAATATAAACTACCTACCATTGTCTTTGCAGATTGAGAATTATTTTTGAAAAAAATACATTTTTGGAAATGTCCTAAAGGCTTACACTTAAATATAGTTATGTAAGTTCCCCCACCCCTAGAATTGCTAAAGACAGGTACCGGAACAGTACCTTAGCAAAGCACATTTTGCCTGCCTCACCACCTATAATTCTGGTTTTCGCTTCCTGCTCTAGAAAAAGAGCTCACATGGGTACCTCTTGCTCCTCAGTGCTGCTGACTGAGTTCCCTATCTCTTGCTTTCTTCTGAATCAGACCTTTGAGACCTGCTGTCATCTCTCATCTTACCTGATCCTTAGGCTCAGCTTATTTCCTATGTGACTTCTGACACTCATTTGGCCTCCTCAGCTCTGTCTCCACTGCTTAACAAAGACCCTTGCTTATCTAACCTGTAAAATGTTCTACCCACGTGAGCCCTTTTTAGGAGCTACAGACTCCTAATATCTTGGAATTGTATCACACAAGTCATGGAGATAAAAGAAAAACATCTTGCCTATGGTAGAGAATGTTAATTTGTTTTAAAGTTTCATCAGCAGAAGATAAAACTGCTCCACCCCCAGCCAAACCAACATGGGCTCTTAAGACAATCACCTCATCATTACTGCATAGCCAGCGTACTCTTAAAAAACTGTTTTTATCTATGTTGACCTTCACCTTCACTTCTCCAACTTCAAATCTTGGCACAAATTGATCTTGCATTTCTCCTCCCTGAAAAATCAAAAACTTCACAGGAAGAATCAGCTATCTAGTCTGAGCAGCAAACTGTACCTTCTCAAAAACAACTTTTCCAATAATTTACTTTTAAGTCTCAGGATCTATAAAGGTTTCAAAATTTTGCCCTCTGTCTTAATTCTTACTTGATTCACAAATATTCTGCTCTCTGTCCATCTAGATACTTTATAGGATTTACTCCCATAAATACTTGAACATAGATCTGTCCAGGTACACTTTCTCAAGTCAATAAAAAACAGGGGCCATTTCCAAGTGGAAGCTTTAGAACCTAATGCACAATTGGCCAAATTCACCTTCTCCCCAGCTACAAAAATTGGTGTGTTCCAGCTATAAATACTGGCTGCTCCATCAGCAGCCCGTGTCCTGGAGTGAGGATGACCAAAAGCAATAGAAGCTCCCAAATTATCCAGGAACTCTCAGTGGACATGTAGTAGGAGAGAAAATAAGAACTGTATTATTTTAAGCCACTGAAAGTCAGGGTTGTTTATTACCACAGTACAACATGGCCTGTTCTATCATACCTATTTGATGTAATTTGAGATCACAGAATAGAATTTGGAATTACAGAGTAAAGGGACCCTCTAAGGAATATCATCTAATATGACATTATTTTTATGACATTTAGGTCACAACTTGGACAATGCTTCCTTTTTGATGCTTAGTGTGGACACAGTTCTCCTTGTGAAGTTCTATCTTTCCTTCTCCACACTTCATTAACAGTAAGGAGGTGGGACTTTAATGACCTAGAATAAAACCCTTAAGGAATAGGGACAAAAAGAAGTACCAACTTTTTAGCAATATGTAAGCAGTCTTGTACCCAAATATGTATGTAGACATCTTAGAAGGCATTTCAATCAGCCCATGATAGCCATGGGTTGGTTCAGCATTGATAGAAACATCTTTAATTTCTTTAAATCTATGACCTTCTTAAAAGTTGGAAACTGCTTGTCTTAAAAAGGCAATGATTGAGTGAGATTCTTTCTTAAAATACAAGGATTATTTTACATATACAAATCAATAAATGTGACATATATTAAGAGAATAAAGGATAAAAATTATGTAATCATTATAATAGATATTGTATTGTAATAGATGCAGAAAAGCATTAGACAAAATTAACATACTTCATGCTAAAATTAAAACCCTCAGCAAATTAGGTATAGAAGGAATATACTTCAGCATAATACAGACCATATATAACTAGTTCATAGCTAACATAATACTCAATGGTGAAAGTAAAAAATTAAAGTTAAGATCAGGAACCAGAGAAGGATGCCTGCTTTTAACCCTTCTATTCAGCATAATACTGTGAGTGCTAGCCATAACAATTAGGCAAGACTAAGAACTAAATGGCATTCATAGCTGAATGCTAAGTGAAATTATCTCTGATTATGATATTAAAGCCCTAAAGACTGCATCAAAAAATTGTTTTGAACTATTAACTAAATTCAATAAATTTGCAGGATATGAAATCATCACACAACAATCAGTTGCATCTCTATACACTAACAATGAACTATCTAAAAAAATAAAGAAATTCCATTTATAATAGCATCAAAAACAATAAAGTACTTAGAAATAAATTTAACCAAAAAAATTGAAGGCACAAATTAATTAAAAGATATCCCATGTTCATGGATTAGAAGAATTAATATTGCTCATTAATGAGCAAAGGACCTGAATAAAACGTTTTTCTAAAGAAGACATACAAATAGCCAACAGGTGTATGAAAAGGTGTTGACCATCACTAATAATGAGGAAAATACAAATCAAATCCACAAGGAGATATTACTTCATACCTGTTAGGATGACTATTACCAAAAAGATAAGAAAAACCAAAAGCTCTTGGGGAACCCCTGCGCACTGTTGACGGGAATGTAAATTGGTATAGCCATTAGAAAACAATAAAATACTTCGAAATAAATTTAACCAAAAGATTGAAAAAGACATAAAAAGTTAAAAATATAACTACCATAAGATTTAGCAATCTCACTTCTGTGTATAAATTCAAAAGAAAACAAATCAGTACTTAGAAAAGATAGCTGCACTTTTATGATCACCACACCATTATTCACAATAGCCATGATGTGGGAACAACCTAAGTGATCTTTGACAGATGAACAATGTATATATTTATAAATAATATGTAAATATAATATATACTATTTTCCCACAAAAAAATGAAAATTATTCCATTTGTGAAAACATGGATAAAACTGGAGGATATGCTAAGTGAAATAAGCCAGAGAAAGAGAAATACTGTATGGTAACACATATATGGAATCTAAAAAGGAAAGCCAATTTCTTAGAAATAGATACTAGAACAGTGATTGCCATGACTCGGTGAGTGGTGATGGGCAGGTATAAGTCAAAGGTCACAAAGCTTCAGTAATAAGAATAAGTTCTGAGGATCTAATGTACAACATGTTGACTATAGTTTAAATGGCATTATATACTTAAAATTTTCTGAGAGTAGATTTTAAGTGTTCTCACACAGACACACAAATTAACTATGTGAGGTGATGGATGTGTTCATTATGTTGATTTTGGTAATCATTCTACAATGTGTACATATATCAGATCATCATGCACACATTAAACATATACAATTATATTTGTCAATTATTCTTCATGAAAATTGAGGGGAAAAAACATCCTGTCATTTCCTGCTTACCAGAACTCCATGGGAGAAGAAGGTTGGCTTTCCCTAGTGCCACATTCTCATTTTCAGAAGTGCAGGCCAATACGTGTCATTCTTTTCAATCATTACATGTTAAGGTTTCTAAGAAAATATTTGTAGGGTGTTTGGATAATTATGGTATAATCATTGTCCAAGTGGAAGGGAGGCACAGTAGATAAACACCAAAGTCACTTTTCACCAAACTTGGCCCAAATATCATATTTCTTACCATATCACATTTCTCACCGTAGCCTCTTCTGACAACACCGATTAAAACTACAATCCACTCCTCCCAATTTCCCTCTACATTTCCTTTTTCCATAGCACTTTTCACTTTCTAATTATTAAATAAGGTATATATTTATTCTATCATTTATTATCTGTTTTCTACTATTAGATAAGTTCCTCAAGATTAGTAATCTCTGTATTGTCAACTGATACTTCTCACACCTTCACAACAGTGTCTGGCACATAGTAGGTGCTCAATGAATATTGGACAAATGTGATTGAAATCAAGAAGATGGAAATTTGGGCTCTAGAATCATGTCTGTTACCAACTGGCAGCGCAGCATCTCTGGGGAAAGCAATTTGCTTTATCTTCCTTGGTAGGATATTCCAAGAATCAAATGCATAAAGATGAAAGTGTTTTTGAAAAATATAAATATATACAATATAAAAATATTTAAATGCAATACAAACACGCAATGTTATTGTCAAGTGCAATTGCATGCAATGCTTCATTTATTCATACAACTTCCACCTTTTTTGCAAATATCTTCACATTAAAATGCATCAGTAGAAATGAAAAATAAATTGAGGATGAATTTTTCCTGACTGCCCTTGTTGCTAGGGTAAATCACCAGATATAATAAGACAACCCTGGCTGCAGTTGATGCAGCTGGCAAAGGACTTTAAAGTAGTCAAGAAATTATTTAGACTTGAGAAAGTTCTAGCTCATAATTACATGCTACATTCAATATCATTATTGTTCTCACTTCCCACCCCTACTGTGTTTATTCATATAATTTTCAGTGCATATTTTATTATCAAAAAGAGAAACATATTTTTAAATGCATGTTGCTCAAGCAGCTGTGGCAACAGGCTGTGGCTCAGACTAGGAAATTATATTCTCAGGTGAATTGAAGGAAGCAGTGCTCAGCACAATACCCATCCTCTACTCTTCTCTGAGCCCTTTCAGCAAACAGGGTCTTGTGTGGTTTGTCAACTGTTGGGAGCACAGTTTCAAGGTTTTTCAGGCTGCAAGTGGAATACTTTGACGTGGAGTAAGAAATGTGGGATGGGAAAAACAAACAAAACCGCAATGGTTTCCTAGAACAAGAGTTAGTGAATAACACTATAAGGAAAAAATATAAGCATGAGTGAATAAATTATAGGAGAGTGAAAACCTCACACAGCTCTGCTTCTGGTATGTAAGTGATGAAGAATACTATGGGTAGGATCATGACTGAGTATACAAGCCTAAACAGGACTTAAGAATTTGAGGAACTTCTTGATGAAGTGAAGCTTACTCTACATGACATACTTGGAAAGGTTGAGAAGTTTTTTAAGGTGAAAAAATTTTTGTTGGAGTAAAAAGAAGTAATAATGACTTGGATCATTCACTATATAATTATCTGAGGTATGCAATCATTGGCATAAACCATGGGTGAAAATTCAAATGTAAACCCTTCAAAATTGACATATAGAAGGAAATACTTCTGCTTTCTTTCTCTCTTAAAGAAAGTTAGTTGGTACTTTTCACAAACAATGAGGTACTCCCAAAATCCTTATGTTGAAGCCCTAGTCCCCAGTAATTCAGAGTGTGACTATATTTGAAGAAAAGCTATTCAAAGAGGTGATTACATTAAAATGAGACCTGTAGGATTGACCCTAATCTAATCTGATTGGTGTCTTTATAAGAAATGGAAATTTGAAAACACAAGGGAATACCAGGAATGTTCCCACACAAAAGAAAGATCATGTGAGGACACAGGAAGAAGGTGATTATCTGCAAGCCAAAGAAAGAGGTCTCGAGGAATCTAAACTGATAACACCTTGATCTTAGACTTCCAGCCTCCATAACTGTGAGAAAATAAATATCAATTGTTTAAGCTACTCACTTGGTGGTATTTGGTTATGGTAGCCCTAGCAAATGAATAGAGTAGAAATGTCCATGTTTTATCAAATAGATTTGGGACAAATGCCAGTAAAAAATAATTGTCAAAATAAATCATTAGACTTGACAAATAAGTATTGACTTAATAGTGATTATGCATTGTTGGACTGTCTTTGACAACGTTATTGGGAGGCTAATGGTATTTAGAAAGCTGACTGGCATGACATTTGAAAATTTATCCATGTTTAAGTATTAAAAATAATAAAGTTGATTAAAAGAAATCACTCAAAACATTATTTTCATTATGTCAGGCCCTTCAGTTCTTTCCTATAACCAAACCTTAATTATAATATGTCTGAAATTTGAGCCTTTTTTCAACCCCCAAGACCTGATGTTATAGTTTGGGGCTTTCCAAAGTGTCTTTCTCAGTGTCCATGAGCACTATGGGTCTCTAAAATGTGGTCATAGTATGAAGAGATTCCCACATATGTATTTTACCCTATAATCCTTTATTATTTTTCCCCTAGAGCTACACTCTGTGAAGCTACACTCTGGTGATGTCTTTTATGTCAGTGCAATGCAAACTTAAAGATCATAGGGCTCACTTGGAAATGTTGTTAAAATGCCAAGTTCAGGGGCGGGGCCTAGGATTATGCATTTCCAACAAGCTCCCAGGTAGGGAGATGCTGATGGTCCAGGAGACATACTTTGGACAGTGAGGCTTGTGCTTTCTATAATCAGTATCCATGTGCCCTAGGCAGGAGTGCTTGTCCAACACCAATGACCATGGCCTAGGGATGATGGTGGTCTTCCTGACTTTGACTGCATCCTTATGTACTGGATACATTGCACATATATTTCCCCTAACAGCTTCAAAGCTCTCTTGCATTCTTCTTATCTTTTCATTAAAAATAAATAAATATATAAAGGAAGAGTTCACTAGGCAGAGAAATGGGGGGAAAAACATCCTGGCTAGCAAATGGCAGGAGGTAAGGCCCAGAGGCAGCAAGTGTTGAAAGATGTCAGCATACTAAGGAAAGCTGTTAACTGCATGAATTTTTTTCTTTTTAAGAAATTAATAGAGCTACAAAGCGAGATTAATATCAGGCCAATCCAGGGAATTCCTACCAAAATTTAACTCTCAACTAATAAGCATTTGTATATGATGACTACCTTGTAGTTTTATTTGAACCTTATTAATGATGTAAATTTATGAGGGTGAACTTTGTCATCTTCTATTCTCTTCTTTGTGCATAGCCTATTTATTATCTATCTACATTCTCCTCTAATACCTGTCTCTGTACTCTTTCATCACAGCCTTAGTTCCCCCCAAATGCCTTAGTTAAAAAGAAAAAAGTGAGAGAATCTTAATTAGACATTACTATTTGATCAATAATTGAGGGCCCCTCCTAGAAGTAGTTTCAGAACACTGGGGCATACTTTACATAGTGAGATTTTAGGAACCATTAAAGATGATAAGGGAAAAATTTGGGGACAAAGAATTTTCACCAAATGACTTATGAGGAGAAATACTGGTGACAGTTTAGAGTAACAGCAATTTCAGAGATAATTTCAATTAAGAAATAGAACTTCACCCATTTCTTCTGTTTCCTGGTCAGTCATTCAGATAAAATTATGTATGTTACAAATGAAGCATTGTATGTATGGAGCACTGAGTGCACATAATTTAAATGTTATGATATACTTACACATTTGATTTAGAGATTTAAAATAAGTGGTCTCAACTCGGAACAATTTTGTCCTCCAGGGGATCTTTGGCAGTTTCTATATCATTTTTGATTATCACAACAGGGGAACAGAGTGCTACTGACACCGGGCTGGTAGAGTCCAGGGATGCTGCTAAACATCCTACAAGGTACAGGACAGCCCCCTCCTCCAAGGAAGAATTCTGAGGCTAAAATATCATTAGTGGAGTGGATGAGAAACTCCATTGTCAAGTAATTTTGTTTTCTTCCTGAAAAACTTTGATCTTCCTAATCTCTACCAATGTACAAAATTGTATTCCAAATAAAGTATATCAGCTCTTTTGAAATCATGATCACCCACCTTGTCCCAGAATAACAAGCACACACAAGTATAATGTAAATATACCACATGACAGGTACGAGTACAGTAAGTTTCTACAAAATTGTTAATTTCTTTAAACAAAACAGAGTTGACTCCATTGTGAAAATGTAAACCTCACTTGACTTCCTCCCTCCCTCTAGGAAAATTTATAATGGAAATAGTCATTTCACACTAAAATTCTTTACGCTAGGATGAAGAAATATTAGCTTCAATGCTCTCCTTGTGGATTTATACTTGGATTTTTCAGAGCAAGAAAATCACTTGTGCAAATGTCATTAGTGTTTTTTGACTGTGAGAAATTATTCAGAATTCTGAGGCAGCCATTTATTGATGATGTTTGAGCAAAAGCTCTTTCTTCAAACCTCTGGTTAAGCAACTGGGACAAAGGTTGAATTGTTTTCATTTTGAGAAAAGCAATTGTTATCCTCAAAATTCCAGGCAAAAGTCAAACAAAGAGAATTCATTGGCTATTAGGTTCCCACTGCCCACCCCCCCCCCAAAAAAAAAAGCAAAGAAAATAATGGGCAATGATATAACCATTCTTTGTAGAGACACAAGGCACTGAAACCTACAAATATATTGAAAGTCCACCTAAAAGGTTTTTAGTGATAAGAAGAGCATGCGGAGTAATAACAAAGGTCAGATAGAGTCTACAAAGTCAGTGGGAGGAGAAGACAGCCTTAAAGCAAACTTCAAGGGCAGAGAACATCAGGAGTCTAGCTTATAAACTAGAGCTGCATCTAACTGGTAGAGGAGTTAGCAGAGGCAACCAGATTCCCTGCCTTCCCTGCCTGTCAAGACCTTCCTCTTCCCACCTTCCTTCAATATGCACTGTGCAGTCTCCCTTCTCCTGCTTGCCTGAGCTTCTGACCTCGCCACGGCAGCCTGAGTGACAGCTCCTGCACTATCCCTGAGTCTGTTTCCAGTCTCCTCTTCAAGAGCATGGTGGCCTGCCCTTAATTCCTGACCACTGCATTAAATGAGTTTGGCTTTCACTTCCTCAATTCTGGGCTTGACTGGGCTGAAAAGGATTCACCCTCCGCAGTGGGGAGTGGGGGCTTCACCAGAGCTTCTTCCCCAGATCGGTTTGAGGTTGGACGTTAGAGGTCCTCTGAGGGGGATAAACACCTGCCTGGTGTCGTGCTTACAGAATGGGCACATGAACCTACACCAGTTCGAATGTAAATTACAAATTTATTTTTTTAAGTGCTATGTAACAGAGATACTTGAAGGCATCTCCTTGAAAAGCCTTGACTTTCTGAGATACTTGATTAGGGGGGTCAAAACAGCCTCTTTAGCTGAGTGTTGCAATGGGATAGGTCAAATCACTGTCTATTTTTAGTTTTCAACTCTCCTGATCCATAGGAAACTGTTGCCCGACTGCCCTTACCAACCTCCGCATCACCAGTCTCTGTGTAGAAACTGTCATGGCATTTTACAGATAATCCACAGCACCATTCATCAGGCAGGCAGTCTGAAAGGCATTTCTGCATATATATTATGTTTCACTATCAAAGCATCCTGGGTTTTTTAATTCAGTTTCAAACCAACCTTTTTAAAAATTAGAATGAAAAAATGAGAAAAACTACTACTATGTGGGTGAGAAGGTGACAGGTCTGAGGCCTTAAATCCTTGCACATACATTTGGTAAAGGAACCATTCACTCAGGAAATCTTAGTGATTTGGAAAAATATGTTTGTGTTTTCAGTCTTCCAGGAAAACATTTAGGGAAGTAAATCATGAAGATTTTTGTTTTTTTGTTTGTTTTGCATAAAAAATAAAAACTTGTCATTCTAAGTAAGTAACTGTAGTTTGGTGGCAACTAGCATTAAGTGAAAATATTGACTCAACTCCCAGGCATCTTGGAAGTGTGAAATTCATACTCTGTGGCAACTCCAAACATCGAACAGGAGCAGCTGAGGACAGCAATCTGGTTGGAAGTGGTAGTGGGAAAATTTCTGGAAGGTGCATTTGTATTTCAAACAGTTTGTATTGTATTCAGATCTTATATTAAAGGTCAATTAAAACATTGTGTTTTTTTCCTAAAGATGCTCATATTGCATTTTACAAATAATTGAGAAAATATTTGTTCTTTAGATCCAAGACTGTGTGTATATATCTAATATTCATATCCACACACTCACACCTAATCAAGGGGATTTGAGGGGCAGAGAACGCTCTTTGGAGACTGGAGCAGAGTGTGCTCAAGAATAACCCGCCACCTGCCTCCACTTGGCCCTGCATCCATTCACGACTACTGGCTTTTAACAGCAGGCACTAATGAGCCTGTAGCAAAAGGGAGGGGGGTGGGGAGGAAGCTCTTAAACCTTATAAACAATCCCAATTGATAATTTAACTAAATGTAGATTTTTCTCTGTCACAGGCTTTGACCTCTATTCTCTTTTTGGTTCCCACATATGTTATTGCCAAGGTGATTAAGAGCTACTTAAACCTGTCTTTGAGACACTGGGTCAGTCACAGGCAAAAGCCAATGGAGTAAGATAAGTAGTGATGGAATCCTCATTTGGTTCACTTTATAGTCTGGTACAGCTTAGCCACCAACCATACCCCACGCTTCAGTTCTGTGTTCACTTGAGACATGAGGGCATCAGAAAACTGTTGTAGTGACATCTTTTTCTTTTAGTCCCCAAATTCTATTTTCAACCACAAATGCATTCTAGAAGAAGACCAATATTTGGGTCTTCCCTTTCCTAGGATCTGGAATTAGAAAAGGTCTTTAGAATATATGATGTAGCAGATAGGACCCAAACAGTGATGTAGCAGATGAAAAATCTGAGGGTCGAGGATTAAAGTGATTTGTTCATTCTCTCAGCTGTAGAGGTAGATGATTATACTGCTGAAATGAATCCAGTCATCTGGTCAAAAGGATCCAATGTTGTTTTTGAGGTTAAAGTTGAAACTACATGTTCACTGAGCCACAGGCTGGCCACAGGGCTCTGAGGAGTTGAACTTCACCCTTTTCTAGAGCTAATAGTGTTGAGGTAATCTGGAAACTTGTTTTTATTTTAAGAGAGCAATGTCCTAACATATCATCCATTTCAAATTATGGCTTTAGGATGATTAGGGGGCTTTGTGATATAAAAAGGCTCTATAGCTAACATAAGCATCGACGAGTTTTTCCTGGGCAATTAAAAACTTCTTGCTCTTAAACAAACCACATCATTTTTAATGAGACCGATTTTTCATTTTTGCAGTGAAGGGGTCTGATCTTAATAATGTAATGTTATACTACACAGCAAAGTTTCTGAATTAGACTAAAATAGACACAGCTTGTAATAGTTGCAGAAAACACAAACTACAAGAGAAGACAGAAATATATATACAGAGAACAGTCACTCCTCACAAGAGATGAAACAGTAAAACTAATATTTAATATGGTAGTTCCATTTATCAGCAGTTTTTGCTTTTCAGTTTCAGTTACCCTCTAACATCTGAATGCAACCCTCTAACATCTGATCTGGCAAAACCACAATTACAGCCCCAGACCCCAACTCCCTCTAAATCTTTTTACCAGATAATCCTACTCTTTCTCAATTTTGGAGAATAGACTAAAAAAGTTAATATACAATTTATGATTTGATTGTGGTGAGGGTAAACTGGTAATAAATGTACAAGGCTAATATACAGGGTCTGGCAGAAGTAAGACCTGCTTGAGGTGTAGTTGGTAGGGTAATAATGTGTGTGTAATAATTCATATTTTTAATTTGAACATTCCTCCCCACCTAAAATGTCATATGGTGTGCTTGAGTGTGATATCGTTATGTTACAGAATTACATGCTTATGATTTTGTAATAAAAAGGGGGCATTATTTGTGCCGGACCTTGTATGTAACCGTGTGTGTGTGCATGCATATATGTGTGTACACACATACAGAGATGAAAGAGAGGAGGTTTTGGTGAGGAAGGAGCACATATGAGATAGCATGGAAACACAGACCCTAAGGCCTCTAAATTCTGGCTCTGTTACTCACCCATCAGCTGCTAATTGTCCAGAAGGTTAATTGTCCTCTTTTCTGGATATTTCTTTACAAGTAAAAGCAAGTCATCTATTGTGTAAGTTTAGAGGGTACGTCATGGTAGATAAGTTTTTATCCAGATATCAGCAAACCAAATTTTCATGGACATTAACAGCCTGTCCTTACATCTAAAAAAGAAACACTGATTTTTATAAGATGGCCCTGCACTTTGCATTTTGACTATGTTGTACAGATAGAAATGTAACACGGAAGTACTTATATTTTGTGCATAATTTACTCAAGAACTTCATTAGAGTGCGGCTGCAAAGCAGAGACCTCTGGTGTGAGGAGGGTAGGAGTTTGTCCAGGGTGAAAGACGAGTTAGAGGTTAATATTGATCTGTGAATCAGAAAACATCTAAATATGTTGCCCTCTGGAGAAAAATATACCAGGAAATCTGGGAAGACATCAATGAAGAATCAGCCTATGACTTTGAGAAGGAAGAAAAAAAAATCTGAGTGCTTCAGAGGAGGATGCAACTGATGTAAAGACGCCAGTAATTGATAAGCTTGGGAAGAAAAGGACTTCTGCAGGAATAGTTGAAAACATGGGAGGTGAAGTACAGAATATGCTGGAAAAATGTGGAGCTGACATTAGCAAGGCTCTTCTCGCAGAGGAAAAGACTAGCAATGTATACTAAGGCTTCCCTCAAAACCAGTATCCAGAAAATTGAATATATTTGGAAAACCTGACAAGATCTAAGGCAGAAGCTTAACCAAGAATTTTCTCAGCAGTTTCTGACTTTGTTTCAGCACTGGGGAGATAGATGTGCAGAAATCTGAGGAACAAGAGGAAAACTAACTAATTTGTTTCAACAGCAACAAAAGGTTTTTCAACAATCTAGAGTTGTTCAGAGACAGAGACTGAATACAATTAAACAGTTACATGAGTAGTTCACGAAGAGTATGGAAGACTTGGAGAAGAATCAGGATACCCTACTTACTGGTGCACAAAATGAACTTAAAAAAGAAATGGCTATGTTGCAAAAACAAATTATGAGGGACATCTCACTAGCAGGAGATGATAGATGTTCAAAAGTCTCTTCAATCCATGTTATTCTGATTACTCTTTGAAGGAAGAACTTGAATCTAAATAATATGATACAATTATAACATTAACTAAGTGCTTAAAGTCTTTAGAGTGGTTTTAAAATTCTAGTTTAAAATACTACATAGTATAAATCATTAGCTTAAGTGCAAGCCTCCTCTTTCTATTAACCTCCAAATAAAATCTGAACAGATTTGTGAGTAGCAGCAATTCCTAAACTGTATGTGTCAAGCTTTCTGCCTTTTAATAGTAATAGTGAATTTTTCTCTCTAATACTTGTCAATTAACCTAGCAATAAAGATGTTTTAATTTAAAAAAGAAAAAAAAAGAACTTTAGTAGACATTTGGCATGAAAATACTTAATAGTCGTAGAATCCCCTATTTGCAAGTAACCTTGAAAATTCATGGCATTTAGTAATTTGAACAGATAAGAACCATGCAAGTTGTGCTGATGAAGACTCGTGAAGTTACCGAGTGTGCTTAGCTTATGCCCAATTACAGTACCAAAAAGCACCTTGAATGATATACTCCACTAGCGTGTATAGGAATTCTTTGTAACAATGCATGATACTCCCAGAGGTGTGTGCAGTAAAGTACGATTCTTCTCTGAAATGTGGCTTCAGGGATGTGGAACTTAATCCTTGTCAATAGCAGCAACAGAAGCAGCTAACATCTTCAAGCAGTTACTTTGGGGCCAGGCACTATACTAAACAATTACATAAAGGATTGGATGCCAGTCTCTAAGTATCTCTTGAAGAAGAGCTTGAGGACAGTGTGCACAGTGGTTAACAGCATGGTCCCTGGAGGCTGGGACACTTGGGTTTGTGCATGAATTCTGCCTCTTTATATCTGTGTGACATTTTTGGAGAAGTTATGATTAAATTTCTTGAAAACTCAGTTTTCTTATCAGTAAAAGAGAGTCAAAAATAGGGGCTTCTTCATTAGGTTGTCAAATACATTAAATAAGGTCATAAAGACCTTATGAAGGATTATTTAAATAATTGTTAAGGGCCTAAGGGGAACCCTTGAACTTTTTTTGTAATGCTTTATTGTATGCTATAGGAAAAATTATAAAACACAGTAGAGTTTAGGAATTAGAGAGTTTTGGAGGGGAAAATGGTATTGGTATATACACTTCTGAAAGGGCAGAGAAAAATTAACATAAATTTGACATGTACTTGAGCTGGAACAAAATAGCTCTTCATAAAATATTAGGATTTATGGATTTGTTATGGCTCAATTATTTGAGAAATTTAAATAATTCAGTTCTAGTTCAAATATATTAACTGGATTGGGGAGGGCGGCATTGAGAAAAAGATGAGACTGTTTCTTTAAAAAAAAATGGAGCTCTAGTTCTATCCATGTAGTTTCTGATACAGCTCTTTTCTCCTCCTTCTCCCTCTCCCTCTCTCTCTCCCTCTCCCTCTCCCTTCCCTCTCCCCACTCCCACTCCGCTTCCCCTCCCCCCCTCCTCCTCCTCCTTCTCCTTCTTTTTACATTTTCTTTTTGGTTCATGGTTGGAATCAAACCCTAAAGTTTACAAAGCTCTATTATATTTATTTAATCCCAAGATATTTGTGTATGGTTTTCAAGGTCACACTTAACAAATACCTGTAATCAGAGCAAACCAAGAAACAGTCTGAGAGTAGAAGCTACTTTAAGAGTTCCAAGTGATTTCATGACCACAGCATGTCCATGCTTAGAGTCATCCCAGACTCCTCTCTGTCTCATACCTTAACATCCAATATATTGGTCTAATGCACATATAATCCAAATCCAACCACTTCTTCCCACCTGCCGTGTCTGTATTCTAGTCATAGGACTAATTGTTTGCTGGACTATTGGGACAGTAGTCTATTATCTATTCTGCCTTCTACTTTTATCACTCTATGTACATTTGCCATATACAGAAGAGTGATTCTTTCAAACTGGAAGCTGGATCACACCACACTTTTGTTCAAAGCTTTCAATGGATTCATATATCTGAGTAAAATACAAAATTTTTACACCAGTCCTCAATTTCATCTCTGAAATGTTTCCCCCTCTCTCAGCAGCAGTCACACTGGTCTCTTTGTTCTGTATCAAACATGCCAAGCACATTGCTGCCTTGAGGGTCCCTGCCCTTTCTGTTCCCACAGTCTGGAATGTTCTTCCACTTCCCTTGGGTCCCTGCTTAACAGTCATCTTACAAGTTTTTTCTGACCACATATTCCCCCTGCCATCCCTCTCTCTCCTTCATGCTGTTTTATTTTGCTCTGTAGACATAATTCCACCTTACACCTCATATATTTATCTCGCTCTTTCTCGATCTTCCCCGACAGAATGTGTGCCTCAGGAGAACAGGAAGATTATCAGATATTGTCATGGTTACATTGCCAGCAACTGTCAGCACATGGTAGCCACTCAGTAAATATTTGCTGCTGAATGAGTCTCCTGTGCAAGTGGAAAGATTAATTGAGAAAAACAATTTACTTAAGGCTGAAATCAAGACAGTCTGCCTTAGTGATGATCACATTAGTGATTCTGAATATTAGGGTTTGCCCCTTACCTTCAAGCCTAACAGCTGCAGCTTCTTACCCTGCCTGGGGTGCTGCTATCAGCTAAGTCGAGAGGATAAAGTGGAGAACTGAGATTCCCTTGTCTGACTCATCACTATTATAGCCTCAACTATGTGCTTTACTTGGCCAGAGAGAAGCAGCTCCCTCTCTCAGATCCTCTGTGTCCAAGCTGAGGGAGGAGAAGGATGGCTGCATGCCCGTGAGGCAGGGGCAGGGAGGAAATGAGAGCAGAACTGGGAGCCCTGCTTCAGGGTCATCCTGACAGAGTTAGCTCAGCTTCTCATGCATCTTCACACACCAAGGAGGCCTTTCTCCCGGGTGTAAATGGGAGTTCTCCACATTAGCTCTTCTCAGATTTGAAATCACTCCCTGGTATTAAATTAGGGAATTAAATAAGCACAATGCCTCCTTTTTGAATCCAGAGGAACCCGCATAGAATCCTGTTGCCTTTCTTTGAAAACGTATTACTTCAGGAGTCAAAAAGCTGGCAACTTTTCCGGCTGCACTTATTATTTTATTCATTCTTTAGGCAATATCTATTTACTGATACCTGCTATATGCTAGACATTCGGCTACATGTTGGAGTGTAGTTAGGAATCAGTTAGACATGGTCCCTTTCCTAAAGAAACAGCTAATCTAGAAAGAGAAATGAAATACAGTGAGTAGAGAGCTAGATGTGTGCATATTGAAAGTAAATAGGGTTTCATGAGAGTGAAAAACAAAGGGAACTGATCCTGCTTAGCAACAGGATATTCAAGCTGAAAGCTGCACAATGATTAGAAATGAGAGGAAGGATAGACAGGGGAGTCTATCAGGAAAGGGACAACATAAGCACAGGCCTAGGGTAGAGGGGGCAGAGCTCAGTCAACAAATGAAAAGATGACGTATGTGAAGTATGTCTGGTAGGAAGTGGAAGAGGACAGGTTGAAGAGGGGGCCAGATCATGGAGTCTTTCAGTCCTCTTTAAAATGGGAGTCCTTCCTAGCAATTCCACTTTTGAAAATACTGGGTTGGTCAAAAAGTTCATTTTTTTCCCATATGATGGCTCTAGTAGCACTTAGTTGTCTTTAACTTCATTTGAAACAATTTTATTAGATTGCATTGTGACAGCTGTCATATCACATGCATTAAAAAAAAAAAAACCTTACCAAATTCGCAAATTTTTGTGTAGCCATTTTAATATTGAAGATGGGAGAAAATAAGCAACATTGTCATATTATGTTTATTATTTCAATAAAGGTAAAAAAGCAACTGAAATGCAAAAAAATAATTTGTGTAGTGTATGGAGAAGCTGCTGTGACTGATCAAATGTGTCAAAAGTGGTTTGCAAAGTTTAGTGCTGGAGATTTCTTGCTGCATGATGCTTCATAATCGGGTAGACCAGTGGAAGTCGACAGTGATCAAATCGAGACATCAGGAACAATCCATGTTTTACCACATGGAAGATAGCTGACATACCCAAATATCCAAATTAATAAAGTTATTGTTGAATATGAAAAATGTATCTTTTATTTTATGGAAAAAAACAAAAGGACTTTTTGGCCAACCCTATCTATCTAAAGAAATATGAAACACTAATTTGAAAAATTATATGCACTCTTATGTTCACTGCAGCATTACTTATAATAACCAAGATTTAGAAGCAGCCCAAGTACCCACGAGTAGATGAGTGGTTAAAAAGCTATGGCACATTTACACAATGAAATACTACTCTGCTTTAAAAAAAGAAGGAAATCTTACCCCTGCAACAGTATGGATGAACCAGGAGAGCACTATGCTTAGTGAAATAAGCCAATCACAGAAAGGCAAATACCATATGATCTCACTTATATGTGGAATCTAATCAACAAAATAAACTAACAAAATAGAAACATACTCATAAATAGAGAACAGACTGACAGCTGTCAGAGGGGAGGAGGTTTGTGGGTCTGGGAGAAAAAGGTGAAGGGGCTAAGCCAAAATAAAAAAAAAAAGAAACAGTCAACAGTATGATGATTATCAGTGGGAAAGGGGATGGAGAGAGGTAGAAGAGGGTAAAGGGGAAATAAATGGTGATAGAAGGAGGCTTGACTTGGGGTGGTGAACACACAATACAATATATACATGATGCGTTATAGAATTGTACACCTGAACCCTATAGAATTTCATTAACCAGTGTCACTCCAATAAATTCAATAAAAAAGAAAAAATAAAAGGACTAACAAAAATTTTTTTAAATAAATTTAAAAATAAATATAAAAAATAAAAATAAAATGTGGGTTCTTGCATGAGAACTATAGGAAGACTCTGAATGGGCTCAGACAGAGAAAATTACTTGATCTGATTTTCATTTTCAGCAGTTCACTCTGGTTGTTCTGTGCAGAGGGGCTGAAGGAGAACCAGGCAGATGAGAAGCCTGTTGGGAGGACACTGTAATTACCAGATAAGAGTATGTACCTGGCTCTGGCGTGTGCTTGGTGGAGAAGTGGGAGAAGAGGAGGCAAGCTGAGTGAGCAGTAAAGCAACGGAAGGAATAAAATGAATCTAGAGGCTCTGAAAACAGCTTTATTAATTTTGCATTTCATTTTAATGAGTAGCTTTTATTTTCTTTGCTGCAGTGCATATTTTGCCCCCAATTTATATCCACTCTGCCCCACCTAGACCGCATTACTTTGATACTGAGTTGCCATAATTTGCATTCCATCTCTCCGAAAGGCTTGGGAATGAGGTAGCTCAGGTGTCCTCGGATCAGCTCAGAGTACTCTCAGAGTGGGCCCCACCCTGAAGCCCTTCTCTTACCCTCAGAAGAGATGAGTTAGCTGGATTTTGGAGATGAGGAAAATTTATTAAATTTTTAAAAATTCAGTTTTACTGGTGATGCTTCCTATAGTAGCCAATATTACATATTATAAAGCACTATAGTTGACCTGTTAAATTATCTTAATCAACAACCATGAAACAAATTAACCTAGTCTGGATTAAATATTGCAAACACTGTGGGGGTGTGGGAACCATCAACATTTCACTTGTGAAGGCAATTTTAAAAAGTCCAGTTATTCATATTTTACTAATGTCCTATTCATATTTAACTAGTATTTTGTTTGCATTAAAACTATCCTTGTTGAGAACTCCCTGAGGACCACAACACTGTGTAACAGGCTGAGATATGTTCCATTCACTTCATCACATCAATCTCTGTGAACAGAAAACACCAAATGGAGTAGGGGGGATGGCACATAGATACAAGAAAAAAGTATAAAAATAGATAGAAAACAATATACTATAATAAACTCAATACTCAAGAAATGTTGAAGGACTAAAAACATCATCATTGATTGATAGATTGATAATTTCATCTATTCAAGTATTCTTCATTCAATAGTTTTGACATATACTTTTTGTATGATTTATATTAATGACAACTTTGAGATCCATCAGAGCTTCTCAAACAGGGATCAAATGTGCTCTGGAAAGATTGTGAGGCTGCGCTTGGTGGAAGGAATTGCAGAAAGTGGACAGAGCCCAGAGAAGATTATTTTAATTCATTCAAAACTCTTTTTTATTGATTAAAGTTATTTATTCAAAGTATGGAAACTCAATATTTCAGCTAAATAAAGAGATCTCTGCCTAAAAATATTAACATCAAAAACTTATTAACACCAAAAACTTATTAAACCAGCTCTCCAGGATTTCCACTTCCAGCTGTAGAGTAGCCAGTAAGACCCACTTTCCTGCTGAAAACTAGAAATGAAAAATAAAAATAATTTGCTTAAAAGCATTGGACAACAGTCAAAAAAAGTCAAACCTTAGACAAGATCAAAAAGAAAAGCAGATACCCATTGAAGGGTGCCCAAATTTCTGCATTTCTCTTTTCCTCCCAGGGATTTGCTCATTCTTAGGGTTGAAACAGAAATTGAGATGCTAGGTAAAAGGTAGCTAGTGTGCTGAAAATAGCTCTTTAGAGTTTGCAGCAATCTCATAAGGTGAGGGATGCAAAAACTGGAGTCCAAGGCAGCCAAGGAAGCACAGACGTAAGGCTAAGTTCCCACAGAGAAGGCAAATTCAAAGACTGGCACTTTACCACCAGTTTTCTCCCAAGATCTTTGTCTATTAAGTTATGTAAAGCAACAGTCAAAAAACAAATGGAAAGGATTAAAAAGCAAAGTTGACAGCTATCTCATGATGTTGGGCAAACAAAAATTGGAGTAAATGTTTCACAAGTGAGGTGGGAATCTAAATAACACAACTGGTCCTGTGTTGGCACCCCTGGAAGACTCTCCCACAGGACTGGGGTAAAGAGGGGCAGACTATACCTCAGTAAGATTACAACCCAGCCCCCAGTCACTTTAATCCTTCTTTGATGGATTGAGAAGGTCTGCCTTTTTGCTGCCCTTCAGAGGACAGGGAGCGTTCTCTCTTGAGGAAGAAAACATTACCCAGACAGCTATGGTCTTAATGTTTGTGCCCCCCACCACATTCATATGTGGAGATCCTAATACCTAATATGATGGTACTAGGAGGTGAAGCAGAGCTCTTATGAATAGGATCAATGTTCTTATAAAAGTGACACAACAGAAATCCCTCACCCCTTCCTCTCTGTGAGGACACAGCAAGGAAGGCACTTGCTGTGAATAAGGAAGAAGGCCCTCACCAGAATGCACTTATTCTGGAGTCTTGCTCTTGGACTTCCCAGATTCCAGGAATGTGACAAATAAATTTATGTTGTTTATAAAGTACCCAGTCTGCAGCATTTTGCTATAGCAGCTCAAGTAGACCAAGAAACACCTCCTCTATATATTTTCATACAAATGGTTGTCATTAGATCAAATACTACCTGGCATATAAAAATAATTAAGATAAAAATCAAATAATAAAAACAGACATCAGAATAAAGTCTGCCTCCATGCTGAAAGCCTCACAGAGCCCCATAATAGCTTATTGAAACAAGTTCAAATTCAATGAAATGAAATATGGTGCATTCCAGTCATCACATATCAGGGGTGAATTGTAACAGACAGTCTTACTCCATTTTGAATGTTTGACTGCTGACAGTTTTTAGTCCCACTCTTCTTCATCCCCCTGTCATCTTGTTCCACAACTGGGCAAGATAATAAAGCATCCCACCTTTTTTTTGGGGGGGGGGTGCCACTGGAAAGTTAAAACCATTCAAACCTCAGTCCCCTACATGGAAATCTTGACCCCAGCCCCATCCCCTAGTATGATAAAAACCCAAGTCACTTATTCTTCTCTTTGCCTTGAAGCCATTGCGGACTGGCTGGGGTCTTGCTCTGCTCTCTCCGGAATGTGCCTTATGTGAGTAAAACACCTGTTCATATCCCCTGTGGCTGTTGTTGCATCATCAGTCTCAAAACCCAAGCTGACTGGAGGGATGGGGGTAGGGTCTTGCCTTTTGTTGGGTAACCTCAAAGCAAAAACAATATTGACCCAAACATTGGAGTCCTGGGCTTGAATTTTTAAAATATCTATAATAATATATTTTAAAGGAATGGCCTGATAATGATTTTTGCTAGAGAACTTAAATCAATTTTTAAAAATTTGACTAGAAATTCTTTTTAAAAAATGAACTCAATAGATCATTTTCAAGTAAACTGTACACAGATGGAGACAGGATGAGCAGGCTAAAAATTAGGCCAGTAGAAAATAACTAGACATAATCATATCTAGGGGAGAAATTTATAGCCTTAAATGCATATATTACTAAAATTTTACAGAGGCTGAAAATCAATGATGTGATTATTCATTTCAAAAAGTCAGAAAAAGAAGAGTAAACTATGCCAGAAGAAAGCACCAAAAAGAAATACAAAGATAAGAGCATAAATAAAATGGACAACAAAGAAAGTCTACAAAGGTGAAAGCTGTGTTTCAGAAAGAAATATTGAATTGATAACCCTCTTGCAAAACTAATCAAGGAAAAAAGAAGATGCCAACTACCAATAGGAGAAATGGAGCAAAAACAGTAATGTAGACTCTTACACACTAAAAAAGTTAAGAAGAGATGCGTACTTTCATGTCAAAAATTAGAAAATTAAATGAAAAAGAACAAATTCCTAGGCTACAAACTACTAAAAGTAACTCCCTCTGTAATAGAAAATTTAAATAATCATATGTTTAATAAAAATAAAATGTGCAATTTTTAAACCTTTCCTCAAATGTACACCCAGGTTCAGATTACTGTATCAGTGAATTTCTCCAAATATTTACAAAATAAATAATGCCAATCTTACATATTCATTCGCTTCAAAACAATAGAAAGCAGAAATAATTTCTGACTCAGTTTTTGAAGGAAAGTGTAATTTTGACACCAATACCTCCAAGGGAGAATAAAGAGACAAAAATCATATAGTCGACTCAAAATGGACAGACACGATAAAATTCTATACTTATGTGTGATTTTAAAATAAATTTTTAGTAAAAGAGTAACAGAAGAGAACTAAAATTATCTAATAAAATACCTGCAATAAATTTAACACAAACAATATAATTAATGATATAATATATAAATCATCTCACTGAGATTTATAAATTACAAAAATATCGAAAACCATAGTATTGTACTGAAGGTTTGCAGTAATGCACTAATGTGAAGAAAAAAACAAGATATAAGGATTGGAAAAGAAGAAATAAAACTGTTATAATTCATAGACAACATGATTGTATGCGTAAAAAGTCCAAAAGGGTGCAATTGGAATTTGTAAATAAATTTACCAAGGTCAATGCATATAAAATCAATATATCAACAAAGTTTTTTGTATTATAGACACAGATACTTAGGCCCAAAAAGGTGCCAAAGTCCATGTAGACACTTTCAAAATTAGGAAAAAGGGTGACTCTTGCCCAGTGTTTCAAGCTTTTTTAAATGTATGTATCAGCAATGAGGCACTTGTTATAAAGACATAAGCTACAGAAATCCTCTTGATTCCAGTTCCTCTCTAATCAAACTGAGGCCAGTCTACACCCCAGCCCCTACATCTGCCTGGCTATTGAGACATTCTGAAATGTAGGTGACCGCTGGGACCCCTCCTCCCAACCCCCGTCCCCTGCTGGCCCCCCAGGGATCATCAAGGGAATGACTGAGAGAGGCAAAGCAGCAATTTTCTGAAATGTGGGGCTCTGATGGACTCAAGCTTTCTTTCTGTTTCTGCCACTAGCTAAAAACCAAGGATCACTCATAGTGGTTAAATCTTCTACAGTGAAACCTATGAATAGAACAAGGCAATATGGTGAAGGAGTCCAGCGTCTGTCACAGGAGAAGAGAGAGCAAGTGGGCAAGAGAGCTACTTGGCTCTGACCTCACATTGAGACAAGATGTCAAGTTTGAACTCTAAGTATTATCTGTAAATGAGACTATGTACAGAATTATAGAAAGATGGAGACAGGACCGAAAGTAGGAGATATTTATCATGCAACTTTAAACACATTTCTCTTTCTTTATCCACAATGCCCATAACACAAAATTATTTAGTGCTTTCTATAACTCCCACAATCGTCCCATGAATACTGTAAGTATATAAATGGCATACTATGTCTGTATGTTACTACTATTATTTTATCACACATGACTATTGAAAACTTTTGTAGCATGCATTCAGCATTATTTCTTTTCCTCTTCTTCCTCCCCCTTGACCCTTCCACTAGTGCTTCTTCTTTACCTTCTCTTTCTCAAGACAAGGAAGTGGCCAGGGCTTCCAAGGACAACCTTGGGAAGCCTCTGGATTCCTCAAAGGCCAAGTGAACTCTCAGAAAATGTGAGTAGAATGTGAGGGGTAATGGAGTGCTTGCCTCATAGATGGGGACAGAGCTAGAAAGATTGCCTTGGTATTATAACTGTGATCTTATTTTTAGCTCTAGACTGGTGTTGCACAAAGACACTGGTGTTATGGTAGAAAGTTCAGGGGTACCGTTACTTTGGACTAGGTTTTTGCACACTCAACTCGCTGTCTGCTGTCATGGGTGAGGACACAGTCTCTGTTCTAAAGGACCCAGGGCTCCCTCTGGGCCCAATGCAGAATGTCTTGCTGCTGGATGTCTTTAGCCCCAGAGGCAATAGTGGTGCTGGAGTAACCAAAATAAGCAGGTACATATGGCCCGATTAAGTGGGAGCACAACCTATCACTTACTCCAAGAAAAATGGAGAGAATTTTGCCCTGGATGAACTTATTCAGAATTTAATTTTGCCATCTTAAGGGGGCAATTTTTTTACTGTTAGCTTGCATTCAAGTTGTCTGTCATTTTGAGCAATTTTATTTTATTTTGAATTGAAGTGGGGATATACCTGAGTTTTATTGTTGCTGTTGTTGTTGCTTCTGCTGTGGTGGTGGTGGTGGTGGTGATTGGTAAGTGCCCTGAGCCTGCCAAAGTTTTGACACCCCTGACAGCCATTTCTTAAATTTGCCAGGATCCTTGCCTTCTTGCAATCTTTTCTCTAGGCATTTCCTGTTTAACATCTCTCATTTTCTATGTCACTACACATCGCTAAATCCAACCTTTACCAAGCTGTTGGTTTTCAGCTCCTAGATTTAGGTAGCATGCTTATCATTTCATTTTTGTTTTGTTTCTATTGGTGCGGGGGGGGCACTGTTTTCAATATTACACAGCAGAATTTCACATTTATAAAACAACTCCTGCAGATTTCTCTAACACATATAACATACTCCTGACCCGGAACTTATACTCTCAGGAATCTAAACATCTCTTTGGGGGAAGGAAAATTTTTTCTCAAATTCATAATGTGTATAGCTAATCTAGGGCAAGTAGATGGAGTGGATAAAGGGATGAGGAGGAAGAAAAGGGAATCCTTTGAACCTCCAATTGGTAGTTTCTACCCCTCAAATTCAGGACTTTGGAGTATTCCTTCTACTTCTGTTTCATCTCTGTCTATTGTTCAGTAAAATTAACAGACATGTTCTGGATCATATTTAGTGTGTTGTACGATATAGAGAGGAGAGGATGCCAACAACCTGCTTCATTTGAAAGGGATAGAGTCATCAGAAAGCAAAGACAGGAAGGTTCCAAGACTTTATGTCTCCAGCAAAACCACAGAAAGGCTTCCATTTGGAGAGATTAAATCTGTGGGTAAATTCTAGTCTTCAGGTCTCTCTTGACTTACCTCTACAAGCTTGTTGGCATGTTCACGGAAAACCTGGGCGTATTCTTTCACTTCCTTTTCATTTCCACTCTTTGCAGCTTCAATGAGAACTAACAAAGGGACATTGGTTTCCAAGAAAGAATCAGATATGTGATCCATCACTGCTTTCCGAAGCTACAGCAAAAACAAAAACACACACAATTAAGAACTGTCTATTTATGAGCCTACTGATATTACTCACTTGACAAAATATATTGAACCACTGTCCACTAATACAGAGTTTTTCTACGCTATGCCCAGATTTCATTATCC